>NC_081250.1:103963837-104603587 GCF_030490865.1 Poecile atricapillus | reverse complement strand
ATGGATAAGAAATGGAATTCACTCGGGACTGAAGTAGATTGGTAGGAAAACTTGTCAGCTGTTTTGATTTCATTTTGTTTTGCACAAGCAAGAGACTGTTCTTGGTGAGTTAAATAGGTTTTCATATAGATAATGGCATAATGGTGCATTTCTGATTAAAATAAATTTCACCCCAAAAAGTCAAGAAAAATTGTATCATTACAACAAATTAATACATCAAAGTCTATTTTGCAGGATATTTTTTCAGTATACACAGAACAGCAGTTAGACAGTTTTCAGAAAGAGTATTCCCCTTTGATTTTTAAAGCTCCATGTAGTGTAATAAATGGCCAGTCTGAGCAGAGAAGATGGTATGAAACTTCATAATGTTAACTTTACTTGAATAGATCATGGTTTTCAGGATTGGGGTAAAAACAATTTACCAACTCTTAGTCATCTGGGCACAAAGCCTTTCAAAAATCCAGAAAGGCACATGCAAGGATAGAATGATAAGATGTTCAGAGGTATCAAAATGTGACTAAATGTTTATGTTCCACTGGATTTCAACTGAGATGACTGTTAGAAAGACACTCTACTTGAATGTCTGAAAAAGACAGTATTTTACATTCCCTCCTCCCCAGTTTCTTGGTATTTTAAAAGAAAATTAACCAGATGATATGCCCCATTATAAGTTTCTGCTCTGGGAACAAATGCAAATTCTTATTCTTTCGGTAGGAAAAGAGATAGAATCTTTCTTAACCTTCTAAGTATTGTTGCAGTACCCTCATGTTCTGCACAAGTTTACAGAAAAGTCATTCAGGTGACCTAAGCCGAACCTATCTACCAGCCCATTCATTGCTGTACTTATTCTGTGACAAATGGGAAACATTACCAGGGAAAAATCAGGAAAGCCTTTTTACTCTGTCCTAGTCTACAGTGCAATATCAGATATTTTAAGGGCTTCATGCTGACTGCCTCTCTTCTTGAGGAATACTACAATCAATAGTTCAAATGCCAGATTCCCAAGTTCCATCTCACTCTATCTTTTCAATTGAAAAGTAACTCTATTTTACCTTTTAAAAACACTTATTGACAGAGCAACTCTCTCAAATTGTTATCCAACAGAGGCTGGATGAAAAGGTTTTACAATTTCTAGAAGCATCCTTAGCCAGAGAGTGAGAGAGCCAAAGTGCATACAGATGTGGAACAGTATTGCCCAAAGCAAGGCTGTTTTGAGTTCTGTAGCTGCCCATGCATGACATTTGCTCTTATATATAAATATTTCCTTCAAACACACAAAACCACCTCTATCTGAATCCATTTCATAGAATATTCTCCCCGACTGTTTATTTTACCAGTTTATACACAGTCTAATATGGCCATAGTGGTGCAGAGAATGATGCATAATGTCCCTGAAACAGAAAGCTTTGTGCTGTTACTGCCTCTTTTTACAGACTGCCAGAGTAGCAATAATGGGGGATGAACTGGCCATAGGATGATAACTGTCTTAAAAATAGTCCCTCAAAAAAAGGGCTTTGGGAGAGAGGGTGAAAGAAAAAGAAATATGGAACATTATAGAGGAATTCAATCAAGCAATCAAAGAAAACACAAGCTCAGGAGGTAAGAGCCTTGCTTATACTATCATTTATCAATGGAAAATAACCTCAGTTTAGGGTAAGCTACTGTTTTCAGAACTGCTTAAGTGCAAAATTTAAGTCTAAAACTTGGGAGAAACATGCTACTGGTTTTGTCTAGATTATTCCACACTGCAGCACTCTGTAGGTATTTTTGAACTAATTTGAAATAGTTTCTCATGATTATCACAACAGCAGCAAGAAGACCTAAGCTCTGAGGTCCATGTTGATTAAAATTTATGTTAGTACTTGAGCAGTTGACTAGAAGTTTGCAGTTGGAGAAATGATTATATTGATGTTGGACTAGCTGGATCAGCTGTAATGGAAAATTCTAAGCCCTTAAAAATTCACATTGGTACCACTCTTAGAAGAACCCAGTAGGAGAAAAGAAAATGTTTGTTCATGGGCAAAAGCATAATTCAGATGTGAGCAGCAGCAGAAGGAATGAGAGAATTTTTTCCCAAGTTGTGCGTTTTTTGGGAAGTATTGCATATGTCCCGTATATTCCTGTAAAAATCCTTCCCTGTTTACCTATACACTCTACTGATCAACCATGTAAGGACATGACCAAATCTTAACTTCCTCAGAAACCAAACCACCAATGCATATGCTCTGGGGAAGGAAGAAAACTTCCTAAGCATTGTTCACATGCCAAAACCTGTATTTCCAAGAAGACCTTGCAGAGGAGGGAGCTGCCTGGGGCAGGAGCTGCTCACTGGGTTGCACACACCATCAATCCTTCCATGCAAGATCAGACCACTGAAAAGCAGACCTCTCTCCACTTCCCTCTCCTTCTACAGCAAAGACATTCATTAGAGGAATGTTTTAATAAAGTTTACTTTGAAGTCTTTCTATCCTCACTATTTTTAACAGATGAACTCAAACATACTGTTCCAGCAGTAGCAAGGTGGTAATGAGCTTTTCCGCCTGCAGCTTCCCCTCAGCGGCTCACAAGCCCCTTCTGTTAGACTTGACAACTCAACTGCACCTGTAGCCACTCCCTAATCCTACCCAACAAATGCAGTTTAGCTTGAACTCTTTTATTATTTCTTCATTGTTGACTTTATTCTTGTTCTTTTACTTTGAAAGATGCCCTTTTTTGAGAGAAGAACGCTGGTGAGCAGGCAAGCTTCGTAACATCAGTTGATTTGATTTCACTAAGCATTGTCCAAATGGTGCGCTCCTCTGAATGACAAAGAGAAGCTGCTATATCAGAAAAAGGATTAGCTGCTTGCAAAACAAAACAAGAGGCAATTACAGATAACATGATCTCTCATCTAAGGTCTTCTCTTAAACACAGAATCTCTGAAAGAAAAATAGCTGAATTCATTGTCCCTTACAGTAATTTTAAAAGCTCTTTTGAAATACCACACTATTTCTTTTCATTGTATTTAACAGGCATAACATTTTACAAAGGCTGAACAAACGTAAAGTCTACCACAATAAAAATGAGCAATTTATCATTTATGAAGGGGATAATTCACAGTCTCTTAACAATTTTCAACAGTTTGATTCTCTTCCACTTTGGATTGACACCTATGTGCTCAATTGAATTAAAATCATCTTTCTGTGACAAAGTAAATAAAAGCTCTTTCATGCAATTAAGCTATTAAAGAAAATTACATATATATTAATGTTTCAAAAATTATTTCCATATAATTATATTAAAGATGTAATGATGTATCTTAACATTTCAAATTCATATTTGCATGTACTACTCATGTTGAAATAATATATCTGAAAAAAAAGTAATGAAAGGGTAAAGATATAAATATATCATGACTTCATAAATAGAGCTTCTGGAATTATTTAATGATAATCATATTCCCTGCACATTATACAATCAGTAAAGTTGTTTTTTTTCTGACTATATTGAGATGTTTATTTCCTCCTGAATTATATCTCCAGTCAGGAGATGGATGCTAATTTCTAGTAAATTGTCCTCTAGATAAACACAGTTGGTTTAATATCTTATAAAAACAACTGTTGTTTTTGCAGCTTGTGGTCCACATCTTATAGAGTATGAAAAGGGAAGTAATTTCACAAGAATCCCCACAAAAGTCAGAAATTCAGTTTTTCATGTATAATATTTGAATAAAATACAAAAGCAATCACAAAACCACCAGTGAAAATATAGCTGTAGTTTAACACCTTTTTAAATGAAGCAATGAAACGGAATGCTTATTCACACTCTTCAATATTTCAGGGAAATATGAACTATTTCCTAAAATGTAAATGGAAGGAGGTCTTACCTTGATACCATATGAATCTGAAGTTATAAGTATTCTGACAAAGATTCTGACAACTTGCTTAGCCTGAGAAAGAAAGCCACGTTTCCCACATTTCAACATGGATGCTGAGAATACAGGGCTAAAGACCTCTGCAATAGATTATCACGTCTGACACATTCAACCAGTTTTGACACATGGCTTCCTCCCTTTGCCAGTTTTAAAAAGATTGTCCTTGAAGAGGCAAACAAACTCTGGACTTCTGGAGGAACACAGATTACTGTAAATCTAGGTGAGGGAATATGTCTTCCCACAGGACATTTTTTTATTTTATTTTTGTTTTTATTTTTTTTTGTGTGTGTGTGGAGAAAACAGAAATTGCCTGTCACAAAGACTGTGTGCTCTGATCAGTCCTATTTTAAAGCTTTATAAATACAGCAATTCAAAGGACTGTTGCTTATAGCAACAAATATAAGATAGTACAGATGGAGAGGGGAAAAAACTACTGCAAACTGATCATTGTGCTCAGCACATTTACACCTCTGAGAATATGTTGGGGTTTGATAAAGGAAGAAAATGGCAAACATTAATATTGCAGTAATGAGGCTTGTCGGTGTTCACATACCCTAAGTCACCCTTTGGAGGCCTCCTGTAATTTAAACACAGGCACTTATCTCTTAAAAGTGTGTCTCAAGCCTATTGACTGATAAGGCATAATTTTTTAAATGGACAGCAAATAAATTCACTGTCAGCTAATTACCTCACTAGAGTTTCTTTTCATTAGAGACAAATATTTCCAAGCATTAGGTAGTAAATATTTCCGAGGGAAAAAAAAAAAACTTCAGACTTAAGATCAGCCCTTCAGTAAGACAGAAAGCTGAACAGCTGTGATTGTGCCAGCACATCTTTGGCTGAGAGAAAATAATACAATATACTAATAATATATAATAATTAACTAACAAAACATAAATTTCCTGTAATGGCACAGACATATTTCCCTTTGATCTAAAGTAGTAGGTAAGATTTTACTAACTACAAAAATGACCTGACCAAAGTGTACTCCTAATTTGTTTGACATCAACAACAACATCAAAGGATCACAGTGCCCCAGTTCTCCACCTAACTGGCAGCTTAAAAATGCCACCAGTGATCTGTAGGTAAATCTTTCCTCTATGCAGCAACACCAGGCACAGTAGTCCTCAATGTTTATTCTTCTGCAGCAAAGTCCAATATAGATAGTTGCTATTGATTCCCTCTCCCATCAAAACTAGTGGTTATGCGAGCTGGGTGCCCACTTTAGTGAGCTCTTGGGCTGCTTCTGTATTGCCTGTCCCCATCAGCCAAACATGTGCCAAACATGTGCCAAACAACCACATGGCAACTGAGTTTGCTTAAACATGATCCCTAAGAACTCAGCCAACACAGGAGATGGAGCTCACAAAGGAACATAGCGTAGTCGCCTCTCTCCTAGCAGCAGCCTGTTTTGTGAATTGCTTCATTGTTTTCATAGTCACAGAGTAGAAGCCATTGTTGGTAAGTTTTAACAGTGAAATGGGTGCCATGTGTCATACTGGAAAACTGGTGACAACACATAGCTTGTGAAGGGGCATTGGCTGTCATGCTAAAGTTTGTGAAATGCAAATTTTTGAACATTTTCAGGAAGGCAGATGACTTCTCTGGAATCATTACAAACATGAAAAATGACTGCTTTCGTTTTGAAATACTCTGAGACATGGAGGAACAAGGAAGTACAAGGGGCATGGCCTTGGTGCCTGGTATTTGGTACACGTGACATCAACTGTTAGAGGTCCCATGAGAATTACAGGCTTGTAAAAACAGAAGTGTTGGATGTAAAGATAAAATACAAAGCATTGGGAAACAGCCAAGACACAGTTTGTGCAAAAAGAAGTCATGCTTCATTATACAGCATGTGTTCTTTGGAGGTGTTTATGACCATGTGGATAAAAATTATCTATTTGTCTACTCTGATGAATTGCTCCTTCTATTTCCAAAATTACTATGAAAACATTCCTCACTAAAAGAAAAATAGGGCCACTGAATTTTGGTGTGCAAGTTGAGAAGTTAGTCTTTACAAGCTCTCTTTGAGACAGTCCACAGAGAAAGGCAGGCTTGTGCTTCAGGTCAAGAGCACTACCTTGGTATCTGTCAAGTGTTCCAGTGTCCAGGTCCTCAAATGCAGGATGGCTTGAAGAAGTTCCTCCCTCTTTAGGGAGGATTTAGGGCATTCCTTTACCTTCAGTGCTATTGCTCTGAAAGACTGATAGGAATGCTGTTCAGTAACACCTTCTCAGCACACGGACATGCCACCAAAACCATCAGGTTTGTAAGGAACTAGCCATGACTCTGTAGCAGAGTCCTGCAGTCCAAGCTGGACTGAGAAAGCCTACTAGACACTGGTATTTACTTGGTATAGACCCCTCAAAGAAGAAATGAATTAAAAAAAAAAAAAAAGCTTTGATTTGGAACAGTGAAGGAAGGAAGAAGAAATGTAAATTCAATCTGCTTATTCTAAGTCCTTTTCACAGCTTTTCGTTGGTTGCTTGAACTTGTGGTTGGAAAAGAGAATTCCATGTGAATTTTCTGTAGAGGATCTTCACCACTTGTTTGCCTCAGCAGGATTCTCTCTTACTGTGCAGCTCAACAACTTCAAAATAATTGTTTTCTATCCATTCATTTGAAACTTTGGATGGCAGTCTTATTATCCAGATTGTTATTATGACAGTATGTGGATTTTTCAGTATGAATAGAGTGCTTTGTTAATGTTTATATCCAATAATTCAGGATCCAGCTGCTCCATAAATAATATGAAATCATCTTCACCATTTGAAAGAACAAGTAATCCAATATTAATCTTGTGGATTCATCTCAGAAAATTTTGTTCACCTATGAATGGTAACTAGCAGTCTGAGATAAAAAGTGTAATTTCTAATCATTCTCTTCTTACAGGGTTTCCAGCTTTAAAGGTTTTGGTATATACCACATCTGTCCCTGTTTCTACATTTTGATAAATGTAGCCTTGAAAAATCAATTTATCATCCAAAGCTGTTACAGCACACGCACATTAAAATGTTCTGTTAAACTATTTCACAATAAATTACCAAATCTGTTCTTTTTAGGCTTGAATTACAGGTGATACAGCTAAATGACCACAGAAAATACACTGTTTTACATTTATTTTCCCCTCTCTATATAAGATGATGTCATTCAGTATGCTCAGGACAGAGTTTGTTTCTCTCATTACCTTTCAGTCTACTACAGGCTAGAGTCTGGGTAAAATATCTGAACAAATGGAAAAAGTTCCCATAATTCTCAAAAGTGACAAATATTACAGTGAAGTCACATCATAAAAAAGGCTCAAGAAGAGCACTGCACTTGCTGTGAGATAAAATTTGCCTGTCAAGGAAGTCAAAAGAATATTAATAGCTTTTGGGTCTGTGCTTAATGAAATACTTCCCAGACTACTTGCAAGCTCCTTTATTAGGAACAATAACCTTTTTCCCTGAGATCAGTGACACAGTTTTAATACAGAACACCTTACCAACTGAAGTTTGTTCTGTTTTTATTGCTCTAGACAATAAAACCTACAACAGCAGTGATTCAAATGTAAGCAATTTCCAGACATACAAATTACCTTCAAATGTGCCAAGAATCACAAGAATAGTTCTTAGTTTGAAGAACATACCCCTACAAATTCATGGTGATACTATTAGATTTTTAAACACAAAATACTTAAGAATTGAGACAAAGGCCACCACCAATAATCATGTCACAAAGGTTCATCAGAGAACCATATGTCAGTATTGATGGTATTTTTGCTCACCTAGCTCTTCTTTTATTTCTTGCAGTCAGTTAAGAGAAAATGAGGGACAACTCATTATGATTGTTTTATAAAATATTTGGGAGATAGTAAAGAGTATAAACACTCAATGACTAGGTTTCAGCTACAAGAGTAGGGAAAAATATATAAAGGACAAAAATCCCACATTAAATATGGGACTGAAACTGAAAATAAAAGAAGAAAAGGCAAAAATTATGTGAAGGACAAATAGCACCAAACATAGTATTAAGGCTGGAAATATGAGTGCTAAAGAAGGAAGATGCAAAGACTTGCTAAAGATCAAACTTCTCACTTTTAGAATAGCTCTGCTTTCTGCTGGGCTTTTTAATGGGTCTTGAAATATTTATGACCACATTTGCACAGCATGCCACTCCATCCTCAGTTAACAACCACTGAATATCAGTAGTGACACACTAGTGCATGGCAAAGGAACTCACCTGACCTGCCACCACAAAACCTGCCCTAGAACTCTCTGCAAGATTGCTGCCTACAATACATCAGTTGCACAACAGACATCATTTCCAACAGCTCTAGAGAATTTACAGAAGTGTGAGAAAGCAATACAGGAGTATTTTTTTCCCCCTTTACTATTAATAGTAGAAACATGAGACGGTTTAGGAAAGTCATTTGGCAGCTGTACTACCATACTGAAACCTGCAATATTAGGTATTTTAAATACAATTGCTTGCTTTTACTTAGCTTCCTTCTTAATTTCTTTCTTCTCCTAAATAATTTCATCTTTAAAACTGAGTGACTCAGCTGCTTCACTGAGTAGAATTGTGTCCCTGCCATACATCTTGTCCTGTAAAAATAAACTATGATGATAAGTGTTTCTATTTAATACAAAGCTTCTTGAAACAGGAGGTTTTTATTGGACTACATTCCTCTTGTTTAACAAGAAGCAGTGTTTCTTATGATCTCCCCTCTTTCCACCTCCAGAATTGCAGACTTTCAGGTTACATTAAGAATTTCCCTGTGGTTGCTAACAAGGTTGATCACACGCCAGGACCTCATTCTCTGCATGCAGGAATACAGATTAGTTCAGTCTGACTATGCAGGCAAGCACTGGTCAAGACTTTCACTTAATCTCCTGTGACGTGTATAAAGCAACACACTAAATTAGCTGTGTGGAATGACTGAATCACTACAGTCCAATGATCAAATGCCAGCACAGAGCTGCCACAGAAGCTCAGGCCAGTAATGAAACTGTTCTGCTTTACTGAATCAGTTAGTTTGGGCTGCAGATCATTCTTTTTAGCACTGTGCAGAAGCAGGAACTGAGCCCACCTGGAGAAAGAAGAAAAGGCACTACTTCTGTTTGCTGCCTTTTAAATCAAATGAAATGCTTTTACAACAGGTACTAAGAGTTCACTTTTTCAACATGACCCAAACTCCATCAGAAAATGGGATCATTTGCCTTTACTCTACAGGGGTAGCTCCTTGCAAAGCTGCTTTTTAATTTCACATTGCCACAGAGCAAACAGAGCAAGCTGCTGCTGAATGTTAGCACAGGGTATAAGTACTTGAAAGTGCTTCTAGAGAAAGAAATTAGGATTCTAAAATAAGCAGCGTTTAATTTCAAATGCTGAATTTTGCATCAGGATGTCATATTATAGAAATGAACAACCAGAATTTCCAAAATAAAGAAAGCATGTCTGCTAAAATGTTGATAATCTAGCCTAGAAACTTGTGTGAGTGAAAACAACCTAAAAGCTTTAATTGCTTTTTAAAATCACAGCCAACTATATATTTACAATCACCATGGAGATGTAGCCTAAAGGATCTAATTCCATTTCACTTAGCAGTATCTGGGAGACAAATTGCCTATTCTACCTTCTCCAAATTATCATAAATGTGCTCACAAGTTCTCCAATGCATTATTTCAAGTTGATATGCTCCCTCAGTAAATACAATTCTTACTTACAGAATTACTTCTGAACATTAAATAAGTAAAAGAAAGCTTTTTTTCATTTAGGAACATCAACTATCAGGACAAATTATGATGAGCTAAATGCTCACAATGTGGAAAGAAAATTTGAATGCCATCCTTATGGATATATCTGTGACTTTTTACAGAAGGTGCAGTAACTGGGAAAACTGCAGGCTTTACCATATCAGAATTTGAAATTATTCAGTAAACCTATTTCACCATTAGAAAGACCAGCATTTTAGGGCTGCTGAGCTAAACCTTAAGTATGTAATGAAACTCAGTTCAATTTGAAGCAGGGAAGATGATACTATATATACCAAAAAGTGGAAGTCTGAGTGAAACTCTGAAAGTCTTTAAATATAACTGTGTTGTTATGTGTGCAATGGCACATGAATCTGACTAGGACTGGACTGGTTCAAGGAGGCCGGCTGAAGGCAAATTTGTATCATCAAATTGCAGCTTCTGTTGCAAATGGGGATGACAGTTCCTATCTACTTTACTACTGATTGAGAGCTCCTTAATATAGCAATACTCATGAACCCTGCTAAATTTAATTTCTATTTCCTTTTGACAACAGGCAGGAAAGCACCCTGTCAGTCAGCTTTTAATATCCATTACTTTCCACATTGCAAAAAGCCATTCCAGATTTTAATTTCTTTTCCAAGGCTATTTCAGGAAACTTTCAAGATGGAATAACAAGCTGAATAAACAGCCCTGAATTGCATATGAGGGTTGAGTATGGTAACAAAAGAATTGGTGCCAACCAAGGCATCAGTCTTGACCACATGTATTTTGGGGAGTGAGTTAGATAAGTTAAGAGGCAAAGTTATAGCATGACCAAACCCAAAATGTGCCTCATTTTGGGGTTCTGGTTACATTTAGTGTCACTGGCAGTGGTGGCCCCCTCTGGTCCAGTTACCCTCTAAGAGGGTTCCTTCCTATGGAAAGCAGGATGTGGCAAAACAGGGCAGGAGGAAAGATGCATTGCTGGTATTACCTAGCAGGATGCTGTGACCCAGTTGGAATGCCTTCCCATATTGGGAAAGGACAGAGCATTTCTACTAAGAATTACAGGTTCTCACCTTCAAGACATTCGGCTGCATTAAATGTGCAATGTTTCAGTACCTGATCTTCAGTATGGATGGCTTTTGCTCATCTTTTCCTTGGGCAATAGTCCATTACTGAGCAAAAGACTTGGCATGGTAGACAGGAAATACAATCTCAGCTTGCCAGAAACAAGGTTCTCCAAAATCATTACGACTTCCTTACTGAACCTTAATGCTATATTCACTGTAAGTCTTTGATATTTTTATTACTTACAGCAGTAAATAGCATAAATCTGGACAGCTTTGTAATAGAAATACCACTCTGACAAGCAGTTTCTGTTCTCATATCACTGTTGCAGTGCTAGAGGAAATAGTAAAATGTATGATCAAAATAGCTGCACACTGTACCTTGATTAACAAAAAAAAAAACTTCATGAGACAAAATTCAAGGCATCCATGAGACATTTCTACAACTCTGTCTTGATTTATAAGAATTGAGGTTTTGACCTAAGATATTTGAGAGCTATATGTGACAAAGGGTGGGGTCTGTCCGTGTAAAAACTGTTACATTGTAATCAACACATGGTCAAGGGTGCAGTTGACCCTTTTAATTCAGATATTCTATGTAAAGAGCAGATATAAGATAAAACGAAAGATCTTTAAAATACAGGACTGCCAGCTAGAACACCTTATTAGTTCAAGAACTCTCTGGGCTTCTCATCAAAGTAAGTTTTTAAGTATAACATGATAAACCCGAACCCCATTTTCTCTCCTAATCACTGTATGTCTCTCATGAAGTGTTAGATAAGTGCAGCCTAGCAATGTCCAGTATTACTCCTTGCCTTTCTTTGAAATTTTACTGACCATACTTACTAGTATATCCAAAAAAAGAACACAGAACACTTGCCGATGAGAAAAAAAAACCTAACTTATTTTCTATGAAGATACTTAACTCTATCCCAAGCTCAGAAATTTAGGATTATATCACAATTAAAAGTTTTAAAGATTTATTAAAAAACCAAAACTATGCAAGCTTAATGTCTTTTAAAACAGGAAGTGTATTTAGTGGTTTAACTAGAATAATGGAATTGATATAATTTGGGTTAATAGACTATTTTCGTGAAGGTCTTATTTTATATGACTATGCAAATTGCTTCTCATCTATCTGCTCCAATTTTGCCCTCTATAAAAAGGGATGACAACTACATTTTGAAAAGCAGAAGTATTGAGCCATCATTCTTATAAGATGCAAAAGCAACACAGTCTAAAGAGATTCTTTACAGGATGTCCTTAACCACTTTCTTTCTTTTTGAAAAGGAATGTGTGAGTGCTTTCCTGAACTATGACCTTGAGACTTTAATGAAAAGAGACATTACTGTGTGCACACTTAGGTTTTTTTAAAATAAAAGATCATATTTATATCTTATAAGGGCAAAGAAACTATCATTTTTTCAACAGAAATCTACTTATGTAAAAATAAAAAAATCTTAACAGCTCTGACTTGTACTTTTGGTGAGTTTGTGGGTTGCACAGTACAAACTGACGTTGAGAAGTAAGTATAGCCACAAGTGAAGAGCTCAGACTGCTCATATGGGTGTTGTGAGTTAACTGCATGCCTACCTCATAATAACAACAGTAACACAGAATGATAGAATAGGTTGGGTTGGAAGGGTTCTCTAAAGGTGACCTAGTCCACCTCCTCTGCAGTGAGCAGGGACATCTTGAATTCCCACTCAACCTGACCTTGAATATTTCCAGGGATGGAACATCTATCACTTCTCTGGGCAGGTTGTTCCAGTGTTTCACCACTATCACTGTAACAATCTACTTCCTGATATTTAGTCTTAATCTACTCTCTTCTATGTTAAAATTGTTATCCCTTGTCCTGTTTCTACAGGTGCTACTAAAAGGGAGTAGCCTTCACCTTTCTTGTAGTGCCCTTTTAGGTACTGAAAGGCTGTATAAGATCTTCCTGAAGCCTTTTCTTCTCCATGCTGAGCAGCCCCAACTCTCTCAGCCTGTCCTCACAGGAGAGGTGGTCCAGCCCTCTGCCCTTCTCTGAGTCCCTCTTCTGGACTTGCTCCAGCAGGCCCACATCCTCCTTATGCTGCAGATCCCAGAGCTGGACATAGTGCTCCAGATGGGGTCTCACAAGAGTGGAGGCAGAATTGCCTCCTTTGACCTTCTGGTCACAGCTTCTGATGCAGCCCAGGACACAATTGTCTTCCTAGGCTCCAGAAAATTGCCGTTAGCCATTTGCCATTTGCCATTTGCCATTTCCAGCTCATGTCCATTGCAGTCCCCAGCACCCCCAAATCCTTCTTGGCAGGACTGCTCCCCATCTCCTCATTCCGCAGCCTTTACTGAAACTGGGGATTGTACCAACCCAGGTGCAGCACTTTGCACTTGGCCTTGCTGAACCTCATGAGGTTCACCTAGGCTCACTTCATGATCTTGTCCATGTCCCTCGGAATGGCATCCCATCTCCTGGGTGTACCAACCACCCACTCACCTTGGTGTCCTCTGACATAGGAATGTCTGTAGAAATAATAGTAATTACAAATGATACGTGCTAGCAACATAGCAATTTCCCCATAATTTTGCAGCATACTTAAGTTATCACATAAGTTCTCACAGCTGTTTTCACTGAAAAGTACATTTACTCAGAGTTACCTGCAGAATTTTATTTCTTCTTCATACTCCACATTGCCAAATTTCATGTGCCTGAACAAAGATGCCACCTAATTCCATTCCTATACCTACTTTTTATTTTGTAAGAGTGCCAAGAGCTCTGGGTTGCAGACTGCAGAACAAATATAGCTGTTGTACCCACTGAAAGTCTCAATTTTAGTATATGAGGGTCAACACCTACTCTTGAACCCTCACAAATACATGAACAATCCTGTTGTCTTATTCCTTATTTCCTTCTTATTTCAAAAATAAGGAAAGAAAGGAAAGATGAACAACTTAACTCTGAATCCTATCAGATATTGGAAGAAGGGAATTCCTGGCTTGGCCCATCAAGCCAACTGTCTAGTAACTCTATTTTTTCTGGTAAAGTTTAGTATTCTTTTCCTCACTTCTCTCCCATATTAACATCCTGAGTAAACTTCCATGAACTTCCACACTGGTCATACCACAGGTTCACACAGTTCACTTAGACTCCCTTCTCATTACAATGACTAGGTGCAATTTGATACAATCTACTTCTGTCTTTCATCACTGCAATCACATATTTTATTTTCACTTTTAGAAAGGATTTTTCACATAGATTTTTTTACATATATAATTTCAGTTGCCTGTATTCCTTGCCTTCTCTCTTCTTGAGACTATAGGGCTAAATTTACCTAGTGTTTCTACTGAAAGCGTGGCCCAGGACTTGATGCTGCGGTCTGTCACGTGACAGGTACATTAGAAGATTCATCTGAGATCCTTAAAACTGTGGCAGAATCACTGAAATCCTCTAATGGAATGTGATAATGATAATTTGTAGTATTACCAGTTTTTTTGCAAGTATATTTAGAGATTATGTTCAAATAACAGCATTTTCACATGCCTTTATGAGTCACATTCAGAGAAGTCTTCCATTAGCTTAAAGCTATGCCCTAAGAACTTCTCATTCTTCCTGGAAATACATTTTCTGCTTGGTTACACAGTATGGAAAGTAGGGAAAAAGCCACTTCACCTGTGGCCTTGAAAATGGGTGGAATTCTGTAGAGAAAAAAAACAAAAATAAATGCTGTGTTAACACTACAGGGCATCTCAATGCCTTAGAAATCTCTCATTCACTTCAGCAATCCTTTTTCTCTATTTCATTGTCCCAAGACAGCCATATAAACCATACATAAATCTACTATAAATCCATATAAATCTGTTCTATGCATGACTTGAAAGAATAAATCCCATTCCTCTGACAGAACACTATGCATCACATTGAGAACAAAGAATCAAGAGCTGGAGAACTGGTAAGCAATTTCATGCAAAATGTGGTAAAATCCAATCTCTGCAGTTGTACTCAACCTCCATCTCACATAGCAGTGTGCTTGCAACTACCACCAAGGGCAGTCAATGGAAGCCTGTATTTTTAAGAAAAAATGGGGTAGGATGGAAAAACTTTGAAAGATTTTATTTTTTCATATGTTTGAAATGTCTATTACTCCTTGTCAACGTCTAAGATCACCAGTGTATGTGAAATGTTTACATACAATGATGAATGTTCTTCACTTGATATGGAGAAGAGTACAGGAAGATAGTGGGGAGGGGAAGGAACATGGACACAGACAGACAGGAGAAACAGGAAAAAAGCCAGGAGTGGAAGCCAGGGTGGGCTCAAAGGTTTGGGAAAAGTAAGGATCAAACTGAGAGTAGAAACAAGTAATAGAGATATTGAATTGGAGAGAGATATGAAAATTTGCTTAGTGGGCTATAGGAACAAGCGTAGCCTGCAGGTTCAGGAAAACTGTTTGGCATTTTTAAAACCATTCTGTGAGAACTAAGTGTGGCTCTGGGCTTCCCAGAAAGACATTAATATACCAGCTCAAGTGCAGCAGACAGCTACCACAAGGACTAGGGGTCTGGAGTAGATGACAAACCAGCAGACTCTGAAGGAACTGGTTTCCTCAGTATCAGGAAGAGAAGGCTGTGGGTGGACAGATATTATAAGAGTATTCAACTAATCAGAGGGAAGGTGTAGAGGAGACAGAATAAGGTTGCAAGGCAACAGATACAAGCTGTGTCAAAAGATATTTCAATTCAATTTCAGGGAAGAAATGCAAACTGTGGACATTAGTGGTCAAATTCTGGATTGGGTTTGCCTAGAAAGGCTGTAGAATCTCTGTTCTTGGAGACCCTTAAAAACTGCCATACAAAGGCCTGATCTACCTACTTAAGATTGGAAATCACCTCTATCTTTGTAGATGGCCAAAGGTCCTTCCCTACTTAACTTGTTCTGTGATTCTGTGAATCTGAAACGAGGACACAAAGTGAGAAGATTTCAGATAACTGGCTAGTCATAAGACCATACACTAGAGAGAATAAAAATGAAGAAGATTTTGCAGAATCTCAAGACTTCTGCCACCAACTATCTGCAAAGTTTCCACAAAAGATGTGTCTCATCCCCCCTCTAGTGGCTAGTACACATAGGACCAGTCACTGCTAAAATTACTTTGCAAACTCTAGTGGCAAGTATTTCAGGAGTGAAAGATATTTATTACACATCTGGTTATCAATACATTCTGATATTATGGAATTGGTGGTGTTTGTTTCCAACTTTTTTATTTTAAGTTAGCAAAAGACATATGACAAACATATTCCTAGCATTTAAGATCTCTCTCTCTGTTTCTAATGTCACCTTACATGTGCTTTCTCCTGATAGTGAACTATTTTATTCTTCTATTTTCAAACAATTTTTGCAAGTTCTATATTAATGCATCTGTGAAGTATGTAGATACAGACAGTTATGTCTCTGTGAATGTGCATAATTTTTGTGGTCGTATATATATTCATGTACCTATTTTCGTAGTGGATTAAGTTGATAAAGCATTTCTGAGATCCATGTATTCAGAAATTCAATTGATATTTGTGCATTAACAATGATGTCAAAGAAGTCAATGTATTCAGAACACAGACAAAAACATCATGCCTCCACGCCTAGGATTAAAAGAGATATGTACATAAAGCATTAAAAGAAAAAGAGGTTTAAATGTTTTGGTCAAGAATTTTAAGGAATGTGGTACTAGCTACTGCATCTTAAAGAAAAATAATAAAATCAACATTAAATTTGGCTTTTAAGTGGGAATACTATAGAAACGTTTATTTACAGAGCTAGTGTTCATTGTGCACATATGTCAGCTATTGAGGGCACACAGAAATGTACGGTTGCGAATTATTCAAAAATTATTCTTAAAACAAATACATTTAAAGAAGACAAAATGAGATGTTTAAAATGTACTTTGCAAAAAAACAAGTTTAACTACTGGGCAAAATGATATTAATTTCCACATAAATGAGAAAGCCAGAGAAAGATTTCTAAATATTTTGATAATAGCAAATGAAACTAAGTCATTCAAGTCCATAGAAAGTTAAATTACTGAAGAAAGCATGCTGGAAGTGATAATTTTTATTATAGTTCCAGCTATGGTAAAAGACAATTAACATTCTCAGACTGCTCAGCCTCCTGTGCATCTGACCAGCCACAATAAGACCAAAGCTTACTTGCAGCATAGCACATATCAGTTCCTTGCTCATGAATCTAGACATGCCTTTGTGCAACTCTTTTGGACTGGCAAGTGGATCAGTCTTCTAAGCACAGCCTTGCATATTCACAACTGGGAAGCATAAAGTTAGGTGCCAGTTGGTCAAATGGGTTCTACAGCCAATGTTTTAAGCATCCCAAGACCTAACAGTTTCACCAGGACAAAGAACCTGCCTGAAGCAAAGGTGCCAACCAAGTGTGAGTGAGGCCATGAACATTTCATTTGGTATTAGAGAGGGACAACCCTGCTACAACCAAGGGGACAGAAATCATTTGTTTCCACAGCACAGAGTGAAAGAGCATCTTTGCCACCTGCCAGTGCTGATAGCCCTACTCTCCTACCTCCAACACCTGCCACTAATAGTTTGCAGTACTAAACAAAATGTACTAGGCATTTCAGACAAAACTGTAAAAACTGCAGCCAGCATTACAACTCCTACTACAGAGGTATTTAACATAAAGGTGGGAAATGGCTCCAGGTGGCTACAATTCACAAGAGTTGACTTATGGGGCAATGTCTGTATGGAGATGATTTTGAAACTGCATCTGTTAATCAATTGTTTTAAATGTATCTGGGTTACTTCCTCTCCAGAGGCAACAATATATGCAACACTTGGGGCAGACAGTGAAGCCCGTGTACACATTCTACAATTCAGACTTGCACGCCTGAAAGAAATGCAGAAATACAGCTTGTATTGGTATCAGAAACCTTGGAGGCTGGCATTCAGTCTGTTTCACTTAGTAGAAAATGGAGAGAAACAGCAATCTCTGTATCCTCTAAATTGTGAAAATATCTCAAATGGGAAGAAACATACTATACTTTATGATTGTCCTTTGTCACTCTGTTGGGAACGGCGAGAAGAATGACACAGACTCTCTTGGGAGTTGAACTGGAGAATTTCTGTCTGGTTTATTACCTCAGATCTTTTCTATAGACCAATATGTGAAAGTACAGAAAAGTAAAACATGCATTGGCTAGTAAACTAACACATCACCATCATTGGTCAGTGGGGTACACCACCCCTCAACTTTCTCTTGCAAGAAAACAAGGAACAGACAAACAGCACCTGCAAGGCTGTTTTCTGTCTCTGAGGATTGTTTTAATTCCTCCTTATGATTTCCCAGGCCACTTTCTCAGGCAAGACTGAGAAAGCTATGTGGCCTGCTATTCCACAGGCACTGTGCTACCTGCTTCATAGTTAGCATCCATAGTCCTTTTCTCACCAATGCCTACAGGGACACCCTAAGCAACTAGCTTTGACTAAATTCTTAGCTCTTGGCTGAAGTTAAATAAATTACCCCATTTTATTTTAATTTTTCTGATTTAGATGCAACTATTGGATTAATCAAGACATAACTAGTTTAGCATCAGCTATTAAAAGGACAAATAAAAGCCTGTGGTAGGAGGTAGGTCTGTTCACAAGCATGTGAAAATGAAAAGCATATTAATCAATCCTAATTTAACAGCCATAGAAGCATGCCAGAACTCCAGTTACAAAAACTGACAGAAATTTAATAATGCCAGTGCAGTGCTGGTGATTGCCAAGGAAAAGGACACCTTTTTCATACTCCTACAGACTCCACAAAAAGAGCTGGAATGGACAAAGAGAGGAACAAAAAAAATCTGGCAAATAATTATTAATTTGACCAGAATAAAAACATGTTCACCAAGCAATAAGGTATCCTGATTATCAGCAAACACTTCTGAAGATGTAACTCATGAAGGTAATTTTACATATCTGCTGGAAATAGAAACAGGGTATCTTCAAAGCAAAAACTTTTCTTCCTTAAAGAAAAAGTTTATGTAGCAGGGCCCAAAGTGTACATTCCATAGAGAAGTACTTCCTTTAAGATTTTTTCTTGCATTTTTCTTTGAAAATTGCACAATTTTCCTAAAGTTTTACAGCTCCAGGATACAAAATGATTCAGATAGCAATTGACTGAGTCACAGATTGTTATCCTCATGTACTTAACACAGATTGTTAAGTATTTGAGGATATAAAAATGGTTCTTTTCCATAAAGTATGATGGTTAATTTAAATGCCATAATCTTGAGTTCTGAATTTCTGTTCCATTATCAATAATTTATTGAAAAAAAAATTTTACTATTCCATGAACTAATCTTGGTCATTTGAATTACACAGTTCAGGATCTGCTTACTTACTTGGGGAAATATAATTGTTCTGCCAATCCTTTGCAGACAGAACTTTACCAGCTTTTACTTTGGCTAATTAGTGCACTAGATAGTATTTATTTAGCCTTTCAGCAAAATGAGCTTGCCTGATCAAATGATACAAAATGAAGAACTGCCTGTGTAGCAAGTCACTACACTACTTTTCTCCAAACTTTCAGTTCAGGGAAAACAAATGCAAAAGCAAATGTACCAGTGGATTAATTTTATCAGTTTGGATGGTTACAAGTAACATGTTTTCCCAGATGACTGTATACTGAGCTTTTACTGTCATTTTACTGACCTGCTGTGGGATTAAAAAAATTCTCTGTAACTAACAGCATAATAATATCCTATAAATAAGTTGAACTAAAATGACATTATTTGTTGTAAAAATACCTGAAAGGAAAAACCAAAGGGCACAAAATGGATAAATTTCTTTCAAGCATAACTTTAAGAACAGAAATACTGAAAAATATATTTTTGAACAATGAAATTTAAGATAATTATAAGAAAAACAAAGGGACTGGATTTCATTTCATGCTATTCCATATCAGTAATTCTCTGAGTTTCCCTTGTGGAAAAATGAAACCACTCTAATTAAATGATTCATAGCTCTAAACCATTTTCCTTAGCGAACACAGTGTACATTAGCAGGACTTCTAGAAGAGAATGTTTCTTTCAAAGATTTATTATTGTGAGATTATGGTAAGATGATCTGGATGGCTCAGTGTATGAAATCTTGTCATCCTGGCAGAAGTACTTTGCTCATCCAAGAGGCAGGCACACATTTGGAAGCAGGCAATAAAGCTCAAATTCTGAAGCTACAGGGATTGAACAGTGTCTGAACAAGCTCATATTGACTTGGCAATAGGCAGCAAAGCAACGGCAAGTGTGAACTCTTAACCCCACACCAAGCAATATATGTTGGCATGAGCAGTGTAAGAGGTCTACTTATCTGTTTAATTGAAGGAGGCACTGCAATAGCAAGAAAATGATGTGATCAGAGAGGTAAAGGAAGGAATAAAATAATCCACTCTGACTAAAGAAGAAAAAATCCTTTTCCTATGACCAGTATCAGTATACCAGTAAATAACTAAAGTAAAGCACACTTGCTGAGCAAATTTCACGTGTGGTATTAAGCCCATGAACTTCAAAATATGGTTTTTGCAGACCAAGTTTTCAAACCACCCCATGAAAGTATTTCTATCTAGGTCCTGAAACAGAAGGATTAAAAAATAACAACATAATCTATAGCTTAAATAATATCTGTCAATATATATATAGGTGTATATATGTGTGTATATATATATAGGTAGTGTAACCGACTGTACAAAGAGTCACATATACTGGTTCATATTTAGGTTTCATTATTAAAAAAAACAAAACAAATCCAAGATATCCAAAAATATAGGGGGTGATAAATGTTTTGACATGACCCATGGGACAACCCAGATGGCCTAATGACTTCAGCAATGAGCCCACCCCCTAGTCACTGGGTGAAACTGAAAGGAAATCCAGTCAGCAGCTGGATTTGGACTAGCCAGTGCAGCTCACAGACACCAGCTCCTACTCTCCCCAGCTGTTCTCTGCCTCACTTTCTTTCACACAAGACAAAGCAGAATTCTCATGGCAGACTACCACCTGGCTGTAGGCACACTCACGTAGGGTAACATGAGAAAGGGAGGAACACAGTGCCGGAGCTCAGCCTGCACAGAGTGCCCTTCTACCAGAGCTCTTCTGGCAGCCAAGTCACAGCACAAACAGCGCATTCCCTCCATCCTGGGAACCTGCATGGCCGAGCACAGACCCAGTCTGAGCACCTTGGCTAGCACACAAAAGATCAGAGACAGAGACTAGCTATGACTGCAGAGAAGCTAAATATATTGGAAGCATAGCTGCAACTGCAGACGTAGGTTCATCTTCTGAGCTTCTGAGATCTTGCAGATAAGGGATGCTGAGGTGAAGGAGTGCACAAGGACATGCACAGGTTGTAAGAGAAGTGCTTAGAGCCAGAGTCAGTTCTGGAGCATTTGCAACCTGGTATAAGTACAGTTTGTACATTAGAGATGAGAAGCAGGGCAAGCAACACAGAGTTAGAGCAGCCGGAAGGTGGGAGGACATGAATTTAGTTGAAGAAGCAGAAACATGGAATGAGGGAGTGGGGACTTACTGCAGGAATAGCGGAAGATCCTATTTTGGATAGCTATAGGGAATCCATCAGGAAGCTGTGGCTCTCAAACACTTTGCAGCAAGACTTCGAGACCCGGAAAGTTTAGCAGCTCTGTCTGTACTTTCTACTATAAAATTATTATTTTCTCTCAATGTCACTTGCACCTGAAATGAACTGTTCTCCCCCTGCCCCACCCTGCTTTGCATCCCACACCTCCTCCCAATTTAGAATAACTTTCCTATACAAACTGGGGAACACACTCCCCAGGGATTATCTACCATATCTTACTGTAACATCAAATAAAATGCAGAATGAAATGCATAAATTCAAACTGTGAAAGCAGGCTGGTAAAGAAATTTGGCTCCACAGTTGTCCTTGTCCCCAGGACCCCATGTGCTCATCAATATCCTGGCAGGTGGCAGGGGAGCACCACACTAAAGGAAAATCATAAACCTTTTGACTTCACTCTGTGCCATGCACATGCATCACATGGGCCCAAAATCTACAGTCCTATCATACAACTTAATTAATTTCAATGGGATTTTAGCACATTTTTGCTCATTAGTCTGTCCTCTGTGCTTCAGGAATTACACAGGTATGCCATGTGGTAGAAGAGACTCAAATGCCAATATGTTTAAAAAACTGGTGCCATCTTAATTATTGCTGTTAAAGTCAGGGTGACACCACAGTGGTACAGCCTTCCAGTACAGTTAAGAGAAACACAGGCTAAAACCCCAATGCTCAGATTTACTTTCTGTGTGTGAGGGAAGTAATGATTAAAACCCTTTTGAAGATCACCATCAAAGCCTATTTTGCTATTGATTTATACTGAATGTTAATAATTAAACAGCTGACATATTTCCCAGCTTCCTCTCATTGAGACCCTGTAAAAGGTAAGCTATTTATATTCCACTCAAGATCTCTAGTGGTTCTTTACTACTTCAGTATCCAGTAAATACTCACTAAGCTTATTATGGAGCAGGACTAATATTTCACTTGAATTGGTAGGAAAATGGTTTCTTTAGCTCCCAACAATAGCTGTTGCTGATTCTGTGAAGTGGGAAAAATCTGCGTAACATGCAAAGAAGCTACCCAATCCCTTTAACAGCTTCTTTAAAAAGGGATTGGACCCAATTCATGAAAAAAAAAAAAAAAGTGTATGTTCAGTGGGTGGTAACTCTGATGAAGTTCTTTTATGTATATGAGGGTTAGCCAGAGTGTCTGAATAAAAAAGGAAGCCAATCTGCTTTTATTCAGGCATAGCACCATGTGGGCTGAATGTGGAAAATAGAAATGGTGTATTAAATGCAATTCTGAGAAGAGACTCATTTTCTTGTTAGTACAAATTATGGGAATAGGAGCCCAGCTGATATGTGTAACGCAGTGGTATGTTTCAGTGATGGCTGTAAATGTGGGTCTCAGGACAAAAGTTGGCATTCCCATAGCCAAGGATTATAGTCATATTCTTGTTTCTGCTACAGGGAAGAGCTGTAAACACCTGTGGGAGAAATGACTGATTTCTAGCAATGTTCCAGTCCTTCTCACACTCCCTTCTCACAGTGGCCCAAGTGTGCAAGAGTGCCCTTTCAAAAGTCTGCAATAATCATGACATTAAAACCAAGCCACATTAGATATCAAAGGTATATTTTTTGTTCAGCCTATATGTCCTTTTTTTTTCTCCATTCTGGGGTACAATGCCAGGGGACCAATTGCAGTAGAAAATTCTTGTACTTTTCCTAGATCAAATTTACATTTGTAACTCATTATACATCTCATAAAATGAACACCTTTTAAAATTGAAAATCAAACCAGCAGTTTCTGCCAGATTAAAAGTAAATAAAAAAAAATAGTGCAGCAATTTAAGTCACACTTAAAGTTCACAGGGGTTACTGCACTTCATTAAAACAGATCAGATATGAAGCATCTTTGTCATTAAACCCATTGCTTCAAAAGAAAGAGTCCTTTTACAGGGATAAGATTTTAGAACAGCTTCTTCATCATTGTGTAACTGGATTTCTAGGAAAAATCAGTAAAAAGGATCAAAAAAACTTCAGACTTCTGTACAAGTTGTATTTCTCTGTTTCCATAGAGAAGTGGAGATGAAGAACTGCCATGAAAAAGTGGTCTGCATAAATTGATCAACCCAGTATCACATAGGAGACCAATCTCTTACAGAGTTTCTATATTTCAAACCTCTTCAGGAAGTCTTTGCCTCTATTATTTTTAACAAGGCCTGTGTGACACAAGCATTTGTAAAAAAACAAGGCAGTAAATAATTTTAGTCTAAGTCAGAAAGGGCAAACTATCTGCAGGAAGCAGATCAATAATTTAGGGCTCTACAAGTAGACTGCCAGTATCACAAGCATGATTTAGACTGCCTGTTACCTAAATGACTGATGGATTTGGCTATAAAATTCCAACTTTTGGTCTATCCTGAACACAAAATTGCAGTCCAAGCATACTATTTTCTTTTTAAAAAGTGATCTTTGATCATTGAAGCAAGAGTGCAATAGATGAAGGTGCATCCCACTTGTGGGCCTGTGATGGCCTGACGTACATCAAATCATACTCAGCTCAGTAGCAATCTAAGTGGGATATTCAACACATGTAATTTCATCTAGCCACATTAAGACAAGATGTATCATCATTTTTCCATTGGCAGGAAAAGGCACCCAGACATAGCTCAGACTAGATGCACAGTTTTCAGACAGCTTAAACAGGGAAATTAATCTTGCTTGCAATTTCTGAGAGCATTGGATCCATCCATAGCCAAGCATGCTCTGCCACAGGCTTTTCAAGACCAGCCAGTCTTCTGAGTATTTACTTGGGGTCTCCAGCCTGCACTGGAAATGATGATGTTCAAAGCTGTCACATCACCTAACTAGATCAATGCCATCCTGCACCTACCTGCATTGACAGTCACCTCATGTTTGACAGAAGTGCAGACGGTCTTTCAGGAGAGTTGATGGATAGGCAAAACAGTGAAAATATATTATTGACCCTTGGGTAAAGCTTCATTTCCAAAGAAATCTGAAGTTGTTAGCCTGGGTTTTACTCCTCCTGTGTCTCCATTAAGATACCTAGGCTCTTTCAGCACTCTAAAATAGTCAGTGATCCCAGAAAAGACTGTGTACTTCTTATATAGCTACAGTGTAAATGTAATAAATTAAACAAAAGCCAAACTACTACTGAGTTAAAGAGTGTCCTTACTGGCTTGAAAGTATTTCAGTTTATACATACCATCTTCTCGGGTTTCTTACCTTACATTAATTTTGCCTAAGGCTATTGGGGATGCTTTCTGGCCCACAACAGACTGTTTTCTCATGTCATACAGGGATCTTTATGGTATTAATGACTCTACTCTCAATAGCTGGAATTGTGCTAAAGCAGAAGTATAGGGGGATAAACAGCAGCTGTAACACGAAATTTGAGACCTATAAAGCAATACTCAGAATTATACTTCCATGTCAAATTTCTCCACTCCATTCTGACAGGCTGAAAACTATACTGGTGAAAGCTTTCCTCCAAATCAACTGACATGGGTTATCCTACAAAAACCACAGGATGCCCTGTTTCATTAATATTCTGAGCAGCTCCCTTAAAAGAATCCTGTTGACATATGGTATTTTTGGGAAATAGGGTCATGGGGGAGGGAACTTCTCCTCTCCTAAGCCCCATAAATCTCTCTCTCTCTCCCAAGATTTAGGCAGGCCAAAGGCACTTATGGCTATTTACATAGAAAGACAAAGCTTACGTATAGTCTCTCTGTTTCTATGGCAGCACAGCTCCTATAAAAACACAGCTTAAAACCACAGCTCTCCAAGCTCACTGGCATCTCTGGGCACTCACAGACATTCCCTTCAGCAGCGAATTTCTCCTCGAAACATGCCAGACTGTGTAAATTAGCGCTGACCCTACCACTGGCAGAATAAACAGCACGGTGCCTCGGAACGCTCCTGGTGCGAATGGTCAGCAGTTACTGCCTCTGCCTCCTGCCCTCCCTCCTGCTGCCTCTCTCCAGCATCCTCACTGGGATCACCAAGGGCTTGCCAGGCAAGCAGTGGGAATGGAAAACCACACCAAAAAGCACACTTTCCTCTTCTGTCCTGCCGCCTTCTCCTCTCCCTTCAAGTGAAGTGAAAAATCCATCACCCAGAAAATTAAGATGGAAAAGATTGAAATCACTGCTGCCTTCACCGTTGCTAAGATTATGCAATGGAAACACCTCCTAGATAATGGGATTTGTCAGTGTCAGCTGAAAAAAATGCCTACTGCATGATAATATTAAGAAATCAACTATCCATACAAACAGGAAGTGGCTGACGCTATTTTTTAGTTCATTCAATGCCTGAAGCAAAGCCATATATCACTGGTAACTAAAGAGATAACTGGAGCACTTTTACAGAGTTTACTTAAATTTTACATTGCAATTAAAATGTCTGCTTTACACAGACACTTGCTTAATCTTCTTACTACTACCTTTTGCCATTCCAAGGAAGAATTATGAGATTTGCATTTTACTACTGGAACACTTAATTGCAGCCAATAAAAGAGAACATATTCTCTAGGGTATCCAAAAGTATCCTGTATGCTTATTAAAAATTAAATGCAATAATGTTTAAAAATACATTACTTCAATTGAAACTCTGATGGGAAGGATTCTCTTATAGGTTGAAAAAACAAAAAAGTCTGCTTAGGACAAGAATATTCCTCACAAAAAAAATTTGAGAATTTCTTTATGTAACTTAAGTATCACATCATTATGTGACAGCTTTCCCTTCTGATGCTAAGAGAGCCTTGGATTGGCAGGAGATTTGGAAGTTTTGATTAACAACCTACTGGAGCTCTTGGCAATGTGCCTGGGTGTTTCAGATTACTGCTGCTATAGAAACTCCCCTGGGTGACTGTGCTGCTTTTCTTTTTTCTCACATTTCTAAAATGTTGGTCTTCTTTTTTTTTTTTTTTTTGTCCTTTTGCAGTTTGTTCCACTTAGTAGCAATTGCTGCACTACTGTTCTACTCTCACTCAGTGAATAGCACAGCTACACAAACAGCTATCATTATGGATAACAGGCATCATAAAAGAGTTTGCCATATGCCTTGTCAGCTGGGCAAACTGATGACATGATTCTTTTAGAGCAGTCTGGGTAACTCATAGGAAGTATACACATTTCAGGAAGCTGGCAATTCATTGCTTTTCTCTGAGTATAAAACTAGTTAACAGATTTCAAGGGATGGTTATATATGAGTTTAATACTAGCTTAAATTGCTATGCAAAATTTTTAATTCTAACCTATCCAAGGGAGAATGACATAATGACTACAAAATCAAACAAAAATAATTAATTTTTGTGTGATCTTCTCTCTTTTCATTTCACTTTTTCAGTTCCCTTTCTTTCTCCTCAGGATAATCCAAACTGATCTAATATGGTGGGAATAAACTGTCTTTCTCCAGCACCACTAGGGGTGACCAGACTTTAGGGGGAGTATGAGCAGGACCACAAGCATTTTCAATTGCTACTCAGTGGAAAAGAGTACTAAACAGGGAAATGAAGCATAGTGTCTGACTGCTGCCCTGAGCATCTGACCAGGCTGCAACACAAAGCTACATCAACTCCATCAAAAGCTTACCTAGGCCATCATCAGTGAAGTGACTGAGTCTTCTGTACGCACCAGCCATGACACAGCTGCAGTCACGGTCCCAAGACATTCCATTTTTAGCATGAGCATACATGGACACAAACATTGTGCTGAGGCCAGTCCATGGGCACTGCACAGCACAGGTACTTGTTCCCCTACTTGTCCCCTTGAGAGGAGGCCAGCCACTGCCTGGCTAATCTGTGTCACTTGTTCCTGGTGCCCTGCTTGGCAGAGACTGCTCTCCATGAGAACAGGCTGCAGGTGGGTTCAGCAGTGACAACATATTTCTTGGCATCTTTGCCATGCACATACAGACAAAGTCTGATCTGATGGGGCATAGCAGAGCCCTACAGCTCTTCATCAATGCAGCAATGGATGAGCTGTCCCTACCAGAGTAGCTCATGCAGCTCACACCATGCTACAAAGGCTCCCAGGAAATGAGGGATACCGTGAAACTTCTGCAGGAGGAATGAACTGCCGTCAGCTGATCTCAGGAGAGATGCCAAGTGATCTTTCTGGAAGGAGAGGCCCAAACACAGCGCAGAACACAGATATGCAGATGACTGACAAGTGGCAATAAAGAAAATATCTGAGTCAAGTAAGTCACATTGGTACGTGGAAATCCTTGCTTGTTAGCTGCCCATCTATGTGGGTTCAAAGCAGGTGAACTGCTGAGTAACTTCAGCTCTCAAGAAGGTCCATGAAAGCAGCCTCCAGAGAGTAAATAACATCTAGCAAATGGGTTTGAAGCTAGCAAATGATTTAAAGTAAAGCACACAAAATGTACTTTTTGCATTCTTCTTGCAAAGTAGTGCCATCAGAGACTTGATTGCGCTGGGTCTCACCTATTTGGAAGACTGCTAGCTTTTTACCTTGTCCTCCAGAACTTAAAATTACTACATGTGAAACAAGTTGCTAGAACCACAGTTCTGAACAGAGCCTTCTAAATATTGCTATAGCCTGTCATACCCATTTCATATCTGCTGGAGCTTGCTGAGAGCCTGAAGCAGAAACTGAGAGAAAGATAAGTGTAAATCATCTCTACTATTTACAGACAGTATCCAGGCAAAATCTAAACCAGAATAATTCAGAAATTGATTTTTTTTATCTGCTTCAATGATCAAAGCTTAAAGAAATGGGGCATTGGATCATCAAGGCCCTTATCAGTTGCTAGAGTTCTTATGAGAGAGAAGATAAATTTTTATGACTGCAAATCTGACAAACATACAAACAATCAAAACACCTTAAAATGAGAAACTACAGAAATGTGCTCAAGTAAATTAAGGTGAAAGTAAGAGCCAGAAGGGTTTTAGCAAAAAACTCCAACAACCTCCAACACACAAACATGCATTCGATTCTAAGGAGATGCCTCCTATGCTGCATAATCCCATTGGAAATCCCATTTATGTCCCTCTCAGCCTTTCACTAGTATGCATAAAACCACCTAGGCATATCTTGACAGCAATCTCTAGAGGTCATCTGGTCCAAGCACCCATCTCAAAGCCAGTCCAGCCAATTTCTGTCTACCTCCAAGGATGGATATCCCTCCACCTCACAGTATGTTTGTTCTCATTATTTTAACCTGATCATTTCCCCAAATGCCTACTCTTTAGTCATGATTTCCTGTGTTTCCTGTGGCTTCTGGTCCTTTCACTACACACCTCTGAGAAGGGTCTGGCTCCGTCTCCTCTGTAAGTCTGAGACTGCAATGAGATTTCTCATCAGCCATCTCTTTTTAATTTTGGACGAACTAAAAATGCAACTAAAAAATGCAGTTCTCCCAGCCTCACCCTGCATAACCTCAGATGTACTCCAGCCCCATGGCCACTTTGATAGCTCTCTGCTGGACTCAACTCAGCATGTCAGGGAATTTCTTTAAGCAGAGGACTCTAAACTGGTTGCAACTCTCTCAATGTGCTCTCAAAACACCAAACAGAGGGGAAGGAAGGACTTTCTGGTTATTCCTGGTAACACTGCCTGGGACACGACTGCCTGTGTACTGCAAGGGCACACTGCAGATTTATCCACAACTCATCATCCACCAGGGATACCTCCAGAAGCTAGCCAGCTGCTTGCTAGCCAGCTGGCCTCGTGGTCAGTGCTGCTCTGCAGGGCTATCTCAGCCCAAACACAGGACTTTGCATTTTCTTCTGCAATAAAACATTCATGACCTTTTAGTGCAGTCTGGGTCATTTCAGCCTCCTCCACACCACTTAGCTTTGCAGGAATATAATTACATGTTGCCATCTATTCGTTTAAACCATAGGTGAGATAAATGACTAGAGAAAACTACCAACTTTTTCTGTAATTACTAATGCAAAATTTAGAAGAAAGGCTTCAAGTCCAAACGTGTAATATAAAACAAAGCTGTAAAATAATAAATAGAGTAATATAAAGAAATAATATGAATTACTATCAAAATATTCCTGTGTGTTGCATTTATGGTTCAAACCTTAAAAATGGCAAACTATGTACTATCTAACAGCAGTACTTTCCAGGAAGAATATACTACACTTTTAAAATGTTTAAGAAGAAACATTTAAATTTATTTTCATGAGGAAAAACAAGCAATAGATGTTGAGAGTGCTTTTAGAGTCTCATATTTTCTACTTTCCTCCGATCATATTTCCAGTCCTCAAATGATACAATATCACAGCTCACTTCTGAATCAGAAAAAAGGGAGAATCCATCCCAGGACTAATTACTTTCCTTCCATTGTGGCTGAGGTTTTTCATTTCCACAAATAGAAAGAAGATGCAAAATATCCCCATATCACAGCCTAAACATGCCATAATCCCATAACATCCGCCATACTCCCCATTAATCTAATGATCAAGGAAAAGGAATCACAAATAAGAATCTGCTCCTGCACCTTTTCACTGCAAAGAATCAGACTCTCCCAATGCTTGAACCAGGCTGACTAAAGCTATTTATGTGAGACCAGGAGTCACCATAAAAATGGGGAGAGATAACATTACAGTGAATTATTAGAAATAGTCCAATATTCAGGAGGCATTTAAGGAACTTTATGAAACAACAGACCACAAGGTATTTACATCTCCAGAGGAGAACTGTAGATACTCCCCTTTCTCTCCCACAAATCTCATTAATCATTTCAAATGGTGTGGTGTAGCAGTGGTGTCTCCGCTCCTCCTTTGCAGTCACCATATACCACTGCATTCCCACATACTCCTGATAAAATGCTGCCTTCCTGCTCCTCCTCACAAGGGAACTGTGGCTACACAATAACAATTTACCTCTCCATTTTAGTCTTCCCTTTTCCTTCTTTTTCCTTCCACCCTCCAATCTGGTTATTTTTGGACTGCCAGTTGGGATTATTGCTTTTTCCCTGCTAAAATAAAAACAAACAACAGTTATACTTCAGTTTCTGGGCTTAAGCATGAGATCTGTCTCAAACATTAAATAGTCACAGTTTCTTGCCTGAGGTGCAATGCTCTCTTCTATGACACTGACTAAAGCAAGTCTTGCAACTAAAAGCAGATTCTGGATTCACATGCATACTTTTCTGACTTCCCCAGTAACTACCCATCTGGAATCCTGAGCAGCACTGCATCCTGAGAACTCGGCACTTGCTGACATTTGCATGATCTTAGAGAGTGAAAAAATAACTCTGTCTGAGCTGAACTACAATCATAATTCAAAATACACATGGCTAAAACAGTTTATAACCTAACACACTCTTTGACACATTATCCTAATTTCAGACCACATTGTAGTATATTTTGCTTTTTTCCAAGCACCTTAAGGCTTACTGCTTAAAGATGGTCTATCTGGAAGAAATTTAGCATCTACAAAATAATAGACAATTTAATAGCATCAATTTCACACCTCTGAATAAAGGTCTTAAGTAAAAAGAACATGATGCTTTTCTGGGAAGCAAAGACAAAGATTTCCCACATTCTAATCTTGTAATGTCACAATGAAGTTCCAGGTAAAACCAGTCTTTTTTTTTTTCTCTTCATCAGAATAATGTCAACTATATGAAGAGTTTTACAGAACCCAGAAAAAGAATTTTATTGTGTAAAATTCAGTAGGGCAAACAGCTGTCAGAAACTGAATGAAGAGGCTTATAATTTCAATGAAAATTATTGCTTTCACATTCTGGACAAGTGACCAGTGTGTATATACCTCAATTCTTCTGATTTTTCATATATTGGGTATGGAGGGTTAAATTGGATGGATTTCTGAGTTGTCCAAAATGCAAACTGGCTTCCCTTCTGTAAGGCTGAGTCACTCTCTCCTTCAAGAAGGGTTATGGGATGCCTGAAAAAAATACTTTTTTGTTTTCAGAATAATAGGCAAAATGAAGACAAGATAAAGTAGATTTTCAGCAGGGTGAGGCTCAAGGGAATCACAGGAATGATAACTGCTTAAGAAGGTGGTAGAAAAAACAAGCATGCTGAAAACACACTGGGAGACCATAAGAAAAATCTAACAAACTTCCTGAAGCACAACAATGATACCTCACCCCTCTGAAAAGGATTCTGCTAATAAAGCACTTGACAGTAACCTAGAAAATACACTTCTTCCGAGAACGAGGAGTCCCAAAATTATGAACAGAAATTGTCCTGTCACAGTAGGGTCTCTTCACAGGCCAGATGCGGAATGTTCAGATGGAACATAGCAACAAAATGAGAGGCTCAGCATACAAAAGTTTTAGACTGCCAGTTTTTTACCTGAACGGTATCGACAGTGTTACTGGAAACACTTTTAAAACTAGCATTAATATCTTAAGTGAATGAAGAGCCAGATGTGACCTATACTGGGCTGAGTTCTCCTGGAAAACTATATATACAGAGCTGTTAGCAAGCACTCAGTAAGCAGATTGGAGAGGAATTTCCACTCTTTTAATGAGTAAGCATCATATTTAGTGCAGTTTCCTTCTGGAATACATGTAATTCCTCTTCACAGGTATTTTGCAAGCCCTGCCAGGCAGTATCATATCCCCGTAGAAGTAACATAACCTTTGCCAATGTGCATAAAGGAATGTTTGCAGATTTTGACATGCTCAATTTATTTATACAATTACTGATTACCTAGTCATACTTATTCTTCTCCCTTGATGGTAGCTGTGTTACAGTCAAGTTTCCCAGCCAGACTGCACTGACGAATTCATTCCAATAATCTAGGTAAGTACTGAGAATCGTATTCCAGATCATTGTAAATATCAATTTTCCGTTCTCCAGCCATGTTTTCAAAGTGTTAGTTAAATTAAAAGTCACACAGCCTTATGAAAAATTTGTATTTTCATTTCTACTCTGTCCTAGGTCCAGCCAGGACAGGGTTAATTTTTGCAGTAGGAGGGAGCATGGCTAGGATTTGGAGGTTCTGCAACACCTCAGGTCATTTTCCAGGGATAGAGGAGGGGATGTCATGGCATTGAGAAGACAGTGGTCAGGTGTTTTGGGGGGTTTCCATGGAGGGTTGTGAGCAATCTTTTTTTCTTATACTGTTATTAGTATTGTTGCTGTTACTGTTTATTATCTTATTGCTGTTTCCAGTAAATTGTTCTTAATCTCAACCCATGGTCTTCATCTTTTGTGCCTCCACTTCTACTCTCCAGCCTGGCATGGTGGGAGGTGGTGGGGGGAAAAAGTGAGTTATAATAAACACATGGTTTGGAGGGTTTCAGTGTGAATACTAAACTGAGGAAAACCATTCCCAAACCACAACATACTAACAGAAGAATTTCCATTTCTAGGTTTACAAGACCGATAGGTATCCACATTTGGATATCCTCACTATATTCAAAGCTCACCAAAAAAACCGATCCCTTTAAACTTAATGACTGCTATCAGAAAATTAAGCTGATGTTTGTAACAAGAAGTGAACTCAGGTACAAATCCACGCAGCCCAGCAAGACATATGCAGTGGTTGCAGCCTCTGGAAGCAGCATGGCTATCTTCATAGGACTGGTTAGCTCAGGCATCAAATTGCACAGAGAACTCATATTTCTCTTCTGTTTCCAGTCATGACAGTGTACGCATCTCCTCAGCCAAAGTTTGTAACTCTCTTCTAGAAAATTCAATCAGAAATTCTCTCCTTTTCCTCTTTCTTTCTTAATCAAAAAAGACAATAGGTTTAGCTGCAGGTACTCAGGATTTTTTTTTTTTAATAGAGAACAACAAGACAAAGATTCCTGAATCTTTTTCCACTAGTGCCTCAAGCAGGAGCCTATAATTTGAAAGTGAGCTGTCATGAACGAAAAAGTAATGCATATATCCATCACTTCTAGGCTGCAGTAAGGTGCCCCAAATTTAGGAATCAGAAGTAAATCAAAAGCAAGCATGAAGGTTACCAAGACTAATACATGATTTGAACTCCCCAAAATAACTTCAGAGAGGTTAGTGAAACAGGGTCTGAGAAGGTATGAGACACCATACTCTTGCTTCTGTAAGATTACTGTGCCCTCTGTTGATCATTATAATACTGCCTACAGCTACAGGACAACACATTTTCCCAATGATCTTGTCTTGTTCAGGACACTCTTTTCTGTCTAGTCAATGAAATGTAACTGCACAGATAAAGAGCAGGAAAAAGTACCCTTTGTTTTATGATGAGCTTGGGAAAATGCAGAATGAACAGGGAAAAATAAAGGAGTGTTCAATGGCTAAAACCACCAAATAGTGCCCCCAAAATTCCTACATTCTTTCTAATTTCATCATTCCTATGTGATAACAAATTAGAGCAAACAGGCTCATTCAAACCTTTTATAGGTAGTCAGTAGCCTGAACAAGACTTTTGATTTAATTTGACAGAACGCTCAGAACCAAGGATACCAGGGAACCATTTGGTATCATTGCTTTGACTATGCAATGCTGAACAGTCTGGAATATAATGGCATTGGAAATAATTTACACACACACACTCCAGTATTGTTACAGACATAAAACTACAACTGGAATATATTTCCTATGCCTCAGATCCATGGTCTAAATATCATGTTCACTTACCCACATTGAAATGGCCACTAGTGTTGCTACATTCTTGGGGTTATTTTCTTTTTTGTAAAAGTACTTTGGAAGGGAAAAAGGGATCTTTACTGCTCTCCAGTGTAGTCCCACACCTGTTAAGTTTCCCTGAAGAAGTAAAGAGGATGACAATTTCACTTCCACTTACTCCACCATCAGGCACACAATTTTCTCCTAGGCATTCTAGAAAATAATTAAAATTGAAACACATCTCTTTCTAAAAGTATTTACAGAATTTTGATTGTTACTTAACAGCTTCTGCCAGTTATTCAAACAGCTCAGAGTCTCAACACCAAACTTTGGCTGAGTTTCCTCAATGCTCAGTTAGAGTGGCCCTCTTTGTTCAGGCTGAACAACGACTACAAATGCAAGAGCCACAGTTCACCTCCCCACCAGAAACTCTGATGGTTGTAGTCCACACACACAAACCGTGGTGGCTGATACGTTGTGGAAGACTCCATTAATATTATTTAAAAAGCTGCCTGAAAATCTCCATTCCTGTTCTGAAACATTGCTGTGGAGGGTAGGATGATCAGGTCACTATCATTAGAATGTGGACATTCAAACTTTGTGACTATATTTCAGAAATTAGCTTCATAAAGGAATAAAGACATTCTGTATGCTGTTGAAGATGTATTCCTTTGTTGTCATCCAGTGCTAACATTTCCTTTGGCATGTCTTACAAAGCTTCTTTCCACTGATGTCTTACATCAGTAAGATTTTGTACCTTACAAAAGGTAATGTCTTACCTTTTGCTGGAAGATTTTGCTTTTTGTGGCTCAATGTTTCACTCTGTCTTCCACAGTACTCTGTTGTGAACTTCATATTTACACTATAGGGTATATTTCCTCTAACTGGTTTGAGTTTTTTTTTAAAGAACATATCTCTGAGACTGTCTTCTGCTATGCTGTCATCTTGCAGATATTTATTTGTAATTACATGATTCTTCAACTGTGGTATGGAATCTGCTGAGTCTAAATGACTGTATGCTGATGATGAAATGATGCTTCTTTTGCCAACATCTGTTCCTGTAGCCTATTAGATTTTATCAGTCTTACGTCAATTCATATCCTTTCACAATATCTCTAACACTTGAACCAAATCTTCCTTTTTCCACAAAACTCTATCCCTTTCAGAGAGATTGGGTTTTTTTTTTCCCCTTTGAACATTTATTAGTGTTTCTCTCCCTTTTCTGACACAGTATTTTTCGTATTTTAGTTAGGAATTTCCTTTCTCTAGAGATTTCCATTAAGCCTTTTTCATGACTGAAAAATCAGAAACCCAAAGCAAGAAGTTCAAACATGATGGAAACACTTTCACTGCCCCAAAATCCCTGTACACTGCTACTGTGCATGTAAGGATAAGAAAGGTTGTTCATTCATTTTCAATTTTGAAAAAGACTTATTGTTTCTCAAAATGGTCCTTCAAGCAACAGTTTATTGAACTAGGCATCCCAAAAGGCTGGAGTGACAATAATATATGCATCAATTACATTTCTAGAGTACAATTGTCAGTATAGTCAAAAGGACTTGGAAATGAGGGAGTGGAGACCTGAACATGTAAAATGTATCACCTGATGCATCATCTACTAAAAAGCAGGCAACTAAAATACCCATTTTTGGTATTTTAAGCCAAAAATTGAGTAGAATTTGAAATATATGCCACACTATTATGTGAGGCCAAGCCATAGTTCTCCATTCACCATCTGACTACCTGCTCAAAAAATGTCATCAAGAAAATTTCAGATTAATTTTATTTAGTTCAGCCATGTGCTTGTGAGAACTTATATCTATCCTCTAATTTTTAAAGGTGCCCATTCATATTTTATGTTTAAATATGAATTTGTACGCACACAATGACAGTTCTGCCTGTGTAGCCATGTGCAGATTCCAAAAGATCAGAAGCATTGCACAATATCCTCCTAGAACCAAGATGTATGAGGACATACTGACCCTAATCCACTTGAATAAGGCTGAACACATATTAAAAAAAAAAAAAATCTTAATTTGGAAACTCGAAGAGACTACAGAATTTTGGCTATAGCCCTCATAGCAAAAAGCACTGCACTGCTCCCTAGTCTGCAGTCAATACCTTAGTTTTAAGAAGTGTGTAACAGTGTATTCTGTCAAACAATCTCTGCATTGAGTAGGCAGCTTGAACAATATGTATTCCAAACTACATTATGTCATTTTAACCTAGAGAGAAATACCAGTGCTTTGGACAGAGAAATCAAGCACACTGCTGTCCTAATACTGTGATTAATGCTGTGAGCTACACCCTGCCTAGCCTTCCTAATCTCTGGGCTTTCTAATTTATAGCAGAGATGGATAGGCTATCAGTGGGGAATTATGAGGATTACTAGCTGTTTATCTCTCCTTTGCAGAGACACTTTGCTGCTTATAGAATTACCATAAACCCTCCAGCTACAGTGCCACTTCTATACTTATCCAGAAGTCTAAATACCTACTGGGCACAAAATTTTTTGATAGTCAATGTATTAGAAAATGTTGGAGTTGATGGATTTTTTTTTTTTTTTTTTATTTTTTTGTAAATAATTGGAACATACTGTCAAGATCCATCATGTTGCCTCAATGGTAATTTGTCTGCGGGTTATCTTGCATTCCCTTGAAATCCAGTGCTGTGATCTTGTCTACACTAATTAGAGTTCAGCATTAATGCTGGGAGGCTGCCCTCAAGCACCACCACAGGTGAAACCATTAAACATGTATGCCAAGCCATCTCTGCACTTGCAGCAAGTTATGTAACCCATTTCAAAAGACTTCATCTTTATGGTCACCAGGACTGTTACTGACTTACCTACTACCTGAAACTTGAGGGCTTTCTCAATGCTTCTACAGAAAGTCCTTATACTGTGGAGCACAAGTTTCCCTCTAGGGTGAAACTAATCAAAGAGTGTGATGGGAAATAGATGTGCTACTTGTTTTAGTTTCCTGACAAAGGAATAAAGGAAGGGAACCTATAACATTTCCTTTCCACTTACTTAAAAATCTGAATCTTTACAGAAAACCTTTGTGTTTCAGAAGGAAATTTATGAATGAGAAACATCAATAAGATAAATATTAACCCTTGCACATATTTTTAATAATTACAAGTGTCCTCCAATGATCCCTTTTAAATATAGATTGCATTTATAGATAGGATATTTACAGCCAGTGTATCTCTCTAACCACACAATAATTAAGTGACCATTTGAGCACTAACATTCAGCTAAATTGCACATATTTCATGCTGCTTAGATTTAAATTTTAGCCTATATATAGCTTTATATAACCACATTCTCATGAAACTCCTCACAATTTTCCATTGTTCTTAAACTCTGTGGTACTTCTTAACCAGCCTGCTGAACAGGAGACTTAAGAACGCTTAATTTAAAAGTTCTGAGGCTCTAATTCTATGCATACATATTTACAAACAGAAAACAGTTTCTCTTCTCTAAGTCACAACGTATCATCTTTGTCATTGTATAATCATTCGTGTTTGTCTATGATCACTTTATATGCAAAGACTGTAACTAAAAGAATTTGTTTAAACATCATATTTGGTTTAAATAAGAACTCTTTTATTCTCTACATTATCTTAATTCACTTGTTTCTTATACCTACACATATCCTTTGAAATACTTGATTTTGTAAGACTTAAAAACTCCCGAAAATGAACCAAATCCAAACCACTTCATGCCTGAGTTCCTTTCAGAACATTATATAATGTCTCAGCACATAAAACACACAGATGCAGTCATCCAAGCCCTTCCTTCAAGGTATCATGAAATGGAAATACAATTACCAAAGGAGAGGACCATTCTCTCTAGGAACCAGCAATCTGACAGTCCAGTCTCAGCTCACATTTATGCAACTGTGTCATGCAAACCTTTAAGGTTTTATCCCATCTTTCAATCTCTACTCAGTGCCTCAGTATGTATAAACTAGCCAACGTTCATTCCTATTTTCCTGTTTTTCCAAGTACTTCCTCAGCCATCTTCTGCAGCACAGGACCTCAAGTGCCTTCTAGGACCATCTAGGCTTGTCTTATCTAGTTAGTTCCCTTTCATCACAGTGGCTTTGCACACTGAAGATCCTTTGATCTTTCCACTTCTCTGAACTCCAGGTATAGTCTCCAAGACAAAGAAATTATTGAATAAAGCTGTTTAGTTGAAGAGAAGTGTATCTACATGGAATTTAATAACAGAGACAGCTGATCATGCTAACTACCCAGTTCAGTCTCTCACCCTATGAAAGCCTGCTAACAAAAGGGGAGCCATGAGCAAGCCCATCCTCTCTTTTAAGCTCAGGGAATGTCAAGTCTGTGCCTCAGTGTGCTGTCATATCCTATAAGCAGGATGAAATCAACTTACTTTTTTCTGTGCTGGGTTTGTTTGCTTTTCTGGCAAGCCATACTAAAAGCATACAACATTCTTTGGATTTGTCAAGGCATCAGCAATCCAGATAGAGAAAGGCAGAATTTGGAACCTTTCCAACAGGTTTCTTGAACTCTAATAGCACATTCACATAACATGTGAGACTCTTGATTTAAAATGGGCCATATAAATAAGTCTGTGTTAATAGAAAAAACATGGGTAAGTAGTGTTATCAATACAACTCAGACACTTCTCAGTTGTCTGTCATCCTGGTCCCGCTAGAACTGTTCCTGTCAGTTCTGATGTACATATGGCCAACTCTTATTCCTCATATTGCCCTGCTGACTGCTCCACAGCAGGCCATATTCCAGGGACACAGCCTCTATTACCAAGGGACAACAGCATAGTTTCACCTCTCAGAAAACAAGTCACAATTCCTTTGTGCACCAGAAATTTCCTGCGGACAGCTGCAGCAGAACAGTCTCCAGCCTCGCTAGCTCTGCTGCACTGGTGAGTACACAGGCAAGCGTGAAGCCATGCACATCCCTTCCAGATCACCTCTCTGCTGTGCATGAATGCTTGCATACAAGGACTTAATGTCTGGATAGTGAGGAAAGAGGCGTTCAGCTGGCTATTTGAGTTTTGATGTCCACATTATTTGCTTGGGTTTTGTTCTCATTAGCTTTGCTGTATATATTGCTTCAATTAATTGTGCAGGCTTCTCTCTTCTTAAATAACAGCATATATTAAATTAAAAAGACATTTAAGAAATATGGATTCTACAACCAAAATAAGGATAGTATATCTTATTCCAGTGAAACACCCTATTGGGTATATTTCATTTTAGAGGGAATATTACATATGGTTAACATCATTGCACTAGGAGAGAGAGTAAATTTTATCCCTGTACTACTCAACTATTTTATTCACATGTGGAGGTCTAACATAGATCAAGTAATGCATTTGGGTATTCTTTGCATTTTATGTAGCTTCCTTTTTATCTGTGGAAACTTGGAAATGTAAGTTCTTGCTTACGTATGTCTGTAAGGAGCAAATTCTAGTTACAAACAAATGATCAGGAGGCCTATTGCTTAATTAACTTCTTCACATTATTCTGTATTTAGAACATGATGTTAAGCTCTACTGATGGGCAGTCCAGCTACCAGCCTGTGTATCGCTCAACAGAGAGTTTCTTTGGTTTGGTGTTGTTTATGGAATTCTCCAAAGAAAAAAACACTGAAGATAAATTAACTCACTTGCACTCCCCATCAGGCAGAGCAATACCAGCTTGCACATAAAACACAAATACACAGTCTCTGACAGTGTTAAGGAAACTTGTGCAGTTTAAAGGGATGTAGCACATCACTAACCTACAGCAGTGGCACTATTTTACATCAGAAGAGTTTAAAACCTACTGCAAATAAGAAGACAGTTTGTGGCAGTTTTAAAACAGTAAATAATTTCCCTTCAGAAAATATTAAAAATTACTTATTTTGCTATCTTAGAGAATGAAAGAATATTCAAGTAGATTACTCTAAGTTCATGCTCTTTATCCAAACTGAATTTTTTTGTTTAGCAGTTAAGAGCCACTATGCTGTCTTCACTGTAACCAAGTTGTCATGGCAAAGAAATTCTCCCTGTGTTTTTAAAACTCCATAGAAGTAACGGTGTCTTTGAAAAATAAAATTAACAGCAGGGTGTGACTGGGTAACAATGTAGGGGCCTTGTCATGGCAAGAATAAAAGTGCCTGTGGTTCTCTAATACATTTACAAGCTCCTTTCCATTATGAAAAATGTCTGACATTACTAATTTTTTCTCATTACTTGCACAGGATTGGAAATGAGGCACTGTCAATATGAAAGGAATTCACAGCGACACCTTCCTATTATTCTGCTAGCCTATACCACAACACTGTCCATTTTATTTATTACTTTGCTGAGCTGGTCTTTCCAAAACAAGCAAGCTGATAGAATTACCCCCAAGCAGTTACCAAAATGATGATTAATATTATTAAAAAATAGTGTTTCTCATAAAAGAGAGACATAAAAAATATTTCCTTTGACATGAGCTGCAAAAATCCCTCCTTGGCTCAGATGCTAGACACTGCCTGAAGAACATCACCTAGCTCTGGAGATAAAGTTCATGCACTGATCCTTCCCAGCTGAAGCCACCACGTAGCTATTCTTACCTTCAGATTACCAACAAATGCTGGCAGGGATAATGTCTTTCTAGAAATACCTGCATGCTGCTAAAACACATTCAGCATATCATTCATGCCTTACTTCCTTAAAATCCTTTCCCTTCTTTCTCCCAACATCTGCAGTCATGCCTCCTCTGCTAACTGCTTTAGTTAAAAGTTTGTAGACAAAAAAACAGACAAAGTTTTATACTTAAAATGAAAGATCCACCACTGTAGTGGTATAGAGTATCACAGACTTAGGATAGGAAGGAAAGGAGTTACATTTCCTTCTCACAGGTTTCCAGATCTTACAGATGTAAGTCAAAGACTGAATCTAAAACTAAGAAACAGTTTTATCCAGCAAAGAGTGACACAGTCATCAAGGAAGAAAATATCCTAAAAAATAAGCTATTGCTTACTGGATGATATTCAGGACAGTCAGGTTAAATGAGGCATAAACTGTAATCAAAATTGCAAGCACCAAGCTGGAAAGACTGGCAAAGAAAATGAAGACAGGAGTGCTCTTCTGGGGTGAGAATAATGCACACTGAACACAGCAGCAGTGAGAAGACTAAAACCTATCTAATGCAGATTATATAATGCTGTATAGTCAATCATAAAAGAAAGCTTTCTTAAAGTTGGATGCACTAGTGTTCAGCTGAAGCAGGAGAGTGAGCCCTTCCAACTCACTGTGGAACCTGCAGTTTTACCCACTCCTGTTGGGATTTTGAAAAGAAGATGAGTGTTGTGGTTTTACCCTGGCTGGCCACTTGCACACTCCCCTATATCCCACCCCCAGGTGGGGAGGCGAATTGAAAACGAAATCTAAACCTCAGGGGTTAGATAAGAAAAAATTAATAAACAAAACATAATATTAATAATAATAATAACAATACTAGCAGTATTTTATTAATAATTATAATATTACACTAATATAATATTTTATTAATATCAAAAAGAGCAATAATGAGAATTGTAATGATTAAGAAGAGGGAGGGAGAGTAATTGAACCCAAGGGAAATAAGTAATGCACAACACAATTGCTCACCACCCACTGACTAATGGTAATCACATCCCTGAACCACAGTGAGTGGCTTCTGGCCAACTCCTCCTGGTTTATACACTGGGAGCAACACTCTGTGGCATGGAATATCCCTTTTGCAGATTGGGTCAGCTGTCTTGGCTGTGCCCCCTCACGGGTTATTGTGCAACTCCTCACTAGCAGAGCATGAGGTATTCAAAATCCCCTGACTAGGCATCAGCACTACTTAAAAACTGTGTGCTATTAACCTTATTCTCATACTAAATCCAAAACTACAGCACTATACCAGCTACAAAGAACGAAATGGACTCTGTTGCACCAAAACCAGGGCATCTAAGTAACAGGCAGGAAGTGGAAAAGGCATTTGCAAGAATAAATATAGATAGCTTTTATTTTATTTGAGCTCTCCGCTATGCTTGGTATCACTTACCAAGGTATTAAATGTAGAAAAAGTAAATAAACACATTCTCCAAAGCTGCTGTGCAGCTTTATCATCATGTTAAACAAAAACTTATGTGCCCTAATAAAGCTGATAGCTTTATAGTAGAATTTTGTTTCAGAATTATGTTTATCAGTGAAAAAACCCCAGTGCATTAGACTCAGAATGATAAACTATTAGATTTTTGTGATACTTACAATCAAGTATGAATGACACAGAGCAAGAACATCAGCTACTGATGCTCATGTTAATGTCACACCCGCCACTTAGAAAACATCCGCCATGTAGTCAGCTTTCTTTTACCAGGGCCAGAGAATTCAGAAGTGGAAAATCTGTCAAAGTTATTTCATTTTCTTTTGTGAACACCTGCTAAAATTTTATTCTTTTATGTATATAAGTTATGCTAAAAAAAGGCATCCTGTATTTTTATTTCCTCTTCCCATAAGACCTGGTTGAAAGAAATAGGATGAAGTATGCAAATGGCACATTGCAAGAGAAGATCCTGTACCACAGGGTGCTCTGGGTTTCTCTGATATTCATGTTTCTGCATAACTTAATTTATCCATTAGCGGATAAATAGGAACTGTTAATGCTCAGGAGATGTTTGCTCAGGAAGTTTGAGTGGCCTAGGTTGTTCTGGTCCATTAAAGGAGAAAGCATTGTTCAATTCCTTCTCTTACACAACAGGCTGTGTCTCCTGGGTACAACTGAGGCCACTCTGTGATGCTCTAGCAGTAAAACTGCCTTGAATTAAATTATCCAGTAATTAGGAACTACGCTGGCCAGGGAAAAAAAATCAGTATAAAACAGGGGCAATGAAAGAGCCCCTGTTCTCCTCCCCACTGTGCTCCTGGGGATGGAGAACCACTCTTGGGTACTTGGTATATTGTGCCAAAAGAGAATGTACCCACCCACAGACAGAGTGCAGAGCAAATCTTACGCTCCTGTAGAATGTAGCATGGGATGTGGCTGACTTTTGGTACATCAGTCACAGAATGATCAAACTCGTTCATATTTGTCATCGTGCTGTCCATGCAAATCTTTAATGATTAAATAAAGGCTGCTCTGGGAGATTCTCATCTCCACAGAGGCTCATATTCTCTTCCTGTCAGAAAGATGGCCATGATCAACATGAAAGCTTCAATAGCAGAGAAGGATCCAGTTTTGAATAAACATTAAGGCAGGTGTTGTGCACCTTTGATAAACAGGGAGGGAGGGAGGGAGGGAGGGAGTGTTTTGGTCCTTCAGACTTCCTATTTCTCCAAGTTCCCCTATAGTCTACATGGGAAAATTTTACAGTATGTTAGATTGAAACAAAACTTTTTTGGAGACTGCCAACTTCACAGGAAGGTTTGCAGGACTGTATAACTCAAGAAATACCTATGATTTGAGGCTTTAAACTGCTCTTTGACAGACAAGTAATACCAGAAATATGAAACTGTTTCTGGCTAATGCTGACAATTACTTCAACACAGCACTTGCCTTCTTTTTAAGGTCACATTGCCCAAATTCCCCATTTCAGATGGCTATTTTCCACCCTGCTGTTCCTGAAAGTATAAAAAGAAATCAGATGTCATTCAAGCCTATCACTTTTTACTGTAAAGAACAGTCTGAGTGTAGGACATGCATGCACAGAAGCTTGGAAAAAGACTGTTTTTTAGACATGATAACCAAGAACTTCCCACAGTAATTCAGTAGGATCAATTTATCCTGTCATGATCAATCTGGGTATTTTATATTTTGTCCGTCTTAGGGTGTTTTTTCTTCTGTGAGACTAATTGTTTAGCATTGCTAATTTCTAGTGAATATCACATTAAAATATGCTGAAAGCTAGGAAAATGTATAGAAATAATCTGAGGCTGACCACAGCAGATGCTCAAATGCAATTCAGTTTTCTAGAACTGTGCAGTTTGACAGAGCAGCAATGGAGCACTCAAATATATTGAGGAGGAGTTACCAGCATACACATTATCAAGAAAGATGTGAGGCACCCCAGTAAATCAATATTAATTCCAAAATTCAGCTTCAGACTCTTGAGATGAAATTCTAGTGGCATGCAGGAATAAATCTGAAGATGTCTCCCAAAAATACAGAGGCAGTACAGGCAGTCTAGATCCTAATTTTAAGTATGTTCTCTGTATCATGTTATTTATGCTCACTGCTTTTCTGCTGCATTACTTGCTCATAAATAAGCTACAGGTAGTGAAAGAGGCTGCAATAAAAACATTCATTACACAGTCCCTACTTTCTAGGGGCTGACAGGTTGCTTCTAAAATGATCAGCACTGACTGGGTAAAACTCCCAAGAAATGGGAGTCAATATCAAAACAAATCTGCAAATTTTGGTACAAAAAATAAAGAGGTCTCACTTGTGGCTAACCCAGACATGAACTAACATGCAAAAGAGTCAGAAATACTTTAAAAGTTTTTGTCCTGGAGGAATATGCAACAGATCTCAGGTGAGATGTTTAAAATATACAGCATTTATGTTAAAAATATACAGCAAAGATGAGAAATATGACAGAAAAATATCCAACCTCTTTTAGTGGAATATGGAAAACAACCTAAGATTGTAAAGGTAAGAGTAGATGTTTGCTATACAAATCATTTCACAGATTAAACAAGCTTCTCAGTGGCTACCAGCTAAATCTTATTGTAAATACTTAATAAAACTACATTTCTTATTTGTTTCATTTCATATCCTTAAAAGGACTTACAGCTGCCAATATGAGAACAAATAATCAAGTGTCACATGATTAGAGAGAACTTAAGCTCAGTTCTGTCAGCCAATATCAACTAAAAGAAACATATTTCATGTCCACATTTCAATCCTCAAGTCCAGAGTTTCATCATCCTCACCTGTTTAAAGTAATACTGCCTCTCTTTTTTAATAACCTCTACCCACACTTGGAATTGCGCAGCTACACTTAAGACTATAAAGATTTCTGGTGAAAATCAACAGATCAAAAATTACATGGTTGGATTAAAAGGTGAAAGTTTCAGTAGAAAAGAAAATGCTGTTCACCTTTATGTTCATTTATTCTTTGAACATAAAGATGGTTGAAGAAAAATTAATCAATAATTAAATAATTTCTAGCATTAGAGATTATTTTATGCCAGTTAAGACTCTTTTCCTTTCCCACAATGTCAATATTACAAAAAAATAAAAAAATAAAAAAATCCAAATATATCCTGAAGTAATTAAAAGAACCACAATGGTTTCCTTAAGTATTATTTTTTCATAGGTTAACCAGAGCTAATTGAAATAATTTACAGTGTATAAATTTAATACATTATACTTAAAATTTATTTAAACACATGCTAGTAAGTCAGTAAAAGCACTTTTCTGTAATCAGATCCTAAGCAATACCACTGCAGAATCCAGTGGAATAGAAAATAGTTTAAATTATTAAAATTAAGAATTTTATATATCATTTATTTGGAAATTATACATGTGCACACTATAAATTTTGTATTTAGCTAACATTTTCATGAGTTTCCCACAAATTTATAACATACAATTTGCAACTACCTCACAGACACTAATAACAAGGCAAACTATGCTTTGCATAGTTCAAGGCATGCACAGTGTATTAGTTCATGGCCAAAATACAATCTGCTGATGTGAAATGACAGTAACAGCCACTTTTGCTGTTCATATTTCTTCTGAAGAGTAAAACATGAAGTCATCAGGAAAAATGAAAAATTATTTTCTATCATCATGCATTACAAAGAGGATGAAGTTATTCATTAGGATTATAATACATATTCATATACAGCATGAAGAATACCTTTATTTCTCCATGTGATTTTCATAATTCTGCTGCACTCTCAGTAACTGCTCTCCTTCCTCCCCCAAACTCCCTTCCCACCTTACTGCTGCAAAGATACACTGAGATGCTGTGAACCAGGAGAAGAAAAGAATCTTAAGAATGACCAAATGGTCCATGACTGTGCTCAGTACCAAGTGCTTGCTCAGAAAAAAGTTAAGAGAGAAACTGGCCACAGTTTATGGTGCCACTGAATAGTAGAAACTTAGCCAAGATCAGACAAATTCAGCCTTCAGACAAAAGGCCTATTTTTTGAACAGAAGGGACAAATTACAAGTGTTACCCGTAGCTTCTCTGTTCATAATTATGTTAAAAATTCAAGATGCAAAATTTTTAAGATGACATGCTCATATAAACTCAAGCTTCAGCTATTTGCCACATATACAGATCAATCCTCCAATTTTAATTAGTTTTTAAATTGTAAACTGTTCAAATACTTTTAAAACTTATTTCGAATTTTAAGAATTTTGATAGGTTATAGTAAGGTATCAGAATTCTTAATACACTGCAACTGTAGGTGGACTGCAAATTTTTCACAACCTCGACTCATCTTTTCTGAAATAAATGTAGTGTTTCATAAAACACATAAAAATACTACATCTAATTAAGTAAATACCAGAGATAGACCTAAAGTCTAAACAAAGGTTTATCAACAAAATTTATGGGCTTATTGAACCAAAAGTAGAACTGCTCAGACTGTTTCAATTACTTGGCCTTTTCTAATCAAAAGGTATTTAATTTGAAAATAATTATTCTTTGAGAGACACATATTGGATGGAATTGTGAATCTCAGTGTATTTCAAGGAACAGAGGCCACCTGTCCACAAGAGTTGCTGTGTGATTAGTGGAAATTTAATGGCCAAATTCCAGTTTGCCTTACAGCCTTCAAGTTTTTTGTACCCCAAAGTTTTTAGTATGGTTAGGCACACCTTTCTTCCAGAAACCTTCAGTGCCTCTTAAGAGTTTGGGCTTTACTGTCAAAGTACAGTTGAGGTTCAAACTAATTTTGCTGCCTTAGAGAGTTTATACAATAAAAACAGCTCTGATGACACATTTGTTAACAAAGATAAAGCTTCCAGCAGGGGTCAGTCTCAGAAGAGAGATTGTTGGGAATAAATGAATAAAAGGGAAGAAAAAGTCTACTTAAGTACTACTGAACATAATACAGACCTGTCTTTTCAATGCCTGTTAGCTCATTAGATTGCCTTCACTTTCGATACTGAAACATGTAGATATACTACTTTTCATTAATATAGGTGATGAGGCAGCTGGGGTGACTTCACTTAGGAACTACAAAAATGATGCTGAATGCAGTAATTGTGTAAAATAATCCTTGAATTGTTACAAAGTATCTTTAACAGAGACAATCCCACAGTAACTTTATATTTTTATTATTTTAACTTATTAACTATAATTTATGTATACACTAATTCTGCCTTAGATATGACCTAACACTTTTTCCTGTGATGTTAGTAACTGTAAGAGTTCATTTTAACTTTATTGTAACTATTTTCATAAAATTGAATTCATACATGAAACACAGAGCCAGTGGTCTATTCATCTATAAAAATGAAAGTTCCACATATTGACTTGGTTGGCCTGTTAGTTGCAAATGCCAAAATAAGTTCTAAGGTCCAGAAACATGGTGTTCCTGCAATTGCAAACTGCTTCTCTGGAAGAACCACCCAAAGAAGCTGACCCTGTAGAATGGAAGCCTCAATCAGACTTAAATTCCAACAGTTCTTATTCTGAGGTGCCTTGGAGAAGTCAATTCCATAGCATATTTGCCCTGTAATGAAACAAGGAATAGAAGATAAGGGAGTAAAGAGCTGTCTATTGACCCTTGCCATGTTTAATAGGACACACACTGCAGTCCTCTGGACTGAAGTTTTCTAAGTTCAAAAAAACCCACATCATAGGAAAAACATCACTATCAGTTTCTACACCTGTGAAATTTACTATCAACACCCCCCCCCGCCCCAAACACACACACTTTATAAATGGCTGTTTCTTTGACTTTTTAGTGGTTAAAGTTTCTTTGACTTTTTAGTGGTTAAATATTGCACTAAAGCTGCCTAGAAAAGAGATATCCCATTTGCAACAGATTTAGTTAATGAAAAATATAATATTCCTTCAGCATGGTAAAATTACTAAATAATTCAATTCAAGCTTTCTAAAGACCATTAGCATATTGTAATTTTCAACAATACCAACATTATTTAATATCAACCCATTTATTGTGTAATGCCCTGTACCTCTCGCTCATGTATCTCCATGCACATTTTATCCTTCTTTTGGTGGTGTAGTCTAAATGCTACTTAAAGATTAAAACTATGATTTACTATTATCTTAACATTCCAATACTTATATTACTTTTTGTAATTTCATTGTTCTGTGCACTGATGGCCGATTCAAAGGAAGATTTAATTCCAGAGGTGATCCATCATGCTGCAAAAGTAATTTTTTCACATGCAGCAAGAATGAATCTCATCACCTTACTATCTTTCACGGCATCACCCTCCTAATGACAAAGTGATTTACTGACTTGGCTGAACTATTTTTCTTCTAAAAATTTAGAACCATCAGAAATATTTAATGACTCGATTTAAAGTGCTGAAATAGAAGCACACAGAAAGAATATTAAAATGCTGGTATTCCCCCAAGAATTAACACCTGTCAAATCAATAGGTTTTGAAGAAGTGGAAGACATCATGTCCATTTCAACTGCAAATTTGCAAGTAAACACTGTAAAAGGAATGTTTCTTATTTCTGAAGAAGCATGAAAACATCATGCTCCTTTTGGACTGCAAGATTTGCCAAGGCTTTATTATGGAACCTCCACATTCTTTTCACTTAAAAAGATAACAATGTATGAGAGGTAACCCCTCTCCTTTGGAAACAACTGGCCCTAATTTAGAGCAATGCAGAAGATAATTCTGACATTGATTTAACAACTACAGCATTAAAATACAGCTTATACACTTTGCCATACCATTTGTAATGGCAAAATGCCACACTTTCCAAGATATGCCATACAAGAAATGATACATAACACATCTTTAGTCTCAACACAGCAGAGCAAATCATATCCAAATGTTGTATCCAAGACCCTTTGCCCCCCTTGCCTAAAACTTGATCCAACTACTAATAAAATTATTACTTATTTACAGGCATCAACACTTTAGGAATTCAAAATACACACTTGTAATGCCACTCTTGTTGGGATGTTATCTTTTCTAGGCAGCATCGTTGCAACTGACAAGTGTTAGCCTATACTTGAAAGAAAAATCACCCAAAAAAACAAACTCCAAAAATCTACTACCCATTTCTCTTTAAACATACTGATTTCCACATCTGTGAAGATGGCTCATATAGGATTAAAAGGTAATGTGTTTGCAAATATCTGAGAAAAGTAGCAGTGTTTCTATTGTAGAAAATTTCAAGCAAATATCAAGCTGCATTAGAATAAAAAAAAAAAACAACACACATTAGGTAAAATATGCAGTAGAGGAACAAATCAAACAGAAATCAATATTTTATTTCTGTATATATTTACATATATATATGTATATGTTCACAAACACAATCAAAATCTCCAGCTCGAAGTAATGATTGTGTATAACTAAACACTTAAAAAAGTTAGAAAGTTAAATGGCTCATCCCTTTGCACTAGACAAGATGAAAATATCAGTAAAAAATTCAATTTTTATTAAACTATTTATGTGTGAAACATCTTATGCATGTATGCATTCTCCAGAACCAATATAATGATATGTATATATATGGAACTTTATGGTACTGACAACATATTTGATCAGCTCAAGGTTTAATCAAAACAAACTTCACAGCTGATAGCTGGAAAATAATAGAACAGAAAGAAAAGAAAAAAACATGCTTGAGGGTATGAGGTTTAAAACCACAACACTACCTAATGCTTGTCCTGGTTACACTCCTCTAGAATTCTGTAATTTCTCAGTTGTAGGGAAAGAACTGTAGCATTATGAGCACACTCTAAATTGTCTGTGGCTGCTGAAGGCAGCTGTGTTGAGGCAACACAGACTCCAGAATCCTACCTAATCTCGTGGCATATGTCAGGCTTTTTTAGGAAGGAGGTCACATCTCAGTGCTACAGGAGCTCTGGTTATAGATAGGAGCAACCAAAATTCAAACACTCAGAGCTACCTTTCTACTTGAGTATGCAACTGCCTTACACTAAAAATCAAAGATCACTGTTCCTGCATTCCAGAGCCTGCTCAAACACTGCTCTTTGAATTCATACAAAATACCTCAAATCTACTGTCGATTTTATTAATGTGCTGTGATAAATATGCTTTATTATTCTTTTATTCTTTATTATTCTATTCTATTTATTTTAAAACTGTTTTTTATTTGAACCCACAATTTTAATCCAAAACATTACTATAATACAGGTTCTCTAGCTATCATTTTGAATACTTCTGCAACATCCTGTATTTTTGCTCACTAGTCAAGGAATTGAGATTTCCTAAATGCCTTTTCACTTTTACCAGCTTATAATAGCGGTATAGGCAAAAAGTAATTCTGTATCTTTTTGCGTAATGGAGCTCTCATTCTGTTATATAATTCAAAATATGTCATAATTCAAAAATAAGTAATTGTTTTTTTTACATAGAGAAAGCCAGCAATATGTGCCAGGTTATCTGCAATATGCATCTTGTGATTACAGAAATACAGTATGGTTTTATTTAGGGAGTTAATAAAGCCTTTTTAAATGTTTCCCTAAATATATGGGGAAATTTTTGCTCCACTGAGATGAGGAAAGAGGAGAAAAATATTCTAGACTGACTTGAAATTTCTTTTTCCTGTGTTTTCCTTATTTTGAGGAAATGCTAGATTTCTAGTTGAAAGTCAAACTGTGATCTTTTCTTCTGTCTGTGTGTTTCATTTATATGGAGGTTGGATTCAATTTTTACAAAATTATTCTCACCTTTTCACACCAAAAAAGTCATAATATTAAAACACTAAGCCAATAAACAAAAGATCCCACAAACCACTCCAAGCCCTTCTGCTGGTTTTTGTTTGGTTGGTTTTTTAAAAAATTTTTCTGTGCCTTCACAACTTCTTAATGCCAGTTGTAACAAAAAAAGGATCACAAACCATTTTAATTCCCAACCCTTTGTTGTACCACTGCAGGGTTAGTTCAATTCATTCTGGGGCCACTTGCTCATACCAGAAAAGGAAAATTACTATCCTTACCACCTTCAGTTAAAGGAAATAGTTTTTCTATCTTTGTCTAATTGGGCTTGAACACAAAAGCTATTGGCTTCACTTCTTGAAATAATGTATCTTGAGATCATAGAAAAATTCATGTAGGAATGGACATCAGGCAGTTTCTAGTTCAAGCTCCTGCTCCAAGCAGGCACAGGGTTCTCACAGCTTTGTCCAGCTGGGTCTGGAACACTTCAGAGAACAGGACCAGCACAGGATCTCTGAGCAACCCAATGCAGCGCCTGGTTGTCCTCAGAGTGAAGATGCTCCTCCTTCTATCCATTCCAAACCTCTTGTTTCAAATCATGGTCGTTGAGTTCCTGCCTCTGCACCTAACAATTTGCCAGCACATTTGCCCTGGCAGTGGTTTCAAGCCAAATTTTCCTGGGTCCACTCTTGAAAAGTTCTCTTTGGTATGGTATAGTATAGTAATGTCAGATTCCTATAAAAGACCACAGCAAACCAGACAAAACCTGGATGACTTTCTTCAATCTCATTAGCTCTCTGCATGATTCTCACGTCAGTGAGGCTGTTTGCAGGAAATCCAATAAAGGCACTGTTACATATCATGGAGTTCAGTTTCAGATTAACACACCCAGCATCTGCTGTCTACATGCAAGAAAGATATTTAAGTTTGTTGTTACCTAGACAGCTAAGGCCTAGTTCAGTTTGCCTCAGAGATACCTTGGAATGCTCCTTCCTGGCTTCAGCAAGCCCATTAGGAGGCTGCAGGTCTCCTACAGGTCCTGTGGCATATTTATCTATTCCACATGGATGTCTCACAGCACATTTTGGATGATCCTAGAGGCATACAAAGATGTCATTTGAACCTGTAGGAGATGGATATTTGAATCAATCTTTTGGCCTGACTACCATGAAATCATAAAGTACATTGATTACATGAGAATCTAGACACCTAGCAAGCATTTGGACACCAACACACACTCACACTAAAGTGTCCTCATTACAAACTAAAACTCAGCCACAGCCTAACATCATGACAGATGACAGCAGAAAATTACAGCTCATTAAATGAAATGTCAGTGCTATGTGCTATGGGTGAGAACCATGAAATGCTACCACCATATATTGGGAAGCAGCTTCTTCACATTTTGTCTCAGGTTTTCAATCACGTACACATTTATGAGAGAAGTTCCACATGAGAGAATAACAATATTCTTCTACTCCTTTTCTATTCCCAACTATTTCATCTAAGGAAAGATTACTAATTAAAGAACAACAACAAATGAAAGCCAAACATTGTCCATGAGGTAGAAGAGACGAGAACTAGAAGTCCAGTCCTACATAATCTCAAATTCCTTCTTTCTGTGAATCCAGTAATGCTGTCATAGTCAGTAAAATGTCAAAAATAACTTACAGAACTAACAATAGTTCTGTACCTTTAGAGAAACAAAATATAAACTGAGTTCTCAAATATTCAGGGTTTCCATACTTCATGGAAAACTAAAAGGGCCTTCTAAAATTCTTTCTCTTGAGAGTAGCAGAGATTTTCACCTGTTACAGCTTTGAATTACAGTGGCAGCCCTTGAGCTTAAAAAAGCTCCACCTAAATTCAATAATTTATTTTAATGCTCCTCTTATATTTTTTCCAGTAAAATTTCTATATGTATTGAAAAAGTACACTAATAATACTAAAATCTACCCTGAAGATGTGGAAGTATCATAATGGAATGAACACTCTAGGATTTTAAGTAAAGAAGATGATGTTGTCAAAAGCAGAAAATATTCCTGAGACACAGGCTGTTCTTTCTGCTGGTTCCATTTTGTTATTGTTTGGTTTATACTCTGGACTTTTTGTTGGTTTTCCAGCTTTTGATTTGTACTTCTAATGTTTTTCTCAACTTTGTTTTTCGCAGCAGGATAATCTTTATATTCCAACACATGTCTAATTCTGCCCTACACAACCTTATGGCTTCTTTTCAGATCAAATGATGCAAAATACAAACACCCAAACTACACAGAGGTGCAAACTGAGGTTGAAGGATTGCTTTGATACTACTATAGGTACAATGTTGTGAAAGTATTTACATGATGCTTTGATTAAATTCCTCTAAAAGAACGTTCATGAATTATTCAATTGATGATTAAAAGTGCAACGATTAATTTGAACAATATTGCAAAATAGTTTGAATAAACTAGTTTTTGAGAGAATGTAAACTACCTCTGGCTACAAGTATTCTGAAGCCATCTGAACCAATTCCTAGATTATCCTAAATATTGCTCTGTCAATTTTTTTTTTGGTGTTCATTTATCTTATATCTAGGCCAATACAATTAATGAGAGGTAATACTCCATTGTCTTTCAGATAATTGTGGGGTCTTAGAAATCTACAAGTTAGCTATTTCTGGAGAAGACTCCCATCATCTTCCTATGAAAAACATAGTTTTTCCTAAAGTAAATTTTTACCTAAAGCATAAATTAAGACTAATTGTGTAGTGAACACCATGAGAAATACTGTGGGATCCCTCTATTAGAGGAAGGTTAAATTTCATAAATGAATAAAGGTATTTTTCTTTTTGATAATTTTAGAAAATACTTGTTTATGGCAAACTGTCACTTGTATTCAGATTTAGAATGTAGAAACTACAGTGATGGTTCCTTGGAAATGCTTAAAATAGGTAAGATGGATTGACTGATTGCATATTCCTTTGAATTATTGTGAAAGTACCAGATCTATCTAAATCATGCCATGAAAAAAAGTGGAGTTAGAAGTTATGTAACTTCAAGTTGCTATAAATTGCTTCTTGTTGAAAGCTATAAAAAACATTTTCAAATCTGTCATGTTCCACCTCTTCTGCTTAAAAAAATAAATCCAAGTGAAAATGTCCAAGAAAAGTATGAATCAGGCTTATGTTGTTAAGTTGGAGCAAAAGCTTGCCACCATCAAGATTAGATACTCTTTAGCAATTAAATCAAGAATCTGGTCCATTTTTATGTCCAGAATGTATTTTTTACAATAAGGCACCGTATTTTATTAGGTTAGCTAAACCACTGTAGCTAAATAAGCAACAAAACCAGATGAGACATACTTCTCACAGACACACTGTCATCATTTTTCATTTAATCCAAGTTTGACTCTTGAATACAGATTTTATCTATCTTCTTTCTGCTGCTGACATTCCCACATGCCCTCAGAACAAGTTATCTGACAAAGCAGCCAGGAAAATGCATTTTCTACTTCTCCTCCCACAGCAGCATGCAAGATGACTGTGCAGAAAGAGCGTCCCAGTGAACATGCTCTACAAGGTCTGATCTGACCTCCAGACTTTGCCAGAGAACACTCTCACATCATGGACCAGTCTGACCTACCACAAAGCAGGAGGAATGCAGTATAAAGAGAGGATGAAGGAGCCAGAAACTGCACTGAACAGGAGAAATCAGCACAGCAGACAGCAGAAGATAATACAGAGCTTCAAGCTGTAAAGAAGCAGAACCCAGAATCTGCTTTTTCTAGTTCTGAGAGTAACCACCATAGCCAGGAGGAGTTGCAAAACCATTGCCAGTGAGACGAATGTCAAGCCCTTCTTTTCTAGCCTAAAATATGTATTGAATTTGAGAAAGCAACTGCTTTTCCCTAATTTGCTTTATATATATATATATAGGGAAGTTTCATACTGGCAGTGAAACTTTAAATCCTCTTCAGAGTTTCACTGGAACCAGAGACTGAAACTACTTCAAGTGAGGCTTTGAAAGTGGGCATCCAGGAAAGGCACTTATAATTTTCAGGACAGAATACCACTCTGCAAATAAAAACTTGCTTACTAGCAGAACTACCTTTCTCAATTAAACGCAGTTGCTGGCAAAACAAAATAACAAGGGATCATGGCAGAATTAGAGTTGATATGTTGAAAGTGTGTATCACTCAGCACTGAGTACCACTCCATGATTATACCCGATTTTGTACTCTGAAAAACAACAGCCTCCTACAGCAATAAACACAATTATAAGACAGATACCATTTGTACCAGGAAACCTGTCTGCTACTTAAAAAAAAAACTAAAAAGGAAAAACAACCACTTGTGGTGAAATTAGCTGAAATTAGCTCTGATGATGATCTGTTATTTAAATTGGGAAAGAAAAAAAGGATGTTTTTGTTCAGCATGATTTATTTTTAGACTGGCAAAGACACAATGGTAAACAGAACTGGAGCTCTGTGGGCACCTTCTGAGGTTAAATTACCTTTCATGCCATTTGCACAGAAGACTGTTCTCAAGCAGCTTGAGCAGATGGTCGGGACACCATTGTCCGTTTACTTGTATCCACAAAGATAAACGATTGCTCTTTGAAATCCTGAACAATATGGCCGTTGTGACGCTTTAGGCTGCCAAGGAGAAAAAACAAACAAGCAAACAAATAAATATAAATTTGACTGAGGAGAACAGAAAAAGTTTTGATTGATGAAATTTCATGTTAAACAATAAGTACATATAGAATAATAGAACTTTTTAGATTATATAAGATGTCTGAAATCACCTAACATGTTAACCTAACATTGCTGAGTCCACCGTTAAACCATGTTCACAGGTACCCCATGTCTTTAAAATATCTCCAGAGATGCTTACTTCACAACTTCCCTGGATGGGCTGTTCCAATATTTGACAACCCTTTCCATTAAGATACTTTCCCTTAAAGCCAATCTAAGCCTTCCTCTGCACTACTTGAGGCCATTTCCCCTTCCCCCATTGCTTATTAGATGGGAGAAGTGAGTGACCTACACCTTTCTACAACCTCTTGTAGAGAGAGAGGGGGTTCTCTCTGAGCCTCCCTTTCTACAGACTAAACGCCCCCAGCTCCCTCAGCGGCCTCTCACAGGACTTGTGCTCCAGACCCCTCCTCAGCTCTGCTGCCCTTCTCTGGACCCTTTCCAGCACCTCAGTGTCCTTCTTGTAGTCAGGGGCCCAAGACACAACACAGCACTCGAGGTGTGGCCTCAGCAGTGCCCAGAACAGCAGGACAATCCCTGCCCTGCTCCTGCTGGCCACACTACTGCTGATCCAGGCCAGGATGGCACTGGCCTTCTTGGCCACCTGGGCACATGCTGGCCGATGTTCAGCTGCTGTCATCCAAAGGTCACTCCCAGGTCCTTTCCCTCTGGGCAGCTTTCCAACCACCCTTCCCATGCCTGTAGCACTGCATGGGATTGTTGTGATCCAAGGGCAGGACCTGGCACTTGGCCTTGTTGAGCTTCATACTTTTGGCCTTAGCCTGAAATATCAGTAACCTGGGACAATTTCACTAAATGAACACAATTTGTTCCTGAATACTTGGCAAAATAGGAGATGCAGGTAAAAAACCAAACCATACACAGTAACTCTGACTGAAATAAGAATCTACCATGTCTGCACAACTGCTTCCACTACATATAACATTTTGAGTGAGGCACATTGCCATGTAACAACTCGTTCTGCCTACTGTGCCAGTGAGGTAACCATAGATATACAGAACCATGACATATCAGACAACTGCCAGGTAATTTCAGTTTTTTTAAGAACTTCCCAAACTTATTTGAGAGAAGCCCTGATTAAACATACCAAATGTGAGCATTTTGCCAACAAGCAATTTGCTAAAAAGGCATATTTATTATCAGAGTAATTTCTAGTAAGAGACATGAGTTTAAAGGATTGGAGACAACGTGTATAACTACAAAGGAAATTATAAAATCTTAGAAACAGTCTTTAGGATTTAGGAGTTAAGTGAGCAGGTATGAGTCTTTGGACTTGCAACTAATAATTGCATAACCTGTCAATCTTAAAAGTTCACAGAAAGAAAAGGAAAAGCAAAGTTTCTGGATATGGGAAGAATCACATGGAATCAGTGAAGAGGCCTAGACGTGGACCTCAACACACACAACAAAATAAGACAGAACTGGGTTTAGAAAATAACAGTGAAATTAGATAACTATGACTCACAAGCCACTCAACATCCTGAAGACAGCAGGTATTGCAAGGCATTTAATTGACTAAAGTTTCATATAAAGATGTATAGTTGTTTCTGAAATAACTGCTTATTTAAATAATGACATAAAAAGTAAAATTCCTATCCTCTATCTAATTCTATATACTTCACAGCAAAAGCAAATAAACAGTGGATATACTTCTCCCTTTCTCATTTCAGTCATCAAATGACTTGTTATAATCTCTTTTTGCTATGATGTTGGCATATTCAGTGTGCCAGCCATAACTGTACCATTTAGACATTTAAGATTCTTGTCAGATTTTTAGAAATTGTTAATACTCATTGGAGTAAGGAAAGAAAGGAAAAGACATGTTGAGATAAATGTCAAATAGTGGCATCCAGCAACACAAAGTAATATGTTCTGGTACTGAGGATTAAGTATAGCTCAAAGAAGAAGAAATAATTGGGAAATAATGGAAACATGAAGAAGTACTTAATAAAAATTTAGGTTAAAAAGTTAGAAAAAGAGAAAAGTTTGCTTTTGTATAGGAATAAAAGAAAAAGCATAAATGGGAAAAATTTTCCTCTCTGCCTTTGAAAAGGAATGAAACCCCAAAATGAGTTTGTTCTAAATATCAGTGTCTTATGCTAATATCATTTCCATTAAAAATAATAATAAAAAAGATAAGGCCTTTCTTCCCCCAAGGGAGCACTCTCCATGCTTTATTTCCACCATTTTTTTCCCACAAAATTAAAGGGAAGGCCACTGTCCCTCAGCTGTTTGCCTCTCCTTAACATCCCTAGATACATTTGCCTATTTGTAAATAAAATATAATGGAAGTAATGACTATGCTTAGGAATATATAATTATAAGGTCACTTAGGTTGGAAAAGACCATTAAGATCCTTGAGTCCAACCATAAATCTAGCACCATCCACCACTAAAGCATGTCCCCATGTGTTGCATCCATTTATGTGAACTTCATATCTCAGAGAATAAGCCGGAAACACAACCAACCATCTCCCAGTAAACCAACAGTACATCCTTCAAAATTAGAGGACTTCACTGAGAAGTATCTTCATTATTACAAACTGAACATTATTTTTTTCCTCATAAAATAACCGGTAAGTTGTAAAAATAGTACAGTATTTTTATATGAAAAGAAGTTATGAGGTAGTCTGTGAGGAATATGATCAAGATATTCCTACCTCAGAAATTAATTTTCACTGAAAAAAACCCTGAAATATATCTTTTTGCTGTCCAATAAAAAAACAAAAATTAAAAAAATAAAATAAAAAGACCATTGAATAATACAGAGGCAGCTGCATTGCAATCAGATATCCTGTTTGAACGATATAAGTTAAAAAGAATGCAAAATTTTATAGGGAATATGGCAAACCAGCATTTTTTACAAATGTGCTATTTGAAGTCCATTTTCCATAACTTCTGTACTGACTGAATTGAGGTACCCATAAATGTTTCAAATCTCTGTTTAACTCTCTCCAGACATGAAATTTCCCAAAAACATATCGACAAAATGAATTTGAAACTGCTGCGAATAAGAATTCAGCAAAACAAATGAAATTTCACTTCGTTTCATTGCCCTTACCATAAGCTAACAAGTGCCATGAAGGGTAGATGGGTAAAAGCAATACACTCAGAGAAAAGCAAGTGTATAGATGGATTTTCAAGAAAGCCAGGATAAAAACCCAGGTGCAGAATTTTTTCTAGTTAAAACAACTGAATTTTTTTTTTTCCTTTTTCAGTAAAGCAGTAACAATTTCCTCCACATAAATATCTCCTAGATCCTCCAGTGAGCTAAGCCTTAATTAATGTACAGTAACAATTTGTCAGCTGCTGCAAAAACTGAGACACAGATTTAGGCTGTCTTTCCCTTTATACAACTGGGCATATACATCTGATTACCAAAGATAGTTTCCTTTCTTCAGGTTTAAAAGTGCAAGAGGTCCCAGTGGGAAAGTCAGGAAGGTGTTCCCATCTCTCCATTGCGCAGTAAGTTAAACTGATCATTATTTATGGGGAGGGAATATGCTGCATATGCTCAGAAATAAGACTCGATAAAAAACAACTTCAGTATAAACAGTTGTACAGCAGCTGGTTCCAATAGGAATTTCTGAGTAGTTAACTCCTTTCATACTGCATCTCATTTGTGGGTCAATACAAAAGTAGCAGAAGAATTCTGTGAGATAACTGAAATTTCACGTATCTTCCAAGGAGTTGAGGATACAGCACGTATTATTCCATAATCACAGAAGTATTATAACACAAAATGGAAAAGCTGTGTTTAGTCTCAGTACCATAAGTGACCAGTCTGAAACACATTTCTAACAGAAATGTAAACAGAAAATAGCTAGTCTAAATGAGGTGTGTTAGAGGTAAAGTTGTTTAGGAGAAAAAATGTCAATCAGAAAAGCAAGTAAATGTCAGGTAAATGACAATTTGGTGCTGAAATTAGTAAAACTTGCCCATTAAATCTTGAAGAAAGTGGTTTATGAGGTTTTCAGCTAAGATTCAACCTCAGTTTTGCAAACATATGCCCTGAGAAGGAAAGACTACTTGAAACTGCATTATTGCAGAACTGTAGTTATTTCTTAATTCTGAAGCCGTTCTTTCATTAAACGGAGTGATACAAAATGTCAATCTTCACTGTAATATCAGAGGAAGAACAGATATCCATGTCAGTGGAGACAGAATGAGCTCTATAATAACATGGACTGATCACAGAACATTCCTTTAGGATCAAATCAAAACCTCTCCCTGAGCAACCAAGGCCATGGTTGTTAATAAAATACTGGCTTCTGACTTGCTGGAACTAGTACACCAAGAATTTAGACTTTGACACAGGATTTTATAGTGGTAAATGAAATGGGAACTTTCAAGTATAATATACATTACTAAGAATGGAAATATTCCTGACTTTAAATAAAAATTAATACCATGACATATTTGGAACAATTTTTCACTTTCAACATGCATGTCTTTTAGATACTTGGCAAAAACCATGCCCATTTATCCAAGGTTAGAATTTCATTACCCAAGTTCCACTATCTAAGGAAACAGAAAGAGGAAACTAACATAATATCCAAGCCCAAACGAATTCTAGTCAAGTACATAAAGATTCTAAAGTGAATAAAATTTTGTGATATTGTCTAAGTATAAAATGCTTGATTACCTACTATTTCCTACATCACGCAGACATACATACTCTGTGCAGAACGGGTGCTAAAAGAGGTGCCAAATCAAAATGACTACACTTCACAACACCTTTTACAGGTATAAAGAAATAAAGAAAGTAAAAAGAAATTCCTAAGATATCAGTAAATGGTGAAACCACATGCCTTTCAAGAAGTACTAGAAATGAAAGTCAGTGTAACCTGCAATTTTATAAACTGTGATAAGTACGAATGGGTTTCAGGATGTCTTTTCTATATGTACACCTCTGAAAGCTTTAATTGCACTGCCAAGACCTCTAAGCCTTCAAGAATTAATTTCAGAATTTCTGTCATTTCTACTTGCCCCTATTCTGCTGTAACTTTCATCAGAATAAAGATCTGTTTCCAGTACACCCACCATCCTTCCATTCAGGGAAGCAAAGCCTTCATTAAACTTACAGACCACTGATGACAGGCTCCACAGAACACAGGCGTTACTGGCTCAGTCAGTATTCTGAACACCTGAAAATTTTCACAGAGATAGAGACTAGCTGGACTCCAAGTAACTTCAGCACTGTTAACCTGGAGGTGCCTAAACCCTAAGCAGCTACACTTCATCTGCAGGCAGGAGGCAATATGAAAACAAGATTTAATTGGGAAAAGGCAAAGCAACTCTCTTTTACTTGGAGCATTTGCAGACTAAGTGATAGTAACCACCTCATTGACCATCAAAGTGGCCAGATCCTGAAGTGAGATAGTCTGAGAGATTGTGGAACCTGCACCTTTGGAGAGATTCAAAACTAAATGGTACAAAGGCCTTCAGCTACTTGATCCAACTTTTAAGTTGTCCTTGTGGTCCAGATGTCCTTTTAAAACTAAACCATTTTCAACTATACAAAACTACTTTTTCCTCAGCTGAACTACAACAACATCAAGAAGACAAAGTAAGAATTTGACTTGCTCTACTTCAGGCACTTTCCAAAAACGAAAGGAAGCTAAACCAGGGTGTTCCAAATTATCAAAATTGTTTTGCAAAGGCCTTAGGAGAATAACGCCTCAGCTTTATGATTCATAAAGACAATAGCTGCTTCAGTGCTATGAAATCCTTAACTCCCAGCTCATGCTGTTCTATTGAGTACAAATAAGGAGTATTAACAGGCAAAAGACAAAAAAATCACTGCTTATAGTTACCTGCCAAATCACAGTTTTCCTTTGAGGTCTCCCATCTCACTAATGATGAGGCTGACTTGGCTTTGCATACGAGATATAGCAAAGAAACAGCCCGAGGTGATACTGAAGTGGCAAGCAGAGCAAATTAAACTGGTTGTCTTTCTGTTTTACAACCAGCTACAATTACCTTACTGGGTAGTTGCCATCCAAAGAAAACTGTGAACCACACAAATAAGAATAATTTCATTGGCATGCACAGAATGAACCTTTCCCCAGGTGTAATTTAAGGAGTCCTTAAAATAGGCAATTCTATCCACTACTTTGAGCCCTCAATCACTTCCTACTGTAGTTCTGGTTTTCCTCTACATGAAATCCTGCAGCTAAATCTACTTTCAGGATGACTGTCCTGATTAATAACTCTATAATGTCTGTACTCTCTGTGGGATAAGACATTTCTTTGTTCAAAAGTGATCCTTTTCCTCTGAACGCTGGCAATTTCAGTGCCGAGGGAATGAATCACCACTGCTTGGGGCTGCCATTCCCACTGCTGGGATGTGTGGTCATGTGAAGTCATTCTGAGACATAATTTCTACTCTCCACAGTCAGCTGGACATTGCTGAAAAACAAATCTTCTTGGCAAAACTGGTCAGTATTTTGATTTCCAGTTCACATACTGGAATTAAAAGCAAAGATCTCTTCTGTTTTCACACATCAGTGACAGAGGTACACTTTCCCGTGGAGAGCAAATATTCTGTGGCCTGACTTGTGTATCACAGATCATCATTTTGTTCACTGCAGAAATCTAAGAATGAGACAGATCTCCAGGTGGCAACCCTACTGATGGGGAATTATGGGTGTCACTGCTTTTTGAAAGGTCATTTCATCTGGATGTAGAAGAGGATCATTTTAGAAAACATATCTCCACAGCACAGGCTAATATTTACCTGCATACTTCTATCAGAAAAAAATGTATTTTTCCCTAAAGTATTTAAAGGTAAATAGACAAATTTATTAAACATATATTACAAAGATGCTATGGAACAAAACATTATTAAATTTATGCTGACTACAGAGGGGCAGAATTGTATAAAAAAATCCACTAAGGAAGAAAGGTTGAAGCTTGCATTATATTATCAGCTCAGTAGGGCATATTTCACCTGAATTTAAATCACTTGAGTAAGATTATGTAGTGAGTCAGTCCAGAGCCCAGAATAGAACCAAGAATTGTGGCTCATTATCTCTCTTTAACCATTAATTTGAACTTCCATACTGAGAAAAATGGATGTTACTATTTTATTAAGTCCCCCAATATATTTATATCATAACAATACACTGAACAGTATCAGAGAAAAAACAGACTGAGATGTAATCCTGACATCCAGTCTGAACTGTGGGTTGCTATGAATATGGGTAGAAAAGGAGCAATAGTTGTGTAAAACTGATGGACCAACAGTCTCTACTATTGAACCCTCTATCTTTGATTTTGTTGGGTTTTGTTGTAAGTGAAATATGTAAATCTCACTTTCAAAACAAAACAAAAAAGTTGCAGAGGTTTCCAAACACAGAGAAAGGGTTAAGAAGTTAGATATGTATTTGGTATTGTAAAGGTTCATCCTGTCATAAATATACATTTTAAGGTTTCTGGTTTGATCTTTAAAATCCCATGAACACATACAGCTGCCTAGGATACAGCACTGGTAACTGTCTCCCAGCACCAAATGAGTCAGTTTGGTTGAAGGATAGTAGTAAATGGATGCCCTGAAAAGCTCTATTTATATGGTGCTTTACAGGGCATTTTAATGAAACTTTCCAATACTTAAATAAAGAATGGATGTTCTGATAATATGCTGCTAAATATAATGTTAACTTCTAGTAAGGAAGTGGATTAAGTCTTTATTGCCAACAGAACTTTCTCATTTGATTAAATACAGATTTTTACATGAAATATGCATTCTGGAGAACATTCTCTTTTTTCCCTTCTTTCTTTCACACATTGTCTTTTTCTTTCCCTCATTCTGAGATTTTACACCTTTTTCATCCTACAAATGTGAAGGATCTATTTTGGAGTCTGTCAGGATAGTAACAAGTTTCCAAGTGCTGCAAAACCAACTTAGTATGGACTACATGTGCTCTGTTCTAAAACCAGTATTGACTGATTCCACTCTTCTTCTGGTGCTGCATATTTCCAAATTTTCCCCCATATTTTTCACATCTCAAATTCAAATGGATGCTTGAATGCATTTTAAACTATCAGTAGTCTCTAAGAACAGACAAGCCACTGGAAAAGCCAGTATGAGCAAGTACTTTACAGCCTGTTTCAGGTGAGCAGAAACCTACAGCTTCTCTAAGAGAGGCAAGCATTTTGTTACACCTGCATCGACATCTGCACCATGAGGTGAACTGGGATGAGCTGGCTGCATTTCCCCTTTTCACAGGATTCACCCTGTGCTCCCAGCCACTCCTCCCAACAGACAGGGGGGTGCAGCCAAAATGCCTTCACTCCCACTCTCTCCAGTTGCTCAGAGCAGGTAAGAGCAGGTAAAGCGTCATCGTTCTCTTCCCCACAGCAAGTCAGGGGCTGAGCACTGCTGAGTTTAGGAAGAGCAATGACTCTTCCCAGTCAACCAAAAGGTAGCTGAGATGCTCTTCTACAGTGAGTTTTACAACCTGAAAATGTTGTTCCAAACAGCTTCAAAAATTTTAAGCTAATGTCTCTGCGTCTTTTAAAATGCCACATACAGACAGAGCTATGTAAATATATGATTCTGTGTTTCCTTGTCACCTTCAAAATCTCCTTAGTATACAAACCTCTGAGGCCTGTGGACCACACAACTGAAAAAAATGATCAATTATATCTGTTTCAACACCTGAAATAAGGAAGAAAACAGAAGAGGAAGCTGAGGGAACTGTGATTATACAGATCATGCAGAGTTTGCATATTGTCAGCTTGAGGCTCAAGGTGAAATTTTCCTGAAAAATGCAGATAGCCAAGAAGTACAAGTGATATCAGCAAATTATGACTATCTGACAGAATTTTAAGGTTTTTAAGCTATAGATTTCTTTCCTGATGGTGAGAGAAGGGGGACACACATGGTCTCATATACCCTTGTAGAACCTTTCCAACAACTTTGCTTGGTAGAAAGAGTGGTTTAATCACTTCACATATTTTCTTGGAAATCATCTTTATTGCTGTGTATACAGACACCTTATATTGAGGTGAAAGATTCTTTTGATATTCTCTGTGCCAACAGGTAAAATAAAACATTGCTTTTAGAAAGCTGATAAAGGCAAGACAGGCAATGAACCAGTTAAGAAGCTCTGGCACAGAAAAACAAAATAGCTTTTCTATGGTAAAACATCAAATCACCAGCAGAGCTGAGAGTATGTTTGAGATTCTAAGAATCTTCTTTGGAATGGTCTTCTGGAATATGCTTTAGATGGCCAAAGAGCATCATTCTCTTCTATAACTCTAAAATTTGGTACTGTCTTATGACCAGCCAGAATGTTTAAAATTAACCAAAGGAACAGAATTTGCAGAGATTGTACATGTCAGTCAAGGAACTCATAAGATATTAAAGAAGCCAAGACCATAAAAAATTAAAAATGAGATGGAAAAGTTCACAGACAGTAAACAACCTTCCAGAAGCTGTAGGCAAAGCCACTTGAAAGGCATAATCAGCCAAAAGCCAATTTGAAATTAAGTGTAATTATCACGAACAGCATAACACCAGTGATATCCCCATGCAATTCCCAGAGCTACTTTGCTTTGGATCCCTTCAGCATTTCTTAGAGAATTTCTTTCCTTGGTGGGAAGAGTTGAGGGTGTTGAAACAAGAGCTTAAAATGGAACACAAGTTTTAAATTTCAAAACTTAGTTAAATGGGTTGTTTGCACCTAGCTAAAAATCTCATGAATCTTGTGGGAGAGTAAGGGACTACTGGAAAAAGTCCCACAATCTGAGCCATTAGAGCTTGCCGCTTTTCTGGGAAACATAAATAAAACCTGGCAAACTGTTCCTTCACAGCAATATGATTCCAGAAAGAAGTACTAGTTGCCTTTGACATTTACTGCTCTATCATTGCTACTTACTGAGCCTGAACTCCTGAGCCATTTCTTTGTCATCTAACAGATATTTGAAAATAGATAGGTAAAGATACTGTGTGGCGTTATGGAAGCAGTACAACCTGCGCAAGAAAGCAGAATAAAATTTCGACCTCTTTCTTTCCCAGAGAAAAAGAAGAGAAATACATTCTCATGATAAGAAAATGTTTATTTGTTAATCATTTAATAATTTATCAGGTTTGAAATGAACAAATGTTCTAATTATGGTGGATTTTGATGTATGTTACACATAAATGCCTCCTCTATACAGCTCTCTGTTTTCCTGTGTACTTTTAAATTCTTCTAAATATGATTTTGATAATGCAATCAGCTGCTTGAATAAACATAACCTAATTGAAGTAGTATTCCAAAGAACATTATTTCTATTATTATGACTTCCCTGGTGCACAGCTGTAAACAGACAGCTGAATGATAGCAAATGACCTAGATAAATCTGTCTCAATAGCTGTCACTCCTTATTCTTGACCTTCTGACACTGTTCCAGCTGTGCAATAGCTTGTCCTAGCATTAAGGGAGAGACAATCTCAAGCTCATTCTATTCTGGGAGAACTACTAGTATTTCTCTACAAAGAAAAACAATCTCATAAAATTAGTGAACTAAAATGTATTTCTAATATAAAAGCAGAAAAAACATTGAACTTTTCTACAACTTTTCATCTTGTACCATAAAAGTAAGTAATAAGTAAAGAGTTAAGGCACTAAATTAAATGTTAATCATATTTTACTGATATCTAGACCATTTTGCATTTGTTTCATAGAGTTGTTGGGTTGGGACCCCAATTGTAAGGGACCTCAAAGACCAGAGAATCACATAAGTCAGGTTGGAATGGACCACAGTGAGTCATCTGTTCCATCCTCTCTGCTACATTGCACGGAATTGTGTCCAGACAATTCTTGAATATCTCCAGTGAGGAAGACTCTACAACCTCTAAAGGTAATTTATTCTAGAGGTCCTTTAGTTCCAGCCTCCCTCTGCCATGGGCAGGGACAGCATCCATTAGACCAGGTCGCTCAAAGCTCCATCCAACCTGGCCTTGAACACTTCCAGGGATGGGACATCCACAGCTTCTCTGGGCAACCTGTTCCAGTGCCTCACCACCCTCACAGTAAAGAATTTCATAACTAATTATCTAATTTAAAATCTCCTTCCAGTTTAAAGCCATTCCCCCTTGTTCTGTCACTGCGTGGTAGCATCTTTGTAGCTAGGAAAATGCAGCCTTCATCAAGCCTCATTCCCAAGTTATCCTGTTTTCAGTGCCTTTTAGTAAACAGAAGAAAGGAACATAAACAACATAAAGTAGTTCTGAGAATATATTCAGAGTTGTAATCTATATTTCATGTAATTTAAGGCACAAGGGCATTTCACCAAAATTATGCTGAGCTACAAAAGAAATCCCAAAGTAATCAGAGAATATGTAAAATGGGATAAGAAACTATGACCACTGCAGAATCCCAGTGTAACTTCTAATTCACAGAGAAATGTGTATGTTATAATATATATGTTATATTATACACACATAATAACCATGTTTTTAGCTAAAACTCAGTCTTAGAATGCCAGGTGAGGCCTGCATTCAAGCATCATTTTGCAAACACAGTTAAGCAATTTAAGACAAAACAACACCATTAATGTACATAACTGGAAAGTGAACATAGGTGCTATATAGCCCCAAACACTCCTAGATTTTAAAGCAAAAAAAAATCCCCATTGTTAAGTGGCAGAAAATCGTACCATAAATCTTATAAGCAAATAAACCAGATGTGCTGGAGCAACATCAGCAGTGAAATGTAGCCAAACCTCTGCTATTTTTCCACATTCTGCTTGCATAATCTGGTGAGAGTGAACAATATATTGTGATGAAGAAGAGAAACTGGAAAACTTTTCATCAATCTCATTAATCATCACAGCAAAAAGCCAGAAATAAGGCTTTCTGCCTAGAGCATTGCATTTTAAAATTCTGCTAGAAGAAAGCTTTCCTAAGAGGAAGTCCACCGTTTTGTCCTTTCATCCTCACTTACTCCTTTACATCACTTAAGGAAATCACTGCTTGAGAAGTGTGTCCTGTAACAACAGGCCCACAAGACAGGAGGGCCCATTTCCCTGAATTCTCCAACCACTGTAGGATTGTACAACAAATTAAATGCAGCTTAACTATAAAGTCTCACAATAAAAATTTAGAATATACATAAAATACTATTATGTAATTGAGTTTAGATTAAACAAAACCCAGAGAATTTTCTTGAAGTATTGTGTATACATGACTGTGAAATGTTGAGAAGTCTTCTTTCACATGGACACCTCAAACATCTTTAAGTGTCCTTAAATGTTTATGAGAAATGAGTGCTTCTGAAAGGCTGCAGGAAGGGAAGACCTTATTCTGTAAGATAATATCCTTCAGGTTAGGAGTCACATCCCGACTAAAGAGTCTGACTGAAAGGTGAAGCAGCTGTAATGACTATATTATTTTTAAAAATGCACTAAACTACTTCTGAGTAGTTTATATAGTAGTATATCCACTGACATTTAGAGTCCTGCAAACAAGAACTAGAATTTAAGAATTTAGTATTTAAGGCTCATTTTGAAACCTAAATTCCAGAGTTAATTTTTTTCCTGATACCTTAACTTGAAAAAAGGAAACAAAAAACTTCAATTTTATTTTTGGCTATGTTTTTAGCTATTGCATTAAACTATCCAACAGAGTTACTTTGAAACTAAGATACCTCAGTTTTGAATTTGGATGTAGTAAGATGGCACTTTCCCTGTGCAGAACACCTGGGCCATTACTAGGTAAGAGTGCCCTACTTGCTGCTCTAAACATAATAAAGCTAAAAACATATGAGAGTTATTGAAAGGAAGAAAATAATTACTTGATATCTGCAAAATTTACTTCCCACTGAAAAATGCTAGAACCTCAGACTATCTGAATTGCCTCTAAAAAAACCAAGATACAGAAACAAATGAAAAAACAAACAAAACCAAGCCCCAGTGAACGCATACCTAGGTAAATGGTAACTGCCCACCCAGAGTCATCTCAAGACTCTTCAGACTCAAACTGCATTGGACAGTATCATGTGGCCCAGAAAAAAACAAAAAAACAAGCAAACCACTTTGGCCTCATTTTGTTTCACTGTAATTCAGAAAAGTGAAAGAGGTGCAACTGTGAAATCAAATTCTAGACTGAAGAACAGAGATCATGCAGAGTTAATAACTATTAAATTTGGTTTCAAAGCTTACCTAAGCTACTCAGGAACTCTGACTAAAAGGCCTCTAGCCATTTGATTTTGGCACTTTTCTCTCATAAGCAGCATTCTCATATATATACACTTAGCAAAGTCAATAAATACAGTATCAGTTTTAGTCTGTGTTTTTTTTTTTTTCTTTGAATAATTGGTTTTTCCTTTGAAAAGTGACCTGTATACTTAATTGGGTGATTAATAGATGTTCACTTTGGAACACCAGAGAGCAAAGCAGAAGGAGAGAAAAAGGTTGAATTTCATGTTTAAAAATTTTCTATCGATTCGGTGGGTCCAGAATTTCACAAAGCTATGTTTGAGCTGATACATTTTTTAAAAACTTAATCAGTATAAGATCATTCAGTCCTCATTCCTTCCAGTTTTACTGCAAATTAGTGATAATAGAGCCTTTTCCAGTTATCACATACCATTCTGAGGGAAAATGACTTAAATCCATGTATTTGCTGATTGCTTTGCTAACAGTGCTTTTACTTCCTCACCGAGCCAAAGCCAAAACCAATCTAATCCACTTTCCTGCCAATACTGAATTGATCCTTATTGTACTTATGCCCTAGCTAGGTTTACATGACCACACATCAATGTTCCAGGTCTGTCATTCAAAGATGCTCATACAGAGTACTTCTGCTGAGGAGTGCTCACTGACAAGTGGACTATCACGGCAACTTTCCACAGAGTGCCTTGCCCTTGGACTTTTCTTTTACCTCCACAAACAGGTCTTAGCTCACAGAAGCTATCAAAGGCAGCATCACCTAAGTGGGACTGTATCATTTTCACAGAGAAGGAAAACATAGCAAATTTCACATTAGAGGGACTTACAGACAAGTCCTTTATGTTCACAGAGACAAGGATCTAAAATTTGTCACAAGGAAAACCAAGAAAACAAAGTGGAATGGAAGACAGGGGAAAAGCTTATTTCTTTCCTGCATAAACTTAAATCATTCCAACAACACATTTCTATCTGTGGCTTTATGAACCAGCCTTTATCTTAAGACATCCTAATATTTACATGTTTAATAAGTATCTGTTGAAACTAAAACAATATATGCTTGAAAGCTGACCTAAAAAAATGCTCAACTGAGTCTAGATAAAAATGTAGTGACCTTTATTGTTTTAAACCCTTGACATCACTGGTAAATCCTACTGGAATGAAGTAAGTCCAGGCTCCTCAGAAACACAAGTTTTTTTTTAATAAAGGACACACTGACCTGCTGTAGCTCCTCTCATTTCTGTATGGAGTGTTACAGCAATAGATAAGGTACTGAGTAAAGAAGGACCTCTTCCCCAAGGAGCATAAAACTGAATGGGCACAGCATGTTCAATGCAAAACAATGTAGTTCAAACAGTAACATTTTCTTCTCCACAAAACAAAGATAAAGTGATCATTTGGGTTCTTGAGAAAAGGGAGCCAAGTCGATATCTGCAAAATGCATCATCAACTTTTAAACAGACGAATTATTGTCACTATGCTAACAGTCTGCAAGAGAGGTCACTAACAGACCTCTATAATGAATAAAATAAGCCACAGATGAGTAAGGTGGAAATGGCTCCCTCTCAAGGCAACTTGGGCATCCATACAATTGGAGATGCATGCCCAGGACACTACCTCAGAGCCAAGATAAATAATCTCTTTCTTAGGCTGTGGGTATTAAAAAGCATTGACACACAGAATTTGGTGGCATTTCTAGAGGTCTATGTTTGACAAGACCATAACAGTTATTACTTACACATTGCAAATTAAAACTTTCATTCACTTAACTACTTCAGGTAAGATGGAGAACAACTGTACTACAGACTGCACAAAAGCTGTTAAAAATTATGCATTCTCACTGAACAAGAAAATAATGAAGACTCTGGCTCCTCTGTTAGAGAAGCAGACACAGAAACTTTACCACACCAGTCTAACACCACACAGAAACTCTAGGGCAGAATGTACCTTTTGTTTGAAGGGTTGCTGCCTGACCATGACAGCTTTTGGGAAATCACAACTCTGTTTCAGTGCATTCATCAAAGAAACAACCATGGACAAATCTGACCGTGCATTGACTCTTTTAATCAGAATACTTGAAGTGTATCAAAATCATAACATTCTGAATTTGATGGGAGTTCAGAGCAAATAAAAACATACTGCCTTACCACTACAAAACAGAAAATACTGGATCTCAGATATGAAAAAAATATTGGCAGATATTGAAACTTAAAGACAGAACAGAAATAGGTTAATTTTAGCCCATAGACATACAACCTACATAAATTATGAGTATGTTAACTCTTATTAATTAAAAAATTAATTAAAGAATAAGTGCAAGAGCAAAATACTATGTAGTATTGCCCAGCAACATTTCCCAGTTGAATATGCCTAAGCCAAAGAAACTTTCTTTTCTGAAGAAAAATCACAATAGCACAACTTCCAATGTTGTGATGGAAAGAAAAGAGTCTCTGTTTCCTCCCCAGAGGCTCTTGACAAAAGATTTCACAGAAGAAAAAGATGAGACCACATTCCAAAACCACAGGGTCCAAAGCCTCACAAATAAGACTGGCAATTGATCATCTTGGTGAGAAAGAACAAGAGGACTGGAAAAAAAGCTGCACTTTAATTTCTACATAAAGAAGAACAAAAAACTTTCTCCAATTAAGAAAATATCAACGCCTCAAGCTGCCGTATCTTTGATCTTATTCTTTGCCAGAGAAAGGAAATTTTGTCTCTTCAAAGCTTCAACCAAGTAGAACCAAATTAATAAGGAGCAAGAAAACTTAAATAAGAGACCTTTAGAGAGACCAAGGACAAACTGACAGGTATAATATTTTAGTTGATTGCCTACATCAGAGGAATTAAAATAATAATATTTCTCTGTTGGTACAACAGTAGTCATATATATTCACTTGAGAATTGAGAGGAATTGAAATATGCAGAATTTTAGGAGCTTCATCCTCCTCATTTCTAATTTACCTTTTAGATTTGAAGAGCCCATTTCTTTTCTTAACAACATAATTTACCACCACTTAACACAGTATTAAAAAAAGTATTATAAAAAGTAATTAGCTAAATTATATCTTGACTTTTGAGAGAACAGCGAGTATAAATTTACAGCATTAAGACTGACAGCCACAGAAATCCAGAGGTTTCTCAAAACAAATTTCTTCCCAGACAGATGCAGTAGGAGCTTTTTCAAACCAGCTGCGAAGCACATCTCATCCCTTACCCAGAAGCAGCCTTACCCCTGAGCCATACCACTTGGTACTGACCTCTCCTAAAATGCTGCCAGTGGGTGGCACAGGCGCCTCCTGGATGTGTTGGGGCAGCTGCAATGGTCACCAAACATGTCACCAGACAGCCTTCCCAAGGGCAGCTAAGTGACAATAATTTTCATCTGCTACTGGTGACAGCACTATGCAGTGGCACTCAGAAGCCCTGAACAACTGCAAACTGATTTTCAGTATTTGAAACTGAAAAGCCTTTAAATAAAAAACAAGAAACAAACAAAACAAAACAAAAACTCAGGGGATGTATGATGAAAAAATAACAGGATGTTTTAACTTTTTTAAGGTCCATATAAGCAGCCTATCCATGTGGACAGCTTACTTTTGCCATCTGCCTGACTATTTAGCTCAGGTCAGGAAACCAGTAGCAGCTTCTAGGCTTCAGCTGTCAGCTGTCTCCTTCAAGCCATTCAAACAGCAAGGGCTGCAGCAAAGACTAACAGAAAGAAAGATGAATTTTGTTAAAAAATGATCCAAGGGTATTAAATAATGCAATTAAATACCCTTGGTAACACAATTAAAATGCATTGTATTTTAAACAATTAGACTTAACGATGAGAAACTTCCCTAATGTATGTTCATGTGTGAGCCACCAGAGACAGACTCATTTGCTGCCTCAACTGTGCCATATTTACATAAAACTCTTCTAGTGTGGTACAACCTGGAGTCAATGTAAAGTTAATAAATCCAAAGAAATACCCATGGTAAGCAAGTTCAGAGTCAGATTTGGAAGTTTTCACATGCCAGTTGTTTGTCTCGATGTAGGGCAGCACATTGTCCTGATCTGGCTCTTCAGATGCCTCTGCCCTCTCTGCTGTTAACCAAGGATTTGTCATATTTTTATTTCCTGTTTGGAATTTTAGACTGGTATTTTATGGACATGAGTAACTGGTGACTTGGATTGCTGTTAGTTTTACAACATCATGATGCATATTAGACAATAGTAAAGTCTTTATTTTGCCTTTTTAAGTGCTTGTTTTCAATTTATTTGAAAAAAAATTGGTAAGGCAATGGGTTAGGGAAAAGAGGAAGACACCAATAATTCCAGGATTGGAGGGCAGGGACAGATTATTTAAAATATTGGCCACAGACAACTGAAGCCAAAAAAAGAGCATGATTTCTTGCATTGTGAAACCATCAATTTTGACTTCCATATTATTAAATCCCTCTTGTAGACAAACTAACACTTATGGACTTAGTCACTCCATAAGCTAATCAGCACCTAATATCTTTTTTATCTGACTTTGAATGATAACTTAACAACTTAATACCAGCTCGTACTGAAAGCCTGATTAGCAGTGACAGGTGACAATAGCAGTGATTTCTAGTGTGCGTGGGACCATTACTATGCTGTTAAAATATAAAAGGAAAATATTATCTCCTACAATTCTTGCTTTTGAATTTGAGGGAAAGCCCATGCAAAGACGTTTTATATGGAATCCAGTTTCATCGCCCTTCCCTCATCTACAGTCTGCACTTGGATCAAATGAATGAAAACCTATTTTTGACTTCCCCAGCACATGGCCTAAGTCAGCATTCCATTACCATCATAAATCAATGTATTCTGAACCTTAAATATGCACAAGCAGTGGTTTTCTGATCAGGAAGATGCAATATGCACAGTAGTTCACACAAGCTAAAACCTAATAAAGGACAGGCTTAGTACAGCTACCTAATGGAAAACATAAATTTTGCCTCTAAAGGGGCATCAATTTAACTGTTAATTTTAAACCTGTCCTATTAGTTTTGAGGAAATAATGCATGTATTTCAGGATATTATTCTGCATTTTTAAGGTCTCCAGGCATACTGAAGACAGTTGTTTTGGAATTTACACTGGTACTATTTTGCTGACCACAAAATCCCACTGTCCTCTCTTCAGATGTTGGGGACAAATGGGTCTTGATGATACTGGTACTAGCAAAACTCAGTGAAGGAGACCACTTTGGCTTTTACCCTCAGTACTCTACACCATGCTGCCATACTGATGGAAAAAAAATAGCACGAAGGTATTTAAATGTAAGTTTTAAATGTACTTTGCAGAAGTAACTAAGAATGGCTATTCCCTATTTTATAGCTGATGAAAACAATGCATAGAGCCATTATGTGACATATCCAGGAACACAACGTAAGAGTTACTCATGATGAAAAGTCATGATTCTTTACATTTTGATGTTGTTTGGTAGATTGTGATGTTACCTATATGCCTTATATTACACAGATATTGTCAATGAAAGTGTATTTTTCATCTCTATTTCCTCTATGTCTATGCTATGTCTCAAGTCATCACACTCATTAAAACACAGCAGTTCTGTATCCCATATCAGCAATTAAATGAAGTATGAGGATATATAACAATACAATTACCAGAAGAATTCCCAATGAATGAGGCCTTGAAAAACAAAGTAAACAAAGTGGAGCCTTGATGGGAATGATTCTGCACTTTAGGCCTGCACAAAACCACTAGGGCTTTTCATCATGTTTTTTTAAAGAGAACTGACAAATCTGATAGAAGGAGGAAGAGAGAGAAACTACAGTTTTGAAGCTTCATTTTTATTCAAGATGTAGCAGCACAAGGACATCCAGAGGCAACCTAGAAAACACAAGTTACAGTCAAAAATGAATCCTGATTTAGTAGTTGAATCCATTTATTCTTTCCAAGGTTCTGCATAGCACCTGACATGAGGGCCTTTCTCCTGACTCATGTCTTTCAGAACTTTAGTGATAAAAATAGCAAGTCTCTCTGAACAAAGGAGGGCCTCAAAAGACAAAACAAACAGCGAGTTTGCATCTTATATTAAAACTTGCATACTTTCTACTCTTGCAGCAAATGCCTCTGTGTATTTATTTACCTTGGACAAGATGAAAGGTCACTCATTATGTGCATAATAAGCTAATCTCAATTGTAATTATACTGCAGGAAAAAACCCACTTTCATTTGAAGGTTAACTAGATTCAAAATAACCCAGTTCTCATCAGGGTGTTGCATTTATTTCAATTAAGTCAATCAACTTAACAAGGATTTAATTAAAAACAAGTTAGCAAGTCAGAAGAAGTATTTGAAATGTAATTAATAAATATTTTAAGTAAGCACGACATAGTTAAATCAAATATATTACTCTAAGTGCACCAGCCTATGACTTCTTTGCTGATGTTTGCTATTGGACAATGACAAAAAGCATCCCACCCTGGGAATCCTGGCATCAGCTCATCCTTGCAAAGGCACATGAATACAGTATCCAGGAGGCGAAATACTGAACTTTCAAAAATTAGGTAGAGAGATGACTACCTATTTCTCATGAGAAGGGAAACCCAAGGTTTGTCCACACTTTGTCTGCTTTGTTTCAACTGTTGCTCTTCATACAAAATAACTTTTCAAGGCAATTAATCAAAATATAAAGTGCCTTTTCACTGAACCTACATGTTTCTATGTAGCTTCTTTCCTCTGCGATCACTCTGCAACCTGAGGGAAAGGGGAGCAAAGCACTAACAAACAAAACCAGAGAACAATCAATAGGAAGAGCTTAGTGCTCATGACAACCACACAGTCTCCCAAAAAGCACCTGTAATTTACATCAGACAGGTTCCTGTTCTGTGCCTTTCCACTGTCTTTCAGACAATTATGCATCTCATCCCTGGCTTTGCAGTCTAAGAACAACACTGCTTTGGCCTCTGCTGCCCCATCCCGACTCAGTCTTTCCAGGGATCTCTATCCTATGCAATTCTTTTGTATTTTTCTCCCTGTGTCTGATATTCCTGGGGAAGAAGTCGAAAAGAAAGAAGCAGCACTCCTCTCCCTTAATTCTCCAACAACCCACAAGCAAGACTCCTGTTTTCCTTAAGCCATCTTTAAAATTTCTTTATTCTTTTGTCACCAGTGAAGACCAATATAATATAATACAAGAGATATAATCTTATTTCAAATAAATATACATGGAAATTAGGGACATATGTATACTCAAATGAAAGTTTTTGTCCACCTCATTGTTCACAAATGACTGAGCACATTTTCTTTCATGTCCATGACACATTGAGAACAAAAGCACAAAGATTAAAACAAGATGATCAAAAGTGTCAGCTTCATTTGGGCAACCAAACTTAAGAAACCTATGCCTGATCTTCCAGATTACTTCATGTTTTATTGCACTTTTCACCTTCAGACCACAGTTCCTATTAATCTGGCCTCAGCTACAGATATAAATGTTCCCAACATAAGTTAATCAAGCTGCAGTTCTTGATTAAGAAGCTCTCAGAAAATAAGCAACACTGAGTGAGAACCTTTAAGTCCACAAAATTTTTCCAGCACCATAAAGGAATTCTGGGCCATAGGCAAAGCAGGAACCCAATAAGCCATGCTACAAACACAGTCCTCTTGGAGTCTTCTACTTTATTTTACTGTGAGTTGCTACCTTTAAAGGAAATCCAGCTCTAAGCCAGAAAAGGAAGTGGGGAGGAGAGCCTCTTTAAGCATATAATTAACCAGATGCATTATAATGTTTATGTACAAAGGTCCTAAATTAATCCCATATGATTCAACTACATGCCCAGCATTACTGATTTGCAAGCAGTTAACTTTAAGGGTTTCACAATTCCTTCCCAGAAAGGAAGGGTTATTGACTTGGCTAATGAGTCCAAGTCTAGAGAAGGACATTGAACAGGCCAGCTGCAGTCCTGCTCTTATTAGCATCAAGTTTTGTAGGGTTTTTTTCTTGACACTCTACTGCCTTCCCACCTTATGCACCCATGTTCCTAACTCTAAAATGCCCAGTTCCATCCATTTTTTTCACCAAGATCTCTCATCTAAATACATTTCTTCAGAAAATCCTGGATGGGAAGTGCTCTTCAAGAGCTCTAAAATGTACAGATGACTCACTTCAAACAAGTGATCTGAAGCAGAGCAAGAGACCAAGAACAGGATTCTTTAATGATAATGATCTTACACCAATGCAAGTGACAACCTGCAAGGGAGCCAGACATCCCTACAATATCTCTATATCACCAAATATTTTTTATCCCTATTCATCCAGATTACTTTGCAACCAAGCTGTTGTAAATTGGCAACCACAACATATGCTTTGAACCTTCTTATTTCAACTTTACTGAGGCTACTCCATTGGAAGTATTTTAAGAAATACAATGCTAATATGCAAGAAATGGCATGTATCTGCTAAAAAAAAAAGCCCCAATTTATATTTGGGGAATCTCTAGACTGAAAAAAAAAAAAGTTTTGTGACGGTTGGTACCAGTTTGCACCCAAACTATTATAACTGTGCAGAGAATTCTTCAAGGACTTAAGGAACATACTTCAAGGAAAGTGCATATTAGCATCAATTTTCTCATGAAAATGGTAGTTCCTGGAAGAAAACGTTTTTCTGTTTTGTCAGCTGGATATCTTTGGTTTATCTGTAAGTACACTCACCCAGGAAACTTGGGAGTTTATCAGAAAGAAGGAGAAAAATAACTGCATATGTTCCTGGTCAAAAATACTAGCAAATAAAGTACTAATGTCTCCACATCCACCTGGTTACTTTGGCTCCTCTAGTCCCCCTTCTGCCCCTTCTCAAAACAAAACAATTCAAAACAAATGGAGGATCCCATACTATTGCGCTACACAGAGTAAATTTCACTATTCCCGAGAAGAATAACAGAACATTAATTGCCTTCTGTTCACTCCCCAAACTTAATCATCTGGAGAGAGCTGGTATTTCTGTTTGAATTCTTCCATCCCTTGTAGCAGAAAGGAACATATTGCCCTGAATAAGACAGACACTAAGCAATCAAAGATATTTGGATGCAGTACGGAATGTGATTATTTTCCCTTTTACCTCTGGTTCAATTTATTGTTTCCCACTCAATTTTGCTTTATGAAGCAGTACTGGAGAAAAAAGAGCCTCATTGTTTATCTGAGATAGTATGTGCTGCTTTGTGAGCCAGTTTCCTTCTCAGGAAGGAAGCTCAAAAGCACAGTGCAATACAGAACAGTTCAACACAACCATTTGTATAGTGAACGATGCAGAATGTTGAATTATCTATGAGAGGCACCAGATTTTTGCAGAAATATTATCTAGGATTTATGTTGGCTGGTTTTGTGTCTTCCTTCAGACCCCATGCAAGTCTCATTCCTTCTCCTGTTTTGAAGCAACCAGGAAAATAAATGGTGAATACTGAGTAGCAGAAAGGTGAACTGAACCCATTTTAGCTTAGTTGCCATTACGCCCAATTGTGAACTATATTTGGAACAGATAATATAAAACAAAGCTTTGTCTCTCATTCAGAGGTAATTAAAGATAACCCTAGTACTATGCTATTGAAAGTCCTTCATACCCACATTCCCAGTGTCCATGGAAGCTCTCTGAAGTGCAACTTTATTAGCTGACCTAATAGTTTGCTTATTCTGCTGAGGAAAAATATTGGAATTTGTTTTAAGGGTGTTTGAACAGTTTTCCTCTAAACCTGCAGCTCACCAGTTTCCATAGAGGAGATTGTTTCAAAACAGGAAAACTGTTTCAGTATATGCTGTAAAGTAATAAGGAGATTTTCAGTACAAGGTGAAAGTATTTTCTTCTTGGGAAACCTTAAAAACAGAGTCCCCACAAAAGCTAAGAAGAGGAAGTTTTCTACAAAGGGATGACAAACAAAATCACAAAAAAGGCATATTGAAATCTCTGGCTGACTATTTTGCTCTAATGAAGGATACACATATAGGCCATCTCAAAAAAGAGTTTTTTCTAATGTGGTATTTAAAATTTCAGTGAGGGGGACTGAAAGCATAGACTACCCTCTTTTTGCAATACCTTATACAATATAAGGTATACAATAAGATATTGACTGCACTTCCCAATTAGCTTATTTTTAAAAATTAAATTTAAAATAAAACATTTCCTCATAGACATGGTTCTAGATCTCTAACAAAAGTTCCTGCCCTCCAAAATACGTTTCTCAACCACTGCTGAAAAGTGCAGTGTTCACAGTTAGACACAGCAATACATCTGAGACCAGAGTGACATTTATTTAGTTGTGCAGACCAATTACTTCCCCATATTTCAGAGTAACACTTGTCTGTTTTGTAACTGCATCACATTGCCAGATATCCATTCATTTTGAGGTCCAAACAAATAGACACTTCTGTTCCAGCTGCATAACTACTAATTCCCCATAACTGATTTGTAAATCTCATGTTTCCTGAGAGTAGAATTTCATGGTTGCATTAAATTTGGATCAAATTTAATCCCCTTGCCATTGTGACAGACATATCAACTCCTGACCAAGAACCATGCTGTATCTCCCACTGCTGCACCTGGGAAAGGGGCTTCATTCCTTGTTTTCCACAGATGGCCATGGAACACTGAAGTCTCTGTGCCTGATGGAGTGAAGAAATATTCCCTTTAAACTACAGTGCCAAATAAACCACCCTAGCTGAGCAAAAGCAGTACCGGTTCCATATCTATATTTAGCAATTGAAGCTGACTAAACGTGAAGGGAAACACTACAGCACTTCAACGGGGATAGTAAGAACTGCACACTGACTGAGAATATCAAGTGCTCTAAGAAAAATTTCTTTCCAGGGTTTCCCCAGTAGCAGAAATTCCTACAAATGGCAATAGGCACTGCATGTTTGAACCCTAAGTAGCACTAACAGAAAAATTTGCAAGAAAAATTTTCAGTTTCAGGTGATAAAACAAAAATAATCAGCTAAGTAATTTAAAATAAATTACTTAGCAGTTTTAAATAAAACTTCTACTCAACAGGAAGAAAAAATAGATTCATCAATTCACTACTTCTCATTTTCACTTAGACTCAAAATGAGAAGGATGCCACAGACAAGCACACCATACCCACCTATTATATCTGACACTTACATCATTTACTGTGTATTAAAAAGAAATCTTCTGGCACTTGCATACAATAGTGTCAGCTTTAATTGCTAAGATGCACTGAACAGCTCTTCTAAACATAGCAACGATTTACATTTTAAAAGCAAATCAAAGGCACAAACAGGTGGAAGCACTCCATTGTGCCATATGAGACCCTTGTTCCTACAGCTGCAAACCAGCACGAGTGCACATCCGCTGAAATATCAGCTTGGGAGTAAAAGGAAAGACGTATGCTGATGAATCATAGAGTAAAAAAAAAAAAAAACCAAACCCCAAAGCCAAGAGTGCAATTTTTATTCCAAAATAACAACATACTTGAAAATTAAAGGACCTTAAAGTTTAAAAAATTATGTGGACAAATAAGCCAGTTATTAAATTATATCCTCACAGGCAAAAAAAAAAAAAAAAAAAAAGGGATGCAGTATAAGGCAAACAACACTAACACAGGCTTACAGCTATTGATAACAACATCTAATCACTGACAAATGCAAGGATTACTTGGGTGAAGTTCACAAGAGACAATGTTCAGTATGGTATTATTTATTTTTATCAGTGAGCTAAATGATGGAACAAGGAGTATGTTTTATTAAATTCAGAGATCACACTAAGCTGGGAAGGATTACAAGCATTTTGCAGGCCATGAACACAATTCAGAAGGCACTCACACAAACAGAAAAATTGTCTGAAAGCTGCAGCTCTCTTACAAATGTGTGCAACACACTGCAGAAATACAGGAGTGCTAATTTGCACAAATTGAGGACAGAAATTAAGCAAAGGTTTGACTGTTGGAGATTCCACAAAACAGGACTTAACTACAATGTATCACAAAATGAATGTACATGATCTGTTGTCCTACTCTTAAGTAACAAAAGTCAGTCATCCCACTGAGATGTATGATCAGTCTTCTGCACAGGAGACATGAAGTAAATTTCTATTTTCCTCTGGAGATTCTTCTCAGGAAACTTCAGTGGAGAGTTCACTGGGGCTGTGCTGACCTCTGTCAGTAAAGGAAGCTGCCTGTAATTGATCAAAAGCTTCAGCTGATCCAACTTGATTCACACATGGATTGGGTCATTCTTGAACTCTTGGCAAGATTCCTGTTAAACATAACTAAATGCTAAATTGGGGAAAACGTATCTAGAAAGCATAAACAGCTAACTTGTTTTTAGACTGGATAAGTTACCCTTAAAGATTGCAGCAACTTAGATTTTTGTTGGAAAAATGAGTTTATATGAAAAGAATAACGAGAAAGAGTTGAGCCTTTCTTCTTAAAAAAAAAAAATAAAAAAAATAAAAAAAATAAAAAAAATAAAAAAAATAAAAAGGAAGGCTCCAGCTGGATTGATCAATATAAGTGCATCCTTTCTAAAAGAACTGAAACCCTATAGGGGTTGCAGAGAAATGTGGCTGGGGAGGAGAGAACAGCAAGAGTGGAAACGAACAGATGGGGAGATAACGGCAGACTGGCTGATGGAGCAAAGCAGCAGACAGAGGAAGAAAGAACAACTGGCAGGGAAGGCAGCTAGTGGGAGCAGTAGGCAATAGTCCTGGCTGGCAGGGAATTGCTGGAGGTGAGTGCTGTGAGCACCAAGGTCAAAAGCACTGCTCCAGTGAGGTGTACCAATGCAGCTAATAAATGGTAGTCCCGTGGGATAGACAAAAGAGCCTCAATACCTGTTTCAGCAGCAAGATAAAACCTGCCCCTAGATGGACTCTTCTTACCAAGGGCTCTTCAAGCTCATCTATCCCCTTGACTTTGGCAGCTGTCATTCAGCATCAGGGAAACAGCTATCACATCTCCTAGGTCACACGGCACTGCAGTCAAGCCTTTGGTGCCCATGGTACACAATAAGGCTGGTTTGTGCACCAGTGTTGCACCTCAGCTGCCCAGAATGATTAATCTTGGAAGGCAACAACTGTGCAGAGTAAAAACAGGTGGTTGTTCTCATGCTGGGCATATGCAATGCAGAGGACGTTTACAGGTGTGCCAGGATAAACCAGGTATGGTTTGGAATGGGATCTTGATAAACAGTTTTAAAAACTGGTAGATTTATCTTTCCTATGAGAAAGGAACACTTAGCAATCTTCTCCACAGCGCTCACAAGCAAGAGCAACAGTGATCTGTGATGTAATTCAAATGTGATTCAAGACTGAATGCATGGAGGTTTGTCATGTTCTGGCACAAACTTGGACTGGAACTCACTTGGGAAGCTTTGTCCCTTGGAGTTTCGTCATACTGTCTTATTCCCCATTAGCTGAGTCAGAGGAGGTTTAGGCTGGATATCAGGAAAAGGTTTTTCACCCACAGGGTGGCTGGCACTGGAACAGGCTCCCCAGGGAAGTGGTCACAGCACCAGCCTGACAGAGTTCAAGAAGCATTTGGACAATGCTCTCAAGTACATGGTGTGACTCTCAGCGTGTCCTATGCAGGGCCAGGAACTGGATTTGATGATCCTGATAGGTCTCTTCCAACTCATCATATTCTGTGATTCTGTAATGTTTTACTGCCTTAGTGAATGACCAGATTCACCCCACAGAAACTGATTTTAACCTTACAGACTGAACGGACACTTTCATACTACCATCATATCATTGTTTATTGGTACTTCCAACTGGCTTGTCAAGTATCACGGCTATCTGCCTCAGAGTATTTGGTTTCTCTGATTTTTCTCTGAAGAGATAATTCTGCATAAAGAGTATCTTTTTTTTAGAAGTAATGGTATTGGGAATTTCTGGTTTTAATTTAAGGAGCAAACAAAGTTAGTGGGTTCTTACTGTTCTTTTATGGCATATCCACTTGCTTAGAGGAAAACATAGTGAGGCTTACATTGCTCACTTGAAGCATTAAGTAAAACTTCATAAAAAAGAAAAACAGGTTCTACAAAACTTTTTTTTTTTTTTTTCCCCTCCTGCATGGCTAAGGCTTTGTTTGTTTGTTTGTTTGGATGGGAACAAGGACAAAAAAGAAGAGGAAATAAGGCAGCATTTGACTCTGTAGGGAAAAAAAAATCACAATTTACAAAGAGGTTCAGAAACACTTGATTAGCAGAGAGTAAAATTAAGAAAGAAGCTATACTTCCCGCTGTCACAGCTAAAACCACCTGGCTGGCAGCTCTAAATCTTCTAATTATTTGCCAGGAAAAATGGGGTTGAGAAAGTTGCTTTTTCTTATTTTCATAAAGGCTTAGAAGTAATTGTCCTTGAAAGATTCTTGAAAGCTGTTAGCAGTTTTTGATGCCATCTGCACACCAATAGAAGGGGTTTTTTTAGTTGTTTTAAGAGCATAGAAAAGCATTGGACTGTCCAGGACTTTATTTTTATGGGATCAACAAAAAATGGGGTGGTAGGTGCAAGACCTCTAAGATAAAGTCTTTGTTTTTAAATAGAACAGTATAATTTACATCACATTTAGATCTGCAAGAAAAGATTTAAATTGTGTTATGGGTTACATATTGCACACATGCCTATATTAGGAGAAAGTTCTGCCATCCATTTTCCCATAGAAAACACTCTAATGGAGTATGTCCATATTTTAGCTGATGATCCCTCTTGCAACCCTCAGTTCCGATTATTATTTCTACTTATAATGACATCTACTTTATAAAACCTGCTTTAATAACTTCAGATAAACAATGAAGATGATGCATAGAAATGAATATGATCTATATAAATGAAATAAAAATATAGCCCATGATAAACTTGTCTACAGAATCACAAATAAAGACAAAAATTACTTTCTGCAAATTTTCACAAAGAGATCTGCAAGCTGTTTGAATTTTCTTTAATTAAATATATAATTTTTGATTGCTAGATTCAAAATACTTGGTAAAGCTACTCCTGCAAAAATCCCTATGTTTTTTCACCAAGAAAAAAGACCCCAAACGCAAGGCTCCCACCTGTCCAATTTTTTCAAAATATTGTATTATTGAGGTTTGCTTTTTATAGGTTGGGGTTTGTAACTTGCCCACAGAAAGAAAAAAACTACAAAACCTTAAAAACCCCAGTTTCCTTCCTTCCACAAACTGAGCTTCCATATATGAGTGGGTGGCTCTCACAACTGGTGCAAGCAGATTTCTCACAAGAGAGCCTGTAGAAATTTTCTGAAATAAATAAAGGAGAGAATGAAATAATTGTTAGCTAGAAGGATACTTGAGGTGAAAGGAGGCTTAGGTTTCTGTTTCTGTAGCCATCTACAAGTCAGGTGTAAGACACCTCTTCTGACTTAAGGACAGGAAATAACCCTATCTCCAAGTGATTATACGGCATATAAATATATTATACGGCATGTAAATATATTATAAATTATTATAATTTTATAAATATTTTACATGTCTATAAGACATGTTTATAAATAAAAGCCAGTACTTTCCCCTGCAAAATACAATGGGGACTGTTGTGAAAATCTCTCTAATTTTTTCTAACATATCAGGCCTACCTAAACATTTGCTCAGTAATTAATATCTGGAGGAATCAAAAAGAGACAAAAGCTTTTTGAAATGAGATTAAGCACAAAATTCATAAAGTGATTCACTTTCTGAAGTCAACAATTGCTAATAGGTTTTCTCAGTGAAACACGCTTGCATATTTGAATATTATGGCTATTTATATTTCTCCTTCCTTCTTGTTTTCTTATTATTCTTCTTACCATACAAGTGCACAAGCACACAGTCATTAAAGAGGAAAGTAATGAAACCGACTTCTCTAGAAGTTTTCTAACTACATGAAAACTACACAGTGATGTAGTTTTTTCAAATTCTACTAAGTTTTTTGGTTTGGTTTTTTTTTTTTTTTTTGAGGAAAATATGGATTTAAAGGACTTTGAATGTTCTATGGCAGCTAGTGCTTTTTTTGTGTAGATGTAAAATGAAGTATTTCTAAATAAGGTCAAAGTATTTCCTTTTAAAAGCATCAAAGCAAACATCAAAGGCTTTGCTGTTTTGACTTAGTATTACTGCAAGGTTGAGGCAAGAACATTTGCACTAAATGCTACCCCTTTATCATGCTTCACTGGGTATACCAATAGCCAGAATCATTAAAGCCAGAGCAATAGAAATATATAGAATAATTTCCACTAATCCTCAAATCCAAAATATGTATCAGTAATTTATTAATTGTGATTTCTACAACAAATACATGACATAAACTATCACATTTGTCTGTTTTACAACCATTTTGGTCATTAAGATGGAGTAAACTAGCCTTCACCAAAAACCTACATTTGGTAAGGCCACAGGGTGACAAAAAAAGGAGAAAAAATGCATAGTGTGTCTTTTTCTTCCATGATGATGTGCTCAGGTGGAAGTGATATTAAATCCACCAAACCTTCTAGAGCATTTAATTTTTCTGTTGTCAGAAACAAGTTCAGACAATGTTACAGCAAGTTTACCTTTGATTCCTGACTACTACCTATAGCAAGTAAATATTAGAAGGTAATTTTTAAGTGAATGCACTCCCATGAGAAGAAATAGGATGGTAAAGAAGGATGCAATACTGGAATACTTGGTTAAGCTTCCCATGCTGGAGAGCAGCTATTGAACACTCATGAAAATACATGAACTGTCTACCATAAATTCTTTTTCAAATGCTGGCCATAATGCTAATTTGGAGGAATAATCTCAGATGCTTCAGCTTTAGAACTGAATTCTAACAAAGAAGTGAACTGGTAAAGGATGTTTCACATTTGAGGCTTTTAATTATAAGAACTTGTTCAGTCTTGTTAAGTCCTCTCTCTCAAAAGGCAGGAAATGAGGAACAAGACAAAGAAAAAAAGCAGAACTAAAAGCATAAGCAGAGATGGAGCATTTCAAATTCTTAAGCTGACACATTTTTTTCACAATTCATTTTTAATCAATACAATCTACACACTCATTTTAAGTTTCCAGCAATATGTAGAGGAAAAACCTACTGGGTCAAAGAAACCTTGAATACAGTTTTTCAAATCTACCATAGAGTTGTATGTTTAGCAATACATGTTAATAGCCAGATAAATGATGGAAAATTATTTTACAATAAAACTTTCAAGATAATGCCAGCTACACTTATTTTAAACTACTCTTCTACTCCCTGCTGATTCTACCTGCCAGAGTACAGAGGAAATACATGGACTTCAAGGTTTGATGCTCTTCCAAATTAACCTCCTTCTCCAAGCCTCTGAAAACAGCTATAAAGAAGCTGCAGAAGTGTTGAAGTCAATGCTGCAATTGAAAGTTGCCCCTCAGAACTTGCCCCCACATACAGAAGAGACAAAATGTCAACCTATTACTGGTAACTTCCTACAAGAGCAGAGTTAAAATATGGGAGCATTCAAGTCATTGTCCTCAAAGGACCACAATCACTTGCATATTTATCATCACCTCGCAGCCACCAGTCCACGAGAAAAAAACCTCAGTTAAGAATGCATGAATAATAAAACAAGAACTAAATCTGCGGCAGCTTTGACAGTTATAACTTCACTCATAATGAAGCAGTTGCCAGCAAAAAGGTACTGCTTTAAGTCTAGGCAAATCAAATGTCATCATCGTATTCACAGACATTCTTACTGACAGTTCAGCTGCAATGATCATACCAATGCAAACTCACCTATAAAAAAAAGCCCACTTTGATAATGTTAAACTTATTCTTAATGAGTAACTCACAAATTCTTAATTTATGGCAATAGATCGAAAAATATATGTCAGGTTTTCTGGGATTGTATTATCTATGAAAATAAGTGTTGTTCCAATGACAATTATATTTCAACTATGTATGTTTTCCTAGGTAATAAATGCAGAATTTATCCATCTAATTGGAGAAAGCCAATGACAACCACATTAATAGAATCACAGAATGATTTGGGTTGGAAGGGACCTTTAAAGTTAGTCATTCAGTTCCCGTGTCCCTCCCATGGGCATCTTACACTAAGACCAGGCTGCTCCAAACTGCTTCAAAAGGAAAAAAAAATAAATAAAAAAATAAAATAAAATAAAATAAAATAAAATAAATAAAATAAAATAAAATAAAATAAAATAAAATAAAATAAAATAAAATAAAATAAAATAAAATAAAATAAAATAAAATAAAATAAAATAAAATAAAATAAAATAAAATAAAATAAAATAAAATAAAATAAAATAAAGAGAAAATTACATTGCTCTTTAATGACATTTTAGGACAATCTAATATGATGTGGCTTTGGTTGAGGCTTCATTGATCCAAATATCACCACTAAAGAGTTTGATATGCTGTTCACAACTTGCCCATTATCACTTAAATGGAAACAAATGCTCAGTTTGGAAATTATTCCCTTTCATTAAAATGAGGTTAGCATCATTTTAGTTAGAGACATAAACTTTGAAATATTTCAGATAACTCTCCTTCCTAGCCTATACTTCATTCAAAGCATATTAATGGGGAGTTTTTGCAAGGGACAGAGACATTCTATAAATAAGGAAGACTATGTGGTGGCAAGTCACAAACTCACAAAAAATCACACACAAAATGAAAATAGGTCACAGACTTGAATGTCAGGAAGAAAAGAAAGCACCTACATTGTACTATGACAACATGGATATTTAGTTTGACTTACTGCAGAGGATCTACTAAACCAAAGAACAGTAAGCTCACATTACCCTAAAGGATGCATAGGTTATACCTGAGATACAAATGTTCCACCAGGTCAAACCTATAGACCCTGTTTGCATTTACACAGAGGCTTTCCTCACATATGTTTAGGGTCAGCACACCTATGTACTGAATTTCTTTCCTGCCAGAGAGTCTGAATGTATATTAATGCAAATGAGACTCTAGCTCCCCTAAAAAAAACCTGCTTCAGTGTTGGGCCTACCCTGAATAAATTAGAATTAGTAACAAATGAGCATGTTTAACTCTGTTATAAAATCATTTACCACAGGGGAGGTGGGAGTGTTTGTGTTATATTTTGCTTTTAATAGTGCTTAAGAGAAAGGCTGAGGTATTTAATACCTTTTTTGCCTCAGTCTTTGATTATAAGGTCTTTTGTCTTTCATCACCTGAACTGTAAGAAAGTGAGGTGGAGCAGAATGAAGCCCCCAAAATCCAAGAGAAAATGGTCAGTGACTTGCTACATCACCTACACACACAAGTCCATGGGGCTGCATAGGATCCACCCAAGAACATTGAGGGAGCTTGTGGAAGTGCTCACCAAGACACATGCCATTATTTACCAGCAGTCCTGGCTGATGGGAGAGGTTCCAGTTGACTGAAGGTTGGCCAGTGTGACACCCATCTACACAGAAAGACTGGAAGGAGAATCCAGGGAACTACAGGCCTGTCAGTCTGATCTCTGTGCCAGAGAAGGTCGTGGAGCAGATCATCCTGAGTGCCATCCCACAGCCAGGGGATCAGGCACTGCTGTCATGGGTTTGTGAAAGGCAGGTCCTCTTTGGCCAACCTGATCTCCTTCCTTTATAGGGTGACCTGATCAGTGTGTGAAGGAAAGGCAGTGGATGTTGTCTACCTGGACTTTAATAACATCTTTGCCACCATTTCCCACAACATTATCCTGGAGAACCTGGCTGGTAATTGTTTGGATGGCTACACTATTCATGGGGTAAAAACAAAGCTGATGGGCCCAGAGAGTGGTGGTAAACATAGCTGTTTACATCCAGCTGTTCATGGCATCCAGTCACAAGTGGTATTTCCCAAAGCTCTGTACTGGGGCCGCTCCTGGCCTGTTTAATGTCTTTACTGCTCATCTGGACAAAGGAATTTGAGCACACCCTCAGTCAGCTCACAAACACCACCAAGGCAGGAGCACTGATCTGATTGGGGATAGAAAGCCTCTACAGAGGGATCTGGACCAGTTGGATCAATGGGATGAGGTCAGTTGGATGAGGTTTAGCTTGGGCAAGTCCCAGGTCCTGTGCTTTGGTCACAACAACCCCATGCAGCACTACAGCCTTAGGGCGGAGTGGCTGGAAAGCTGCCTGGTGGAAAGGGACCTGGAGGTGTTGCTCAACAGCAGCTGATCGTGACCCAGCTGTGCCCAGGTGGCCAAGAAGGCCAAGGGAATCCTGGCTTGTATCAGCAATAGTGTGGCCAGCAGGACATGGGCAGGAATCATCTCCTTGTACTTGGCACTGGCAAGGCTGCACCTTGACAACTGCTCAGTTTTGGGTGCCTCACTCCAAGAAAGACATTGAGGCACTGGAGAGTGTCCAGAGAAGGGCAGTGGAGCTGAGGAAGGGTCTGGAGCACAAGTCCTGTGAGGAACAGCTAGGGGAACTGCAGTTGCTTAGCTTGGAGAAGAGTGGGCTCAGGGGAGACCTACCTGCTCTCTACAGCTACCTGAAGGGAGGCTGTAGTCAGGGGAGGGTCATTATCTTCTCTCAAGTAGTACAAGATAGTACAAGAGAAAATGGCCTCAAGTTGCACCATGGGAGGTTTAGATGGGACATTATTCCATTGATAGTGCTGGATTGATGGTGGGACTCAATGATCTTAGAGGTCTTTTCCAACCTAAAGCATTCTATGATTCTATCCTGAGAACAATGGATAATTACTTTTTTCATCTGACTCAGAGTTATAGCAGCACAATGACCAGTGTACTTTCTCACTCTGCCATTTGGAAAGTAAAGACATGCTGCATAATATATTGCTTTGACTAAACTAGGTTGTAGATCTCCATTGGAATATTTCCCATCTCTTACACCAAAACCCCAACTGCCCATCTCTAGCAATGGATCCAGACAATAATTTAAAAAGTACAAGTAACATAAAAGACTGAAGTCATCTATAAGGAAACAATACATACACACATCTACATATAATGTGTATATACAGTATATATAAAATTACATGGGTACAAATTTAATTTTGGGAAATATCATTAGGAAAGCAACTCAGAGATTATCTCAGTTTTATAGTTTGAAGGGTTTTATCACATTTCAATGGATGCCATATTATATTTAGTCCAGTTTCTAGCACCTTTTAAAATAGTCTCCGCACAACCACCTAGCAAAATCACTCCTGAAAAATCTACTACCTACCCCATGAAGCCACAGGAGTGCTGAGCTGCATTATATTACATACTGATCTATCCTGTATTACAATCTACAGTTTAGGCAAAGGCACACAAATTAAAAATGAAAGCAGAGAAAAATCAGACAAGTCCAGAGCTACACAGCAGAGACTAGGGCAGAATTAAAATGTGATTATGAGATCTGAGCTTCCACATAAACTGTATTAAGTTTTCTTTCAAGCCACACTAAGAGGACTCACCTCCACTCACTGCTCAAAAAAAAAAAAAAAAAAAATTTAAAAAAATTTAAAAATCTATCTGCTCAACAAATTTGTGGAGCAAGTCTTCTTTTCATTCCAGGCAACCAAAGCCACTGTTCTCAAAAAATGAACTCCCAAATAAATGATTGCATATTTTCTTTTTTTGTTAGGTTTTTAAAGAAATACCTTTTCTCTCAAAACATAATCCAAAATTTTGGTCTTGAGGACGCAAATAGAGTTTAAAAATACAATAGAAAACACAGTCGTTTTATCAAAATTCAACTTTCAAAGATTTTAAAAGATTATTTTTATACAATTTAACAGTACAAACCCCTCTACATGATACCAAGGTAGCTTTGATGCTACTGCATTTATAATCGTGTTTTATTCATGTATTTCTTTTGTGGCTCTGTCACTAAGAATCGAATCAACTACTTTCAACTTAATTCTTCCCCTGCTAGTTGTGTGATGAGAAAGATGATATTGCTTTCTGATTGCAGTAAGACAAAACGAAATACATTACCTGCCTGTTCTACTCTGAGTAACAAATGCAGTGAGTATGAGAGATGACATGCATGGCTACTTTTCAACAGAAGTGTCACACATATGGAGTACTTTTTTTGTTATACATATTTCTGTATTTTCCAAAACTGCATCTACAGCTGTGGATCCAAGTCCCTGAAGTACTCTGCCCTATTATCCTTTATATTTGGTTACAACAGATATTTTGTGATACTGGTAGTTAAAGGGGAAGAGAATATTATGCACCTAAACACTTCCATTCCTAAATAGTGAGTGACTTAAATTTCTTTATTAATAATAATTATTAATATTATTATAATTAATAACTATTAATAACCTACACTTATGTTCACTACTACTTTAAGATTTCACCTGAAATTTATTTTAGTTCAGCATATGAGGGAAACTTTTCTTTAAATCTATGGAAATGAAAAATTAAATGTTCATTTTCTCCTCAAATTAAATGAAGACTGCAGCTACAAACTTTGTTAGCAAAGCAGATTGCCAGTGGCTGTGGATGATGATAACTGGATTGTCAAATCCAGTGTCACATGACAAAGCAGAGCATGGTATGGATTTTTTAACAATAGTGTATTCAAGGTACTAAAGTACCTTCAAAGAAAACCTCGGGTTACATTTACTCTGGAAAAAACAAATTAAATGACCAACTAGGAAAATGTCTTCTTAATTAGAAGACAGCTTCCCAGGCTTCATGTCCTGCAAACCCAGATAAGCCATAAGAAGACCTGTTACACAGCCCAGCTCCCTCCTACAGCCCCTGCAGAAAAATGGCATATCCTTTCCATCAATACTCCCAGCCCAAAAGAAAAGCCATAGAATGTGCAAAGTACAGATTCCCAAGGATAAAGAATTTTCATGTTTAAATGGGAAGTTCTGGAGAGAAAAAAAATCCCAAAATTAGAAGATGAATGTTATGAATTATCCTGGACACATGAATTTGGTGTTAGTAATCTGACACAATCAATGTCTTTGGAATTTTGTCCTCAATTTTAAAGGAACCTCCAATACATTAAAAGCAAATAGCAAGAGTAGGTTGATATCAAAGCTATTGAGTCCAAAATGGCGTTGGAGGCATAGTAAGAATTTACTGTAAGCGTAACATGAAGATTCCATAGAAATAGGAGAAATTACCATTTTAATTCATGCAGCTGCTGCTCTGGTGCTGTTTTGTAATGCAACAAAATGGATTCTCCTGGTGGTTAAAAGCAATTTTGAAGTTGTTGGTACTACTGTATGTGCAAAAAAAAAGCAAAACCAAAGACAAAAGCATCACAGATGTGGCCAAAAGAGGCAATGGGAAACAAAAGAGAATCAGAGGAACACTAATAATACAAGTGTAGAAGAAAGCTCAGAGAATTCATTTCAAGCATATCTTGGCACTAAGGAGAATTTTTAGAATAGAGAGACTCCCTTTATTACTCCTATTCTTCTTTTACTTAGGAAGATATAATTTTATAAAGATTTGTTCTGCAAACAAATGAAGATGCACTATTATAAGCAATTATCTTATCACTTTTTCTTCCCAACAGAATAACCTATGAGAATCTGAATACTGACTAACCATTTATCTAAAAAGATATTGTGCTATATACTCCCTTTTGGATATAGTTGGACACTGATACTAATTATGATTCTGATGTTAAAGACGTCCAAAGAAAGTATGACCCTTAAACCACTTATCAGAATCCACCAATATTTGAAATAGCTAGGTACAGCTCTGCCAAGCTGCTCATCAAGAATGCCATTGCTTTGCCATTGTAGGCACTGCAAAATGATGCCTGAAGTTCCTTTGGAAGCACAGCCAAGAGAGAATTATGCATTGCATCTTCTTGACTACTTGTCCATGGGCTTACTGTGGACTCAGCTAATGCCACAGGCTTTTGGCAGCTGGCAGTATGCACAGCGTAAAACATCATTCAGCTTCACTGTCTCAATCACTGTGCTCCACAGAGCAGAAAATTAAGTTCGACAGATTTAAAGGAGGTTCTTGTCATTTACTGTAATTCATATAAATCATTATATATATGGCTTTAAAATCTCATCTCTAACTTCCAAAGAAGGATGACTGAGTCAGTGTGATTATTTTACACCATTATAGAAAAAACTCAAACCCAAATTATGAGTTACGATCAAATGTTCATTTTCATTCCCGTGGACAGAAGCATTGACATAATTTCTATCTCTAAACATTCTTTCATTTTCAGAGGAGCCTAATTTCTATATTATCTAACCTTAACTAACATGAATAGTAGTATTTTCTTTCATATGATAAGTGGACAAGAATTTTTGGCTGAAGCTTCTTTTTTAATGGAAAAGAGAATTTATAGGTGACTTTTTAGTATAAAACGTGTCAGGTTTCATGAATTTTCTGTAAAACTTAAGCAGCACTCTTCTGTATTCTTCCTTGTACATGCTGCTTTTTTGACACCACATTCACTCCATTGGGGACAGGTAACTCAGAAGCCAAGCATCTCCAACACCTCAGGAATGAAATGATCCTAAATCCAAAGAATCCGTGACTTTATGTCACAGAAAACACTGTACTTCCAGTGCTCCCAGACAGGCTGTGAAGCAGCCTACCTGGGAAAGCATTTTTCAAGTTTCTGGCCACAACAAACAATTCCTATCTACCTAGCCAAATTGTTTCCCCTTCTGTTTCACTGCATAGTCCTTGGCCTCTCAGTGTCCATGCTGCACACATACTAGTTTGTGCACAGACTCCTGCTTGGAGCAATCCAAGCAGTTCCCTTTGTGAGAGAATCTGATCACAGAAGAGAATATGCTCCAACATCTGTGCAGTGCACAGGCCAGTTCACATCACCCACCACAAGCTGATCCTTAGCCCCACACCAAAGAGCCTCCCAAGAATGGTGCATCCCAGTCTCCAGCCACACATTCCTTGCAGCTCCCAAATTTTCCATTGGCCAAACACGCCAACCCTACACCTCAAATCATTTGCAAACAAAGAAGTCAGAGCTCGATGCAGAGCCTGTAATAATGCCCTTAAACATAATACTGGAAGTGCCACTGAGAAACTCCGTTCCTTTCAGGCTCCCTTTGTACAGCCAATGTTGAGGTCACCAGTTTAAGAGTTATGAGAGGTTCTGATCATGTGTGCTACAGTCTCCTTGAAGCCTTTAATATTTACACCAATAGTGTGTTAGTTCCTTTCATATCATCCACCTGCCTTATTTTTATCACAATGATAGGGAAAAGAAGAGATAAAATGCTAATTTATTAAATAATTTCCCTCACAAGATAAACCTCTTCATTCAACTATTAACATTTGTACATTACTGAAGGGACATTTTTGAGATTTTCTACAGTTATCTTGACTTAGTAGCTTCTAAATTTGAAAGCTTACTTAATGCCTACTGTTGTTTTATCTTTGTTTATTCTACTTAGTCACCAAGGCACACTGGAGTCTGCTGCCTCCATGGAAGCAAGCTTCAAGACGTCAGGAAAACACTTTCCTACCCTGATACAGCCCTCTGATTACTCTCCACTAATAATTCTTCAGGTAGACAGCAATGAAAAAGGGGCATGCAACCCTGATGGGCTACAAGGATATTGTGAGATTATGCGGGAAGAAAATTAGAATTGCCAAAGCCCAACTAGAATGTTATTTGACTATTTCTGTAAAAAACAATAAAAATGTTCCTATAAATACATTAGCAAAGAAAGAAAAAAATAAGGGCTATGGAGAATCTTCATTCTTTATGAGATGTGGGGGGGATAAAACACTGACAACAGATGAGGAAACTGTGAGATACTTAAAGCCTTCTTTGCCTCAGTCTTTAGTAGTAAGACCAGTTTCCTGGGTACCCTGTTCCCTGAGCTGTAAGACAGGAACAGGGAGCAGAAGGAAGCCCCCACAATCCATACTCCAAGGGAAAATGGTCAGGGATCTGCAGCACCACGAGGAGAGATGTTACTGCTCTCCACAACTTCTGGAAAAGAGGCTGTAGCCTGACAGGGACCGTCTCTTCTCCCAAGTAACAACTGATAGGACAAGAGAAAATGGCCTCAAGCTGCACTAGGGGAGGTTTAGATTGGATATTTGAAAGAGTTAATTCACCAAAAGGTGGTCTGGCATTTGAATAGGCTGCCCAGAGTCACCATTCCTAGATGTATTTTAAAAGTTGGGTAGCTGTGGTGCTTAGTGATATGGTTTATCAGTTGGTTTGGTAGTATTAGGTTAATAGTTGGACTTGGTGATCTCAAAGGTCTTTTTCAATCTAAATGATTCTATGATCCTGTAAACTGACCATCTGTTTATCAACTCAAAGAAACTACATAATGAAACAAAAGTCTACACTGGCAACCACAGTAGGAATCCATAAAGAAGCAGAAAATAGGAACTAAATATAGACTTAGATTATTATTTTAAGTGAGAGCTACTAATTGCTGTTCCAACAGGTACACAGTTTCCCAAGGAACTTTGCTGGCATGCAAACAGCAGGTGGCAGAAATTGTAATTACTGAGCTATGGTTGCAGGCTACTACTACTGAGAGCTAGCTTGTATAGGAATTCTGACATAATCTCCATGGGGAATGGGAGGAGGCATACTCTAAAGGTTTTGGGGAGAATTTTCTTTTTCCAGTGGAAATTTACTTCAGGAAGATATGTGAATATTTTTCCTCACTTGTGAAATTTCAATCTCAACCACGAGTGTTGATTTCAGTCTCAGTCTTGAGCGCTGTCAGCTCCAGGCTGTCAGCTCCAGTTTTTTCCACGTGCTTCTGATGCCCTATGGCGTATTCTGCTTCCCCAATAAAACTAAAATATATGGGACACAGTCATGTCTCATTCAGCTCCTACAGATGGGCTGACTGATTTTTGAACAAAGTATTTAAAAATTATAAGAAATTTAGAAGAAAGACTTACTGAAATAGGTACCTCATCTGCATTTTCTCATTTGTTTTTGTACACCTGAATGCAAACTGTACACACAGTCCTGCTGTGTACTTCTCAGGGCACTTTAATTCACTTTAGTTCAGAAGAAAATCAGAGAGCTGCTTCTGAGGTGCACCTAAATTCAGAAACTATGTTCTTGGACATTTTTAACTGGAAAAAAAAACCCAACCAAAAATCCAAAAGCAAGAACAACCCAGCAGCATCACCCAGTGCTTTGACAGTCTACAGCAGTTTTCTCACAATAAAAGATAAATCTCAGAAGCTGCTGATTTTGTGGTCAGCCCAAATGAAGTCAAATGAGAGCCAACAAGCATCTTCCCTTTCCTTCCCCCACCCTGTGTGATCCCTTCAGAGGAACCTAAAAAGAAATCTTACACAGTGATGGAAATAGAGTGAAGGACTTCTATTTCTGTTACAGTATTTGCATTTCTTTAAACACTGGTCTTTAAAATCTGAGACTTCAGAAAAGGAAAGAAGTCTCATGCCTGCATAAATAGACAAACAAAGGAAGACATATACTCTTCTTCTTGCCTTGCAAGAGAAAATGGGAACAAAAGACAGAAGTGTCCCCTGCAATAGCTATTTAAATGTCTTCATTTAAATAGAACCTGACACATCATTTTTAGCTGCTTAAGATGGTTGTCAAATTCCCTCTTATACTGCAAACTACATAAAAAATCCTAACAACCAAGAGCTGCCTGGGGTTTTGGGCTGGAATGGTAGGACTAAGCAACAAAAGAGGAAAGCAAAAGCAGACCCTGTCTCTCACACACATATGTCCTGCTCCACACACATAGTTCAGACACCAACCACCGTGTGTTCCACCACATAATGCAGAACAGCAGACACAAGAGTAGAACATCTGAAATCTCTGAAAATCCACCCTCCCAATCTCCAAGCAGACAAGCAGATAAGCACATTGTTAGTCCCAGCAACTGCTTCGTGCAATTAACAGACCCATTTACAACTCGGCTCTGAATTTGTTTTCACTGTCCCTTATTAAGTCCTGGTACAAAAACTGGTTCAGAAGTTTTTTCCCCTCTCTTTTGACAAAGGACAAGATAGAGGTTACACTTACGTACAAAGGTGAATACTTAGTATTTATATTTAAAGATACTTATGTACCTCAGTCTGAGTCAAATTTCTCAGTCCACATAGTTCATGTTTAGATTAGGCTGGATGAAGAAGTGAGTCTCTGCTGAGCTACCGAAGAACCACACATGTAGCCAGGCTTATGATCATGAATTCAGTACATCTTTTTTCAGCATAATTTTTCTCATTTTCCTATTACATTTACTCAGATCACATTCCAGAACACTTCAGGAGTCATATCTTGTTCTCTCATCCTTCAGTGTGCCTGAGTTCATGTCTTCATATTTATTTTTTTTTAAATCTGCTTTTAGTTAAAAACATACAAGATAAATGAGAAAAAGGTATAGAAGAAAATAAGAATATTACAAAATGCAAACATATCATATAATACTATGCAGAAGAGTTGTTTGGGTTAATAAAATACAAGATAAGAGCAGTGTTACAACTACTAACAACTAAATACAACATCTAGTTAAATAAATTTACCGGTGGAAAGCCATAGACAAATAAAAAAAAAAAATAAAAAAATCAGAAACCATCCACAGCCCCTTCTTGAGGACTTTCTGTTGGGAATTGTTATCCAGTATTTTTCTCCCTGAATTTTCTTGTCTTTTTATCAGCCTGCTCCTTCTATTCATTATTAACTGATAAATACCTCTCTGAAAAATACATTCACCCAGTTTTGATCTGGAAACTGTTTTTCATATCTAAGACTGCAAATGTAATCTAAACATTTTTCCTCAATCCTCCAATACCATGTTTTACACATTTCAGCCAGAAAGATTTGTGTCCATTTGTCTATCTTACACATTCAAAACTTGTCGTTGTGGGTTGGTATTTCTTGCTTTGAAGTCTTTTATATGCAGTAGGTCTACAGAGATTATTTTTTTTAATCACTCCAATACCTCAATCTGGGATCCTATAATCATGCTGGGCCTCATCTGCTTTGCATCACTTGGCAATTTAGGTTGTGCAAGCTATATTAAGTGCTCACAGATTTTCATACAAATGGCATGTACAAGATGTTCCAGCTTACTCATGCTGAATCCACCAACTGCAATAGACTGTTAAAGTATTTTTTTTTTAATAGGTATTATACTCACAAATATCCCTTTGTTAAAATGTGAAGATGTTTGGAAATGCCAAAATGAGTTACAGCTCTGTGCACCTTATGTTCCAAGGCAGTTGAGAGTTCTTAGTGCCTCTGTAAACTTCATGTTTTCAAGTCTAACAACCAACTGCCTAGAAGTTCACTTAACTATTATGACACACTATCACTGACACCTTGTCAGAGTCAGATAACATACAGCTCTGAAAATCCATTCATCCACCCCAGTCATGCTTCACCCTTCTACTTCCTCGAGTTTTTTTCTTATTCAGTTCAGTATCTGTTCCCCTGGGCAGGTAGCATCTACAGGTCAGGGTCAGCATCTTCCCTGCTGGAAGCCCAGACTTGGGTACCACTGGTCCTGCCCATTGGTGTCTCAGCCACTTTTATCTTCTCTTCAGCCCCAAACTCTCCACAGCAGTTTCTACTGCTTCAGCTCAAAAGTCCTAGTGCCCTGCTGGGCTTTGTCTGAGACTTTAACTTGCTCCTTTAATGTCAAAGAACTGGGCAATCTGTGCACATCGAAGAAAATAAAAAACAAGCTGTCATTCAAACAGAAAACAAAAGATATTAATCATTTGGTATTATCACCACACAGCACGTGTGTGCATATGACTAAGACTTGAGGGAGGAGAACCATATGCACCAAGCTATTTGCAATGCAGACCTGAAGAGGTTTTCCAAATTAGGTCACAGATGACAAGAGAATCCATATAACATACCCAGATGCAGAATTTTCACATTCCTCTTTTTAATGGAGTTGAGGTGATATGAGGACCTCTTGGGTACAATTTATGCAATATGGGGTTTCATAAGACTGAGGTAACACTGATAAACATTGTGAAGGAAAAAAAAGAAAGATTTTGTGGAGTTTATTTCAGTTTAGTTCAGGAACTGGAGCTGCTCAATTGCCTTACTGACCAGGTGTCAGTAAAGAATCAGTAAAATCTATTTCCATCTATGTACAGCTGACGTGTTGCCAGTTTTTTCTAGAAATAGACATTACTGAGGCTAGCTCTCTCTTCTTACCTTCCACTTGGATCACTGCAATCTGCTCTCAAGTTAGAAAATATTTTAAAAATTCAGCTAGCATAGAAGTAGGCAATATTTTAGATGCAAACCATTTGGAAACAGCCATCTGTGCTCGATAATGGTTGGAAAATTTAGAAAAAATGCTACTTTTCTTTTTTTCACTAGTTCTACTCTTTTTTTACCCTTTCTGCAGTGGACTTCTTTTCAGTATTAGTTGTGAAAAAAAAACCAGCTTTACAGCCAAATTTTGTGTGATAGCCTACACAACACCAATTCATTTGTATTGACCAGAGATGCTGGCATCCCTGAGCTACTTCAAGCCCCATTTTTTTCAGCTACCTCATCTCTTCTAATCCCTATACTCTATTATTTCTACTTATTTTTCACTCTTTGCTTCCACTACCAAGATCACACAAGCAGCCAAGAAATCAAAATGTTGGTTTTGATGGGATGCAACTGCCAGCAAGGGCACCTTCACCAAAAATCTACTTTAGTAAAAAAACTTACTCTTTCCTTATTCTGATAGAGCTTGGACTTTCTGATTGTTGGACAAAGCACAATCCTTCATGCAGGTTTCTGAAGGAGACAACATTTAGCATTAGTTGGTTTCTACTTATGTTAAATAAAGTCAGGTATGGTGATAGCAATGATGTCTTTATTAAGCAGCAGATCATTTTTCTCCCTCACACATGTACCACATACTTTCCTATATTTTCTTTCAGCTAAAAAGGCATTTCTATGGAGTTGATCACTGATTTCAGTTAAAGACAACTGAGAACTCACCATCTGTAAGATGTTAAAATATTCAGCAGGTCAACAGATTGCATATGTATTTCAAATATATCTGACCAGGAAAAACGACACATTTACTTTTTCATTACCTCAGTGTAAAGTTTCTTGCCAGAATCCATTGTCTCCATAGCACTTCTTCCCATTACACATGAAAAAAGGAAAAGTTCCTTGCATTTACAATTAAAGAAATCAATCTGTTACTTAATAGATATGTTTGGTTCACAAAAGTAAACAAGAATTTCTAAAACTCTAACTAAAAGCACATATATATTTTTATGGTAATTTCACGTTGCTGGTAGTCTTTCTTTTTGTATTCCTACTAGAAGCTTCCTACTAGAGATGGCTGAAGTACCAAATACATCATAACCTTCAAATGGTAAATATCCATTTTGTTCCAAAAGATGATAAAATTACTCCTAAATTATACCATTTGTATTACTTCTTCCACTCCCTTCCTCTGAAATATTTAAACAAACATTAGAAAATCATATTTCTAGTATCAACGGAAGCTCAGAAAGCTGTTAGGTCAATGTATATACATTCTGTTCACTGACCTAAATTATAAGAGACTAACTTCAAAACCACTGACTGAAAACTAATCTTAAACTCTGAGCAAGTATAACAGATATTGTAACTGTACCTCTAGAAGAAATGCATTAGAGATGCACTAGAAAAAAAGTCACAAAAAAAAACTCACAAAAAAACCAAACAAACCCAAACCAAACCAAAACCAGGCAAACAAACAAAAATGTCAGAACCACTAGGTGTCACATTAACTCAGACATGAGTTTCTTTTTCACAGGCCAGTAGCCTACTGCAGCTCCTCTCCAATTCCCTGTATTATTGAAGCACAAAACCAGCAACCTCAGAGTCCTCTGGCACACAGCAACACCACAGTGGTCAGCTGTCTCAGAGAAATGGCTCAGCTTCCAGCCTGCTATCAAACAAATTGCTTCTGCTCTTTACCTGACACAGACTCACTTTGGCAAATAGAGAAAAGACCTGGTCCACTTGAATCCAGGGGTCCTTCCCCAGTGCTCAGTTCCCAGCTACATCCCACTACTTTGTGATGCCAAAAAGCAGTCTGTTGGCCACAGGACACCCCACTGTTTCCAAATACCAGAAAACCATCAGCCTTCCTCCTTGAATCATGAAGCCTGACAAGATAACAGTGTGTTTCTGCCACATATTCAAGTCTCAAGACAGTGCAAAAATAAACATTTATGCTTCCTGTTCCCAGGTACTGATAAAATGGAGAAGCTGTTTTTTAGGAGCTGAGTCTCGCCTATTTCAGAAAAATTCCCTCTTGTCCCTTAATTCAGGCGACCCATTACCTTGTACAACTGTATGAACATTGGTCTATCCAAGAGCAGGATCACAGGAGCAGGTGCAACCCATTCCTGAATCTGAACAAAATCAGTGCAGTCCAGGTGCCTCCAGGTAGTCACCTTTTCTAGCTAAAGAAATCTATCATTTGTACCTTTGATCTCCTTCAAATAACTTCTCTGACATGGTCATTTGCTCTACAGCTTGTTAAGTCCTCTGTCCTGCTTGCTGCCATTCATCCTCCTGGCTTTTAAATAGCTTTCCTACCTGTGTAAAAAGTTGTACTTATTTTACATTGAGCATTCCCAGAGTACTTTAAGTATGGACTGTATAGTACAGTATAGTATGGCAGGTCTGTATCTTCAGATAAAAATTAGCAAGTCATCCTGTCTTTAGCTTTGACTACAGTCCTTGCTTTAAGCCAAACTGAGGATGGCAACAGCTATGCACAGCTAATGCCTTTGGCATGATCCCACATGAAAGCAGCATGACCTTGGGGGGCTCAATGAAGAAGGAGCAAGGCAGGATATTCTTCTCACAGAATGGTGATATATACATAGAAATCATCTCCTCATCGTGCTCTGCTGCTGCAAATTAATGTGGTACCCATTTCCTTACATTCCACTGAAGTTAAATCTCATTACCTTCCATGATTTTATCTGCAGTATTATTGATATCTTAAAAATAATTATGGTTTGAATACACACATTTTGCACTAGTTCTGCTGCTTTTCAGTCCTGTCATGTATCCCTTCATTATATCAACACCGATTAAAAAAAAAAAAAGAAAAGCTTGTCTAAAATAATTTGTGGTTCAAGTCTCAGACATGCATGAAACTAGCTGGTATTTATGACACAGATCAGGAGTGATGGAGTGTCTATTTCTAACTTGTTTTAAAGAATTCCACCTCTTCTAAAGAGCTGTCCTCTTCCCTTTTGAGCATGGTTCTGTTTGTTCCTGCCTTACAGAACAGAGTACATCAAAGGAAAATAATAATGTATTTTGGCAGCTACAGCTAACAAGGAAAGCATCTACTTTAAGACTTGAAGACAGCAAGCTAAGGTTAAGTTCATCATGTCCTAGCCAATAAAACCTGCAGAGAGGTATGCTTACAGTGAAAGCAAAGCTGGAAGCTTAGCCCACAAATTTCAGTTACCAAAATTGTAAGGAAGGAAAAACAGAGTTCAAAAGAGACTGTGGAATTGAAAGCAATTAGCCTTCAGTGACATTTTTTAGTTAGAGAAGCCTCACAGAAAAATTATAAAAACATTTTCTCCCTCATGTCTTACTTATCTGGATATAAAACATATCAGGAGAGGTGATTGTCTCAAACTGAAAGGAAGTCTTTGTTTTGAGTGACACTGCGGCTCAAGAATAATTTCAGATACGGCAATTCAGGCCACTTCTAAGAACTTGCAAGTGCTCTCCCAGAAGCAAAGCTGAAATGAGTGGGATGATCCACATGTTCTGGTTTCCATCTGGACTACAATGTATTTTAGCACTTGAGTCTTTCTACAGTGTCAGTGCACAGGGCATAGACCTGGGGCTGAAACTCTTCAAAGCTCCACTCTCTCCAGCCACATGCCTTACTGCTTTGTATTTCAAGAACTAATGACAACATGCACACAATTAAGCTGTCAGAAACATCCAAAACAGCTCAGAGGCAATCTCAGCATAGAGGATTTTGTTCTCTGTGGACTGTGCTTTGCACCTTTCAAACAAGTACCCAAAATCCTTGAGCCTACTTTACAGTCAGAACTGATTCACTTCACTTCTCCAATTTTTTGCTGGTATTTTTATACCTGAACCTTCCTCTCAAAAAAGGAAAAAAAAATATCAAATTAAGTAAATTTCTGTAAAGGGTAAGTGATATTTTAAAATGCATGACTACATTTAAACTAATAAATTGAGTGTCCCTTGCCTAAAGAAGCAGAGAAAAAGGTTTAACTTCAACAGCTATCCTAAATATGATTCAAAAGTGAATATGACTATTAAAATTATTATTCCCAGCAATAACCTTTTAGAGTGACTGAAATAAGAATTATCTGAAGCCAGCAATATTTTTCCATGTATAAATCCAGAGGATTTCTTAAAATGCTAAGCATTCTTCCTAGTTCTGAAATCAACATGTGCTCTACCTGAACTGAAACATATTATTTGCCTATGACCCTCATATAGAAAAACACAAAATCTATTGTTAAGTAAAATTGCAAAAGTAGTTACACATATTTAGCTATTGCTAAACAATAAATAACAGAAAATATTTTAGAAAAGTTTAAAATCCGTGTCTTTAACACCATACATCTCATGCAACAACAAAAGTGGACTGTATTTAATTTTTGCCTGAAAATTCATGCAACACCTCACAAAGTTTAATATATAATAGAGAAGACCTGCACAGTCTGGTTTAAACTACAAACAGCCAAAGTCATTGAATCACCCTTCCAACCAGCCTGATGTGTACAAAACTTCAGTGCACAAACTACAGTTATTTTGAACACTGCATGTGGGCACAAGCAATAACCACCTGTTCAAGTACTGATGCTCCTACACGACATTTCAAAATACATTTTCTCCAGTACTGCCAGTAGTTATTTCTGGCACACGCTCCTATTTTGTAAACCCTTTCGCCTCTACTACCTCCACTATTATCTTGACCTAGCATTTTCCTTCTGCTCTGAAACTACACTTTGAACACAGACAGAACTAAATCCAGTCTTCCTAAGAACCAAAGAGGCATGCTGTGACTGTAGCTACAGCCATGAAAATCCAGAGCGTGGATTTTCCCAACACGGGAGGTAAGAAATTGCTTAAGTCTGAACCAAAGAGACTACACTGATAGTCAGAACAATTGAAGAAGAGTCTAAATAAAATAAGATACAACCAACAATTTGCATTTAAAGGAACAATGGTAATTTGCATTTAAAAGAACAATGATCAACATTTGGTAAACATCTTTTTGCAGTGTAATTATGATCAATTTCATTCAGGAAAAAAAAAAAAGTCACTTGAAACTATTTTCTTTACTAACAAGATTCGTAGGGGGGAAAAAAATCAATTTTATAACATGCACTTAGCAAGATTTAAATAGGAAAAAAGATCAGGCCATTTGCCTTCATGTACAATTTGATCAGATAGCATGTAATAGAGGTGACAAAGCCCTTTGAATTCTCCTCCACGACTTGAATTCCAGCTAATTTTCTTATGCAAATAAGGGCTAACTAGTTACTTTTAAAATTCCATCTCTTTTGACTACAAAAACTCTAAATAGATTATTCGTAGCTCTCGAGTTTAAGTAGTTTTGAGTGTATTCTCATCTCAGCGCACAGACAGCTATGCATAAGCCTCTCATCAAGGATAAACCCCCTCTCATTGAAATGAGAATACACCCCTAAGGGTTTCTGAATTAAATTAATGTTTCATTATTCATCCAAATTATTTTACATTTTCATAGCACATTAAATAGTCTCTGTAACTTCGTGGTAAAGGCAGACATACTCCTCATAATCTGCACTAGAATATGAAAACATACAAGGCTGTGCAGTCCCAGCACATCTGTTAAAAGGTGGTGGGTTGGAAGATGCATTTGGCCAGACGGTTTTTCTACATGTCAAAATCTCTGTCAATGCTCAAGGATTGTTTGCTATTTGTCAGGACTTTCCTGTTATTTCTTAATACAGCTTAAGGTACATTTCTGCCAGTCAGAAGATAGGCAAGAAGTTCTGTTTGACAGAATAAATGGAATATCTGATAATCAGGCTAAAGGGAGACAGAAACAGTACAAAAGCTCAGTTCAGCTCATTAATGCAAAGCTTGACTGTGTTTTGCTGCAGGGTCCAGCACATACCTAGAAATATGTATGATCGAGATCCTGACCTTCTCATTGATTTTTTTTTTTAAAATATCCATGTATCCAATTTGTCAGTTTGTATTACATTACCCCTTTACCAATATCCACACACGGAAGATGCTTGTCTGTCAGCCTTTGGCTATGAACTCAAAACTTTTCAGTTTAAAGCTATTACCAACTTTTCCTTGGCTCCCTCTCAACCCTATCAGAAACCAATTAACTGATCAACAAATCAAAATATGCTTGAAATCAGGCCTCACATACTTTATTTATCCTAAAATCTTAATAATGAGCAAATAAAAATTACATACATACCAATGAAATTTAGGAGACATGAAAAAGAGCAAACTTTTTGTGTTTTGCAAACCCATGTGACTCTGAGGCTAATAGGAAGAGAGAAAAGTAATAATATTAATATTTGCCTCTGTGCTTATTTTTTTCATTTCCCCACAGTTCTACAATTCATGTTATTGCTATAGTATCCATTAGGGAGAAATTTGCTGAACCACTTTTTCAGATGTGTCTGGGCAATTTATTTCTTTAAAACTTTCTCAGAATATCAAATTTATTTTAAAACAAGGTACTTTATTTATTTTTTTTTACTGTTTATTTAATATAGCCTGGTTTGAAAAACAAAAAAAGTCTATAAAGCAGGGGCCAGAACTTACCTTCAACTCAAAACAAATGTGAAAACAGTTAATTTGACTCCAGCTGTAGATTAATATACACTCTGTTTTGGTTATGAATGGCTTGGATCTATGGATTCCATAGGTCCATGCTCACTTGGGATGTGACTCTGTGCTGAGCACCTTGTGGCACATTCCAAAAATTCTCAGTTCTCACAAACATCAGCAGTAAATAAAGTCTCTCAACACACAGGACAGGCCTCCCCAAAGAGTAGTGCTTTAGACTGCTGGTCTGTTGACCAGTCTCTTTCCAAAGATGATCTAAACCAGTATTTATCATGTATTTTGGTTTAGAAACCTGATATAACTAACACAATTGTACAATTTCACAAAGGAAATTAAATCCTTCATCTACACTGCTTCTCACTTTAAATGCTAGATGCTTCAGGATTTACTGAGATATCTTTCATATAGCCAAACCCCTAGCTAAGTAGGAGAAAATGTTACTTGGAGGATAATCAGATACCAACCTGATTTAGAAGATATTATCTTCTGCAGGATTAAAATTTATTAAAAAAATCTGAAAATATTCATAAAGGAGGAAAACAGAATTTATAGTATACTGAAACAAACTTTCTGCCTTAAACTGTGGTAGTTTGGACATTTCAATTTCAATCAAAATGGTAAAGCAAAAAGTCTGTGGGACCATACACTGCTCTGAAACTGCCTCTTAAAAGTTTTACACAAATTTTAATAAAATACCAAACATACAAAAATAAAGCTCTTTATGCCAACAACTCTATTGTTCCTATTAGCTTATATTTCACACTCATTACAAAATAGAAATACCAAAGTAATATTGAACTCAGTGGCTTTCCTTGGCAGCTTACTTTTTTTTTCTAGGACACAGTGAAAACAGTTTTTCAAAGTCATAAAAGGGAATTGGTTATCTACCTTCTGTTAATTTAGTAGGTAGACCAAAAAAATCTCAGTGTTCCTATTTAATGCCTAAGATAAAAATGACTTAACTTACTAGGACATGCTTTCTCACTGATTTAACATATTTTGCATACAGAATGATTGCATCCCTCATGGAGTTTCAGTAAACATTCCAGCATAATTTTTCAGGATATGCAGAGAATATTATTTATCAAACATGCTCACTCAGACAGGAATTTGCTTCTGGAACACAATTAGTCAAAGAGCCCTTAGTTACTCTCCAGAAACACTGAACAGGCAGGAGAAGTAAATGAGAAACACTTGTGCACTGGACTAACGTGACTCAGAAGGATGTATGACACACCAAAACCTCTGAGAGTTCACATTCTGTCAGGACAGTTACTCTGCTGCACTGGCTCACAGCTGCACAGCTGCAGAAAATTGTTCCTTTCCAAAAGAAAATTTTCTGTCTTTGGTCTCAGCCCAGAGATTCCCTGCTTCTTTTCTAATCTGATTCCCTCCAGACACTTTGAAGCAGAAAACTATTTTAAGCAGAAGATTAAAACATACAATGCAAAATATCACCCAAACTCAAATGACTTGGTTTCTAATATTGGGTATTATCCAAAAGGCTTATTCTGACTGACTTCTGCTGTTCACCAAGGTGTGAAAAATGAAAAATAAGAGCACTAAGGCAGCAAGAGAGCTCAAAGCCACTAAAGACAGCAGCAGTATTAGAGTGTCAGTGTCTTTGCTTCATCAATGGCAGGCTCTTAGAATGGAAGGCTGTAGTACTGACTACTGCATGCACAGGTTGTTATAAAAGTCAAGAAAATCTGCACCTCAGTAGCAGTGCTTAAAATTAGAATAGCATCTAAAACAGATGTGAAAAAGACAGGCACTACTTAAACCACACAAGAAGTCTATTTTGAAATCCTAAGGGGTGGGGGTAATGTTCAGTAGGGCCTAAAAACTTTAAGCAAAAAGGAGTCTCCAACGTATTTTTTACACTCACATTTAATTGAGATCTATAGCTTTGCTGCCTGTGGATCAAGGAAAGTATAAATCACACTTCAAGCTTGCTGAGCACATGCTGTGCAGGCCAGATTCTTCTGGAACAAACAGACATTAAAATATAAACCCCTGCATGCTACTCAAGCAAGAAAGTTAAGAACTTGGATCATCAAGATAAATTGACAACATTATGACTCCACAGCAAGATTAATGTAGTCATACAATCTGACATAATTCCCATCTTCAGGACTGCTTTTAAAAGACCTGGCAGTATTGTTGAATTAAATCTGTCTAACCTCTAAACTTACAGCACAGGAGCTATTGAAGCTTTATTTATGTTAGTAGTATGCATGCGCACTTTATATGTTTATATACAGTTAAAATCCCTGTAATCTACAAATCAAAAGGAACTCTGGATATGAGATTTATGTCAGACATTGTTTATATCTGTCATACTGGCAAGTTGTCCAAACCCTGTGCCATCAAATGTATTAAACTGAGTTCTCCGAGAAGCCATGTTGGTATAGCTTTGGAAAGAATATCTAAAAATATATGAAGATATATATATCAGTTTCAGGCCCTTGGAGACTCTTAATATTTCTCAGAAAAGCCTTCATGTTTAACACCACTTCCAGGGTCAGCCAAATGCATAATATGCAGCCTCTGTCCTCTACAGCCAGACATGGACCTCTATACCAGATGGATATGACTAAAGATTTCTTATAGTTCTTTGATGCTGTCATGGGGTTACTTTACCTTTAAGAAAGTTAAAGTTGCTGGGGACTTGCCTGGAGTCTTTTCTCCTGACCAATTATCGGTCATTGCTGAGAACTGACAGCAGTTTTAGCCATTGAAAAGGGGGATCAACTTGTGAACCCCACCTTAAAAATGTAAAACCAGAGCTCTCTTGCTCCCTTTGTTTTCTGGCTGTGAAAGGTAACAAAGCTCCGGCCTCTCGCTCTCTGCCTGGCCACGTGGCCGGGCGGGGGCCGGGCTGGGCCTGCCGTTCTCCCGGCTGAGAGATGGGGCCTGCGGGGGCTTGTCCCGGGCCAAGCTGGACCGGGCCGGTTCCTGGCTTGGCTGCAGGTTTTGCCGTGATGGAATTTACCAGAAACTGCCGAGTAAAGAAGGAGAGGAGCTCTGGGCCTGCAGCAAGCAGAGACGGTGACTATGCTCTCCAGAGCAGCTATGAGGAACTTTCCATCGCAGACAGCTCCAGCTCCTGTTCAGCAGAAATCACCGAACCATCTACAAAAGCTTGGGCAGGATTTTAACTCTTTCTTATCCAGATGAGACTTGCGGATTAATCTTTTTATCCAGAGAGAGAAAAGGAGAGTGATCAACATGAAAAGAGACTTTATAAACTACCAGTGACAAGAAAGAAAAGAAGCTTCAAGAAAGGTAGAGAATTAAGAAGATGCTTTAATTAAGCTGAAATATCTTTCTGTTAAAACTATGGGGATGGACAATGAAGTCCTGAAAAGAACTTCTTTAATTCATGATGGAGTATGGGGAGGAATAGAGTGTTCAAAGTAAAATTTGAATAAAAAGTAGAGTGATTGTGGTATAGTGAAGTACTAGAAACTGTAAAGCAAAAATCTGAAGCCTTGGGAGGGCAATGAGAAAAACTGTTTTCTGGTGAAGCTAAAAGAAAACAGATGAAGAAGACTTTTGCTTTTGAATAACTCATCCTTAAAAATGGTATCCCTAGACTCATGGCCCATACACACCTCAGAGTGATGTGAGAATGGGAGGAATGAGCTCTGATAACAGCAGCTCTGGGCAGCTGATATCAGGGAAACGGAAAACTATAACAAAAGTAGTTTTCTTGTGAGAAACTCCATAAATTAACAGAAAGAAACTTCTGTTTCTCTACAGAGACTGGTGAAAAGACTGTAGAAGGAATTGGGACTGTTTAAACCATCAAAGTTCTGAAGTTTTTGTCTGTTGTCATGTAAACAAAGGAATAGTGGGCAGTAAGAAATGAAAAGGTTTTTCTGGAAGTTTATTCTGGTGTTCTTATTATTGTAGTTTGTCAATAAACTTTCTTTATTCCTTTTAAGTTTTATGCCTGTTTTGCTCTTGTTTTAATCCATATCTCACAGCAAGAAATAAGTAATTTTTTTTCCCCTTTTGTTAATTACTGGTTTAAAACCACGACAGATGCTAAAAAAATTAAAAAAAAAACAACTTAAATTTAAAATTAAAAAAAAATAAATTATTCCGTTACGAACAGGAGCATGACAGCATACATTATAGTAAAACATGTATAAATACGAATTAAAAACACTGTTGTCCCCCAAATCTTATACTTCTTTGGAATATGTTCTGAATCTCAAAAGCATGTATGTTTTAGTTTGATGCATTTCATGTACCAGCTTTCACAGCATGTTCTTATTTCCACTGCATCATGAATTTGCTCGAGGCTAATGGCTCCCAAGGGAACTGACATTTTATTTGTATTTTTTCAGTCAGTTACTGAAAACGATATTGTCGTGAAACAATTGGGTAGTTTATGCTCTAAATGCTTGGAAAAAGAAATAGAAGTAAAATAGGACTGCATCTTGCATCTCTCTTTTTTGTTTGTTTTATTGCATTCAATTATCTCATCTACTTCTTTTTAGATGCCTGCTTCAGTTAGCGTACTGGACTACACTCCACATAGATGCAGATTATGTCCCACACAACTGAGCCATACACATCTATTCATCAAGGAATGCAAGTGAGAAGTGCAATGACCAGAGATCTGAAGGACAGCAAAGCAATTTTTCCCATCAGGATCAATATTATAGAGGCAAGAGGTGTGCAGGCTTTAAGCAAAACACACAGTTTAAATGCATAGAGAAACATGAGGCACAGAGGATGGAGAGACAAGAGAAAGCACATTGGGATTGTCAAATTAAGGAAATGATAGCTTTTCAGAACAGATCTCCATCCTTAAATATCTCAGCTCCTCCTTCTAGAACACTGACTTTTCCATTATTTACCCTTGGGGTGGCAGCATCTTGATAAGGCAAGCAGTGATGATGACAATAATAAAAATGAAACTATTCAGAAGTAAAGAGCAAGAAAGCTCACTGTAACAGATTTACATCGGGTGTTTAGTTTCACAGAAGAAGCACCTGAGATTTTCAAGTGAGATTTTCTCTTTGAAAAGAGAACTACCAAAATGCCAGCAATCCTAAATCGTGTGTCCTTCTGAAGCCCCAGCACACAATACCTTTCTTGTTAAGAAAAATGAAAATTACTTCATAGCAAAAAATTAGAAGTCAGCCATGCCTGAGATAAGCTGCCTCTGGCTTACTCCCTTGGAGGAGTATGGGACTGTAGGGTCAGTTGTATGTGCATGACTGAACTGGGGAATACTCTTGCTATATCTCCCCAAGAAGAGAAGCATTGTTTTTCAAGGGGCATCTCTCAGCATGGCTCAAAAAGTCTATCTGTAACTAGAGGAGCAATGATGCAATGCCACATTGCAGCTCCTAAGTAGGAGAGGTTCAATAAAGAAGGAATACAGCCTGGAGAGGTTTTAAGCTCGTCCTTTTCAAGTAATCTTTTTTGGTTATATGATGCCTTTCTCACAGATGTTTTCCTGAGTCAAGGAGCTTGAAGGTGCACAGCAGAAAACATCACCATAAACTTCACCTGTTGTTCTTACACGTTAGCACGACCAAGAATAAGAGCCAGAATACTGGGACTAAGTGAAATTTGTTCCTATGTTGCACTCTGATGTTAAATTAAAACTGAATTACAATAAAGCAAATGAAACATAGCAAAGAATGTTCATAATGGAAAAATATTTTGATAGATGAGCACTGTAGGTTGCAAAGGGAATACACTCAGGGCGTAGAGAGGCAGCTCATTAATGCAACAGAGAAGTATTTGTTAAAGCTTGGTGTAGGTATAGATTCAACGGCTTTTAGGGGAAAATCTCATGGCATTCATCCAAGCAAAACTCCAAGTGAAGTGAATGAGTGTTTTCCCTAAAGACTGCAATATTTGTCTCTTAGAAATACAAAATAATCAACAATAAGCAGCTTGGATTAATTGAATCCAATAGTAAATTCATTTACACAAATACCAAAAAGAAAAAATACCCTTTTGTTAGCTAAGTAAAGCTAATACACTCCTAAAAGTCTACTTTATTTCTACATTTACTTATAAATTATACATTTAATGTACGAATATCATAGTTTACTTAGAAACCCAGACTAAGCTTTTAATAATAGCTACTGGCACAACCTAGTTAAACTGTTGATATTTCACTGCAGATACTGCAGTTCACAGTCTCTAAGTCAGGGATATTGCATAAAACATTTCTAACTTCGTAAGTTTAGAAATGTAATAGAATTCAGGCTCTAAAATCAGATGTTTCAGAAACCAACCTTATGTAGGGATTTGAAACATCATACCTGCGGACACTGAACTAAATTGGCTTAAATTGATCTCCTGAGCATGCGTTAAAATAAGATAGATTCTCACATCACAGTCCCAAAAACAGATTCCACTGAAGAAGGAAGACTCCCACTGAGATCTAAGCAGACAAAAATTTAGCACATGTTTAATCCTAAAATTGAAGATAGGATATATATGAAGTCGGTGTCCTTTTATCACCAGAGTATGGTATCTACAGATAACTCACAATATTCTGAAGCTTGGTTTACATAAGCAGAGATTTTTTTCTCACACTGATCTTTCTATTGTTCTTCCCTCCCTTATTCCATTCTGCTGGTTCTGAAGCATTTCTGCCCATTGCAACAATTAAAGCATCTTAATCTTTCATAAAATACTTCATCACAGACAGCTAGAAGATCAATTTTCTTATTTTAAACAATGATATGTGAGTGTATTCTCAAAAACCACAAAATGGTAATTCAGAAAGTAAAGAAAAACCTAGGAAACCACATGACATTTCAGAAGAAGTTCAATTATACAAAAAAAGGACATAAATTTCACTCTTAAGAAAGCCCTTGAGATGGAGAACTCACTCTGCAAAATCATTAATGTCTCCTGTATTATAAGAAGTCTTCCTCAATTAGATTGGAAGAGGCCTCTAGGTTCACAAATATTCCTCCCTTGTTATCACACATAACCACATCATGTAAGCTCTTAGATAAACTTAGCAAATTTAATCTGAAAACCAATCTTGAACTGTTGCTCTAAAACATCCTATAATTTTAAGGTTTTTTTTTTCTGTTTTCCAGCCCATAACTATCCATGTGTGGGTCATCTTGTGTATATACTACTATCTTTTAACTCAGTTGTTCCCTCCCTGGTGTTCAGTTCAGTTCCTAGCACATATACAGAGAGCTATTTTGTGACTTTCCAGGCTTAAGAAGAAAAGCCCTACAATATATTCTTTCTTTCATGTGTCCTTTTGCCAAATGTGAACCTTATTTTGCCAGTGAGTTATTTAGATTTGCACAGTTATTCAGATGAAATCTAGCCACTAAGATTGTGCAGTAAAATGTATTCTTTTGCTCCTTCCATGTCAAACAAGGCATTTTCACCATATAACACCACAACCATGAGGAAGTGGCAGGGGTCATGTAAATTCCATCAGCACAAATGGAGAGGGTTGGAAGGGATCTGAGGTCTTCAGAAGAGACAAGATCATAGAATTCATAGATTGGTTTGGGTTAGAAGTGACCTTCAAAGCAATCATCTAGTTCAAACCCTCCTGCTATGGACAGGGACACCTCCTACTAGACTAGGTTGCTCAAAGCCCCATCCAATCTGACCTTAAACACTTCCATGGATGGTAAACCCACAGCTTCTCCAGGGAACCTGTCCCAGTGCCTCACCATTCTCATAGGAAAGAATTTCATCCTAATATCTAATCAAAACCCACCCCCTTTCAGTTTGAAGCCATTCCCTGCCGGTATATGCCCTTGTAAAAAGTCCCTCTCTGAAATTTTTTTAGGCCCCCAGTACGTCTTCCAGTACTGGAACACTGCTCTAAGGTCTCACCAGAGCATTTTGCTCTTCAGGTTGAACAACCCCAGCTCTCTCAGCCTGTCCTTTTCCTGCCCTCTAATCATCTTCTGTGACAATGATAACCAAGACTAGAGGAGAGCTGCAGGGTCTGGTGATCTCTGGGAGAAGGACTATTGGTAGGAATGTAGATATTTCCCTGTCCAGAAGGAAGAACTAAGCACGCAAAGTATAGATAGGCTTGGGTCAGACAAGAAGCGTCAGAAAATGCATCTTTACAGGTGTCACTGGAGCCTAAACACCTCCCTCACCCCTGTCCACTCGGGCATAAACCCCACCTTCCTCCTAGAGCATCATCTCCCTTCCTTCAGCAGCAGCTGTTGTCAGTCTGACCCATCCCAGCCTCAATCCCCTGTGCCTTCTGGCTGCTGATGTGAGAGCAGGCAGCTCTGGGACAGGTGACTTGGATGCACACAGGGCACAAAGCCATGGCACTGCCAGCCTTCAGTGCAGGCAGAGCAGCACACTCCACCTCTGCCAGCAGGCTGTGTGCTTCCCAGGCACACACCATGCTCAGTCTGCATCTGAGCAGACTCTGTCCTTGCAAGTTCTGTGTTACAGTGGCCTTTGCCTACATTCAAACCATTATTATGAACCTTCACAATCATTCTGCGTTCAGCTAGTCACCCAGATTTCTCTTGCAAACCATGAATTCCCAAATCAAAAGAAATAATCTGAAAAAGTCCTCAAGCACTAGCAGGCTTGCACACTGATCCTTGCACATTGTAAAGCTCAACTTCTAGTCCTCCTGTGAACTCTAGATATCTCCAAAACATTGACTCATTCCTTAGCATACTCCTACACTTTATGCCAGGGTTGACAAAGAAATACTAAACCACAACAAAACTGAAGACCTATCTTTGATGAATGCAAATTCCCCCATCCAGTATTGCTCCTTTCACCACAGTGGTGTCTCCCTTGCTCAATATATTGTCCATCGAAGTTCTTTCCTGTTCATGTTTCATAAGTTCTCATGCGGCATGTGGTTCTTTATTTAAGCTCATCTTGATATCTGCCGTATTTTTGTACATTAAACACTCTTCACTCATTATTTTTCTTTAAAGATGCAACTTTTTAACAACACCTGCTTCTGCCAAGTCCATATAAAATTTCATGGAACTTTTTACTGACCTCCACATTTCTAAATTTTTTCTCCAGCAATATTTTTATCTAGGTATTTACAATGTTAAGTCAAAATAAAGATTTTGGCACTGCATATAATACTTAAGTGAAGGAGAAAATTATTTGCAACTAATCCATACCTCCCATATCACTCTGACTGGTGGACATTGACATATGTCCTGCAGTCACTAAGTGCCTGTTATGCCTCACCTTTGCTCTCATAGTCAGCTGTATCACCCTTACCAACAGAAGAAATAAGGTTAATGCAGTTAATTTCAGTCTGCACCTAAATGCCTATAATGAAAATCTGTTTAATCTTCTCTTGGCATATTTCATTCCTTGTTTTCTTCTGTTCCTCTGGCTGAAAAACTGTTCATTAAAACATCTCCTACTATATGTAACTAACCCCTGCTTTTAGCAGCTTCTACCTTTTAGTAGATTTCTTTTTTGATTACTAGAAGGAATGTAACAGACATCCTAATTCTAAATAATTTCTGGAGATTGACCAGAAATTTCATCCAGCTAAATGAGGAAACACCTCCTACTGTTTTTTTCTCTTGGCCACTAGTTTCAGATAGCTTCTTCCATGATAAAGGAGATGGTGTTTCCCTCCCTCTCAAAAAATCCTGAGTTTACTTGTTAAGCAGCTTCCCTATGTGCTTTTCCCAGTTTTTCTAAATATCCTGTTTTGAAACTGAAGACCTGAAACATAATGCTAATACACTTTAATTAATGTTTCTATTTAAATCAAAATGAATGAGCTTGTGAACACTCCAAAGGGGTTTGAACTTTATTTTAAGATTATTTTTCTATTAATAACAACTTTCTTACTATAGAGCAAAGCATTTAAGCCTCCCACACTGATAACAGTATATGCTCCCCATTCCCCACCTCTGAATTTCTGTGAGGGAGTTTTATCTTTCCTCATAGCACGATAGAGATATCAATCCACATTGAATTCTGTCTCTGGAGTTTCCAGGTAGGTCTCTCTTCATAACCAATGCAGTTTCTTTTATCGCTTCTCCCCAAAGATTTTGATCTAACAGCTTCTTTTACTTACACTACTCTTTCTAGCAAGTCCATGGCATGACTAATTAATAATTTTCGGAGCTTCCACTGTATTTAATGAAGATACTGTGTATTATTTCCATAGGCAAAAAGAAAATCTAGCCTTGCAAAAGTCTATAGATGTAATATCTAGCAGAATTTGCATTATGGTTCAGACAACTGAAAGTACTGACATGAGTCATTGACATGAACTCTAAGAATAAAAAGAAATCAGATGTTCACTCCAGCATCCCGTGAGATGTTTATTCACATTAAATAAGGAGGGCACACTTGACCTCTTAACTTCATTTATCCATATTACATTGTTTCTCAAAATTTCTTCATACTTTCAAACTAAACACCCAACCAAGACCTTGAAGAGGTTTTATATAGTGCAACAGTGTATCAATAAACTATGACTGTTTTTAAGGGTGCCAGAATAAAATGCTAGTTATTACTATTATGATACAAGTAAAACTGGTATATGGAAACTGGATGTACAGCTCTTATTTAAAATAAGCCAAAGCGACAAAGTGGAGACAGTACACCTTATAAATTGTTGTGTCATTCCTTCCTTCTGTACAAAAGAAATTATTGCTAAAGCAACACAGCTTTAAGGTGAATAATTTATCTTTTGCTACTTGTCAAAGAACTTTCTATGAAAATCACAAAATAAAGGGAATATCATATTAGACATTTGTAAAACTATTAAATGAAAGGGAAAAAATCCCTATCACCAAAGTATTGCCTTCCTCAAAGAGGGCCGTTAACTTAAAACATAAACGTAAGTTTCTTTAGTAAACTGAAGTTATTCAAAAAGAGAAAATAAATAGAAGATTGTGAGCAATAAACATAAGCAGAAAAGAGGAATCAGGAAATAAAAGGACATTCTGCTGCAGTAGGTTATGCTTTAGACATACTTTTTTGTTTGTTTGTTTGTTTTTAAGATACATTTGCAAGTAGAGATGGCAAAACAAAAAAATCATTGAGGCAAGAAAAATTGCATTCTTCCTGCTTTACTTCCTATATCTCACCTCTATATTCAATAAACTCACCACTTACTTCTTAAACTCATATAAATCCTTCAGTGAAGTTACTGTGGTCTGCCACAAACTACTTAATATATCAAGAGTGTAAAATGTAATAGCAAATATCATATTTTATGAAAACTCTAACCCTGGAATACTGTTCTGGCTATTTCCCTCTTCAAAACAATTATTTGCTGTCATAAAAACAAAACAAAGCAAGTCCTATTAACTGCTGCAAGGTAGCTCTCTCTACAACTGTAGCCACCAGGTGTTGATGTTACAAATTATTAACCTATTTGCTTAAATAAAGACCATTTTACTTTTATAACATTAACTAAGAATATTACCAGGAAAGTAAAATATTAGTATAAGCAGGATTTGTGAACTGACATGACTATTCACTTTTATTTTTTTAGGCCTACTCAGAGGTCAACAACATTGAGATCAGGAACAATGTTAACTAATGAGATCAGACCTGCACATGACTTCATCTTGTTTAGCTTCTCAGAGGACAATAATAGGTTTCCCTGAGCCCATGCTATATCCAATCTGATCACACATACACATTTAAGTCCAAGTTCCTGGGTGATTCACTAAGATCTCAGAACTTCATTAACAAAGCTCAAGTAAAATTTATTAGCTGTTCATATGAGTCCTTCCAATAGCTCCAACATGGTGGTAACAGATCAAAATAGCTATCCCCAAATCTGCCTATGAGAAATTCAGAGCACCCTGTATCTGCAATACAGTTTATGAAAATTTTTGTTTGTAAAACCCACTGAGAGACAGACTTGCAGAAAATTAAACTTTTGGCACAAGTGGTGATGGTGGGAGGAACTTTACATTCACTGCCTCACCTCTGTATTTTGCTGATCAACAGGGTTGACTTTTGCTTTAAGTAAATATTGAAGTGAATTGTTCTTCAGTCAACACAAGCTTCTCAGGTTAAAATACATTTTGACACACACATCCCTTAACGCACAAAGTCATAAGTGGATATTACCCAAAAGGGAGTGGAGATTTCTGGTACAGCAGCTCTTAAAAACCTTTGGGGAGTAGTTTATGTAGCACAAACCAATACTGAGCCAAATTCTGCTACTTGAGGGAGGAAGCCAAACTTTGCCAACCTGCTAACAGTCTTTACAAGAGTAATATTGCTTTATGGAGAATTGCAGGCTATTGCTCTACAGAGAATTTAACAAAAAAACGGGTCCTCAAAGGAGACATCACCTGGTATTCATTAAGCAACACAGCTGTAATAGCATGAAACACAGAAAAATCTTAGGGGAACTTGGTTAATTTTTGGGAACCCCAACCAGACAGAAATTCTGGGAGGTTTTGTGTAACAGGAGAAAGGCTCTTATTGAAGTGATATTGGGATGTAAATTTGGTTTTACCTAGCATGCAAGGACATCACTGATGACCTAGTTTTATACTAATCAAAGAAATACACAACTTTCCCTCTACCTCTTAATTGTAGGACACCTGAGAGAAGAAAATATTAATGAGATGATTGTCTTGCTGGCCTCCATGGAGAGCCCATGACCACCCAGAAAGGTGTAATATATATGTGAAAATATCTTTACAATATATTTTTGTTGTGGTCAGCAAGATTTTTAGAAAGATAAAATATATTCTAACTATTAGCCTAAATAATCCAAGAAGGTAAGATTCAGGGAGTACTGTCTGATAGTAATTAGTTACCTATAATGATTATTAAATAGATTGGTCTTTTGTCTGACTATATCAATGCATACCTAGAACCTAATTTGTTGGATTTGTGGATTCTTACTTATAATTTCACAGGGTAAGGATGCTAAAGGGCTAAACTGGTTTTCTACAGGAACTCATCAATATCAAGCAGTCTTTGGAAGTGGCACTGCAACAACATGAACATTGAACAAATAGAGGAAATTTACAGATAATGTGTAAAATATCAAAGAAAGTGGAATTTGGCCTCCATTGTTGCCCCTTCTCATGTATAGAAGGGAGATGAAAATCTTAAGTTAGCTCTGAGCATCGCCACAGAAACACATAGAGTTTGCATGAAAACTTGATTTAGTTTTGTGATCCAACATAATCCCAAAATATATAAACAGACGTCTGCAGATATTGAGACAGCATTTTTCTATCTGTATGCAGGTTTTGTAACTTTTATTTATATATATGCATGCAAATTCACAGAATAAACTGAAGTTAAAAAATCGGCATACTTCACTTTGTTCATGACAAAATTTCAGGTCATCTAATAAGGAGTGAATTTGGAGGGTTACTAAAATCAGATAAAAGGTACAGAGTTTACTTATTGCATTTGCATTATGAGTGGTGGCATTCTGCTCTCCTCATTTTAAAATGACTTATTTCTATAGAAATATCTGTATGCAGTCTGAGACCAGGGCTGCTTCCCCAAAGGAGCAGTGGATCTGAGACCAGCACCCATCCTGACATTTCATCCACTGAGCCACAAGATAAACTGAACTTCTCTTGCTAGCTCTGAGGAGAAGAATTTCAGGACTATGCCTCAGGCATGTAAGAAACCTAAATCTTCATACTCAAAGTGAGAGAAAGGAGAGAACCAATGAGCTTCTGGCTACCAAATGCAATGGTCCCAGTGCAGCATCCTCTGGCCACAGTGGCCCACAATAAAAGAGGTGTTGTTGTGGTGGGCTTTAACCCAGGTCACAGCTCCCAACACAACTCCACGCTATCAAGTCTAAAAAGTCATTGGATTGAAATCACATCAACAACACCAAAATGGTTTCCAACACTCAAGTGCTTTATATAAAAACAATACTGTCAAATATTTGATAACATGCATCTGTAGGAAAAAAAAAACCACTTTTGTATTGGTTTGATTCTGCATGCAGTAGATATAAACCCCAAGTCATTACCCTTCTTCAAGCATTCCTGTAAAAAGGTCTACAAGAACAATTGTGAGACATAAGCACTTCAAACGGAAGATAAGTTTGAATCCACTGAATTTCAACAAATCTCTCAAGTTTCCTTATATATCAGTTTTTCCTCAAGCCATATCATTACTCAGTTACTGTAATAAACCATTTTCCTATACTAGTTCCAAATGCTTTTTTTCCATCTTATCATTTGCCTAAAAAGGATCTGAAAATAGGTCATAATTTCCATGCAGTTGCTTAACATGCAGGAATTTTCACCCAACATTTTTGCAAAAGTCTTTTGTAACTATATGAAAGACACATGAGTATTAAATATTCAAAGTTTATTTTGATGTAAAATGAACAGAGTTAACTAATTTATTGTTCTTAACAAGATATGATTATGAAAGAACAATAGTTTCAATGCCGCAAAGGAACCACCAAAATTATCACAAAGATACTTGATTTGGGTCTCTTTGAAATCCCTATTAGGATCTGTCAAATTACATTATATTTATATTAATTGCTGAAGCTTAAAATCTATTTATAATCAGCAAGAGCATAGTTTAATCCTCTGTAAAATCAGTTTATAACCAAATAATACTGTTAAAATATGATATTATTAATGTAGCACTGTAACATCAAGGAAAACAAGCAATGCTGACTTCCCTCCGTTGCAATGTGCCATGCCCACAGTTAATAAAATCAGCCAGCCTCTGAGCTCTGTCAGAAACAAGATGCTGAGGTAAGACAGTCAAATAAATGATACATCAAAAAGCTGTAATTAACTGGACAAGAACTGGTTCTTCCTTGGAACAGCCATTTCAATTGTATTAGGTACATTTAATGGGTTGTCTGCCACAGGAGAAAAAGGCCCATATCCTCCCCTGCACCACAGAACACACAAATCCAAGTAAAGCCTAAAGAAAAAGACATAATTCAACCTTTTCTCTGAGGGACAGCAACACCTCCTGAATTGTCAGCTGAGCAGGAGTATTCTTCCTCAAGCTACTGCTTCTATGATGCAGTACTAATTAAGAATAAAGGGATAAGCATTAAAAATATCCCTAAGCACAGTTTCCCACACACCACATACAAGTCTCTAGAGCTTTTCATCTGAGAATGGGAAATATTATTTTACAGATAGCACTAGTATTATCTCAAGACACTGAAATACACAGTGTGTTTGGTGTCACCGTTATGAGAGTATTTTAGCTGTGAATATGATTTGAGAAACATGGTGATACTGAAGATGAGTAACATTTATATGATGCAGTTGGGAAAAGGAGAAGATTAGCCATCGAATAAACAGTACTCTCCACCGAGAGATCTCTAAAACATGAGCAACATACATAACTTCTGTGCAAAGAATTGCAGTGGAAAATAAAAGCTAAAATAATAATTAAAAACATGCATTCTGTTTGGGTGAAAACAAACAATCTCATTACTCATAAAGAGTACATAAAGAAGCTGATGTTAGATTACATTTGATTTCATTGCACTAAGGAGCACAGACCTGATCAAATCAAGTTAATGAACACTTCTGTTCAACTGCTAACAATGATTGAAGGAGAATTTTAAATTCTTTAAAACCATTTCAAGCCTATTTTAGGTACATATTTACTACAACAAAACCACAGAAAATTAATTAAAAATTAAAAATGACATTTTAAACTGGAAAAATGAGGAAATATATGAGGAGATGAAGCTACCAGCACAACCTTAAAACAGCATTGTTTTAAGAACACTAGAGTTTTTAGCAGATCATCATTTGGCATCAGAAAACTAAAAACTGTATGATGAATATATTCATCATATTCAAGTCCATCATACATACACAGCAACCATCAAGCACTTTCTTTGATTCCTTTTCCTTTTGGGCACTGTTGCAGTTTCTCCAATACAATTCCACAAAGAAGCGACAGTATTTAGTAACATTTATCCTCTCTTTTAAAGAGAGAATCCATTCATTGAACATTCTCTTGAATTACAAGTGCTTCCTGTCACAAGGCCAGCTTTACTCCTAATAATGTGGAAATACCCTGTGCAGTTTTCTGCTGGTATGTCATGGAGTGTACATCTCTATATTGTACATCTCTAAAGCAAAATCTCCTCTGTTGTCAGGAACACTTAATGGGATATAAAACTGAGCACATCAGTTGATTTCTAAGGTCACATTCACCTTCCTAAGAGTGCTTTTCCAAACAGCTATGTCATCTTTTCCCTAAACAAGCCTAATTAATTGCTTTTGCATTCAGATCTCAATTTCTTGGCTCACTGCCATAAGAAGTGGGGTTTTTTTTTATGAAAAGTCCTGGTAACTCCTGTTAACAGGAAGTCAAAATTGCCTTTCCTGGTCAGGTTTCTCCTGTTCCCAGGTCCACCAAAACACTTTTCAGCTCTACCTCTGGATTCAAATTCCCTGTGAGTAGTTAGCACCATCCACTGCTAAATTATGGAGCCTGTAGACTCTCCTTGGAAGCAGCTCCATGTAAGTGGCAGAGAGACTCTGCACAGTCCTGAGTCATCTAAGATATCCTACCAGCAAGCTCCTGGTGAAAAAATCTCCCCTATGAACAGGAAACCCACCTCAAATCGCAACTGGATGCATCTCTTCAGCCCCAGCTACTGCCACAGAGCGACTGATCTTAGTTCAGATTTAATCCTTTACCTAATTTTATTAAAATAGATAATGTGAAATAATCTGAGTTACAAATGAACTGAAAATGCCTGGGTTGTCCTTGCATTACAACTCTGAAGCTGTTAAACTTTTTTAGAAGGGCAGCTGAGATACATCTGAGCATATGAGTTAAAAAAAAAAAAAGTTTTCTTGAAGTTAAGTTCGTAAAAATATCTCACTGAAAAGCTTCCGCTCCCATTTTTAAAAATAGGGCAACAGGGTTGTTCTGGCTTGAAAGCAATAAATCCACAAAAAGGTGGCCTTAGAATTCTGCTGTTCATCTCACCCAGCAGGAGTACATTAGAAGTTGAAATAAATCTCCTCTTTGTACCCCAGTCCCACAGAACATGCTCCACCTGCAACAGTCACCGAACACACCTGAATCTGCAGATGAGTAGGAGATTTTGTCATTGCTTTTTGCTGTTTAGTGGGGCACAACTGCATGAATGCTAAAAATGAGATTGAAATGTACTGTTTCTAGTGCCTTCTCCATCCATGCTTTACGGAAAGCATGACAGAAGCATCATTTGCCATACTGCAGAAAAGAGGCAGTAAGAAGCATGGTGCACACAGAATGAACATGAGTCAAGATGAGGAGACAAAGCAGTCAAGCTAGGGGAGACAAATGAGACAGGGGCAGGGAGATATGCAGCCACTGAAGTGTATTTCATTCCAGAACTTGGAGCGGAGCCCAGGATACCAAAGTCTCAAACCCTCCTCTGCTGTCAGCTAGTATTTACAAAAGCTAATTGCAAAGCTCTTCTCACAGATTTGCAGCTGGACACAGAAAGGGCAACAGTTCTCTACAGTAACTCATTCCTTCACTGTTCCAAGAGTTAGACCACATTGCACTATAGTTCTTAACTTCTTGGAATCTTGTATTCCTAATGATACTGTTAAAAAAAAAAAAAAAAAAAAAGTAGTTCTGTTAAGTTTAAAAAATACATTATTTAATATCATAAAAATGTTCCAAGATTAAAAGTGTTGGAAAAAAACTTAATTCAGTGCAGAATGAATGAAGTCTTCAAACACTGCAATTGTTCCTATATACATTACAGCATACACACACACACAACTGGAGAACGTCTCTGTTCATTTGCAACCCAAATAATTACCCAGTAATTAACACATGGTTCATATAAACATGTATGCCAGTATCAATTAGGTTTCCTTTCTTCAACTGTGAAAGAAAGTTTCATTCTTACCCTGTGACACATGCTTTCAGCCAAATGTAAAAGTCACAATACAAAAAAAATTGTCTTCTGATCTAGCCTGAATAGAAAACAATGCAAGGAAGAAAAAAAAGGAGAGTTCGGTTAGATGTGCATCCCGACAGTCCCCCTCTGTCCTGCTCAGCATTCTGCTGTGCGATTTGTAGCATCACATCCAGTCCTTTTTCCCCCATTCCCTCTTAATATGACTCATATGTCAGGATGCCCACAGTCAGCGATGAGTGCCAGAGCTGCTTTAAAAGGCGAAGACCCTGAGGTTCACTGGAAAGCATCGGAAGCTCTCATCCCTCAGAGCTACCTTGAATGCCACTGTCACCCTCAGGGAGACACATGACATTAACTCAGGGATTCTGAGTATTAATTGCATGGATCTCACAAAACCTGTAACTGTAGGGAAATGTTTTGAACCTTCAGAATTCCAAAGATTTTCCACCATAGTTCTACAAAGTTGCTGTTATTTCCTGATTTGGATTTATTCACAGTTAGTAATCAGGATTCTCCTCACACATTATATTTCCTGAATAGCAAAGTTTCTCTCTGCAAGCTCAATCTAGTGAATGTCAAAGCACAGAACCCTGATGAAATGTTAAACAAAGCAAGAGATAGGCATTGACCCACAAAGCAGACGTGTAGCATCATTTAACAGGCTTATGGACAAAATGTATTTCTGAAATATTTCAGCGAGCATCTGCATAAAGCTGACTGTTGATGGGAACTAAAGCTGACAAAGGCATAACAACATAAAAATGCATCTGTGATCTTACCCTGTACGTACTTAAAGTGACAGCCCATCAGAGTATAATTATAATATATTACTAATGGAATATTAATCAAACATTCATTACTCTAATTAGAAAAACTTGTCTTGAAAAGCAGTCTGACTTTTCACCTCTGAAACTGTAATTGACACACAAATGAATTTGACAGTCTTGACGACTACGGATCCTTAGTGGGAGAGATAATGTCTTTATCTTCCAACATTTAGCTTAACTGCCAGTTTCCATCCTCTGTATGTAAAATTCAAGTCAGCTTAGATGATCCCATGTGCTACTTCAACCTCTGCTAAGTACTACACATATATCTAATATGAGACAGAGATAAAACCTAGGCTATGTGCACGTTTACCAAGTGGGAATTAAGTTTTTCTTTGAAAGAAACCTGGGATATCTGTCTACAAAGTAAAAAGTCAAGCCTGAAGTAGGATTTTAGTTATCCATGCACATTCACCTTTTTGAACCCTTTTTGTCCCTTCAAAAGTGTCTTTTCTGTGCACACATAATGTCTAAACCCCCACAAATATTAACCATGCACAAAGGAGACCAAGTAGCAGTATAAAGTCTGCCTTTCAAATGATTCATGTTGAAAAGCAAAGCATTTAGGAGATAACATTGTCAAGTGCAATATCCCAGCAGGTCTCAAAGTTAAAAAAAAAAGAGAAGTGATCTTTGTGCTCATGTATTGACACAATCCAATGCCTGTTTAAGGAAATGACAGACACTACATTCACAGTGTGAGCCACAGACTTCAGTGAGGAGCAGGTCAGGCTCCTATGGATTATTCTAGCTATGCTCAACCATGAGATACTTTTAACAATAAAAATCTTCTGTGTATACATTAGAGGCCTCACCAGGCTATGATGGATTATGTACAGGGTTCTCTTTATGCACCTTGCTGAAGATGTTGAAATCTGGAGCCGTTTAAGTCTGCTTTTTATTTCAAAGTGTGTTCTGATTTTGCCCAATCTGAGATCACAGAGCATCTCAAGTTTGAAGGGATCGACAAATATCATCTAGACCAACTCCCTGCAGGACTACCTAAAACCAAACCATGTAACTAAGAGCTTTGTCCAGAAGATCCTTGAACTCTCACAGGCACAAAAGATACCACTCTGCCAGAAAAAAGCTTGCAATAATGTTTGACCTTACAGGACAGTTGGAAAGTTTATTATAAATTGAAATTCAGACTGTTGACAAATACAATGGAGAATTAATTATAATTTAGAACTACAAGTGTATTTTAATCTGGTTTGACTTCATCTACTAGATAATTATTTAGGGAATATGCAGCATGTTACAATTCATTTAGGACTGCAACATTTTTTTTCAATGTTACTGTTCCAAATTACTGTGCTATTTTCACTTGTATTACCAGACATGGCCTGAAAGTAGGAAAAGTCTGTTTATCATATCTGAAACAGGAAATGCATTTGGAACTGATGCTATAAATAAAAGTGTCGATATTTGCAGATCTAAAAGCATAACTTTAAATTGTTTAATCTTTGTCCTTGGTTATATATCTTTATTATGCTATAAAATTAATTCAAACTATGTGTTCACTTGCAACAAAGTTGGCAAGGAAAACTGAAATTATCTGTACTACTTCAGTGTGATTTTCTGTTATGATAAACAATTTTCCTGTGAACTCATTTCTCCTTGCTAAACTCAAGACTCATTACTACCAAATAAATAATGACAATGTTGTTACTGCAGCAGGGATGGCAATATTGTATTAGTCACTGAGGAGGAGACAAGAGAACACACCTCATGTATTACTGTGTCCTGACCTCCACAAATCATTTGCCAGTTGTGATATGCATTAAGACATTTCATACCCATATTCTGCTCTTGCTTTTCTCAGAGACTATTCTGATGCTTCATGTTCTATGTGCTAGGCCTCAGGGCCCTGAATTTCAAATTCATTCCTTAATTGGCTAAGGAAACTATTGTTAAGTGAAGACCTTGAGTTTTATATTGGTTTGTTCTGGGTTTTTTTGTCTGTCTTTTCTTCCCTGCAGTTGCTATATGTTCCACTATCCAGACGATTAACTTCTATCCCCCTCTTCCTCAAAAAAAACCCAAAACCCAAACAGTCCAGGGTGAGGCAAATTCTAAAAAAATCTCCAAATAGTAGATGCTGAAGAAAAGAAATTACATAACCAAAACAGGTTTTCATTTGGCTTTGTGTTACTCATATTTCCACCTACTTGAATCTAGCACTAAGTCAAATCCATTCCTGCTTTCATCCCACTTACCTCCCTGTAAACACACCAGTCACAAACCCAGTTTTCTGCACTTATCATCTACTGAAATAAACTCTGTTGCAAATACATTTCTGTTTTCTACAGAAACTATCCAGCTGGTACACAAAGAGGAACAAGATCTAGTCTATTTAGATAAAATACACAGTTTTGAGGGGTTTTTTGCCAATGTTTTTGTTCAGTATGTATTTTGTTTAATTTTGAATTTATTTATCAGCACAAGCAGAATTATTTAAAAGTAGTTGTTAGATAAAGCATGACTCATTTGATCCTACTTTCAAAAAGTATTTGACCTAGCAATAAATACAAAAAATTAATCCTGCTTCTTAAAATAAGTCCACACAAACTCTAAGAAAATGCTTAACAAAATAACCATTAATACTACATTTGCCACACTTAATTTTCCAGCACACACACAAACTTAGCTCCAGAGGGACTCCACTGAATTAATTTACTTACTTTAGGTGGTATATTGTAATGATAATAACGGAATCTATTAAAGAAGGACTACATGATTAGGCCCCATAAAATTGCAGGCAACAATCCATGACTAAGCTGCAAATTCAAAGGGGGAAGCAAAATTAATTTTTTTTCATTATTTATCTATTTTAAATGGATAAGATGTGCAGCACACATACTGATCAATGTATTTAAACATTTTCTTTCTGATACCATGGCTTAACTTTTACCAACACAAAACACATAGTAGGTAGCTGAGCTTAATTAAAAAAAAAACCAAACATATTACAGATGAATAAACTGGGAAGAAACTAAGTATTTGGGTTACACACAAGTTTAGTATCAGATGTTGGGAGGACCCAGTTCAGCTCCAGCATGATTTGTCATTGAAATTCAACAAGATCAAGAACTGTTTTTGTCCTCTTGACCACTGAATTAAACATTTTCTGATGATTAAATAGTATGTGCTGAAAAAAATTTTTCCCCTCCTCAAACATGTATAAACAATATAAATATATTTTTTTCAAGAATCTCAGTATCACACAAAGCCTACATTCAGCTTTGAATAATAAATTACTACACGAATGTAAAGCAATTTGTTTGCATCCACTAAAATAGAATGAATCATATCCATGACACCAAATTGTAGTAATAAATTACCGAGCTCTGCTAGTGGTGGGAAAAGCATTATCATATTAGATTTTGCAATTCAGATCTATTATAGGCGTCTTTTATTTATTTATTCAGCCATATAACACGGTATACTAAATAACATATTGGCTACGTACACTCTGTAGAGGGCACGTGTCTGCCTGCATCAATACTATTTCCTTTACCAAAAGTACGGGGTGTTTACTGTTATCAGAAATATGAGCGCAGTCTAACTGTGACACTGGTGCCCCCAAAATTCTGATCAACCACCATGACTATGCAGAAAAACTGGCTAATAATACAGCCACCGAGTGACTACTCCTGAGAAGAAGACTTTGTGACAGCTGGGTCTGCCCTGTGTGCAGTCAAGTGAGCACCACCACAGCTCTGACTGACCTGGGCTTTGTGCAGTCTGCTAGTGACTTAAGATCCCAGCTCTATAAATTCGTGTTCTCCAGGCCACCCAGTGACAATAGCTAGAGTGGCCTCTTCAGCCCTGAGATGTGAATGAGGAGTGCACTTACTGCTGTCAACACCTTCCAGAAAGGAATTCACCTTTCCTCCTTGAAGTCCTCATTGCTTCCACCAGAAAGGCAACAAAAACTCTTTAAAGTGTCCCATGTGCCTGAACAGCTAATCTCAGCTTCTCTTCAGCCTTCCCTAGAAAACCAAAGAGCAGGGAGAGATCAACATCAAGAATAAGGGAATTTAAAGGGATCTCATTCACTCACTTCTGTTCCCCTCGTGGTTGAGCAAAAAAAAATCCCCACCAAAAAAATCAATCCTGACTTAAACTTAAATTCAAAGCATGTGTGAGCCTGAAGAGGTAATCCACATTTATTGAGCATATTGCTAATGTGGGGGCAGTAGCTGCCATGAGCTAGATATGGAGGGAAAGATGAGTTCAGAGCAGTTTATGGTTAGACTAAGGCAAAATCATCAGATAAAACTGAAATAATTTATGTTCTACAGTAGCACAAGGCTCTCATGTACGTGCAAAACTAGAGTCAACCTGATCTTCATATTTTAATACAAATCAATAAAAAAAAAAAACCAAAAAACAAATTTATCAAAACCAGGACACTGCCTCATTCAGCATCTGTTCAAACCCATATATAAATCAGCTGCAAGGACTCTGTATGCTAACAAAGCCAGAAAGGCTAAAGTAGATCTGGCAAACTCATTAATTAATTAATTAATTAATTAACTATACCACAAATAATCACTGACCCCAGTTCTGTGTAAAAACAAACAAGAATCACAGTTGCACCAGGAAAAAAAAAAAATCCATGTACAATTTATTCATTGGTATCTCTTAATTTGCAATAAAATAAAATACTGGGGGTTTCTGCGGTAGCCTCAGGTTAAAGCATTTTTTCTTTCATGAGGGAGACATTGCACAGAGATCCCTGGGAACTGTGCACAGACCACTGGCAGCATTTGATCTGAATTATGTAGTATTTTAAATATGAAAAGAAACTTTAGCATGACACCATTACAGAATAATAATACTGAAGTTTTTTAACAAATAACATTTACATTTGTAGGCTTTCCTATATATTAGTTTCTCTATTCTTGAGAGACTGTAAGTCCTTGGGAAAATGGACCAGTTATTTTTGGTCCTACAGCATCTCAAAGCAAACTACAGAGAAAGTTAAATAGTAAAGCAAATTAAGAGTTTCTAAAAATGTGTAAAGTATGCTGGAAAAACTGATTATTGGGAAATTTTCTTCTCTTTTTACTCAAAATTTCTTTTCCATTCCTAAAGAAACTGAAGTGAGCGTTAAGATGAACCTTCATCTTTCTTTCACCATGCTTTGCTGTGTGTTGTCATAGAGGGACCAGAAATTTAGAAGAAAGAAACACGACACAAATTTATTTCTCCTAGGTCCTGTAGAAATTCTGTGATCTCTGAGTAATCTCTTCACAAATGTTTCTATCTCTAGAAGGGCTCTACAAGTGTAACACACTCAAGTGTTGCTACTGCATTTCAGCATTTTTTCACATTAAAAAAACCTCCAATATGGGCCTGACCAACTGTGCTCAACATTTGACATGTCATAGAGGGCAGGCAGCCTGCTCCTGCAGTTCATGCTCAAAATTCCAGTCAGCATAAAGAGCAAAGGATCAGGTCAAGAACTTCAGAATACTCCCATACTTTGCCTTGATTCTGCCAAAAACATCCTCTGGAAAGTAATTTAACATAATACATTAATTATTTTGCAGCACACTGCACAGATTTTAGAAGTACCTCATGTGCTACCTGCTCAGGAAATGACCATAGTGCTTGAATACTGCAGAACGTCCTTATATTTAGCTTTTTTTCATATATAATTCTGCTGTATAACTCTCCCTGTAAAACCCAGCATGAGGATTCCCAGTAGGGACATTTATATCATGCTATGGAGATGTAGAACACCATACAAATAATTATGGAAGCTAGCCCACACACCCGTCACAGTATGATAAGAAACACCACATAGATTTGCAGGTTACATACAGAAACTCCAACTAACATTTCTACCCAAGGTGAAGTGAATGCTCCTCAACTAACATGCCACTGCAACTCTGTAAAGGACATTACACAGATATTGAAACAGCTCTACAAACAATGTCATATTTGAAGTAGCTGTCACGGACCCCCAGAAAACTCAAAAACAAAACAAAGGGGAAGATGCAACTATAATTTTTACACAAATAAGTTTCTAGTATTTCAGGAATTTTTTTTATTTTTTTTTTTCTGAGCTAACAGGATTTGAATACCATTCAGTAGTCTCTACTAGTGCAATATCAGTAGCTTGTTTCTTTTGTTATGTTGTTGTTGCTAAGAAAAGAAAGCTGCATTGGTTCTTTGTCCAAGAAAGAGCGAGATCCAAATGTGTGAGAAAAAGGTTTCATCTCCAGTTTATAATTCCACTTGAGTTTACATTATCATGTAGATATCCGTATCAGAATTTTTAAGAAACCTATCTTTTTCACTAAAATTTACAGTGTTTCTTAAACAGGCATTACATCGGTTCTTCTAGAATAATTAATTTCATACAATGATATATATATGATACATTTCAAAGTATCACCAATCTATAGCCCTACTTTGCTCCTGGTAATAAAGGACAGATGACATCTAGATATTTGGGATATCTTCCTCAGAAAATGATTTTAATAATCTTCTAAAATATAACATTTTATGGTTGTACAGTTCTTCCATCAATGGAATTCTAGAATTGCCATTCATTAAATCTAAATTGTTTTGACAATGTTTGCAATACTTAATTTATATGAAATAACAATAAATTCTCCTAATTCTACCTCTTTCATTCCTTCCTTGGTCACCTTTTTCTCTTATAATTCTACTTTGCTACCCCACTGCTACCAAAAAGCTCCATTGGGATATTCATCAATATTATTTACAAAATTGTATATAAATTTGGCAGTAAGCACTTGTCTGCAAGTAAAGATGAGTTAGAAGGAACAGCAAGGTGAATCACAGAACCATAGAATAGTTTGGGTTGGAAGGGACCTTAAAGATTATAAACTGCAATCCCCATCTTGGGAATGCACACTTTTCAGGAAATCAGGTTGCTCAGATCCAGTCCTATGGTATGTTCTTAGAAAATGAAATTACATCAGATAACAGAATTTAGTGATGTTCTAAAATACAGTCACACACACACAAAAAAAATATAAAAAAGAGAAGCAAAACCCTACAACATTACAGAGGTAAACCAGATGCAAAACAGTTGACACCTTTAGAGGACCAAACCACACCCTGAGCATGATGCCAAAGAAATAGATAGCCTCAAGACACAGACTGATGAGAATCTCTGAAGCCCCTGTGAGACACTTGCATCAATGCAATTCCACCATCACAGAACCAAAAGCTTTGTTCCTCTATGAACCATGAAATGAAAGTCACCCTATGTGAACGGTATGCTGTAGGGACTCTAAAATTCTTCCTGCTGCAGGATGGAAAGAGGACAGAGATTCTCACATAATTTGGACATCTGAGAGACACCTTGCATCCGTGGAGTACACTGACTCTCAATACTTCTGGCTGGACAAAGGCAACTACAGACTGTCTGTTGACCAGTTATAAATGAAAAGATGCTGTTGAGACCACTACCACAAAGCAGACACCTCCATTTCAGGTCCACCCTTCTTGAATCTTTTTCTTCCTTTTTCTTTTTCTTTTTTTTTTTTTTTCTTTTTTTTTTCTTTTTTTTTTCCCTGATGACAAGACAAAAGAAACACACAGAGCAGTAGTGAGATAGTAATTCTCAATGTTGACTTACAATGCTGGATGCACACTGCTAAAACTTAAGTTACCATGACAAAGGTAGGTGAGACTGCTAATCATTGTCCCTTATTGTTATTGACCTCCAGTCAGATACATCATCCTGTTCCACTTGCAAAACTGAACAGACACACAGAATAAAGTGTGTACAAGCACAGAATTAGCAACTGAAGTCACACTCTGGAAGCTGGCTGGAAAAAAACACTCCCTTTATTCGAAAAAGTAACTCAGCTACCATCCTATCAACACATTCCCTGAAATACCTTCAGAGAGGATGTACACCCAGAACAATTAATAGGCTTTTAAGCACCTTTGATGGACAAAATTTTTGAGGATCCTCATCCTCTAATCTCTCTTTTCCACAACAGAAAAAAAAAATCAAGAAATCCTTGACTTGATCCTGTATAATCACCACATCAGGATATTAAAATGCTGAAACCTGTAAGATGTTTCAAGTCAACTCAAGCTACTGCAACCTACAATCAAAATTAACCCACAAAGCTTAAAAAATCCCTTTCTAGGTATAAGACACCATCTGTAAATTCTGAGATCTTTGGTTGGGAGCTGATGACACAGGCTTTTGTCACCTAAACCATGGCAACTGAGGTTCAACGCATGGATTCTAGGCATCCAGAAGTGTACATTTCCTTCACACAGACAGCTCATTTCTCAAACCACTGGTTTCCTCACCATAAGAAATCAGAAGATGAAGAACCTCTTTAGTTAGTTAAAGGTGATGCTAAATTTTCAAAAAGACAGAAACAGCTGGAATGAATGGCATTCATTGAAATACCACCAATACAGGGCATCAAGAGATCAGCAAGAGATGAGAAATTATTCATATACAAAGGCCAAAGAAAAAGCTACACAGACAACTATGTAAAAATGGCTTTCATCTAGCCAGAAGACACTGGAGAGATGCATGAAGTCAAATTTACTTGGAAAGCCAGATTATGAATATACTAGCTGCCATCATTATGAGCAGATTTTCAAATGGCACAGGCAATTCTTTAAGAAACACAGAGACACAGAAAAGAAGAAATACACTGTGTGATTTCAAAGCAGTGCAAAGTGTTTCTGCAATCTGCCAACTAGACAAGTTAAGAAGGCCAAAGTCAGCATCAGCATCTGTCTTCCAATTAGAGAGCCACAAATGACATATTGCTCAGTGACAAATGATGACTGCTGTCTTATATTAAGATGGTTGCTTTAGCAGATGTTTTCAAATTATCCCAAGATATGTCACAGGGAAAGGCAAAAGAGCTGGAAATATGCCCAGAGAGACCTGGTGCACCAGCAGCCTAAGGGAGCCATTTAAAAAGCCATTTGGTTGGTATCCTCTCATGAGAGTATAACTGCAAAAACTGAGAACAGAAAGGAGAATAGAAATATAAAATATGTTACATTCCTCAGTGAAAGTTTTAAGTATCTGACTACAGAATCATCTAGAATAAAATGTGTTCACTTCTTCTAAACTTCAGAAGAGACACAGTCTAGGTCTAGGTGGACAGCTCTTCAAAGAAGGGAAAGGGAAAAAAAACACCAGTGATTCCACGAGAAAGAGTAGTTCCATATTGCTGCTCTGTAATGACAGAGTTAGGAAAAAAAAAAAAGGCTTTCTATGCTGAACATCTCTAAGCAGTAACCCTGATGCCAGTAACCCTGGCATCACATCTCACATGCTGACTGAAAAAAATTAAATTCAGCCCTGGTCCCAGGTGAGAAGAAGTAGACTGCTTTTACTGCTGTGAATCATCCAAAACTCCAAAAGCAGCACAGACAAATAATAGAGAAAAAGGAGATGAACACACTTTCATCTGAAGAGGACTAATGAGTGAGGTTCTGTCAGCTGTTACACAGAGTTAGAGACAAGACAGGTCTTCAAAACAAAAATTTGATGGGGAAAGCAAGCTATTTCCCAAAGTCCCACTGTAAAATCATATAGGTATAGAAGCACTTAAATATAATGCAAGCAGAAGGGAGGATTAGGGCAGGGAGAAACACAGAAGCTGTGCTCATCCAGCGTAGCACCGTTCTCACTCTGGAAGCATGAGGCAACAGTAAAAGCACACGCCAGGAGGCAAAATAACCACAGAGAGGAAGGTGCCAATGAATGCTGCTACAAGTTAAAGAATAGGTAGGCGTCTGGTCTTGACCTATGGTGAGGGAGAAAATCCTATCTCTCTCTCTCTGTCTCTCAATCTCTCTCGTTACCATGGAGATCCACTTTTCAGGTTCCTTTAGATGAGCTTTATGCACAAGTGCAAAATTTGGCATAAGAGGAGAACAAGTATTAATTACATGCCCCTGACAAAAATAGCTTTCTTAAATCTTGAGAGATAATACAACAGAAGCAGTAAAAATCAAGTTTGGTTACAGAGATTAAGGGCTGAATAAACTATCTCACTTTAAAGTACCTTGAAATCTCATCTGCTTAAAACGGCAATGCCAGTCTCAGGGCATTGCATCTGTCTCTTCCAATTTGGGTGAAAATTTTAGTTACTCTATGGTATGAGATCAGGGCAAAGATGACAATGAAAAAATTCCATGGATTCTTCCTCCCATACTACTCTTCTGTGGTGTGGGATTACCTTCATTTATTACACTATCTCATGAATTATTTACGCAGTTCTTTTTGTATTTCCAGGTGGAAACATCACTAGCCAGAGCTGCACTGAGATGCACCACCTTTACAGAAAGAACATTGCAAGGCTTAACGCAAACAGATTACATTGATATGCTTCCAAGAGTTAATCCCACAAGAGACAGACAGAATGAGCCTTGAATTAAACTATGTAGACTTCTAGTGAAGTAAAAGAAAACTTTAAATCAGTATGATATACATACACACAGATATATATATATAATGAAACATGACTGCATCCTTTAAAGTACATGACAAGCTCTCTAATAAACAGCATATTTTGCTCCCATATGTTTTAATTATTTCATACTAATTTAAATAGTTACCTAATTTAAATATGTAATTTAGTTATCTAATATATATAGTTATCTGAAATGTGCAATATCAGACAGACAAGTAAGCTGTAACAGAAGAAAACATGGAACTATGTTGTTTCCATTAACTATTCCTAGCTTTCATGTAATCATTACTATCAGCAGTGATTTTATCTTCAAATATATATCCTATTTATCTTTCAATATGCACACTTTAGTCTTCTGGATCTCTTGGATCAGTGAACAATGCTCAAACTTGTAATGTCTTTTAAGAGAGGGGAAATACTTTAAGCATCTACACTGGACCCACACAGGAGCAGGAATTAGCATTGCCTTTTTAAAGGTGCATTAACACTGAAATACAATCCAATACAACATGCTGAGCATACACCATGCCTGCAAGCACACCTACCTTTCCACTTGTAAGTAGGCTATAAGTTAAACAACTTTTTTTTGTAATTTTTTTTTATTTAATAGCCAACTTCGTATGCTGTCCACTACAGTTCTCACGGATATTGCTTCTCTTACTATTCGCTCTCTTTTTTTTTTTTTTCCCCTTGGCTTTCTGTCTTTAACAGCACATTTAGGTACAAATGTATACAGGTATAGAAAACAACATGAATGAGATGTGATTAACCAAAAATCAATCGTGTGAAACCAAAGCACTTATTATTTTATTTTTTTTCTCCGAGATCAAATAAAACTATCAGCTTCCTTCAGAAACAAGCACGGTGTAGCCGTTTCCTTGCCGGCATCCTGAGCCGGGTTTAGTGACAGCAACAAGGGGGGGGGGGGGGGGGGGAGGGGGGAGAAGAAAAAAAAAAAGCCATAATTACATAACGGACCTCGCTAAATGCCTCGCTTCCCGGCGCAGGAGGAACGGGGGGACGGCGGCAGCCGGGGCCACTCCGCTCCGGCACCCGCAGGGCGGGGAGCAGCGGTGCCGGTCCCGCTGCCCGGGAAGTGATGGGCACGGCGGAGGGAGGCCTCCCTTCCCGAGAGGCGCTTTAACCTCCGCCCCGGGGGCTGCCCGGGCGATTCCCGGAGCTCTTCGCCGCTAAACGCCGCACCTGAGCCGCACTGGTGCGCAGCCGGCCCGCGGAGAGGATGCCCTGCCCGGAGCGTGCTGCCCTGCCCGGCCCGGCCGCCCCCTCGCCGGAGCGGGGGAGCTCCGCTGCCCAAGCGGCTCGGGAGGGCAGGCTCCGCTACGCCGCCTCCCTCCTGTCCCCTGCCGGCCTGAAGCACACTCCCAGGCACCCGCGCCTCTGGGGATAGAAGTCCGGATCGGGGTCCGTGCGAGTCTGGCGGGACGCGGTCCCCTCGGCGGGGCTGGACCTCTCGGTTCCACGGGATCCCCGCACCACGCGGGCTTCTCCGAGGGGGGAGGACAAATATCCACCCCGCTGTCCTTGTCCTACCAGGGAGGGACGCCGGACAAAGTCGGCCCGAGCAAGTGCCCACAACTATTTACGGAGCCCTTGCTGGCTGCGGGGGCCGGCGGGGCAGGACCCGGCGCGGCCGATGCTCCAGCGCCGCTCGCCCGCAGGCTCCCCGGGGAAGGGGGCGCTCCCCCGGGCAAAGGAGGACGGCAGTCCAGGGAGGACGGCAGAGCCCCCGCGGATGGGGGGGATAGAGACCGGCTACACCAGGCCAGCTAGGAATTACTCATTATTTGAATGATGCAGCAAACGGGGAGGGGGGACACGACGCGGGGACGACGAGGAGTCCTCTCGTTGCTACTCTCCGGCCCCGATTAATAAATAATGCCCGCGTTCCCTGCCAGGGGAAGCGCTCTCGTCTTACGCGCAGACAGTAATTAATAGCCAGCCTCCTCCCGCGAAACCCTGGCCAAGCGCTCCCGCACGCTCGCACCCGCGGTGCTCAGTGCGAGTAGCACAATAGCGGGGAACCTCTCTCCCTCGCAGCCCGGGGGGAGAGAGAGGAGGGGGGGGCTGGAGAAGCCAAACCTCTCGCGGCAAAAGCCGATCTGCCGAGCCGCGGAGAGTCGGGGAGCGGCGGCCGCGGCAGCCGGCGGCGCGGCGGGAGGGCAGGCGAGGCAGGCAGGCTGCCCGGCGAGCCGAGGGCGTACCGCGCAGCACGCCGCTAACACCATCACCCCTCCGGATCGGCAGCAAACAGCACGCCCGCATTTACCTTTTCCTGCCCGCCGTCCGTCAGTCAGGCGTTTGAGAGAGAGAAGGAGAAAGGGAAGGAAGGGAGAAGAAAGAGGGAAATATAGAGAGCGAGAGGCGGCTGCTAATCCCCGTGTAGAAAGACTTCCAGCAGCAGCAGCAGCAGCAGCAGCAGCAGCAGAAGCAGCAGCATGCGTGTGTGCGTGCCCGGAGTGAAGCACAGCCCTCCTGGCGATGCACCGCCGCTGGCACCCAAGTGCTGTCATGTGCGTGTCTCGGTGTGTGTACCCATGGCAAAAAAAAAAAAAAAAAGAATAAAAAAAAAAAAAAGAAAAAGATAGACGGGGGGAGACTCGTCAGTCACACGCCCGGCTGTGCACTGCTGGGGGGGACGAGGAGGAGGAGCCCAGCGCTCCCAGCCCAACCACCGGAGGAGCAGCTCTCTTACTACGGCGGCGACCGGGCTGCCCCTCCGCACCAGCCCCGCACGCCCAGCCGCCCTTCCCGCCCGCTCCCAAGGACATGCCTTCGGGAAAGACCCTCAGGGCCTCCGTCCCAGGGGACTCCGTTGCACCCCGGGCTACCCGAGCCCCGCGGGAAGCAGCTGAAAAAAAAACCCACCCACGTTTCTGCCCCAAAAATGCCTCCCGGGGGCATCCCCTGGGCAGCGGGGATGCCCCGCTTGGGACTGGGTTGCGGTGCCCTCCCAGGGGTCCCAGCCGAGCCGGGGAGAGGGGGAGCGGGGGCCGCGGCGTTTCCCGGGGGTGCTGCTGGAGGCGGAGGCGGGGGCGCCACAGACGGACCCCAGAAGCAGGCGGGTCCCCCGCTGTCCCTGTCGCTGTGGGTCGGGGGCCACGGGGACTGCAGCTGCGGAGTGGGAGAGCTGAAGGTGTAACTGTAAATGTTTGTGGTAGCGAGTACAGAAAGTGAAAAGGCGGTGAAAGGCTGCGCTCATCCGGGCAGCGGTGCGGGCACCCTGAACCTCGCGTGTCCGGTCAGGGACACTTAAATTCCAGCAGCCACGGTGTATGACTTTCTAAAAGGTGTTTGAACAGTGGTTCAAATCACTTATTTGCCAAATAGCAAATACTATATCCATCTTTTGTCTATATAGCGGCATATATACATATAAATGAGATATTGACATACAATTTGCAAAATATCAAGAATCAAATATGAGCTAACAGAATGCTCATATTATTCTTACTGTCCTAAATTTACTGGTGAGTCATACCAGCAAGTTTTAAGATGTGATTTCTTCAAGCCTCAAACCAGGAAAAGTTAGTGAGAAATGTACTTGATATTTTATTTTTTGTACCAAAAAACATATGGATTAAAAGATAATATTAATCATAGAAAAATGGTTTTTATATGACAAGTATATAAAAGAATTGGTGGGGATATCAGGTATGGTGTTTATGGTTTTTTTTGCTTGTTTGTAATCTACAAGGTAGACTTATTGTCTCAGGGGTAAGAAAAGAAGGAAAGGATGAAATGTTATTGACATTTTTAAGTACAACTGTACATCATCTCTACAGGCTGCATAAGATAGGAAATTCTGATATGTTGATAATTATGCTAATTAGCAATCAATCAACCAATTTAGTAGGGAAAAATTGGTAAATTTTCTATTTAAAAATAGTTCTTGGCTTGTTTTTTGTTTTTTTATTTGTAGGTGTAATAGGTGGCATAAAGGGGAAATCACTGAAAAGACTGTCCATCTTGTTAGGATTTAGCTGCTGACAATAAAATACTTTGAGACTTTCCAGAAGTCCTGCAATAAAATAAAAAGGACTGAGTTTGTTGTTACTAAATAGTACAAATCAAGTCAGCATGACATTGTAAATCAAATTCCACCCCAAGCCATATAATTAGTTTGTTTTTATAAAATAAAGGTACACATACTCTCTTAGTTCCTAAACTGAAACACAGATGCTGAATCTGAGCTAACTCCAGTAAATAAGCTAATGAGTAGAGGATTATTTGTTTTATTTCAGTGTTTGTACACACAGCACTATCCTATGTTCTTATCTCTTTACAAGAATTTTTTGACTTGTCATCATAAACTGTGTTTCCAAGTCAGTTTCAAATCTGGCATAGTCTGTTGTTTAAAATATGATGGTGTGTGAGGACCCAATTAGTAGAGTTTATGTAATATCTGCTGTGTAATTGCGTGAAGATTTAGCCTGCCTTCCATAGGCTTATGAAGTTAAAAAGCAGAGTTATTCATTTTATGTCTGATAGTTTATGAAAATTTATACCAAACTGATTGATTGTATTAGTTAGTAGAACTAGGTAGTCATGAAAACAGGTAACATATTTTTGGCCTTCATTCAAACTTCCTGAAAATTAAGTAGACCCAATTTCCTTTGAAGACAGAAGAGTAAGATGGAAAGAGGAGGTATTTGTGCATAAAATTGTCTGATCTCAAAGTAAATGCCAGCATGATGATTTTTTTCTCCTTTTTTTTTTTTTTCTTTTTTTTTTTTTTTTACTTGCACTCTCTAGTGTGAATGTAAACCATTTAGTAAATTTTCTGGATCCCCCTTGTTTTCTTGACTTCAATCTAGCTGGGCCACGAGAGTAGGAGAGGGAACTCATGTTATAAATTCTCTCCTGATAGTTCTAAAGGAGTCTCCACCCTGGAGAAATAAGAAGTTCAAGCTGTTTTACACAGTGATGTAGATAGTCCTTGTGAGTCACAAATTATTTTGATTTTAGGCAATAACACTTGTCTATACTAGTAGCCCCAGTACTCCTGGGTGTCTCAGAGGTTGTGCAGTTTGGAGGGTGATATTTCTGAGATGGGAACAAAGGTTCTTCTCCTGACTCTGTGAGATATGGCATGCACCAACAAAACTGAGAAGAGGCTGTGAAGCAGAGGGTTTCAGGAAGGACAGTAAATGAATGGAGGTGAACAAGAGACAAGAAAGTAAAGCCTGGGGGAAAAAAGTTCCAAAATAGTTTTTAGATTAGAAAAGTAGGAATCAGAAAGGAAAGGTTTAAAATGGCTTGGGGAAGTGAGATAGTTCAGTATGAATATCTTCAACTATCTGCAGTTTGTCAGATGACCCCAAATGCAAAAGCCCTTATACTATACTGACACTTTGATCTCTTTTTTCTTTGGAGGAAATTCTCTTTGCTTTGACGGATGGTGAAAGAAGTCATCATGGCTGTCATTACCGCATAATTAAACTATACGCACGCTTAAATGAACTCCTTCCCTAAGCTGGTATTTACCACGCTGTAAAATTATCAGTTTGAAGATAGAGTGAGTTTTTGTGTATCGCTGCCCTCTGCTGGAGAGAGGGTCAGAACAGCTCCATCAGGTCGCGGTATGAAGCCGTAGAGCCAAGGCAGCTGCTGGTGGTTCTCGCTTCTTGGTGAGTCACCTTTCTGCGACCGAGGTGTAAAGGTGTGAAGATCTGGGTTGCCAGCATCCATAAAAAGATTTCCTTTTCCACAAGAGTTCAAAGAATTGATTGTGCGACTTTATGTCTGCAGTTCGTTGAGATGGACAAAATTATGACTAAGTAATGGTTGCAATTTTTAGGATGCATATTCTCCATTAACTTCTGGAAGAGGCATCTAAATTCATCACAGAGACGCTGAAAATTTTGATCAGTGTTTCTTTGATAAGTATTTGCCTATAGCTTTGTAGATAACCTCATGAAGACATTTTTAATGTCTAATTACTTCGGTTCATGCTCCATCACATTACAACGTGCTTGCCCTTCATCCCTTCTCCTGTCTGACCTTTCATGTCTCTATACTTGCCTTTTGCCATCTATTCAATACTGCCAGAGTACCACATTTTTTTAATATTTTATTTTCATTTTCTTCCCAGGCTGGACATTAGCAGAACAACTTAAACATGGAGAGCACAGCCGTGATATTCTCTCAGTTCCTCAGTGTTTCATTTCTTCCACCTACTCTCACAACAACCCATACACATCCAGAGCAGTTTCTGTTGGAACAAACTGAGTTTTCCAGCTGTCTGGGCACATGCATTGCCAAGGCACACTGAGAACTGTGAAGAATGAGGACTGGTCAGAGCATACAGGAAATAAAGTTTCACTGTCAAACTCAAAATATGTCTTCTATGCAGAAGGTGCTACCAGTTTCTGCATTCATTTTTGCCACTTGAGGGTCAAATTCACAAAGATGAGGATCAGACGTATGCTCTTCTCATTCCCCTGTGGCATCAGTTATTGCTTCAAGGCAAGAAGGCATTCTGACCATGGCTGCAAGGGTAGAATCAGTCATTCAGGTTGAAAAAACCCTCTAAGATCACTGAGTTCAACCTCTGACTGATCACCACCTTGTCAACTAGACTGTGGCATTAGGTCCCATGTCCAGTTTTTCCTTGCACAGCTCCAGTGATGGTGACCCCACCACTTCCCTGAACAGTTTTACTTCGATGTTGAATTACCCATTCCTTGAAGAAATTCCTCCTGATCTCCAACCTGTATTTTCCCTGGCACAGCTTGTGGCCATGTCCTCTCATTCTGTCACTTGTCACCTTGGAGAAGAGGTGAAGAAGGTGAAGAAGAGGCTTCTCTTCTTGGAGAAGAGGCTGATCCCCAGCTGGGAACACCCTCCTTCTGAGCAGCTGTAGAGAGAAGAAGTCCCCCAGAGATAAGGTCCCCCAGAGCCTCCTTTTCTCCAGGCTAAACAGCCCCAGCTCCCTCAGCCACTTCTTACAGGACTTGTGCTCCAGACCCTGCACCAGCTTCATTGCCCTTCTTTGGACTCCCTCCAGCACCCACTGTTTTAAAATTTTGTACAATATGGGCAAAATAACAGTTTTGGTGGCTTCTACACCTAACCTGATTAATGGCAGAGCCATTCTGCCTAAAAAAAATCTGCTTTCTCTTCCTTCTCTGAGTACCCCAAAGCAGATGTCTGCCTAGAAAATTTAATTGTGAATGTTTTTACTCTCCTAATGTTTTAAGTGTCCTTTGCTGAGAGGATTTACTATCCACCACAGCCATTGTAGGTCTGTTAGTCATATTTTACTGGGCAACACTGATTATAGTATTTTCCTAGGTAGATGAATTTTGTGGGTTGCCTTATTTTATGTTACCTAATTACTTGCTATGAAAACCGCTGCAGTAAATTTCTTCCCTGATGCTAATGGATAACATGAAGAAATTAATAGGGCATGGAGTAGAGTGGTTGTTCCCAAAGAGTGACTCCTAAATGACAGGTGTCCTCAAAAGGAAAGATTATCAGGCATCAGCTCACCTTGTACATCCACAGTGACTATTAACTGGTCAGTTAAAGATGGATGATAAGACAACATACATATTATTTTATGATTTAGAAGCAAAACAAGTACTTTGTTGAAGATGCTATTCTTGTTGTCTTTAGGCTATCAAACACACAGTTCCACAAAACCTGTGACTTTCAACCTCTATCAGGAAATAAGTTGCTTGAGAGCTTCTCAATGAGATCTCTCTTTTGAAAGATGTAAGATAGAAAATTTGAGTATTCCATCCTTCCCCTGCACAAAAGAGATCATTGTTTGGTATTAGAAACAAGCAAGCTGCTATGATTTTCAGATACCACAATATATTTCAGTGGTATCAACAATAATGTTAAGAATAAGCATAAAGAGAGAGGGGGCAAAATTAGTTCAAACCAATAAATACATGAAATTCCCTCACTAGAATGAAAATACTTTTTCAGATATTGAAAACCCTGGGAGAATGGCAATGTGCAGATTAGTTTCTAAACATCTGCAGCGAGGACATACATTCAGTTTCTTAATTAAGGAGGCCTTCAATAACTTATGATATCATGTTTTTAAAGTATGAGCATAAAATGAAGTGCAATACAATGGGAGCATTTTTGCTTCTTTGACAGAAAAGTGAGGAAACAGAGAAAGCTTTTTAAGAACTTTCTGTGAATGAGAAAAACTAGTAATCATGTGGAAAATTGTATCCAACTTAAGATTTTAAATGAGATAGTTTAGATAAAAGTATTTTACATCTTCATTAACTTCAGGCAGCACAAATAGCACAAAGCAGTCAGAACTATCTGAATATTACCATGACTAGTTTGTAGGAAACCATCATTCTGTGCAGTGTGAGATGATACTACTCCTTTCTTACAGGAGGTAAAAGTGGAAGATACTTCTTTTCTGCTCAGACCAACTGCACATCGAAGACCTCACAACAGTCAACTGAGAGCCAAACTGAGACCATGACTTAATTTTCCTAGTGAAGATATCAATTCAAACATTGTTGAAAATGAAAGACTGTTGTAAACAATATTTTCCATAAATAAAAAAATAATTTCACTCCATACATCATGAGGCATAATGGGAAAAAGCAAACTTTACTTCCATTTTGCAGGTAGAAAATTGAATATTGATACAAGAAGAAACAAGAGCTAGATTCCTATATATTCTGATTTTAAATTTTTAACAGTAGGGCGATGATTGCATCTGCCTTGGCCTGTTTTGGCCGCTAAAAGATTTTTAAAGCAAAGGCCTTCACACAAAGCACCAGCTCCTGGAGAGAAATCCTAGAAATATTCAGCAGCATTTTCTGACGTGACAACTCAACTCCCTCCCTCTCCTTAAACTGCTGGATGTAAAAGACTGATAGCTAGATTTGTCCAGATTTAATGTTGTGCAATAATCTTGTCATTTGTACAGAAAAGAGAGTGGGGAGATAGCAGTTGTCTGCCTTCTTATTAAGTCTATTCCAGGATGAGAGAAATTGAATATAAAATGTGCAATAAAGCAGATGGAAAGGCATCCAAAGCTTTTGAGATGGAATTGTTCATTCTTTTCTACAGTTTGCTTGTTTTTTATTTATTTTATATTATGGGCAAAGGAGTCAATAATTTGCTTTTTTAGCCATTTTTCATGATCTTTTCATGTGAACCCAAACAAATCAAGTAGTAAGCACTGCACAGTTGTCAAGAAGTCCCAATATTGAAGATTAAATCCACATTTTTACAACATGCTCAATTATTTTCCACTTTGTGTCTGGAAGATTGCTGATACCTCACAGGGTGTTTTTAAGGAGAGCTTTTAACAGGAACTTCTGACAGAGTTAAACTCCAGAAAGACTGATAATTAAGACTTACATCAATAAATCTGTCAGTCAGATATGGGAAAGGAACTATTTTAAGGCAGAATAAAGAGCTAAAAATGACAGTGAAGGTAGCATACAGAGATATTTCAGGCTTGTTTTTCCTCCTATGGAAGTCAACAGACATTTTATGGTGAAGGTAGCAGCAGAGTAAGATAGTAAAATAACTCGTCAGAATATGGGAAATATTTTTATTTTCCATCTGTTATCAATAAACTACCCAAAACTGGAACGTATGTAACAGTTAAGTCTAATTATAATTAAGCACCATCTTTCATGGAAGTTCTCTAGTTAAAGACAACTGAAAGAAAAACACAGGAAGAAGCTACTTAATGATACTTTTAAAAATGCATGAGAAAATAGTCCAACATATTTTAGTCTCAAGTAGGACAAGGTTTTCAGGTAGTGATACAAATCTACAGTTGTTCACAAAACAGGGTCCTTGTATGGATGACCATGCTAAAAGTTTTGGAGCAATTTAAGAACAGAGGTCATCTGACATCTCTTGAAATCTCCATACATTTGCATAACTGAATAGTCAGTCGATAAACTGAATTTCACTTCTCCAGAGAAGTCCTTTCTTGTTAAAGCATATATATGTGCGTATATATGCACACACATACATATTTCCTGTTGTTACAGCAGTTATGGAAAATCATGCACACTGCTTTCAAATGTTAGTTATTAATGGGTAGGGAAAAAAAAAAAGTGTATTGAGAACTAGTGGTTGTATTCTGCATGCTCTGTGGCAGTTTCTGCCAGGTATTTATGATAGTGGTGTTTATTCCTTAAAAAGCAAAGAGGACAGTTTATTCAACATGATTGAACGAGCCCTCCTCAGAGAGTTTCCTCCTCATCAGAAAGCTGGCAGCTGTTGAACAGCACTGCCCTGTTCCCCATAAATTGTACTCTGGCAACACCCTTTCCCATTCCTAGCAGCCATCCAACGTCAGTTCATTCAGTATACTCCTGCTATTGCTTACATCAAAACAGCTGAAGCACAAAAAACCCCAGACACATATGTGCAGGAAGAGGGAAGTTTTATAATTACTGTAAGAAGAAATCTTCCCGTAAGAGGAAATGCACTTCTTCCATTCCAGTGTTCTAGCTACCAGCTATTCAGAAATTTTTGTTTTCTAATAATCAGCAAACTAATCTGCCTTCAGCTGAACTAGCAAGCTTTGGAAATCTGCAAGTGCCTGTAAAGTGCTGTGTAGCTCAGCATATTTTATAAATTGTTCAGAGGCCACAATAAAGTATATCTGACACCATTTTTGTATAAATCATTCCTGCACAACAGAACTCCAACACCAATTGCTTTGATCTGACCTGGTAACATTTCATTCCTAGAAGCTTATAAATAAAAATAAAATGCCCAATTCACTCCTTTTTTTAGTGCTCATTACATTTTAGTTTAACATTAAAATGCCATTCAGTAGGTAGAGGACGCCAAGCCACCTTGAATAAATCACTGTGCGTGCACAATCCTGAACACAAGAACTCTTGGCAAAATATAAACTAAAAAGTTGCACATCATCCAGAACCATGGTGTGGCAGAAAGGGATTTGGCCAGTCACAAGCAGATTCCTTGACTAATTGAAGGTGCCACAGCATAGCTTAGTCATCACTTTGGTGATGAGTTACAGCTGGTGGAACCTTGGGTATAGAACTTTGCTGCGACACAGAGAGCCCATGAAGCTCTTGTGAAGGTATAATCGATGATTGCAGAGGGAATGTGAAGGCAAGAAAAGGTGACATTTTGAATTTGATCATAAAGGAATCACATCATGCAATATATGATAAGAACTAAATCAGCTGCTGTGACCAAGAGGATGCAAAAGGCATCTAGACTAGATATCAACAAAAGGAATAGAATATTGTAAGCACACGTAAATACCAAAGGACATTACTACCAGTAGCATTATCGGGTACTGCATTGATTTCTTCTCAATGTTGCCTCCATTTATTTATTCAAGAGGATTGTTTGTTTGTTTGTTTGTTTGTTTGTTTTAATTGCCATACTGAAAACTGAAGCTGGGTTTGAAACCTAGGTGTGGTTCTTTCTGCAACACTGAAGGAAAGCAATTGTCAGGAATATGCCACTGATGTAGTACTAAACAGCGCTGCTCTTTAAGCCACTTCTAAACCATTTCTGTCAGTGATACATTGTTTCTGCACAGTTAAAAAGAATAAAAAGTGGTAACATATGCTTTTTTCTTTCAAAAGAATAATAGCTATATCTTTAAAGAAGGAATTCTTATATGAAAAGTGCCATTTTAAAAATTTCATCAAATTTCCTTTCCTACCATAAATACAATGGACAACAGACCTGGGAAAGAAAGGAGGGAAAGAAAAGTCAGATATATCCAATCTGACCTGTTACTTCATCTATACTTGGTTTTTATTACTCTCTGGAGCAGATTCCTGAGGGAGAGTTCTATTTCTTCAATTTAAATATTCTTTTGAAGGAAGCACTTGAGATTATGCTCTCGTTCTCCCAAAGTAGCTAAGTAGACCTACACAAACATAATGACTTTTCTGGTATTGACTTTCATGTATATTTAAATGGTTATATTTGCAGGTCTAAAATAAAGTAGAGTAAATTCTAGAGATTGCTAAATAGAATTATAAATACCTCTGTGACATGAGTGTAGTGCTATTCTGTCCTGATAATTTAATATTTGGATTTTTGCTTGTGGTCTGGTTATCATCCAGTATTCTTTAGTTCTATGGCAGACTACAGGAGCAAAGAACTGCTCAAAGAACAAAATCACCTGCATGACTTTGAACCCAAGACCACCAATGATCAAAGCAAGTGCTGTCTATTTGAAACAGACAGTTTCATTCGGGGAAGAAATTAATACAGTTTAAGATCAAAAGAGTTGGTAAGGTGGCCTCCTATATATATATATATATATATATATATATATATATATATATATATATAACCATTTTTTAATTTCCTGTACAAGGTCTGATAATTTGATTTACTTTTTAAAAAGATCAATCTAGCCTGAAATGTGCTCAGGAAAAAGGATGAGTCTTCTCCTTTTCCATGAAAACAAACTCATCTAACAGCATCAAATAAACTAGCTTTGAATAGTTACATCCCAGTATCAGACTGGACTCATAGAGGAGTTAGCCAAAGGCCAATTACAAGCTGATCTAGCTAAAGCCAGTGTATTCTGGACCTAGGACAATCTGGATTTAGGCCAAGAACTAGGATGGAAAGAGCTTTACTGGATGATGAATTATCTCCTGCTGTCAGCAGACAGTAGAAAGACATACATTTTCCTCCTCCTGGAATTACATGCTATAAGATAAGACAACAAGTGCCACTTAAAGGTGGCATGAGTCCTGAGAAATACGTTCTCAATTGCTTGTGATGTTGTGCCTGCTTATTTTTTGATATTTCTGTGACCATATTATATTATGTGATTATATATTGCAAATTTCATCCCTTTGCATCCCATTTAATCAAAACAGCTCTCTGCTCATAAAGAGTGTACCCCAATTTAGTAGCTGGCTTTAACAAAAACAGATTGTTTAATATTCATATTGTTGGAATGCCTAACAACTATGCTGAGGATGATCAGTTCTCCGGTGCCAAGTGCTTTGCAAAATATAGAACAAAATACTGTCTTTCGGAAAGCTAATAAAGTGAGAGCAAGACTGTGGATGGAAGATAAGGAAAATAAAGGGGTAAGAGTGACAACCAACATGACTTCACTGAGGGCAAGTTTTGCCCTACAAATGTAGTGACCTTCTGTGATGGGTTACAGGCTTGGTTGACAAGTGAAGAGCAACAGATGGACTTCTGCAAAGCATCAGACACTGTCCCACATCCTTGTGTCTAAGCTGGACAATGGTGTATTTGACAGATGGATCACCTGCTGGATAAGGAACTGTCCGGATGGTTGCACTCAAAGAGTTGTGGTCAAGTGCTCCATGTCTAAGAGGAGATTAGTGTCAATTTACATTCCTTAAGGGTCAATACTGGGACTAGCACTGTTAAACATCTTTGTCAATGATTCTAGGATTCTAGAATCCTGCTAGGGAAAAGTAGAGAATGCAAGGAAAGTACATGACTGAAGGTAACAAAAGCTTAGCTCTGCAACCAGCTGTATAACAAAGAGGGAGGACTGCAGGCTTAAGGCCAGCTTACTCATTCAGCTAATAGAAGAGTCTTTTCATTTCAGACATTAATATTATCATTGAGAATTTGTTAACTGGGTTCAGGGCATCCATTCCAGCTTCTAAATATAGGGGAAAACATCCAAATATCACTGACAAAATGCATTTACGGAATGAGTTTTATGAAAAGGTATCAAAAAATTCTGCATCTCAGAATTTTCTTTGTGTTGAAGAAGTGTTTGGGTAATGGACTGGGTAAAAGTTCAACCAGCTGATTGCTCTGAAAATTTTACATAAGCCATGTGTCTTCAAAGGTTGCAGCAAGAGTCACAGACAGCTATGCTTTATAAAACATCTAAGCTAAAGAACGAGGCCAATTAGTTTTAGAAGTTAAGGACATGCTAACAGTGCAATAAACATTAATCAGAATTAATGCCTGCATATGTTCTTACAGCCATGACATTAATCAAGTGTAAAGAGAACAGAAAGTGGTATATGTGGCCAAATTCATGCTTCTCTGGAAAGGTTTTCCTACAGGGGTGTTTTCCTGCCTATTTGAGAGGGAGCTCTACATCTTCAAATGTTTCAGTTATATGTAATGAGTGGGATGGTGAGGGTAAAAGCTGTACACAGTGGTATGGCCAAGAGCTGAACTGTTTGGCAGGAGGTTGTAGGACAGGGAGGAAAGCTGTGTGGGATTTGAAAAGTGACATTACTGCCCTAAGCTGAGGAGCTTTCTGCATACCCTCTGTAAAATGGGCATCACACGTTTTTCTGTGCAATGAAAGAACATTTTCTTTATACACTGGTAAAGGAGCATTTCCTTTGTACACTGAAGCACAAAATCTCACTCCTGGTTGGTACAGGCAGAATCCAACCTGTCAAGTCCCACGACTTGTCTGAGAGTTGGAAGCTGTGCATGCCCAGTGCTCAGTACGTTCCAGATGTAGGTTCTCAGTGCAGTGACGGCTAGCAAGGTTACTTGTAAGGGTAAGGTGGAACATGTACATAAATGTCTACAGAATTGGGGTTTTGGCCTCTGTCCTGGAGCATACACTCTCAATTTAGTGCTTGCAGTTTTAGCTATTGCCCTCTGAGAAGCTTTTTGTACCACCACTGTTCAAAATGCAGTTCATCAACTTCCCATTCCCTAGCTACCTTCACCACTGCTTTGTTAGCTCTAATTTCTCTTAGACAAGAACACATGTCCCTGTATCCAGAGGCAGTGTCAGAGGAAGGGAATAAATGCCTTTTTAAGTGCCAAACCTTAAGCTTTTATCACTGTTAAAACAAGTTCTCTAGACATTATTAACTCTTATGTGCTGAAAAAGTAGGTGAAATAAAATGAAAATAAAAAGTTAATATTTTTAAGTAGTTTTGGACACATACATCCTTGATAAAATAAAAAGACAGTCTTCACTGCATATTTAGCCAATGGCTAATCTTCAGGCTCCTAGCTCATAAGTGGAGTTTCTTGGTGCTTAGCTAACTTGACATTAAATTTAATTTCTCTCCCCACCAAAACAACTTACCTGAAAAGCTTAATAGGTGCTTTTGAGCCCCCAGAATCTCATGTCTGTGACTAGGGCTGCAATACAGAGCATTTCACTCCAGAGGTACTCAGCCAGTGACAAGGTGCCACTGTGACCTGACATGAGGCTGTTCACTCCAGGGAGCTGTCAGAAGGTGCTGAGCTGGCCAGAGAGGAAGAATTGCTGATCTCTTTACTGGCAACAGCTGATCCACTGCCATATCAAGATGGAAAGGTTTGTTCTTCTAAACCTGTATGAACATGAGGGTCAATAAAAGCCTTATCTGGTCTTTCCAGGAGTAAGTGGATACTGAAAGAGGAGAAAATTAGTTTTGGCTTTTGGCTTTGAAATCTAGTAAAATATCTCCATTCCCTTAGACTATAATAGTTTGCTAAATCATTAGTGTTAAAGTACTAAATTCTACAGCACTGAAGTAATATAAAGCTCTAAATTTTATACAGACACATGAAGTCCTTCACCAAAACCCATACCTTCCTCTGAAAAAGAACACTTTTTCAAATTCAAATTCAAAACTCCTGATATATTTAGCTATTTTATAAAAAAATTGTGTCCTCAGAAAAGGCAACATTATAACTCATACCAATTTTTCCAGTCACCTTCTTCAACTTCAGGCTCTGTTCTAATGTTTTTAATTTTTATTTCATACAGCTAGATCTCACCCCAATCTCATTCTCAGTCAAACCCTGGGTCATTCATTCCACTGCTTGTTCTGGAGCAACAAAGACAGAAAATAATTATGCATGATTGAGATGCAAATTATAATGCTTGAATTTGTGTATGTCAAAGCTATTATATTAAAGGAAAAAAAAAAAAAGAAAGGGGAAAAAGTTGCAATTGAAATTAGGAAGGGGGGATACAGAGAGAAACAATATAATGAATGTGGTTCTCCACAGATTTATTTTTTCCCTTGCATTAAGGATGTTATTCCTGACACCAGTGAACTTGGAAAAAAAATTTTTAAACTACCAAATGCATGGAAAACAAAGGTATGCCCAATTATAAAATTGTCTTACAAATCATCCTGTGTGATATTTCTGCAATTCTTTGTTCTACTGAACAAAGCATGCTAAATCATTCTAATGGCCCTTGCAACGTGCGAAAATAAACAGGCAGGAGTTATTGAATAATTCATTTAAGTGATATTTGATAAACACGGAGGAAGAGCTTATGTTAAAAACGTGTTTACGAAGCAAAGATGTAACCTTATGACTGGCTTGTGTTTTAATAGCTTTCACATAGCTAATGTCAAGGAAGTTTTCCTTGCAATGGTTTTGCCATTCAGCTGGTAGCACGTAGCCTAGCACACTGTGTTTGAAGGCAAAGGTAGTAGTTCCATGCAAATAAGAGCAGGGATAATCAGGGATAATTTAGAACAGTCATCAGGGACCATTTATGTTATTTATTTAAAATAAGTGGGTGACTATATTCACCAGGTACAGAAAACCAATAAATTAAAACCAACGGTTTGAGTTATTCAGAGGCAAATAGTGTTCTCTGATTCTGTAAATAGCCACAAAAAGGCCTGTCATTTCCTTTGTTTGGTTAGTTTTTTGTGTTCTTTGGGGTTTTTGTTTGTTTTTTGTTGATTTGTTGGTTTTTTGTTTTGGTTTTTTTTAATCAAGCAGATGAAGTATTTTATCACTTGGCAGAAATATTTTAGCTAATTGTATCTCATAAAGAGGATCCTACTAACTTTATCATTTAAATACAAAGATATCACTGTAAAGCATAATTTGCATTCCCCCTAAACTTGAAAAAAAATATCAAACCAGCAATAACCAAACAGCAAAGTAAATTAGAACCTTGCTGCTTTGCAGGGGAAAACTGAAATGTCCTTTGTGTGCTGCATTTCCACTAAAATCAAATGCAAAGTTACCATTCTCAGTATTATGGTTACAATATTCAGTGGTGACTAGATGAACTCTGAAAAACAGGGAAAAATGAACTCTGCAGTGAAAGAAAATGAAACTTTAGCTGAATGCTACTTACTGAAAGCACACTGAAAACAGAAATAAAGATACCTAGCAATGAAAGAGCATCCGGAACCTGTAGAATCAATCCTTGGTAATATTAACTGTCCAGTGCACCTCAGTTTTTCCTGTTACTTCATCTGCAGATGGACGCACTTCACAAGCTATTTCAGATCATGTGAGGAGGTCTTCCACAGTGTTTATTTCCCAGGAGGGTTGCCAATTGTTAATAAAAAAAAATTATTAAAATTTACATGCTAGTAAAAACTAAACTGGAAAATAAATATGCAGTTAATGAGAACAATTATATTGAACATTTATTAGCTTGTATGTGTCCTAAATCATAATTTCTTTATTAACATAGCTCCAGCTGCTAGCAGAACATATTTGAATTTATGTTTAGCTTTACACAGGCTTCTTGGGTATTTGAACAATAGGAGTAGATTTGAAGGAATGTAAGTGAAAGAGAACTTTTTATCTAATAAATATGGCAAAAGTGGAAGAGCTACTTAGTAATAATGTCTAATGTGAAAGGAGTGGCAATCATGCCATAGTATATGGGCAGAAAAAGGGCTTATGGCTCCAAAAAAAAAGAGGTTTATTAGTTATTCAGATGCTTAATTTGCTATAACCATTGTCTACTGTCTACTGAAGTGGCAACTACTTTTGGAAAGTGACCTGAGCTGACTGTCTTTATGGCAAGAAAGGGGAGATGGAATTTTCTGGCACACTGAAGTTATTTAAATGCCAACATAAATGCACATTCACTCACTTTGTCTGGCCATAATTAAAAATGTTATCTCCACCTACTAAAACAAGCAAACAAACAGCAAGATTGACTTCTTTTCACGCTGTTCTTGGCTTCCAGGGTGTACAGTTCCTTCACCCAATTTCTCCACATACACAACCTTATGGTATTCTGTGTGCAACCTTTCTGCCTATAAGAGGAGTTGAACTAATGGTGGCTCTTTTACCACCAGCAGATGATCTCGCAAGTGCAGATTTCCCCAGTGTACTGGCTATGAAATTAGGTAGTTTCAACATGCATAGCATAAAGTATGAGACCACTTAGGACCTGAATTAGCAACAGTAACGTATTCAGGGTTATTCTGAGAAGAAATCAGTTTTTAAACATCATCTGACCGTGAATACAATGAATCCATCTACTTATCTTAGGCCTGAATGGCTTGCTTAGTCATCAAAAAAAGGGTTTTCAGGTGGTCTTTACAAAGTTAGAGAACGCTGAAGAACTCTAATCTGAAAAAGATGAAAATAGACAAACTTCATGGCAAGGAATAAAAAATTGGCATTTCCTGGCACACTGTAGTTATTTAAAATAGATTTTGACACAGTGTTAGCATTTGAAATAGCTGTACATTTATAGAAATGTTGAATATCCAACAACAGCTAATTCCTTAAAACACATTTCCCTTCCTATTCCTATAGCATCTCCCATAAGATCCTATGTATCTTGTCTGGGTTGAAAATTCACGAATTTTTATTTTTGTTTTTTTCCAGGTGACAAGAAAATTTGAAGGAGAGAACTTTGGCCATTTACTGATTTCAATATACATTAACATTCAAAATTCTTTAATGAGTAAAAAAGAAATAAAATAAAATCAGTTAGGAGTCTTTGCAATAACAATAACGATGACAATAATAATTTGGCCAAATTTTAATCAGAATCCTGCAAAGGTGTCATTTCATGACATGAATAAAACAGGGGTAGTTCCACACTGAGCTAGTCTTATTCCTGGAGTGGTGTCTCCACTGTGACCACAGACACAGAGAGCTTTGAAGCAAATTGTTCTCCTCAGATGAAAAAAAGCTCTGACCTCTTCTGCATCCATGGAAAAGAAGATATTGCAGGCATAAAAATGAAGACATTTATGGAAGAGGAAACACGCCAGTATCCTCATAGGTGGGATAGCTGTGATATGTCAGCTTTAAAGTCCTTAGGTGGTGGTGGAAAAACGAATTGCTTTCACCTTCTGGTGTGAACATTTGTATGCTAAGTCTGCTTTCTAGGTCTTCTTATAGGAGTTAAGGGAATCAAAATACTTGGGGCAAATCCAAGTTAAGCACTTAAGTGCTGTGGAAGCTTTAGAGATAACCTTACCCTGTTTATGTTACTAATGAATATAGAGCTTTCTACAGAGTTTCTAGACCTGATACTCAGACACAGGATTAAAGCTGCCTCTGACCAGAAACTGTAAAAGTAATGGGAGAATGATATATTGGATGATATCCTATATAACATTTCTTTTCCTATTTATTTTTTTTTCCTCAGCACTAATGTGTTTCTTTACTGATGTTATCCTAATTACTTCATATGGAATCTGTTATGGGTGACTTAGCCTGTAAGTTTATGCTCTCACACAAGTTCATATTGCCAATTCCTTTTTGCTTCAGTAGAAGCTAAGACGTTTTCTACCAGTACTGATTGCAAAATATACAATTTCTGCCTAATTTTCACTTATTTTTTGGCCAGCTTGTAGCTACAAACAGATTTTTAAATTATATTATTTAGTCATTAGTATTAACTCATAAACAGTATTTGAAATTCTTCAGTATGCTTACATATATTAGAACAGTAATATTAATCATACTTCAGGCCCATGGGATTTTTCAGGAGCTGACCTTTGCAATATGAGCCAATTAGGCCAGATAGAGCGTTCCTCTGCTCTTCTGAAAGAGGTAAAATTAGAAAATATCTTGTTATAACTTTCGGAAAAAGGTGGAAAGCTGAAAAATTTCTGTTTGAAGTCCTCCCAGGTAATCTCTGTGGACAAGAGATTTCCACACGATTAAGTTACACATGCAGATTTCAAATTCTAATCTCAGTTTGTCTCTGAAAATTTTTGTTTTACCTGTTAGTTCTTTGCTAGGAACAAGCCCATCACAAACATTGAAGGTGAAGTCCCAGGATGTTTTGGAGTTCCATAATATCTCTTGCAATTTTTAGGTTTTGAGCCATTTGAAATGGAATTTTTTCTGTGAGAACTTATGGTCTCTTATGTGTCAGGGAGACAAATTCTAGGTTTTAAATCTTTGTCCTGTACCATGACGTGATCAACATTTTGGAATTTCCATAGAGATAATTTTGACTATATGGACACAGAACTGATGTGTCAGCTGTTACTTTCCAGAATTAATCAGAGGAAAAACTTCTTGACTTACAACTTTTTATAATAATACGCATAAAAAGTGTGGTTTTTTTGTCAACAAGTAGTTTTAATTGTTTGCAGCAAGCTGAAGAAAAAGAAAACAGCACAGTAACACACACAAGCTTGAAACTGATCACTACAGAATTTCCATTTTAAAGGTCAACCAATTTCCTTTACTTCATGTACCATTTTATAAGAGGAGAAGAAATTTAATGAATTAAGAAAGAGTAATGGATTTTGAATAGAAGAAATCAGGGAATAAAGTCCATATGTCTAAAACAGGGTTTTTTGTGCATTGGTTTTTATTTATGTAAAGAATACTTCCCTTCTAAAATACACTAGTTTAAAGAAGGCAGATTTAGAATTAATCTAAACCAATAAGCCATTCACAACACAACAGTACAAGATAGCCTAACTGGGTTTTTCCCTCTTTTATCCTTTAGAACTAAAGCAGAGAAATTTTATTTCAAACATATAGACTAATTTGGTAATTTCATTTAACTTTCAGTAACTGGTTTTCTCTGAGGATAAGAAGAATTTCTATCCCAAAGTTATGTCTAGTTTTCTATCTAAATAGACAGACATGAAACATTTCTTGGTAAAATTTTTATCAAAATGCCACAGAGAAGTTGAAAAACACTGATGAATCATTCCTCTTAAGAATCAGAATTCAACTAGTGTTCTATATTTATCAAAAAGGAAATTGAATTTGCTTTTTAAAGAGGAATTTTTCAGTTCACATTTCACCTTTTTTTTTTCCCAGCACTCCCTCTATTTTATTATTTTGCTTGGGTGATTCAACTCTCTAGCAATGAAGATGACAGTTCCAAATGTTCTTAAGGCCAGCTCACAGAATGTAGGTAAGCTTTTCCAAATTTCTGATTCACAGAAGTTCCACTGTTTATGTTCATTAACTAATGCTCAGAGTTGAAGTTAAGCACACCTTTCAGAAAAACTCCTCATGTTGATTTTTGAACTATTGTTTGATCAGAGTTCCTCACAGGTCTTAGTTAGAAGTCCCAGTAATTAACGCCTATCTCTTCAAATTCACACATTAGTTTGATCTCAGTGTTACAGCAAAAAATTCAGTATCATTATATTTAGGTTTACTTCCAGAGATTTGGTATTGTTACTTTTTGTTTTTTAGACAGAGTTATCTTTTATCTGATTTGAAATGCTTCAAGATTGACAAAATTATTTCTTAATCCTCTCTTTGATAAACTGAATTGATAGAGATCCTTATATCTCTACCTGTAAGGTATAGTTTCCATCTCTTTAATGGTGGCTGGGCTCTTCTCCAGACTGTGTTAGTTTCTTTAGTTAGATCCTTCTTGAAATATGGACACCCAAACTGCAAAACACGTTTCAGTAATGTTCACATCAGTACCATAACAGTTACATCCTGAAGGACAACATCAGGTTTCTTACTGGAATTACAGTTAGCTATCACCATGATCATAATACCTTGTTTAGAGTCATTGCTCCCTGGGGTAGAGTCTCCTGTCACAGATGATTGCCTGCATCTTTGCTTCAGATGTAAAAACCATCTGTCCCCTGTTGATGCATCTAGTGGTTTACTCTGCCTATGAAACAAGTTACCCATATTGCTTTGTATTAGAGTTCTGTCCTTGTCATGATTTCCCCCTCCCTCACTAAAGACTTTTTGTGTTTTCTTTCATGTCATTGACAAACACATTAAATGGCATAGCCCAAAACTTGAATTAGAGAGGTAGTATTCTAAGTGGTTCAGAAAGTTCATTTTTTTCCAACCTGTTTTTGAATTGTTACTTGCCAGCAAACTGTGTGTTGAGAAATACAAACCTAAATCTTCCTCACTCTTTCTGCTCTCACAGTTCCTCAGTTTGACTGTGAACTGGTAAAATTAGACTTATACTTAATCAGTGTGTACTGTGTAATTTGCCCTTTGTCTTAAAGTTTCTTGTCATACTAATGTTCCATACATTACTGTAAGTTCTAGTTATTTAACTTTTATTATATTATTTATATTATTTATTATAATATTAATTATATTTATTTATTATAATATTAACTTTCTATTCAACTTTCTATTTTAAAAGGCAAACATATATACCATGCCTAAAGTAGCAGCAATATAAAATTCCTATTTTCAAACATCATATGATTGCAAACACATGCGATTATATTACTCACTTTAAAAAAAAATAATCAAAGTTATTTGTGTATTTAAAACTAAGCATGTACTTAATTACTCACTAGCTTCCCTTTTAAAATATTGCACTGTTCTGATTCTTTCTCCTCTAAAAATAGCATAGAAACCTTATTCACACAGACCTCTGGCCAGCAGCTGTGAGATAAGCCCAGGTTAGAGACCCCCTGCAGAAAGAGTCACATATCCTTTGAATACTCCTGAAATTGCAGATTCTCTTTCTCCAGCTCCTGCTGCCTCAGATGCCAGTTGGTGTTGCTGGCTCTGGTGAAGGCAGCAGCAAGAGCAGCTGCAGCAATGGGGGCAAGGCTGCCTGCCTGCCTGCCTGAAATCTCTGCCTTGAATTAATTTTTCTCCTTACTGTGAGATAGACACACATTGGTCTTGTGTACCTGAATTGTTAGCATGTGTTTTTCCACAGAGAGCTGTTTCTGAATTTTGCAATAAGGAAAATAGTGAAAAGTAGAGGGAGCTAATTTAGAGAAGTTTTGTGATGAGAATCCATATAAATGGGGTTAAAAGCTGTATTTCATCAAGCATCCACCTTCTGTGGAACGCATGCTGTCCAGTCCGCTTCTCAAACTGGCTTAACAAAACTGGCAGCTGACTTAAGTCAGTATTACCTCTGGAACAGGGCAGGTAAGTTCTAGTGATGAGCAATATTTTCCATGGGCTTTCTTTGGGAACTGCAGATAATCCCACTGCCAATGGTCCTCAAATACAATGAGGTTTCCATCGCTATTTTCAATTTTGTATGTAATCAATGTCCATATACTTTGGATCCCTAGCATTAAATTTAAGGATTTTTCAGCCAGAATTTTGGTTCTGACCATTACAATTTTAAGCTGGATTCTGAAAACATCCCATTCCATTCTTTCAATTTAAAATATTTTTTCCATTCATGTCAGACAATTTTGCATGATCTAAGGTTCATTCCAAAGGATTTCTTCAAAACATTTTTACTGTTTTTCAAAAGAAACCGATCCAGGGTCCCATTTGGGATTTTTTTCTGTCCCTTGAAACAACTCCTTGAAACATCATTACTGATAATCCTATGAAAGTGGATAGCAACAGCTCAGGTTCTCCAATTGCTATTGGAAAATAGTTTAATATTTTTTGTAGCTGACCAGAGAGAATTACAAATTCTTTTTGATTACATGATGGAGATAGCATTTTCTTCTCTTTAGTATGCCAGTACTGTCAAGTATTACCAAAATATTAAACCCTGCAGCTGACACAAATTCAACACAAGTGCCTTATCCAAATTGCTACGACTGTTATCTTAAAGAGCATTGTCTGAACATTGTAAATGGCAAACTTTATTTATTGGGCAATAATTCCTTTTCTGGCTTGAGCACTTTTTTAATGGAAAAATTTACTATAATAGGAGCTTTTGCTCAAGAGTGAAATTTAAGGCATTATTGAATTTTCCAAAGTAAAATATCTACAGAAAAGTTGAGTGTTATCTTTTTGTTAGAGATGAAAAATGTACCTAGCAATGTGCATTCTTTCTATTTCCCAGCAAAGGAAATGTGCTTACATTCAACTGCAATTTTCTTCATATTATCCTAGACACTTCTGCTAAATGTTAGGGTCAGGAAGAGAATTAGAGTTCACCCGTAGAATAGCTTTGAGGCTTGGAATGGCCATCCCTTAATCTCTGCAGTGATCCATCCCGCTCCATATTCCTACTAATACTTGTCATTTACAATCCACAATTTTCTTTCTTGTTCTTAAACGTGGTATTGCAGAGTTCTGGCTAAGATTAGATTCTCTGAATGACAAAACAAATTAGTGGAGACTCTTAGTGCATGAAGTTAAATCATTTTGTATTGCTTGAGAAATTAATCTTAGCACCAGTGCCTGAGAACTGAAAACCTCTGAGTTACAGGTACCTTCACAGTAAAGCGGTGTTTTAATTGTTAGAAAATATAGGCCAGGCAAATATGGAAAATGGAAACCTGTCAACACATTTGTCTTTGTAGGTGCATTTTGGAAAGGGTAGCATGATATATTAAAAAGTCACAGTACTGAGATTAATCACATCATTTAAAAAAGGGATAACTTTTAGATTTGTTAGATTATAAGTTATTGATATAATACAGACCTTAAAAATAATTAAACATGTTAAATATCTAATATTTTGGTCAGCTTTGTAGTAGCTTTAAAAATACATTTGGGGGTTGGAACTAGATGATGTTTAAGATTCCTTTCAAGCCAAATTATTCTATTATTCTGTGTTTGGGTTGTTTTGGTTTTTTGTTTTGGTTTTTTTTTTTTAATATTGAATAAAACAAAAATGTCCTCTCTGCATAATCCAAGTCACAGAATTAAAAAAGAGCAAGAATATCTTCCCTGTACAGTAAATCCTGTAGTCATTAACATTTCTGGTGACTCATGCACTGTATTTTCTAATCAGGAGAAGAGCTGGAAGGCAAGGACAGAGACAGAAATGCTGCCATTTGAAGCTCTATTTCTTCCATTAATTTTCATGCAGGATTTTGGTTGTTCACCTCATCTTAGTTGCGATGACTCCTCGTCTTAGTCATTTCCCTCCCCTCAAAAATCCAACCCCCTTTCTCTTTCATCCCAGTTTAGGAAAGCCTGGGCTAGGTGGTGGTAAGTAGTTGTAAACTGGAAGGTACGTAAGAAATCATGGTGTAACCCATCAAATGCCAAAATCCTCAAGCCATATGGTTCACCTAGATAAAGGCAGCTCGTGACAAAATTATGTGAAAAGATGATACTGCTTCCTGCCACTTTATTCCAAAACTTTAGAAGTGAATCCCAAGTTAGTAGATGTTGAAAACCCCAGAAACAAATAGACAATACTCACTTAAATGAGCATGGAATGAGAGAGGATCGTGACAGAATGAGGATTTGTTCATTATTTTATGTAGAATGAAAGGAATTCAAGTCCTGTGAAAGAAAAGTGCAAAAGCTAAGAAAGCAAAGTGAGTTTAGAGGCATTTGATTGAACAATTTTCAGTGATCTCTTGGAATTTAGGGCCATGTATCAGCAGGTGGAAATATGAGTAGTTTTAGAAAAGGATACATAGATTAAATTATACAATCTAGATTGATGAAAGAGTGCAGGAAGCAACAAGAGAAGAAGCAGATGTAGAGGTGAATAAGGTTCACAGCCAAAAGGAGCTTGTGCTAAAAGCATTAACAAATAAATTAAAGGCTTGGGAATAAGTATTTTCTGAGTAATACCTTTTCTAATCAAACTATCCTTGTAAGAAGATGCTTTGCCACAGTCACTGAAGCCCCCTGGGTTAAGACCTCCATTATCAAAGTGTTTTACACAATGACCCAACAAACTACATCACTTATGTACTTTCCATGCCCTTCTTTTAAAGCTGATGCCTGACTGGATAACCTAAAAACATAAAATTGGTTTAAGACAAGATTGGTTTTAATGGCATTTAGCTGAAAAGAAGTAGTAGGTGCAGATTGATAGAGTAGAAATACTCTAAGCCCATCTTCTCAAGCCTCTCTTGTATCCTTGAAAGCCTAAAAACTCAACAACAGGAGGTAAGTGGGGAGTGCAGAAGAGGTCTTGACCCAAATAAAATATTTGCCTCCTGATTACAATAAAAATAATTTTAGTTGAAAAAAGGACCAAAAAAATAAATTTATAGTTAGTTAAATGCGTGTGGATAGCTGACAATAGCATTACTGAAGAAATTAAAATCTAAGAATATAATTTCATAAAGAGCCTCCTGATTATGAAATGCAAGGGCAAGAAGACCTTCAATTCAACATATGGAAAGAAAGGTGTTAACATGCTTAATTAGTTAATTTTAGCAGATTTCATTCTGAGTCATTCTAATTAAGATGGTGAAAGATGAGTCTTTTGAAAAAACTGCATTGCTACCGAGTCAGGGTAGGTTTAGGTTTAGGTTGGGTATCAAGCAGAGGTTTTTAACCCAGAGGGTGGTCAGGCACTGGAACAGGTTCCCCAGGGAAGTGGTCACAGCAGTGTGTGACTGGACAATCCTCTCAGGCACATGGTGTGACTCCTGGGGTGCCCTGCACAGATCCAGGAGTGGACTCAATGATCCTGATAGGTCCCTTTCAGCTCAGCATATTCTATGATTCTACTTGACAACAAATTTTTCTTTTAAAGGAATGCATAAGGAAATGGTTTGATTTCTGTTCACCATGAATGATCACAGTAAAATGACGGTACTCGGCAATGTTTAAAAGTCAGACTCCAAAGTAAGGCTTAAAGAAGTCTCTAATTTCATGATGCAAGCCTCCACTGAAAATATTAGACAACTACAGTATGGAAAATGCCAATATTTGCCAAACTGAAAAAAAGCTTGATTGATGCAATAAAGCTAATGTGCAACATAAAGAATTAGAAAATTTCTGATATTAGATTTTGATGAAAAAATTACTGCAATATGCCATAAAACCTAGACAAAGGTAAAAAGTATCATTTTGTAGGTTTCCAGACATAAAAGTACTTTCACTTATGCTCATGTTTATTTTGAGACATTTTAAAGCAGCAATTATTTTAGAAAAGGTTATTACAAAATGCCTTATTTCTGGACATGAAGAAATACTGCTCAGTAGAGAGTTACCATTTACCTGATTTTGCCAAACATAGTAATTGTCTTTTTGCCTGTGCTTTTCTTTTAGATTTGTGTTATTTCAGCATTGTTGCCATCTTTTTGAGGTTAGAAATTCTGCAGAGTAACCTCACTGCTATCATACTTTGTTCCTGAACAAGAGTGATTAATTTTATTTCCAGGTGTCTTTAATACTCCTTGTGTGTGTGTGTGTGTGTGTGTGGTTCCTTTAGTCTTAGTGAAATAATGTATTTGATCTTTTGAAGAAGTCAGCCCTGTGACATATCTTACCTCTCTGTGTTGCATGACCCAAATCCTTCATAATACTCTCTTTTCATGAGTGTGTTAAACTTTCTATTAAAAGAAACTTGGGTTTTCAACACACTTGATCATGTTAATGTGAGAAACTGAAACAGATGGAAAACAAGTTTAATACACATAAAATATAGTTCAGTCATCTTTGTTAGGAATTATGAATTAAATGTGGCAAATTTATTCAACTCCTGTAGATAAGGAAAAACACAATCCTTGTTGGCTTCTGTATCTTGAGAGGCTCTTCTACTAAAGACTACATATATATTTGTGTGAGCTATTAAATGGCAGAGAAACACTTCATATTCAGCTAAGCTTTTTCTAGAGACAGCAGCTTTGTGTTGCCGCCCAATAAATTTCACACTTTGCTATTCCCTGCTTCTACTCTTTAACAGTAATCCTAAAGATGAATGCAAAACTAGTTTAAAGTGAATTGGAATATGCTAACAGCTCATAACTATTTTTCACTGAAGAGAAGCTTTCTTCCAGAAATTCTTATGAGTAAAATAGATCCTTAAAAGAATCATCATTAGAAAAGGCTCTCCTTGCCAATTTGCTTAGAGGGAATGATGTATGGAAAAGAGGTGTTGAATACAAAGTCTTTCAGAAGTCTGATAAAGTCTGTTAAAGCCACCAAAGATTGTTGAAGCTTTACCTTCAGAATAATCTTTACCTTCTGTACTTCAGAAGTGTAACTTATTAAAAAAATCTAATAAAACCAAATCATGACTGGATGGTGGTGTAGCTTTATCACATATGGTAAAAGTGGTAGCTTTCCTTTCAAATGAGATCTGACAACCATTAAAAACAAACTTTGGTGCTATTCATCATGGGTCCAATTTATCTGTGTTTAAAATTTTGCAACCAAATTTCAGAAAGGTATGAGAGAAGGTTGTCTTATCAAAAGTGTGAGCTTGACTCATCATGGATTGCAGAAATAAGTTTAATGAAAGCAATTTAAATGTCTGCTAAGGTGTTAGACTATAAATTTAATTATGATAGGTGCTAATCCACAGGGATAACAAAGGCATCTCTTTTATTGATTTTTCTTTCAAGTAGCAGGTTGTCAGCTGGTGATCACTGTGGAAACTTTGCAGAGTATTAATAACAAGTAAACTGCTAGTCCAGCTCTTGAACTGCTGCAAGTCTTCTGTGCTGTCTCTCCTTAGATGTACAGGTGGGTAGACCCACATTCTGTTCCAACCTCAAAGTAGTCAGAGACACAGAAGAATGAAGAGTGAATGAAGAATGGAAGAGACCCTGAGAGGTCTCTTAGCACAGCTAGGAAAATTCCAAGCAAGGCAGGCAGTTTTGAGCAACTTTGCGTGGTCTGGAGCTGCACTCCACAGCTCCAAGGTATCCAGGGATTTACTTAAAGAGAAATTAATTTGGATCCATAATTACATGTATTGTTTTCATGAAATGACAGCTGTTCTTGCAGCAGTCCACATACTTCATGTTCAATGGCTATGTGATATTTTTGGTTATAAATTTCTAAGAAATATTTTTCTTAGTATCAAACTTAGAAAAACAGATGACATACATGACTACAGTGTATTTGTGTGACCTTGAAAACTCACTTTGAAGCAAATCATTAAGACCAGCATTTCAAGTTTGATATTTGGGAGACTAAATTTTCATTTTTGAATACCTGAATGGGGCCAGCACACATTACAGAACTGGGCTTCTGGAAGGGCACAATGCAAGCGCTTTTGCTCGGCTGGGTTTCTTGGCATGGAAATGCTAATGGATTTACTCTGGTTCACAGAAAGACAGGAAAGAAGGCTCCAGTCATCTTTGGCTGGAAAGACATTCTGTTTTATCTTGGTGGATGATATTTCAGCCTTAATTATGTTTGCCACTTCTGGGGGAGGGGAAAAAGGTCATCAATCCTTAGGAAACTATCCGCGCCAATTCATCAGCGTACGTGACTGTCCCCACTTTCCCCTCAATTGAAAGCTCTTCCTGCCAAGATTTCTCAAACTTTACAGTATACATAGTGAAAGGAAAAGAAGAATTAATACCCTACTAAAACATCCTGTTGTCCACACAGGTTCTTTTTCCCCTGGAAAGCGGATGAAAGAGACCAGGAGACACGTGTGACATCTTACTGCGTAACTTAATGCGCTGACAGCCACTTGGATGCTGGGGTGATAAGGGTGGCAAAAGAGCCTATATAGAAGAGATTAGCCAGGGATTTGGGAGAAAGGAAGCCAAGTGGCAATCAAACTGGCTGAAGAAAATAGAGGGAGCACAGAGAGGATTGTACAAGAAGCACCTGCTTGCTCTGAGTATATATTTATCTCCCTTTAGCTATTTCCCATGAGTCAGACAGCATTGGTAGCTGCAAATTCAAACACCATCAGAAGCCTTGGATATCAGCTTGGCCTGGTGATCCAATAACAGTAGTTATCTGTCATTGTTCAAGAGCACCTGGAAGCTGCTTTTGTATCACTAAAACACTTTATGCTATAATAGAAAAGCAAAATTATATCTACTATTTGAAGTTGCTGGGTGAGATTTTTTATGACTAACTCTGAGGTACAATAGTTCTTTCCCCCTCTTCCACCACCTCCTTACTTCCTTTTCTCTTTTATTTTTTCCTTTTCTATTTTTTGACCCCCAAAAAATCAGGACTCTTTATTGAACTCTGTAGGACATTGTCTTCAGTGATACATAAACACTTAAAAAAAGGAGATTTGTTGCCAGCTGACTGTGCAGAACTTTATTTTAATATGATAAAGTCAAGTAATTGCCCTTTGGCTTCTATTTAATTACATAAAAAAGTTAGTACTAAATGCTGCACCTTAAGAACTCTGAATTAGGATTTTCCTGTTTATAACCTGCATGTTTTCCTGTGTTTTTTCTGTTAGATAAAAATTAAAAAATAATAATAAAAAAGAATTAAAAGCAAGATTTTTTTTAAAAAAAGAAAGAGTAATTTGCAATACAATATATTAGCTGAACCTTGGTCTAAAACCTGATTTGTTTTACATCAGCTTGTAAGGAATGGTTTGTTCATATTTTTCTATTTTCATCCAGTGATCTTTATTTGATTTATAGGAGGCTATTTTAATCCAGCTGCAAATGCATCCCATTGTCTCTGTTGACACTGAGCATACCTATAAAACAAATGTACTTTTTACCATCTTATGCTGCAGGCTGCAACATGGGACTGCTTTTGCCTTCAGTCAAAAGCAGTCAGAGAACCAAGACATTCTTTGTCTACGGTACCTTTAATTTCAAATAAGCATCTAGATACACATAACATTTTGTGCAAGGAAAACATTTTTGATTAATAATTTAGCATAGAAGTCTATTCAATCAAAAGCTAAAAAAATAATTGAAAAATTCCATGGAGATGATACCGTTCATCGATGTCTAATGAAACTTCGGAATCTAAGTCAGCAGACAATTCAAACCTCTCACTTGCCAGTGAATGTGCTGTAATGAACACTGCATCTCTACCTTCTAGAGTTGACATAAGTAGAATAGATGTCAAAGCATAATAAACTCCTATAACTACAGATCTGAGGCTGTCAGAATCTCATCTAAAAACTCTCTCCCTAAAAAACCCGTAAACTGAAAACATGGATGCCCCATCCCTGGCACTGTTCAAGGCCAGGTTGAATGGGGCTCTGGACAAACTTCTTTATGGAAGGTGTCCCTGTCCATGGCAGGAAGAGTTGGATCTAGACAGTCTCCAAGGTCCCTTCCAATACAATCCATTCTATGTTTCCATGAAATGCTAACTTAGATGATGTGATCCTTACCTCAGAAAAACAAAAATAAACATACTCAAAGTCTTATTTTCAGGCAAAAAAAAAATAAAAATAATAAAAGTGGCCTTCATAAGGACAGGAGGGCCTTTGAGAGGTTATTTAATTCATCCTCAGTCCCTGAGAAAGTATTAACCACAATTCTATTCCCTCATTACCTTCTCTCACACCTGCTGTGATGAGACTCTGCAGGCTTAGTACACAGTCTCTTTCATTGCTTCACTTAAAGTGAAAAGTTTTCCTCACATTTAACATGGAACTTTCTTACTGCAGCTTAAAGCTATTACATGTGGTCTCTACCCATTTTAGACCTGAATAATAGATTATTGCCTTTTCTTTGCAACAGCTTTTTCATGTTGAAAGCCTGTTGTTACATTCCCCTCAGATTCTTCTTCTGTTTACTAAAATAGCTAAAGAACCCAAGCATCTTTTCTCATAAATAAAGCTCTATATCTCTAGTCAAGGGATTTTTGTTTTTCTTAGTGCATTTTAATTGGTCTACATCTTCCTAAGATGGTGCTTGAAACAGCAAATGGGGTTAGGTCTTACTAGTGAGAAACATTAATAAAGAACTTTCCCACCATTCTGGCTAACATATTTGAATACAATGATCTTCTCTGTACCTGCATGGCCTTAAAGGGTTTATTTGAATTGTGATCAGCTGCAATTCCCAGAGACTTTCCTCAGTGCAACTACCAACCCTGTTGTTCCATGTCTCTTCTTGTGAACCTGAATACTTTTACCTTTATTTTAATGTCAAAGGTTTATCATTATATTTATGATACATATATTATGTTTATATACAATATATATGTATATACACATATAATGTTTATATATATATAACCAAATATCATTGCAAATTATAAAAATTTGCAAGTTTAATTGTTGATTAATGTAACACTTTTCATTTCTTTCCCTACATCAGTAATAAAACCACTGAACATAAAAGACCCCACCTGTGAAATGTATCTGCTGAATTTGACTAGATGCTTCCTTCCAGTATTTATGGCATTTATTCTTCAGGTTCATTATCCAATCAGTCTTTCACTTTAAATTATATTTCTTCACCTTCATAGGATCCTAGAATGTTTTTCTTGGCTCTTAAAGACCATCCAGTTCCAAACCTCGTGCCATGGACAGGGACACTTTCCACTAAGCCAGGTTGTTTGAAGCCCCATCCATTCTGACCTTGAAAACTTACAGGCACGGAGGCATCCCCAAGGTTCTCTGGGCAACACGTTCCAATGTGTCATCACCCTCACAGAAAAAAGATTTCTTCTTAATATCAAATCTAATCCTACCCTGTTCCAGTTTGAAGCCATTATCCCTTGTCCTGTCACTACAAACCCTGGTAAGAAGTCCCTCCAGCTCCCTTTTTGACCCCATTTAGGTGCTGGAAGGCTGCTCTAAGGTCCCCCTGAAGTCTTTCCTCTCCAGGCTGAGCAACCCCAGCTCTCTCAGCCTGTCTTCACAGGGGAGTCTCTCCAGCCCTCTGATGATCTTTGTGGCCTCCTATGAACTTACTCCAACAGGGTTATATCCTTTTTAGGTTGGGGCCAGAAATCTGGATGCAGTACCCCAGGTGAGGTCTCACAAGAGTGAAGTGGAGGGGGAGAGTCCCCTCCCTTGACCTGCTGGTCATGCGACTTTTGAGAACATTATAGGAGTCGCTGTTAAGAGCTTTACTAGAGGTAAGATACAGAACAAAGCACAAGGTCAAAGCACAAAGAAAATAAAAAATCAGAATGGTTTGATCTGACTTGCTAATATGAATCCAGTTGACTTCTCTTAATCTTTTTCTTGTCTTCTAGATGCTTACAAATATTTGATACCATTATTCGAGTTGTTTTTCACATGGGTTTGAAGTTTAGATGTCTGACCTACAACTTAATAGATTCTCTATTAAAAATAAAATACATTAAAATAAAACAACAGCAAAGTTTCTTCAGTATATATGTATGTAGCTAATAATCTATATCGTGTCTACTTCACACCTTAATATTTCTGAAAGTGATCTGGGGTCTTCTAGGATAAAATTCATCAGGCCCAACTCATGTGACAATAGCTGTCTTCTCATATTAACCAATAAACCATAGTTTTTCTGTGTTCTAGACTGAGTTCTTCCCATGTTTTTGTGATAGTCGTAGCTTGGAAGTGGTTCTTGTCTACAGAAAACAGTTTTAAAATCTGGCATAGCACCTTTATGGAACACATTTGTAGGATATAACATCTAATTTTAAGTGGGTTTGTAGTTGTTGCAAGGTTTACCTTCAAAATGATCCTCTTTGGGTATGCAATGTAGGCACACAGAGCCTCACACCTGTTTTGTTCCTGATGTAGCTACTGAGGGTGAACACAGGTCATTCAGGCTGCAGTGCAAGTAAATCAAGCCTGCCAGAAACCCCAGGTACCTGCTTTGACTAATAATTCAGTTTAAGGCTCTGCTGCTACATTTTCTCTGCTAATTATTATGCTTTTTAGTAAAACTAAACTTATAGTAGGTAAGTATGCCAATGCTACAGTACCTCAGCTGATTTTATATTTATCTATATCTATATCATCTGTTCTGAACCTCAGACATGTGTCCCTTAATAAAATACCAGCAGCAATAGGGGAAGAATCAATAGAGTTAAGCTGCTTCTTGTTTATGGTATTTTGTTGGCAACAGATAGTTATTTCCTGTAATTCCTTGTTTATACATTAGTATGTGATAAATTACTTTGTGGCAGTGTTTTATTCTTTAATCAAAAAGATTGAATTCAAGTTGTCCCTTGCATTAATTATCTATCAGAATTCTCATATAGCACATTTTATTTATTTAGGCACTATATTTTAATTTACTGGTTGAATAAAAATGTAAATGCTTAGGACATAAATTCAACCCACTTTAGTAGATGTGTAGACCAGCAGGATGTATAATCATATACTTCCAATGTATATATTATAATTTTAATATATAACTCAAATACATAAAAGAAAGATACATGAAAACAAGCAAATTAAATATGGCATAATATGTAAATAAATATAATCCCTCACAAAAATTAATTAAGTAAAAAATTAAGTGTATAAGATATTCGTCCCCTTTACTATTTTCCTTTATTTTTCTCTAAAAGTTAATTTTGTGAAGAAAATTTTATTTATTAAAACAATTTAAAAAAAATTTGTTTGGAAATCAGTGATAAAGCTTTCGGCACTGACACATTTTGGAAGACCTTTGTAGTCCACTGGCTAAGTCTCAGGCACAACCCAACATACAGAGGGAACATAAAATGCAGTAAAATGCTGGAGCCAAGGAAAAGGTGGGCAGGACAGGGATGATAGAATTGGAAATATATTAGAGGTTCAGTTTAATATAATTTCAAATTAGTTTTGGAGCATTCAACTAGAATAACATTTTCAGAATCCATTAGTGTACCCCAGCAACAGACAGCAATCACCCTGAGAAGCCATAGGATGCAAAACCCTCCCTATTTTTCTTCAGTCTTTGGAGTGACCAGGAATTCCACAGTCAGAACAGGAAAAGGAAGGGGAAAGGAAAAGGAGTTATTTCAAAAAGTGTTAGTGTTCTATAAAACTCTCTACAAAGGTAGTTTAAAGCTGGAACAAAATATTTTTCTTTCTCCAGTCCTACGCCCTCCAAATCATTCATTTCCCCCCTGAAGAGAACTCAGAATTGAGTGAACTTAGAAAATGCTCATGGAGTTATTCATCTGATTTCTTCATTTTGTATCCATGGCAAAGCAATCTGCCTGATTGCCAAGAGACCTTTTTTGTTCAGTTGAATTGGGAGAGGGGTCAGAGAAGAGGAGAAGAAAAGGACATTTCAGGGAAAATGAAAACCACACAAGGAAGAAATAATAATACAGGTCAAGTTAAGGTTTAGAGTTTGTTGGAAGACGAGCATTTGGTTTTGTCTCGAGGTTACTTAACCTTTTTTCTTAACTCCCACTCTTTATCACTTAGTTACTTCAAAAAATAAAGGACATTTCAATATGAGAAGATGAACTATTTCTTTTCAAAAATGTCAAAAGTATTTTGAGTGTTCAGCTATTAGAATATTTAAACTTTTTTTTTGGCAGAAAGAGTTTGCCCACACAATCTCTTCAGAACTGCATGTAATTGTGAATTTACTATTTTCTAAGGAAAAAAAAAAGCAACAAGCCAAAGCTATCTGTTATTGAAAAGCACAAGATTGCCTGTGTAATAATTATTCATTGCATTTGTGTGGATTTAAGCTTTACATCTAGAGATTACTGGGGAAATATTTTTAAACAAAATTCCTTGACATACCATAGATCCTTGACTCTGTCGAAGATTTAAACAGTTCACATCATTCTCTCTCTTTAGGAAAAAAGCCCAACAGACCACCAAGTTTTTTTCTCCTTAAACAATGTGGAAGAAAATACAGTATATTTCAGTTAGACAAATCTTCCCAAAATGTTCAAAGATTAGTCTTTTTGGTTTTTTTTTTAATCCCTTTCTTATTAGGACACCATCAAAACTCTTCAGGGGTATTTTTTTTTCCTAACTATAAAAATAGACACTGGAAACACTTCATATTAGTTCAGAGGACAGGTTACACATGTGGGAGACAGCCCTGTCTTTTGTCAGTATCCTCTCTTGGACCTATTTAAACCTCACAAAAAAGCCATCAACAGTCATGTCTGACCCTGGATTCTCACACATTTAAGGTGAACACTCACATTAGCAGACTAAAGCAAATCCATTTGGCTGATGCACAGGATGAGCATTTGAATTATAGATTATATTACAGAAGCATAGAATCATATAATGGTCTGGGTTGGAAGGCACATTAAAGATCCTCTAGATCCGACACCCTCACCATGGATAGGGGTGCCATCCACTAGATCATGCTGCCCAGGGCTCTATCCAGCCTGGCCTTGAATATTTAGTGTACTTAGGTGAAGAAAAACTACAGGTTTAGGATTTGAAGTAACCCAGTCTGCTAAAACATGAATTCACTACAAGCCTGGGGGAAGACTCCCACCTGCTTCAATCTGAAGCCTCTTTGTCTCAAGTGAGTGTGTGATGTAGCTATGCCAAAATTAAGCTAAGTCACAGTTTGCAGTAATTTTCTCAGTAGGTCTTAAAGCAGGTTAATTTTTAATTAAGCCTTAAAGTAATTACTTTGCTTTTAAAATTAATTAGCTCTTGCTCCATGTTCTTTTTTCCTTACATGCAAAAGCTGTACTTGCATACACTATTTGCTGTAGTTTCAGGCTGTTTGGAGCCTGAACACGGAAATTCTACATCTGGTTATAGCACAATCTGTAAACCCTGTCAAATGGAGCAGTATTACCTTATTCATGTAAAGAAAAATTAGTCTGCCAGCTTTCCAGTGAGATGGAAATTTCATGAGAGAGCAAAAACTATTCCCCTAGAAAGAGTTTTTTCTAAACAAGTCTAGTTTGCCTCTTTGCTTACTGGATCATTTGGAGTTCTTACTGCTCTTCTAATAAGGATATCAACTTCTTTGCCTGTCATGTCTGGAGACACCCTCTGAGAAGGCTTGGTTTACTCTTTAATCCTCTTTGTCAACGCTTGTGCTAAGATCAAATGTTTGTACAAACAACTCTTCATTGTGCTAATGAGGGGCAGGATTTTGTTGGAACTGATTTTTCCTTTAAACTCTCAGAAAGTTGAACAAAGACTTTTGTTACAAATAAAATCATCAGGAACAAAAGGCTGTAACTGTTGCTGTAATCCTGGGGAATGTAACATTTCTGTAAAAAGTGCTCCCTCCCTTTCCTAAGCGTCCATTGCTGATGACCTAACATCATTAAAAGAATGACCTCAGCGAGAACCAAAACCCCGGGTTAGACTGTACCACAACACTCACTTTTCCCAGGACAGGCAGCAACAAAACACAGTGTATATAGTTAAGGTATGCTCACCTCACCTCCCTCAAATGCATCCATTCCTGGCAAAGGCAAAATAGTGATCACCAGTGCTCAAAGCATTGAAAAATAATGGTTAGAAATAGGGCAGGCCACAGCAGGGGAAAAATTTTTGATTTCACTGCATTCCTATCACAGGTTTTTAAAGGCATCCAAACAATAGTGCATCAGCTTTTTCAGTCAGCTTTTTATCCTCTAGCTTTTCCAGCTAGCAAAGGGGAAAAGCTGTTGCTGTGGATAGTTCAGTTAAAATACATATACATCCACGATAAAACTGCTCTGAAAAATAGGTAACTCAGGACACTAATGAACTAACTACAAGTTCAAATACAAACATGAACATTATGACAAGCATCAAAGACATTATTTAGGAAGAATTTCAGTTAAAGCTCTGCTACACATGCCTTGGAAAGATTGAAATACCAAACCACTATGTGTTTTTCACAGATGCTAATTGAGAGAAAGGAAGAAAATGGCCTGGTAATGCAATGACTGGTTCCCAGGATATTGCTTTCAGCACTAGTATTCCCCATTCCTGAAGGAGGTGAAGCAGCAGAAAGTGGTCTAGCAGCTGGGGGGACATAAAACGAGTAATTTATAGGCTGGAATTATAGATCTTCATATACAAGGCTTAAAGGGATCTTAAGACACTTGGGCATGTTCATCTCATTCAGCACATTTCTCTGAAATACCTTTTCTTTTGAAACTTTCAGACACACAAAGTGGTGAGGTGAGTTGGTCTTTGGTTTCACTCACTACTGTAATTCCAGCATTCAGGTTGCATCCCAACAGGAGGCACAAAGAGCTAGAAGGAAGATAAGCTCACAGCATCCTGGGTTCATAAAATTCCTGTAATTCAACAGACCCCTTCACCACTGCAGCAATAATTATTTCCCTCAGTTCCTAATTAGTCTGATTACACCTGTATGAACCCTTCTTCAGTTCTGGGATCAAAATTTTGTTCACCTGCCCAGGCTGCCAGTCTGCAGTCACAATCACTATGTCTCCAAGAGAGTACAATACCCAAGCATGGGCAGACAAGCAGATGATAAAACACAAAGTTTTATTAGGTTAAACACTTACTGTGGGATTCTATGTAAGCAATGATCTGTAACCAGTGTGAGCACTCAGTTCAGGTATACAGGCAGATAAGGAACCCTGCTCTGAGGTCAGACTACCAAGGAAAAAATGTGAGAGTCTGGTGGACACTGTACAAAATTAACGTAAGTAGATAGCAAAACTCAAAAGTGGTCTAAAACTATTAAGACAATAGTGAATAGTGGGATAAAATACCTAAGTGAATCCAAGTATGAGAAACCCCCTTTGGGTGAATAACATGGAAGCACAGTAATGGGAGTCCTGGCTTAGCAGGGATTCACACCAAGCCAGAACTGACAAATAGGGCATGAAATCAGCAAACCCAAGGCTAGTGGGTAAAGAATAAAGTCAGCTGGGGCTGATTATATGTGCAAAGGGAAAAAGAGAATACTGAGTAAAGCATGCAACCAGGGCTGTTCTGGGTCCCTCTGAGCAGCTCTGCACATGATCAGCTCAGCTCAGGGAGGTGTTGGCCAGGCAACCTCCCATTCTGGCTGCACCCCATGTCAGACTGGCTTCCGCAGCCCAGGGGACTGTGATATCCTTCCTGTGAAAGCAGGGACACCGAAAAAGGGGGGGTGGAGTGACTAGACCTTGCCCTAGCCCAGACATGGCTGAATGCTGGTGCCACAGGCTTGCCTTCCTCTCCTCTCTGTTGAGGAAAATCAGCAGATTAGCTGCAGTTCAGTTGATAGCACTTGCCCATCAATCTGATTCACTTTTCTATTAACTCTCACCACAGATGCCTAACAGTACTCGGAGGGCAGCAATTTAATCCTTCCTGATTTGGGCTGGGAAATGAAGAGATCACATAGATGCAAAATACTTGGAACAGCAGGAGCAGGACCACAGCTACAGGGTCAAGCAGAAAATGGTACCTCTGCAGTTAGGACATTGCATTCTCACTTCACTGCTGCTCTATTTTATTACTAGGCATCCTAGACTCTTGTGAGATTTTCCAGGAATTTGAACAGAAATTTAGTGATGCTACCTTGGTGGAGCAGACCTTTATGCAGTACATGGTGATTCTAGTGATAAATTATTCCTTATAGTAAGAGCAGTATAATTTTCCTGAGTTTAACACAGCGAGTCATTCTGGTTATTACAGAACCCCCCCCCCCCCCCCCCCAAACATTCTCATTGATAATGATTATTATATACTGCAGGATATTCAACCTCTAGAAAAATATAGACTTGTAAAAAACACCAGAAGTGTTTTAATTATCAAACCTAATTTATTTTCACCATTTTTACCCAGTATTTCTCTTCATCAAAATAAGGAATACTTTCTACTGGATTTTATTAAAAGTTGGTATAGCATATGTCCAATTTAATAATTCACAGCTGCTTAAGCTGTAACATCTAGTGACCTTTATTTGAATTATTTCACTTGAAATTGAATGGTTATTGCCAGAGTGCATACTTGTAAATTGAATCACTCAAGATTAAAAAAAAATAAATATCTGTATAAATTTTGTAGGCAAAATCTACCACTTCCTGATAGAGTCAGTTCAACCTAAGATAGAGAGCAATAGAATTAATCTACAACCAATCCTTCTGGAACAACTACACAGGGATACAGAATCCTCTTTATGAGAAATGTCATGACCCAGTATGTCCTAAGACTATGCTATTACGGCACTTCTATCAAATCAGTGCAGAAAAGTTTAAAAGAATACGAACAAAGAAAGAAAAAACAAGAGAGAAAATCACACTACCTTCCACAGCATGGGATGGTATGGATAAATTAACAACAATGACATAAATGGGATAAAACTGGATTTAAAGAGTTGGTTTTTCAGGTTTAGTTCTGGTATCACATTTTTTTCCAAAAGCAACAGATGTATTGCTTGTACAGAGGGAAGGTTCTGACTCCAACACAGTATATTTTTTGGCTAATAATCCTTAGAGACTTGTCCATGGAAGGTTCCTTTCACTCCAAAATGAAATACAGCAAATGAACAAAAGCATTGTTTCAGCATTTATATCGGTAAATATGACTAGTCCCATGGGAGAGGAGAAGAAAAAAAAAACAAACTGAAAATATTACTGGAAAAAAGGAGTGTTTGGTGGATGTAGCACAGGTAACATAAGCTTTAATCTGATTTTTGAATGTTTACTGCTAGATGCAAAATCTTCATCACGATCTGGAAGGTTCATTGTCCTCATTTGTGTGATGAGCACGACTTGATTTAGTTTACATTTTTATTTTGACTTAATCTGGGGGTTTTGTCATCATTTCAGATGCAGATGTTCAAGAATAAATGTTGATATTCTATTAACTATCTTGAAGTTGTAAATTTACAAACTGAATATGCATCGTTTGAAGATTAGTCCCAATTTACCTGCTCTGGGCCAAAACCCAAACTGATGAACATGGATGGTACTTCCCATATATAAAAGGTGATTTGGTGTAATTATACACTCACATGGGATGCATGGAGGAGAGGGAGAGGGAGAGGGAGAGGGAGAGGGAGAGGGAGAGGGAGAGGGAGAGGGAGAGGGAGAGGGAGAGGGAGAGGGAGAGGGAGAGGGAGAGGGAGAGGGAGAGGAGAGGAGAGGAGAGGAGAGGACTTAGAACAATAGGAAGATGGTCCTCTCTGCTCACCATGTTCCCTTAATTAGTAATGAAATGTGTTTGTCTCCATTTCTTCTTTGGGATAAACAAAACAACCCAGTAACAGCAATGAGTAAATGAAATACTACACCCAGACATAATTCCTTTAAAATCATACTGGTCTGATGCAATGTCATAATCAAGGTGCAAGAATCTAATCGCAGTCTTAGAAATAACCTCAAAGTAATGGCACATGTTACCAGCAGCACAGAGAGATATTCTAGATCCATGCAAACCAACCAAAAAAAAAATTATTTTAATTGGTAAAAGACAGTTCCACTCTGATATTTTATTCTGCTTGAAAATCCCTGCAATGTGAATCAATGGGTACATCCATATGCAAGAAGTTTAGCTGAATTCTTTAATTCATTCATTGGAAAATAAGTAAAAACTACTTTTTTACTTCAGTAGCGGGCTAGCACACACATCTTGGAGACATGTACATGTCTCTTGCAGGCATAAAGAAGAAGGTAAAGAGACCTATGATATCTATAGTTCATATTATTGGCACACAGTATTCCAGAAAAGTGAACTGAAAGAGGTTTTTTTCTAAATTTGCAGAGATTAATTTCCATCTTTGATTTTTTTTACTACCCAATCAGCATACTAACTGATTTCACTCATTTTTATAAATAGCATTTATCTTCTTATTGCTATTCAAATATAATTTACTCCAGGCATAGAGATTACAGACCTTGATTTTATCTGAAACATCTTTGAGTCATAGTGAGTAAAATGACTCACTTCCATCATCACTGTTCAGTAAAATGATTCTGGGATATCAAAATTATCTGTTCTGTCTAGTCCACCCTGTTCTATTTATTTTCCTTAAGCTTGACTTCTGATGAGCAATGATTTAAGGCAAGTTCCGGTTTTCCCTCTTTGCTTTTCAGACCAATCTTTCACTATTATATCTCCCAACTTCTAGACCAGAAGACCTGCCATTTTTGCAGCCACTGTCAAAGACACATTTTGTTTCACATAGCCTTTGCATTCTGATTCAGACACCAGTCAGCAATATCAGTGGGATCCCACTGGGAAGGAAAGGGCTGATTGGTCCTCAGGAAATCTCACTCTGACAGACAAGAAAAAAGTCTTGTCTGGCTGACTCAAAGGAATGCAAAGTCTAGGAAGCTAGCTATGTAGTGCATGTGACACGGAATCAAATTTAGGCTTAGTTCTGTACTCTGCAGTAGAAGAAAGACATTAAAATATTGGAGTGACATTAAAATATTGGAAGGTGGGTAAGAGAAGGAAGTATCTGACATATGAGGAGAGGTTGAGAGAGATAAGTCTGTTCAGCCTGGAGCAGAGAATGCTTGGGGCATTCCTATTAATATGTATCAATACCAGAGTGGGGGACTATGGAAGACAGACCCAGACTCCTCTCAGTGATGCCCATTGATAGAACAAGAGTCAACGGGCACAAACTGAAATACAGGAAGATTTGTTTAAAGATAAGAAATAAAAACCATCACATTTTATTGTAAGGGTATTTAAACATGAGAACAAGTTGTCTGGGAATGCTGTGGAATCTCTGTCTCTGGAGATATTCAAAACAAAAGTGGACATGGCCCTGAGCAATCTGCTCTAGATAACCTTGCTTTGAGCAGGGGGATTGGACTAGATGGCCTCTGGGGGTACCTCTCAGGCTCAAGCATTGTGTGATTCTGGCAGGAGCTAACATTGCTTGCACCTGATAAATGTCCTTTGGATGTATCCTGTACAGCATGCTGGGGGAATACTAAATAGATCTCTGTTCCCTGAGTCAACATTGCTTTTGCATTAATAACAAAATGGAGTTATATTTGATGTGCTTCCTGTATCCTTTTTTTGGCAACTGTGTTTAAACTAAATTATCTTCATGTCTAAATAGCAAAGGTAAGAGTCTTTACTCCTCCACCTGCAAAAGGAGGAAATATTTGCTTCTTTCTCTACTATACCTGCAAGAAAATAAAACCAAAGAAAATAAAAGAGTTCAGAAAATTGCATGCCTGAGTGTGCAACCTTCAACTTTGAGGTAAGTAAAGCCTATTAGAACTGAAACACCTGATGGAATTTTGTATGAAGCAGATCAGTTTAGTGCAATTTTTACAAGTTTCAACAAAAACACTAATTAATCTTCCAAATGGAAGAAAAAGAGATTGTGCTGATTTCTCATACATCAAGTTACAAATAACGTTTTCTCTTCCTGGAAGAACAGTGGAAGGGGTATCACATGTATAGGAAGAATAGAAGAAACTTCCCATGCAAGCATGCGGATGCTATACTGTAAAGTAACTGAAAAGTGGTCTTTCTACAACCTCTATAATTTATTTTTTGCTCATCCCACTCCAAAAACATCACTGACTCCAAATCTTATATTTTAATAACAATTGCAGAGGGGAAAAAAAGGTGCAGCTTACTAAAATTCTGTCTTCCCTGTAAGGGGGCTTACACTACCTTCTTTGAAACTCTGACCAGCAGAACACAGTCCAGCTGAGAAGAAACTGGGGCAACAGCAGATATTTACAGAGCTAAAAAACTGTACCACTAGCCCAGATCTTGGCCAGCAGTTCCATTTTCTCTCATGAGATTTTAGACCTACAATTCATAGAGTAGAGCAACGTCCTTTTCCCCTTGTTCACCCAAAGCAGAGGCCCAGAAATGTCAGATGCACATTCTCCAAGCTAGGTAATGGTGTTGACAAGGCAAAGGAGCCCTGGAGGAGTAGAAGCAGTTCATTTTCACTTCCACAAAGTGCTTTCACTGTAATTTAGATACAGCCACACTCTGTCCCATTTTCTGGAGATGGAGAAAATAAAAAGCTGACCATGCAGGGGGCAAAATATAATACAAAAACATTGAGCAAGGCATCTGAATTTCAAAGCTAACATTCCCGCTTTGTCCCAAAGACACTATGCCCTCTTACATCTTTAGACTTTTCCTTGTGTTTCTGTACCTAGTATCTTCAAAGCAGCTGTTTTCCTTCCAAAGAGGAAGCTGTTAATCAGTAAACAGTACTTGCATTGCTTTCTTAAAATCTATCCTAAAATTACTTCCAATATCAATGCTATTACCCTATGATAAATGCAAATTTGTGTGTCAGTCCTGCCTTCATAATGAATAAGTTGTATTACATATAGGAGGCAGAACATGACTAAATAGTAATCCTAGAATATCTGATTTATTACAAATTCATACCCTTAATTAACATAGAATACTTTTTACCCACAGTCTTCTCCTAGGCAACCTACCTGTTTTTCTGATGCAGAAGGTGGGAGAATGGTGTCCCTGTTTTGTGTTACAATGTACTGTTTTATCATCCTGCTGTGGCATGTATGTGGCACATAAAGAATGATCCAGCTTGTCAAAGTGCAGCTAGGGCAGCATATACTTATTCTTGCATTTTGCCACAATATATCCAAAGCAGTCATAATGATGATGCAGAGAATGTGGAGTTTGGTTTACATCAAAGGAATTCATGAAAGTTAATGCATATCAAAAATAAAAAGGCATCTGAGTCACTGCACAAAAGCTATTTTTGAACTTATATAATCAAATATACTTACGTATGATACAGAGAGACTGTGCCAGCTATGGCATGCATATCCCTCTACTGTAATTAATCTTTGCAAGCACTTTCAGTCATTTGAGATCTACATTTACTTCTGCCTCACACAGTTGTGGCGTTATCTCAGTTTTTACCATCTGTCACAGACATCAGAAAAAAAAATAAATTACTGAAACCAAAGATCATAGAAACAATTTTTAAAGCATTCTGGTTTTCATACTTTACCATTTCTGTAGGCTTGCACATATAATTAAGACAGAAAGCACCACGTTCCTGAATGAGAATGGAACACTATCAGCAAAGAAGCTCCGGCTTTCACAAGGCCTTTGCTTAATATACTCAGGTCTTGCATCTTTCACATCATGGTTCCATCTTACATTTCAGGTTCCTCTCTGTTTTTAAATGAAAGATCCAATGGAAATAGCAGGGGAGGAAGAAATCTTTTGGCAGATCAGCAGTTGCCAGGGTGTCTTTTCATGCTCTGGCAGTTGTTAGGAGTCTTACCCAAGAGCTAGGCCATTAATGAGAAGTCTAATGACTTCCATTCCTTTTCTTAAAGCATTCAGCATGTCACCAGTATTTATGAGAGAGCCTGCTGTAGCTACAGGGACATTATGTGCTTCACTGTATTTCAAGCTGAGAGATGTTGAAAATGGAGCATAAGTTTATCTATTTTGGGGGGTATTTTTGTTTTTTTTTTTTTAAAGTCTCCCTTTCCTTCTGTCCTTTGTAAATAAATGTGCCACATTCCTCACAGCCTGAAGCTAAAGAAATATCTTCAGGCTTGTTGCCAGATCTATTTTCCTCCAAATATCTACCAAATCACCAGAAGCTCTTATTAACTGAGTGAACTGAACCTTCAGACAACAACTGTTCCAGTCCCTCCTGGGGATTTTCTATCTGCTTATAGTAAATAATTCAAAGTTTGAAGTTTTGTACACTTATTCATTTAGTTTGCTTTATTTTTTTCAAGCTATCAATGGACTTAGCGAACAAAATGGTGGGGTTTAATACTGAACAATTCTACCAATTAAGGAAAAATATTCCACCTAGGTAGATCTATTTTCAGTTGTCTTCTTATAACATACTCTTTTTTCAAATGTCCCTCTGGGAAATTTGTTTTCCTTACTTTTCTGAGACCATGGCAACTTGTTAAGATCCCAGTTTCGCAAACACATGCTTCCTTACTGCAAATTTCAGAATCAGAGAATGGGTCAGGTTGGAAGGGGCCACAGTGGGTCACCTGATCCAGCCTCCCTGCTCAGGCAGGGCCATCCCAGAGCACACAGCACAGGACTGTGTCCAGACAGCTCTTGAATATCTCCAGTGAGGGAGACTCCACATCTCTCTGGACAATCTGTTCCAATGCTCAGTCACCTGCACAGTAAAAAAGTTCTTCCTCATATCCAGGTGGAACTTCCTGCGCATCAGTTTCTTCCCACTGCCTCTTGCCCTTTTTCTTGGCATCACCAAAAAGATTCCATGCATGGTTCCATGCATGGAAGCATAACCTTACATATTTGTAAGATTTTACCTTGATTCTTTAGTATCTGTTTATCCTCTGGCACCTATGTTATCTAACAAGTATTTCATTTAATACAAGTGAACCTGTCAAGATATTAATTTAAACCCTTTCTTGTTATTTGTCAAATTACCCATCTACCTAAAGGATTAAATATATGAGAAAGAGAATCCTGGAAGTGAAGTGACAATCAATAAGATCAAAATGCTTTGAAGTGTAGAAATACCATTGGAATACTAATTCAGCTCTTAAAAAGCTTAAATTGTTCCCCTGACACATTTATTTTGCTATCATTGCTCATCGATGCAGAAAGAAGATTCCCTCTTCTCCAACCTTCCAAACAGCTTTGAGTGCACTATTGATACCCTTGTTCGCCAATCCATCACCAGTTGCCTTAAAGATTAAATAATATTTCTCAGCAAGTTCCATGATCTCTTCTTCTAGTGGTTGTTGCAAGCACGATAAATACACCAATTCTCTTCCCATTTTTGAAACTGGAGAAACTTTTTGTCTTGTGTGCAGAGAAATCTCCTCTCAAACCAGATATTTTTTTCTCCAAGGGATGGAAAAGTGTCCTCTCCCCTGTCATGCCATCTCCATTTCATTGGTGTTTTCCTCTTGTGCTCTCTTTTGGCCTCACAGTCTAAGGGAATTACACATCACTGCTCAGAAATAGGTATCTGACTTTATAAATAATTTTGGCTATGTATTAAATGATTATTACATGGAGATGAAACATTCACATCACTTATTTTTACCCTTTTGCCACTGTAGATCCCCATTCAGATGATCTAGTGTGAGCACGCAGTAGCATTTTGGGAAGGGATCAAGAAAAAAATGGCAGAATTTTTACTGGACACCCTAGAATTTAATCAGATGTGCAAAAGTATTTCAAAGCAGAAGTTTTGCTTCCAGTAAAAGCTACCTGAAAAACTACTGAAAGCTAGTTATAATCTCACCTTTTTCATTGTATCTTTATGGCATTTCATTGTGATTAAGTATCATGGGGTGGTAAATGAGTCATAGAACAGCACAGAATGAGGTGTTAATATCTGCAGTTCTGTATTTTTTTCTTTCGCTATGACTAGAATTGTCCTGCTATTCTGTATCTACTGGTACATTTGTGGCATATACCTTCAGCTATAATGCAGCTATATGTTCTTTGGATGATAATAAGGAATGGAGTTGGATGTTATATCTTTATTACATCAATGATCTCCAACTTTTTTAAGCACTTTTAAAACTATCTTTTCTTAAATGACTCATGAAATGCCCCATGTAATGTGTACTCCCTGTAACCAGGCTAACAAGACTTAGCTACTGCTCAGGTGTCTTCTAGAGCAATAGCTCCTGCTTGGTGTGCTCAGGTAGTAACAGCACACAAAAGCAGAATTTATCATTAATCTCAGAATCAATTTTGATAGAAATAACACAAGGATAGAAGAACCGATTAAAATAAAAAGAAACAGTATCAGAGCCAAAGATAAGTGTTGACCTAAACTTCTCTGAAAGCTAATGCACTAGCAGCAATAACTCATCCCACTAATGTCCACTGCCTGAACATGCTATCATCAATCAGGAAGCTCTCCCAGGACTCCAAGATAAAACCAAATGGAAGGAGTATTTGTGTGGAGCTGTTGTGCTAAGTGAGGAACAATCTCAAATGCCTGTGAGGCGAGGAGAGATACATAACAAATAGAGGCTGATTTATAAAGAATTTAGGGCTAATCTCTGTTGGACTCAGGGCCCCTGAGACATTACATCTTGGGGAAATAATGGATGCCATTAAAAACGGCTATTTATTGCACTGTGCTATTTTTGACTCACAGGATTTGCAATATTCCCTTGAGAAATCTCCTAAATACCATGGAAAATACATCAGTAGTCAATGGCAATTATGATGCCGAATGTGGGAGGTGTATTGTAAAGTCCAATTTAAAGCACAGGTCAGAGAAATCAGACAAGGGAAAACTATAATTGCATACCATCAATGAATCTAAATGACTCTCTAATTATGATGCAGACTGTTATGAATCCAAGTGTTATTGCATGAAAGAGACTTATTACTCACAAAAAGCTTTTTAATTGCCTGTGTCCCAAGGAAGGGACATTGCAATGCAAAAGGCTATTTTTCTAGTCAAAAGTTCTGTCCATCTGTGCCTTGTAGCTGGAAGCTGTGAAAAAATTCAGTAATCAGGAAAAAAACCCCAACAACTTTCATTATAGCTAGTATTTAAATTTTAAGCCATGTCTTCCATAAAGTGGAATTTTTCTCCAGCATGATTTTTGTCACAGGAAGCCCTTTTGTTTTCTATGATTATTTTTAATGCTTAACCTTAAGGAATGGCTGGTTGTTATCAATATGGATATGTACATATTTACACAGCTCTAACCAGTATATTGGAAAGTGGCTGTCCCAAACCAGCAAAACAAAGCCGATAAGGCCAAGGAGGTGAGTACCGAGCAGGTGGGGCGGAGCAGGCTTCCCTGTCATACTCTGACCTCCAGAGCTTTCTAAAGGAAGACTTTGGTCTTTTGTTACTGGCATAAGCAAGCACATACATTTTAGCAAGTACATATAATAAATAGTACAAATACAAGCAAGAACCTGAATGGAGGCATGCATGTTAATAAACAACAGTTGTATCTACTGTCCGAGTCCTCATAAATTAAACTCACTAGGAAAAAACTGTCAAAAGCTCCACTAAGTTTTCCATTACCAAACAGACACTCTTCCTTAAGTTCCATAAGTTCCCTTATGAGGGTTTCTTTTTTAACTTGTAGAAAAACAGCAAGTGAGGAGAAATTTCCTGCCTCAGAGCTAGTTCATCAGTAAGCAGCAAATATGTTGGAAAGTCATTCCACTCCATTGGTAGGTCGCAAATGTTTTTAAAAGCCACTGCTGCCCCAAAATGATCTTTCAGCAAATAGAGCCATCAAGAACCCCATTGTATTAGAGAAAAGCAGTGGAAAGGCATTAGAGATGAGATTGCATTTCTGCTGGAGGTGAGAAGTAAGTAAGTGAGCAAAGTGGTCCAGGTGACAGTTTTCATAATACCTGTGCTTGTCATATCTGAGACCATCACAGCATAGGTCAGAGAAATTTCCCAGTGGGCAGCCTCAGTATTTTCCACATTCATCTGTCTTACTCTTGGGCTTCATGGTGAAACACAGATCAGATGTTCTGATATGTGAATCCTCACAGGTGGATAAGACCCTTCCAGCTGCTGAATAATCTTGTAACATACAAACATTGACCCCCAACTGACTACTTTCTCCCACGGTTTTGCCAACAGAGTCCTGTGTGCAGCCTTTGTATTAGGCAAAGCATTTGTGGGGTACAGCTGGCCAGTTCTTGTACAAAAACTGTTTTGGACACTGTGATAGTAATAAAATGGTATTCTCTGTTTACAAATTTAAATCACTTTTTACATCAAATACAATAGAGACCCAGGGGAGGGGTATCTGCATTTTAGAATGTGAGTAGTATCTCCATTTAGTTTAATGAAACAATAATTTTCCAGAAAAAAATATTGCACTGAATAGTAGATTTCTGAGCACATAAGAAAGGGTTTAGAAAGGACTTCTTACAACATGCTTAGTACATTTTCTGTAATCTGACAGTATGATCATTACAGTGATTTAGAGAAATGAAGCAAAGACTAATCTGTGCATAATTAAACTAATCAGGGCAAGTTTCACTGGGAGAGAAGATTGTTGATGAAGCATTTTACCTGGTTTGTGGGAAAAGCAAATTCTTAATATTCCCCTCACCCACACTTTTTCAATATTCTTTCCTCTAATTTGATTTCACAGTATTTACATAACAGTTGTAATGGGATTTTTTCCTAACTACCCTATAACAGTGCTTTCCATCCTCACCCACCATAAAAATGCTTTTCAACCATTTAAAAAGATTTAAACAATTATCAAGTAATGTAAAAATCTGTTTATTTAATGAACACTCGGAAAGTTACTTGCAGAACTGCATAAACAGCTATAGCAACTGTACTCATAACTCCTCAATTTTTCCAGTGCCCCTTGAATAGAAGTTCATTACTTGTAAAAGAAAAAAAATCTTACTGATCACAAACCCCAACATATTACACATGTTCTGAGCTGTATGTGGAATCTCATATCACCTTCTGTTTCCTTTGATGTTGAAGATAAAGTTACCTGATTGTTCTCTCGTTTTCTCTGGTGAAGGGCAGCCACATTAAAGTCTCTCAAAGGAAATAACGTGAGGGTAATAAACTCCACCTCCAGTACAAGTTAAGCTTCAGCTTGTGTTGAGGATGACTGGCAGGTTCAGGGCTCTGCAGCCCTGGGCAGTGCTGGTGTCCCACAGCAGGGCTTGGCATTGCTCTCCTCTGATCTGGGACACTGGCTTACAGGCTGTGTGTGGTGCTTGAAGGACAGGACAAAGGAAAAATACACAAATCACTAGTCCTGTCAGGTGCTTGGGGTCCTTTACAAGAAAATAAAGTAAGAAAGTGCATTTAAATCTCAGCTTCAGCTCGTCTGTGCCTTCCTCCAGCCCTGGCAAGAAATGGGGCACAGGCTCTTGGTGCATAAACACCTCTCTGATTGCTTTGGTCAGAATTACCATCCACCCACAAGTTCTTCCTACGGAGAACAATACAAAGATATCAAATGGAGAGAAATACCTTTAGTGGTAAAAGGAAAAACAAAAGGAATGCTAATTTCTCATCAAAACTAGTAAGTTCAAACTGAGCAGATGCAGAAAATCTGTATCCACAGAAGGTCTCCCTCATGACTGAATTCTAGCAGAGATCAGCTTTCATAATAAAGTTACAAATAATGACAAAAGTTATCTTTAAAAGAAGTAATGTCAACTCACAGGACATAACACAGGTTCACATGTTAAAGAATCAGGCAATTATTTCACCTGGAATCCAGAACACCCTGCTCTTCTGTCAGTGTCTCATAGTAATTACTCCTTCTGGTAATTGTTCCTCACAGATTAATCCAAGATAACTTAATATCACTGATGTCATCCTTTCCATTATTTTTTAACTTCAAGAGTTTTCTTATCTAAAGAATAAATCAATATGAGTTGAAAAATGTCTGTATAAATATATGTGATTGTAAAGCAGCAAATCACTGGTTTTGCCATGCTACCTGCTCATTAAGAAAATTAAATATAATGTGCACTAATATGTATATCCTTAGGCAATGGTATGGAGAGAAATTAAATAAATTAAAATTATTAGCTCCTTTCTATAAAGCTTATTCATATTGATGCTGTAGATTTTTAATATCATATACCTTCCAAAACTCAAAATATTGTTTAATATATACTAACATTTAATAGTTATTATAGATTAAAATTAGCATTTATTTGCTTATTTTCTTAAGCTTCAGGATGTCCTCACTCTAAAGATAGCTTCTGTGTATATTAATATTCCTCTTTTGAAAAGGAAGATTCTTTTATAAAACTTGACCCATATGGTTCGAGACTTGAAGAAAATACAGCAGTATTGTGAGTTTTAAGCATGTGTTCCTAGCAGCCAGCTTAATATCAAAGTAAGACAGGAGAGCTGTCCACTTAATGATGCAAATACTATTAGAGAGAAGATCAATATCAAACCCAGGATGCTACTGAAATTGCACTTTTATTTTCCTCTTACAGTTTTATATTTTGCTCTATGTTTTCAAGAAAGCTCATTGCTCTGTATATATGTATTGCTGAGCATTTACAGAAAAAGAAAATTGTCAGGTGTATCTAGCATTATGGAAATTTCTGTCCTACAGGTTTCATCCAGCTGTGTTTTATCTTGGACTAGTCATGGCAATAAAGACCACAGGAAAAAATGAGCACCATTATTCACTGCAGATACTGATTTTTTTTTTTTTTTTTGAGAACTTGTACTTTTTGATAATAATTCATAGCCATTAATATGTGTATTTTTCTGTAGCAATAGTGTTAGCATCTACAACCTGAACATCACAACCAATTCCTGATTAACTTCAGATACAGAGTAGACAATCTCTTATTTAATGTGTTGAAATGTAAAACTGTTTCAGGAATAAAATAATCTTTTGAATACTTTGTGCACAGAGAGGAACTAAAAGTGTAGCATGAGAGAAGATTTCAAGGTAACTGAACCCAAAGGTTTGACAGTGCTCTTTGCGTCTTTGACAAGGCTCAGAACAGCAGAACACACTGGTAGTGCTGGAAGCTCACATTTTTCCCCCTTGCCCTTTCATCTTTTCAAAATTGTTCATGTCTATAATGCAGTAAAAGGAAAAGAAAAAAAAAAGGCAACCTTTTTCTTCTTGTAAGACACAGGTTGATTGCTGTCTCTTTTTGAGATGTAGTATTTGCAGAAATGAGGTCACTGTCTGAAATCACTCCCCCATCTGCTCTGTTTAGCCTGTGAGTCATATGGAGTAAGAAAAAAGATTATCTGAGCCAGAGTTAACATGGAACTGAAAACAATAGGACAGCACAGCAACAAAAGCAATTACTACCCTACAGTTTTCTCTGTCCCTCTCTATTTGCTTACTAGCTAGGATGCATTAATTAAGAAAATCAACTGAAAATAAGACAGTGAGAAAAAATAGAGTGCCTGATTTTGAGTAAAGCAAGCAAAGTGGTGGCAGGAGAACCATGGCAGTGAGGCTGTAAAGCAAGTATTTTCAATAAGAAATGCTACAAAATTCATCAAGGATGAAACAATACCATTACGTCTTGTAAGTGCAACAGACTGGTGTGCCTTTTGGTCCCAAGAAATAAATCCCAAAGAAGTCACAGCCTCTATGTTCATGGGGGGGGGGTACAGACACAGGAGCAAAACAGGAACATAACAGGTTGGAGGATGTATCAGCATACTAGTGACACCTTGCACTCGAACCTTTTTCTGCTGCAGACTTTGAGGGAAAATGGAGTTTATTTCTCCACTTTTATTCCCTACTAGTATTCAATACAGATTTGACAAAATTCTCAGAGAAAGAGAAAGGATGTCTTCCAAAATAGAAAGTAATAAGATTCATTGAATTCAACATTTGTTTTCCTTTCAAATTTCTGGGTTCATCTACAGAAGTAGGTCAAAATATTCCAGAACTAGTTTGTGACCTAAAAATGCCACTTCAGATGTTTTGAAACTATATGTGAAATTGAGTTTTAAAAATACATAATAATGTATGAATGAAATGAAAACTGAATAATAAAGTAGAAGTAGATCAAGGCTTAGATGCATCTTTTAACCAAAGAGCTACAGATTTTGCTTCTTTTCTTGAAAAATAAAGTATTTAATGTTGCACATTTGTTGTATGACATAGACAGAGTTAACATGAAAAAAAGCCCAACATGAGATATGCTTTTCTGCATGATTCTGTGGGTGGCTTTCCTAGTGTTTATGTCTGTCTTAGGAAAGAGAAGAGAAACAGCTGCTCACATGCTTTCTGTGGCCAAGAACTGGGATCTGGCATCACTTTGACATCACCCTGAGCAGGTCCACCTGCACCCCTGGGGATGACATCAGGCCAAGATCATCACACAAGAGCTCTTCCACAAGAGGAATCTGCTGCTAGCTGTGCTCAGAGCCCCAGCTCAAACCCCAGCCCTCAGCCCTGGCAATGAAACCTCCCTTGAGAAGGGATGGGTGAAAATCTGGCACTTCCCATTTGCAGGAGTGCCTGAATGCTGACCCCCTGCCTCCATAGAACTGAAGTTTCAATATGTGTTTTTCTGCCCACACATACAATGTCTTCATTTTGGCAGATGAACCCAAAGGCAAGTTTTTTCATAGGCTTAATCAGTGGCCTTTTGCTTTCAGTCTCAAATTTATTGAAATATTTCTTTGGTGCACTTTCTCAGGGATGCTACTGAAAGCAGGGAAGTCACTCTTGGCACAGGAGAAGAAATTGCCATAAACTCCACAAAATTTCAGAGTTCATCAAAGGGCAGCTTAAGCAGGAGGATTGTTTATTCTGTTCTTTGAAAGGGAAAGAGAGGGAGAAATTCATGCAATGATTAAACAAGACGAGATATGCAATGTTCATAAAAAGAAAAATGGATGAAAAATAGAATTAATTTTAATTGTGAACTATTCAATGTACTAAATAAAACATAGGTGGAGTTTTGCAACTTGATTAATATCTTGTAGGAGGGATAGAGAATGAATATTTTCATATATTAACAAAAGATTATTTATTAAAGCATTTATTAAATGTTTGAAAAAGAATTGGCAAAGCTCATTATCGGTAAACAAACCTATAAACTCCCTACAAGCAAAATGAGAATCAAAATGAAGCACTTATTGATGCGCTAAAACATAAAAATAAAAATGCCAGTTCAGATAAATTTTTGACATTTGTTGGTTGCTTGTATTTTTAATTCAAATGAGTATTTCAAAACCACGTCTCACCTAGGGCTGCATACTCCAGTCCCTTGCTCTTCTGACAAGAAATGTAGCATGCAACCGCCAATATGTAAACTACTAGCTGAACTTATGGATTCAAAGTCTTAATTATGCAAATTCAGCTTATATTTCTAGGATCTGAGTTTGCATTTTGAGCCAGTATAAATCTTTTCCTTCTCTAAATAAAAATTTCTCTTGAGTACTAAAAAAGAAGTTAAAAGGATTTTTATTACTCTCTTAAACCTTAAACCAGCAAATTGGTCTCTTTTTGCTCAACTTTGCTAGCTGGCAATATTTCTCTATTACTGGTTGAATAGCTAAAATACAGACAATTTGTAAGCAGAAATAGCCAATGCATTTGCAGTAAAATTCATTCAGTGCCTACACTGTTCTGCTGAATGTTAAAATTTGTAAAATCTTTCACTTTGCCTTAACTGTAATGATAATGTCCCTGCAGGTAAAACGAGGTCAGTTGACTTCGTTCTTTCTCACCTCACCCCAGGCCTGTTCTCATAAGGCATATCAAACCCCACTAAACTAATGAGGCTGATTGAACAACCACATTTTCCAAACACTTCGGAAGCAGAACAATAACTGCTGATGCAGCTAGCTGGAGTGTCAGCCACAAAGGATTTACACTTATGGTTACAAAATGCTGGAGAAAACACGGAACTAGAAACTTCTACCAGGCAAGACAGTCTTCGTATGTTTCCGATGAAGATCCTATAGCTCTGCTTACAATCCCAAAATGCTAGTAACACTCACCCCTCTGCAAAATTCTGCTGGCTCATGCCCATCCCCATAAATGCTGGAACCCTTACTGCATTAGTGACCCCGAGTTTGACAACTGCTGCCTAGGTATTTCCCTCCCCTGTGCTATATTTGTATCCAGTCAATGAATCCAAAATCCCCCGCTAATTACCATCTAAGCTGTTATAAAGAATCTACACGTGTTACTGCATGAAAGAGGATTACTGTACTTTAAACTTAGCAAGGCTTGGTAATCCTGGGTACTGCAGCACTGGACACCGTAAGCAGTGTGGGTTTAGGTTCAGCGCTTTGGGCAGCGTTCCCTTGGCCGAGTGCTTCAGCTGTCACCACTGCTCTGCTTCTCCTGCAGTGCCCAAGACGTCTGCTCATGATTCCTGCTCCACTTGGTGAAAAGCACATGAAAAAAAAACACCTATACAAATATGTCCTGAATATATAATTATTCATTTAAGTGTTTTAACAATTCTTTTAACAATTCTGCAGTGTCCTTTCAAGGTGATGATGGCAGATTTCCTTGATGGTATTTATTGCCTTTCAAAATTGCTCTTTTAGAGTTAATGGTTTCTGTTTATAACAACCATGGAGGAAAAAAAGTAGCAGAGCTCCTACCCTAAGAAGTCAGATAGCCATCTTAAGCCTATGCTTATCTCCCAATCCAAGTGTTTTAGACATCTGAAGTTCCTGTTTGATGAACAAGTTAGTGGTTGAGGGCAGCATGAGAAATACAGCAAATGCTCCATTGCATTAAAATATGTTTTCAAATTTGATCAAATAATTTTACAACAAGCAAATAAGAATGCTCTGGCTTTATTTACAGATTGGAGGGGGAAAAGATCACTTTTATTAATAACTTGCACACTACGAATTTTACACAGTTCCATTAAGCAGTACTGAAAATCATTTGCTCCTAAAGGCTTACATAATATCTTCCAAAGCTCATGTTCTTCTCTTTCAGAGAGCAGAGGGAACTATCCAGTAGAAAAGACATTATCTCAAGAGACTCCATGAAGTTGACTTTTGCGAAAGGCTGAGCTTACAAGTCAAGGAAATATTCATTACACAGCTAAGAAGCATTGGAAGACAGGCTGTGAGACAAAAAAACCTACGAAAAAAGTCTATTAAGGAATTTTCCAGGGGTTCATCTTAAGAAGACACAGAGTGGAAGGCTTACAAAAAATATCAGTGGAGAAAAATTGCTGAGTTACAAATTTTAGAAGACTTGCTCCCCAGATACTCCTGGATTTTTCAAGTTTTCAGTGACAAAGATGGGAAAATGAGTGATTTAGACACCACCACCAATCAAATTGTGGTGAATGAAGAAGAAGAAAATATTTTCATTTTCAATAGCAGAAATAATCATGTCCACCACAGGTCCATTACTCATAAATTAGATTAATCAGCTACAGTAGTTTTGTAAATATTTTCTGAAAACAGACTCTTCCCAGATTATGAGTTTCTTGTCAATTAAGGAAAAAAAAATAAATCTCCTAAACAAATAATTTTCTATATCCATTTTCATCCTTGAATATCCCAAGATATGGACACATGCCATATCACCAAGGAAGGATTTGCTTATGCAGTTAAAATATCAATGTAAAGTACACATATAAAGAAATCCCCAAAATCCCAAACAACAGTTTTACAGTGCATCTTAATTAAAAAAAAAAAAAAAATTAGAAAAAGAGGGAGAAAATCCATGCTAGGTATTCTACACCTGTCTGCCCCTGGATTGAGAACTCTTCTGCAGAGGTCACTTGTCTACAAAGGTCCAGATTTTGCGCAGTATTTGTTCATTGAACCCAACTAGACTCTTTGTCCTGGTACCTTCTGGCCTTGAAGTTCATGGTTAAACTCCTTTACAACTTTTTTTTAACCCAAAGATCATTTCCCTTGCATCCTCATTCAGTTATTCTCAGGTCACTGAAACCTAGGAGATAGTGTCACAAAAAACATGTCCTCTATAAAAATTTTAAGCCTCATGTCTCAATACATGAAGTCAGCAGAGCAGTAAACTTCAGAAATGTGACACTACAGTGAACTGCAGAAATGTGTAGGCAGCACTGAAGTGAAACACCATGGATCTCTCAAAAGCACCCCACTGTGTCCCAGCAAAGTAATAGCAAAATATTATTAATGTAATTATTAATTATTAATAGAGGATTTTGTTTGGGGTGTTTCCCCAGAGGTCACTTAATCTAAAATTTTTTTGGTGCATGCTTCAAATTTTTTTTTTGTTAGGAGAAAAGGTATAAACTTTCCACAGCTTCTATTATTTCCCTGCCTTTTTTGTGTGACTTCAAATTTCTATATAATGAGTTAACTAAGTTATGTACGGTGTGATGGTACATGTCTATAAAGGGCCAAATCGTATTCTTTTGATTGAATCCACATAAACTCTTTGTTCCAGCAACTCAGTGCTCTAACTTTCATGGATAAAATCCTCATTTGCCCTGGAAATCAGTAACTCTAAAGATTGCCCAGTGGCACTTTCCGTTATAGTGGTCATAGAAATCCAGTTAGAGAAACCCACTTCAAATAAGAAAATGCTTTAAATTTCTATGTAATACTTTCAACATTCCTATTTACAGGTTTTGTGCATGACAGTATCCTCAATTTTCTTCTGATGGTGTCTTGTTATTTTTTTCTGAACAGTTAGAATTAAACTTCTCGGGAAGTGCCTGAGAGATCCCAAATACACTTCCCCTGTATCAGTATACTTAGCTTTCTCAGCCTCTCACTTCGGCAGTGTTCTTCTGAAATTCCTGTGATCTCATGCCAGCTAACATCAACAACTTCATGATGATAACAACAACCTTTGCTGTCCTTGTATATAAATCGAGTCACTCTGGTATTTCCAGCCTTCCTTATTTGAATGCTAAGACTGAGGACTCCATGTCTGAAGGAGGTCAAAATTTGCCTCCTCCAAGCATATTTACAAAATAGGAGGAAATCCCATGGATTTCTCTTGTTTTGTGTTCCTGCAGGGCAAATGCATTTTCATCTTTTTCTCCAAAGACAAAATCTGAAGTCTTGTAATGATTAAGATTTTGAAAACTTATTCTACCTGAAATTTCTCTCACAGTTCCTGACAGAGAACCCATGGGGAAAAATTTTCTTTGTGTTGACCTTTTAAAAGCTATTTAACACAGTATTTTTGTGATTAACATGATTAAATTGCCTGTGTGCAAGAAGACATCCCTTAAAAGACATCTCAGGAAAAATGGATGGTTGCATGGGGTAAGATGATAAGAGAACCAGTCCAGAGGCATGCACAGGAGCTGATGCCCTGCTGACTTACTGCATAGCTGGGTTTAACCTCTGCAGCAATCATGGTCCTTTTCAAGCTGGTTCCACAAGAGGAAAGAGACAAGAAAAAGGAAGAGATTATAATCAAGCATTAATTGAAATTCCTAAGTTAATATGACTTTAAAATATTATTTATCTATATGATATAATCTTTTCAATATGTAGCAATAGATTTGCAGCGTTATAATCTTAAGGTTTGCAGAGAAAGGAAGGTGAAGGTAGCTGCAAACAAATAAGGCAAGCTTGCAGCTACTGTTCCTTAAGAAGCTGATAAAGTTACTCTGAGACAAAAGCTCTCACATTTCCTCTATTCCAGCTCTATCAGTAAGTCTAAGGAAAAGATGTTGCCTCTCCCTACAAATCCTTCCTTTTTTCAACTCTTCTTGATCAAAAATTTGGGGGTCAGTCTTTATCCAAGCGGCAGAAAGACACGGTAATTATATTCCTGTAGAAGTGGAGTTAGTAGAAGCCAGCATATATTAAAGATGTGCAAGACTGGAGGAAAAATTGGTGCATCCTACAGAGAGGCTCCAGTCTTTCTGCATATACATTTTCAGCTGCAGTAGCGCTTTCCCAAAACATTTTTCCTTTCCCCCTCTAGGACAGCATGCTGGAAACTGCTTTGCAGAGATCTTTCCTCCCTTCCCCCACATCACATTATTCTTTACATCTTCTCTCTTACACTGAGCAAATGATGCAGAAAGAGTAGCCAGTGTTTTCCACACAAAACAATTTGTTGACTGTTAGAGGGCATATGGGCAGGACAAGCGCTGCCTTCAGCAGGGTATCTGTGCCCTCTGTCATTATTTTCTGCTCTCGCTGCCCGTTCCTAGCTCAAAGCAAGCCCTACTTCCGTCCGCTACTCGGAGCAGTCGTTTAAAGGACAAGAGTTTTTTTGTAGCTGTGCTGCAATTCACAATGCCAACACAGAGAGCCTCGTTCCTCCTCTAGTTTTTGTCAGGAATGAACACAAAAGATGGGGTGGGGGAAGGGAGGAAGAGATGGAAGAGTGCCCCAATGTTTATTCTGGTATATATAATATTCCTTGCAATGTTCAAAGACTTAATATGTATTATTAACTGGGTTACCTACGGAATATTAAATCATTATAAAAATAATAAAATAGACAAGGGTAAGTTATTTTCATTTCTGTAACTGCAGAAGAGGAAATACAATTGTTTTTATTTAAAGTAATTATCTGTGTCTGACAATTACTTTTTAACTGGTATTCAAATCTAGTTGCTATTTTGGGAAGATACTTACTTTTAAGCACATGATAGGTAGCAAACAAAAATATTGTTGAGATTTATTTACCGTAATCCAGTGCTACTATTTTATATATAAAAAAAAATTAAACGTATTTTCCAAGACACTCTCTTTTTCACATGAGCTGTTTCATGAGTCCTTTTGTGAGCCTCTTTATTCATAGCCACCATTTTATACAACAAAATCATGTGCGCTAGCAGATGAAAGCAAAGAAGCAGCATTTCAGTTTCTGGAGATTTAAAAAAATCATGTTTCCATGACAAACAACACAAACTAAAGTCCTCCTACCGTCAGTCATCTCATCAGTGAACCTACTGTGAATATCCAGTTTAGTTTACTATTGTAAATTAAAGAATAGATAAAGTTTTAGTGTATTTAAACTGGCGACAGCTATGTTAGATTTGGAAGAGCTCAGTGAAGGACCTACAAACACAGTTACACAGGGCTCTGACCCCCAGGGAGAGTAAGAAAAATTAAGTTCCAGCTAAATCATGCTTTTACAGCAACTGTTATTTCTTAGATTATAATTTTACAATTACTATCTCTGCTAGCTTGAACATGTAACAGAGAGTATAACAGTGAAAAAAGATACCACAGACTTGTGCTTTGGTCATCATTTTCTCTCTGAGAAGAAAACTGCCTAAAATGCCATATTTTTTTAATTTAGCTGTTTGTTCTTTACTCCAGCCTCAGGTAAGCATTGGACTATGGATAAAAGTCTTAAAGTATCTCCAGGAAAGAACTCGGTTGGTTCTTTCTTTGATAACAATGTTATCAAACAATAACAGTGTTTAGGTAGGTAAATTGCATTCAATCAAAGTTTTACTTTGAGGGTAAGCATTTGACCCATTTGATACAGAGAGCTGATCAACACTCAAAATTCAGTCACTGAAATGAAAAGATTCCTTTCCATAAATGACATGTGTGCAATAGGCAACAGAACTAAAACATCAAACCTTCACTGAGACGAGGAGTACAAACAGCGGGACACAGCACTCCTTGTTCCACGTAACTTTTATCTCCTAAAATCAATTGGAACTTATTCATGCAAAATGTTACAATTTTTGCAAAAGTTCATTTATTGTAATACAGAAACAAACATCATTCATCTAGGGAAAAGAAGGTGTATGGCACAATTCAGGTCTGCCTCCCTCTCCAAGAGGCAGAACCAGCCTGCTGAAGGGGTAAATAATGAGATAACAGAGCTGCTGCCTTCCAGAGAGGTTTCCCATGGCTGTTCAGGCAGCAGCAGCGAGGGGGGAAGTGAGGGCCTTGCTCTTACTACACCTGATGGCAACATTTGATGGTATGTGTAGAGATTTTGAAATATAATTCTGCTCCATGTTCAAGGAAAAAACCAATTATCCTTCGTGAGTTTAAATACTTTGAAACCCTATGAAAGGCTCAAGCAAAGTATTTTTCCTTTTCGCATATTTTCAAATAAGGCTGAAATAAATTTGCTGTGTTATTGAAATGAAATCCTGAAATTGGGCTGGAGAGCTCTGCAATGAAAGAATGATGCTCTCACATTGTGCCTGCTTCAAAATGGAATTTTCTCAGTGCCAGCCTGTGTCATTGGAAAATGTCATTGAAAAATGTCCATCTGACTTGGGATAAGAGGTGAATCTCCATCTCTGGGACGAAGGAAAGCAGAATTAATGTGCTGGCCCTCAGTCTTGACCTAAAATAGTGCAACAGTGTGCTCTCTGATACTTGAAACTGATGTCGAATCTAGCTTACCTCCCTGCTACACAAGCACCTCAGGTATTTTTAGGTACAAAAATATCAGAACTATTTGTGTTCTGAGGGGTGCAGAATAGCTTGAGAGCAACACAAAGCTTTGTAAGAATCCACATGACGCATTCGCAGCCTTATTTGTTAAATGCCACACGATATTTCATTTTTCAGTGCTTTAGCCCACCATCTCTGCTGCAGAATTCACTGGTTTCTCCAGCCTACCTCAACACTGAGATTTTTTTTTGTTCTTGCACACAGCCGGCAGTCTGGCAAGCTAATCGTCCTCTGCTGATTCTACCAGATGCCTGTGAAATAGAAAGCTGCCCACCACCAAAGACTGGCAGTTTTATGACTGTGACAATTGCTTTTGGCAAAATTATAATTAGTGCACCAATGTTGCTATGCATTCTAAATTGGATCACACTGATTCCTGCTCCAATTTTTTCAGACACTCTGAATATGATTTTTAAACAATTGTGAAAACAGCTGCATGCTGGTTGCCATTAAAACCAACATCCACCAGATCTCAGCATCAAGCACGGCAATGTTTCTCTCACTACTCCAAGAGGGTGACAGTGGCAAGAACTATGTTGCATTGGTCCAGGAAAGGCTGTCACTGTTGCTCCCAGAGCAGAAAACATCCTTGTGTGATTAGAGATAACAGCTCCTGTAATGTCTCCAAGTGGTTGCTGACATGCAGATTACACAGACTTTTTTGCTAAACAGAACACTATACAAGGCTGTTGCTGTGATTAAATATTTTTCATGTGTTTCCATTCCAAACATTTTTAAACACCTCTAAGCAAGAGAGAGTGGGTGGAGAAATATGACATGCAGAGAAAAATACTTAGAAATTTAACATTTTACAAAAAATATTCTTGAACAGGTCAGAAATGCTGTGCTTCTCCCTGATTGCTGCTCAAAAATGGCTCTCATGTCACTGCCTGATCTCTGTGAATATGGAAGATATAATTCCACCAATCTATTTTTTTTCATGTACGTTGGTGTTGCTTAGAGGGGGTGAGACAAGCAAGGTGCACACCTCTCTTTAACCAGTGCATCAGGTTATTTGCAACTTGGTACATCTGGCATGAGGTCTCTTGGAGATGTTTGGTGGTGGGGAGGAGACATCTTTCCAGGAGAGGTGGGTTCTCCTGAACCAAACAAGAGCTATCACAGGTGGTGGTTTCTCACCACCCTTAGCAAAGCCTGCCTGAGACCAGCTGTGATGCACTTGCAGACTAGTGAAACCAGCCTATTGTGAAATAGAGAGATGAAGAGCAGGCATGCTAAGTACCATTTTTTAAGGCACTTGAGATAAGAGTCAAGATGAGATGCTCTATTTGTGCCCAACAGCTGTGTTGCAGGCTAGAGGAACCTTCCCCAGGGGTGCTTCTCACTGCAGGGGTGATGGCAGGTGCCGTGACTCTGGGCCATCCCTGGCCCCAAATCCAACAGTTCTTTGGACAGACCCACAGGGAAGCCCCAGGGGGCTGCCCAGCAATGTTTCATGGCCCACAGCACACACAGAGCAGGTGGAGGGTGGGCAGCCCGTGTAACAAGAAGGAAGGTTTTGCCTTGTATTCACTGATTGACTGTGAGTTATATAAATCATAGAATGGTTTGGGTTGGAAGAGACCTTAAAGATCATCCAGTTCCTACCCCCCTGCCGCACTCAAGGACAGCTTTCACCAGACCAGATTGCTCAAACCTTCATTCAACCTGGCTTGGAATATTTCCAGGGATGGAGCATCCACAGCTTCTCTGGGTAACCTGTTCCTCACCACCCTCAGATTAATGATTTTTTTTCTCTAATATTTAATCAAAGCCCACTCTTAGTTTGAAGTCATTCCCTCCTGTCCTATCACTACACACCCTTGTAAAAAGTCTCCCTCCAGCTTTTCTGTAAGCCCCCTTTGGGTACTGGAATGTAGCAACTAGGTAACCCTGATGCCTTCTCTTTTCCAGGCTAAAAAATCTCAACTCCCTTAGCAAAGATTTTAGAACCACCACAAGAACCAGAATATGAGATAGCTTTGCATTGGTTAGAGCAGAGCAGCATTTGGACAAAAACATTGCTGGTCAGAGCTCCCAATGGGGAATGTTCAAAGGAACACACCAGGAGCAGTGACTCCTGCTTCCTTAACAATAATGTGCCTTGTAGGCATTTAGTGATGGCTGCTACAGATATGAATAAAACAATATTCACACACTGCCACTACATGACCTGTCTTCCCATTTTTATTTTCTATGAGGTAAGGGTAAGGTCATATGAAGCCAAAAGGTTTGGAGAAACAAATGAAAAAAATTGCAGAGCAGTCAAAGCCATTTACAAATGTTTGCTATAAGGCAAACACACGGAGAACAGAAACCCTGTGCCTGAGAGTCTCTGGCACACAGCTCACACAGCCACTGTCACCTGGCAAGCACAGGTAGGTGTCTCAAAGGGACATCTCTAAGGGAGTGATCAGCAACTAGCTTTGAAAAACCCAACTTTGGAGCCGAGATGTTCTGGTTATTGAGTGCTGTGGTCACAATCATAGTGCTGAAGACCTAAATAGCCTTTGCTGTTCAGGATAGGCCTTTCTGTTGCTATTGCAAAAGCCATCATCTTTTAAAAGAAAGTACTCTTTCAAGTCAATTTCATTATTTAAGGCCTGACAGTGGGCAAGCAAATCACCCTTATTCATGCAGTGGTTAGTCCAGAAAAAATGAGGAGGCAAAAGCTGTCCTGGGCATCTTCTTTATCATTCTTTGTAATGGATCTTAAAAGGGAGAAAAAGGAGAAAAAAACACAACCTAAACATCAAACAAATTAACATCAGCTTAAAATATCTCCATTGAATAAGGAAAAGTATCAAATCAGTTGTGTGGCAATACAAAAATTCTAGAAAATTCAATGTTCTTATCTTAGCATAATGTAATATATTTATACTGACCTATGATAGTGTTGAAACTAACTGTAGATGAAAACAACTCTTCCATTCCCATACTAATGTGTTTTATCTGAAGTAAGGGAAATCAAGATAGGAAGTAAAACAAGAAAAAACCCAGTTTGAGGGTTTTTAACGACCCATAGGAGAAGAGTCAGTGGGGGGAAATCTCTACTACCGCAGATTAGCAATGTATGAGGGACAGGTGGAAAACCCAATAAGAGCAATAACTTATTTTTCTTCCCCCAGGAATGGCATAAAACAAATAGAAAACAGTGTGTCATGGAACAATTGTTTGTAGAGTTTGGTAATGTTCAGTATGCTGTGGAAACAACAAATGGGAAACTGTTGATCCAGTTAAACATTAGCAATTTATAGGCAGTAAGTAATTGAGTGGATTGATCATTTTGGTGCTATTTGGAAAACAGCTGGAAGACTTTAGGGATGTAATGGAAAAACTACAACCAAAAGCAATCCAGCTCCCCATCTTCTTCAAAACAGCTGCTTTTTTTCATTCAGGAACTTTGCAGGTCTTGCTAAAATTTCCTATTGCTTTGTATATTTTTTGAAAAGCATTTATTAAATTATCTCTTGTGTGTGGGTTTGTTTTTGGTGTTTTTTTTTTATTGAAAATAAAAATTTCCAGAAATTCACAGCAAAATTCCACACAAATAGATGAGAGAAAGAAATCACACAAGATAATTTGCTCACAGGTTGTCTCTCACCTTGTTTCATAGGTGCTGGTGTGCTAACTTCAATGACTAATATTTAAACAATTAGCACAAAATCATCTTCTGAATACTATGGTTTGCACAGGAGAAACATCACGGTGACTAGCACTGTGTAGTTAAGGGTGCATACGTGTGGCTAATGGAGGAGGGGGAGCAGTGTTCCTCCCTGTGTGTATCTCCAGATGTTCAAAACAACGGGAGCCATCATCTCTAGCATCAGCACAGATACTACAGTACTCAAAGCTCAATTAAAAAAAAAAAAAAGACTGTTATGAATTTCTAGAAACAGCGAAAAGTCACAAATGTTATGAATGTAGGGGCTGTATTTCTCCAGCATGTTCCCCTGCCGCTTCATCCACTGTTTTCTCCACAGCTGCATCCCCAAGCCCTACCCTATAGCCTGCTATGTGGAAAACCAGCACCAAAAGAATGAAATCCATGGAAATATACAGCTTTTATAAGACGTTAGGCAATTTAGCTATTAATAACACTTGACGTCACACCTTCAGGGAAGCAGAAATGCTCCTGAAGGGGAGCTAAAATAGGCCAGCTTTGACTCAGTATGGCTACAAGGGCTGCAGCTGGCCAAAGGCAGCCCCACTGCTACTCACTTCTCCAGGATAATAGGGCTCTTTAAACTATCTCTCCCAGATCTCTGTTTTCAGTGATTTTGCTGTCAGCAAACTAAAAACAATGAAGAGACAGATAATACACTTGTGGTAATTTGAATGCTATTTCACGTTAATTAGCCAGGTCAGCCTTGCTGCAGCACTTGAATTAATTGTGGGAAAGTGGTGACATCAGTTCACTGCTAGGTAGCACTGACAGAGCTGTTCAGCAGCTAATCCATCATCAGAGACAGAGGCAGCATTTTGAAAGAAGATACAAAGCTTCAGGCATTGCTTTTTCTCTGTGACCGACTGATGGAGCCTGTTATTAATATTAATGTTTTATTAATGAAGATGATAAAGGAAAGAGACATTTATGGGCATGCTTGGACTTAGACCTAGCTCTCTCTATCACAGTCCATTTCCCAAAAGGACAGAGCACTTGTCATTCCAGAGCTGTCCTTGCTTCTCTGGCAAGAGAAGCTTCTCTTGCTTCATGGTGCCCATGGTCACACGGACATTAGGTGTGCTGTGTGCCATGCAGCACTGCTCCCCTCCATACCTCCGCTCCCACCAAACTTGGTGCAGAAGGAGAGCATTGGTTTTGGTGCTGATGTGAGGCAAAACTTGTTAGCAAAAGGTTTATCACTGCAGCAGCAGAGCCGTGTTTTCCCCCTGACCCCAGCACTGCTCTGCCTTGCTCAGTGTTGGCAGAAAGTTTGCACATCCCCAGGGGAGCCCGCAAGACCCCTGCAAGCTCTGCTCTGCTTTTCTGAACAGCCTTTTCCCTGTCTCCACTATAACGTTATTCTCTCATTTTGTTCTTCATAAATGCTGCTTAGAAAGCCAAGTGACAACCTGCTTAGAGGAGAAAAAAAAGAAGCATTTGTCCTCTGAATGCAGTATAGCACACATACAAATATACCTCTTAGTTATATAGGATTCCTTCTTCTTTCCAAAAGTAATTGATAAGAGTTTGCTTGCTATAAGTCAAATGCAACTGATTAAGAGGGCTTATTGCTAGTATAAAAATAATTTTCCTTGTCATGATGAAACATTAATATACCATAAGAAACCACTTTTCTGCCATCAGTTAGAAATATCTGTCATACAAAAATAGACAATTAATGGGCATGTGAAATTGTCTCATACTGATCCCACACCAACAGTTTATTATTACCCAGTTTTTGGGGCTGTTTCCTCAACAGAAGGTATCAAATTGGGTAAGACACTTCCACTGGATTAGCCTACTGGGTCATTTTCTGACTCTTAATACAACTCACGGTAGAAGTTGACATGTTTTAAATACCAGCAAATTTTTTATTCCATTTATATAACCCATCATTAAAAGAATAGTTTAGCTGTAGCTTTTTGACCTAACCAAAGAAAAGACAGTAAACCAATAGAAAGAGTCCAATCTAGCTGATCACACTTTTAGGTCCGTGACCTCTAAGTGGAAAAGGTTAGAAATAAACAAATAACAATAATTGTCAAGACCTTTTCTTTCTGGTTAGGCAGAGTGCAATTGTTTCGCTTTTTTGATTTTCACACTGAAGGTAACATATGGTCACACAGGAAAATCTGCCAATGCAGCGCACAAAGCATCTTTTCTCACAATATTTGAAACAAAAAAAACCTAGTTCTTCCCTCAAAAACAAGATCCTAATGTATCTGCCACATCTTTCCCCCACCCCAAGAAAGAGAAACATCATCTTAATCCCTGAGAAATAAAGATTATTTTCAGTGTGGAGCCAACATATATGGTTGCTATGGTGACATAACAGTTGGCTAAATTCAATCAGTACTCCCTATAATATGGTATTTTGTTTAAGAAGTCACTACTTAAAGAAGAAGTCCCCCATATCCCCTTTCCCTTCCCCCCATCATTTAAGAGTACTCAACAGGCTTATTACTGTACCAATCACTGTGACACCGTGACCCTGATGTGAAGTCTCCTCTTGAGGGAACCCCAATAAGCACCAAGAATAACCAGTTAATCAGCTGTGAAAACGTATGACACATTGCATTCTCCCTTTACCTTCCTCTGTCTTATCTGATACATTCCTGAACCCTTATACACTAATGTGTCTTTGCAGGGGCTATTTTTAACACATCGCTGACCTAAGCAGCTGGATTCCTCCCACCCCACCCCACTACACTTTCCTTTTCTGACATTTTTCAAATAAGTAGAATACCATTTTCAGCTATGCAGCGGTTTAGCCACAGTGGAATAATTTTGAAACCCCACAGTAACTTGTGTAACGTTCAACATCACAAGGACTGGGAGCTTTTTAGAGTCACTAAAGGCAATTTCCACTTCCCAGATAAGAAAAGTATCAAGGCTTACTAAGGGAGTTTGGGAAAAAAAAAAAAGATTGAAGTAGATGGGAGGTCACTTTAGTCCCATAAATATGTCTAAAATGGCCATAAAAACAATGAAGAATGAGTATAGTTAATATGGGATCAGAGAAATCTCAGCACAGGAAAGACATGGACTTTCTGGAATTGAAACACCTCCACTATGAAGACAGGATGAGAAAATTGGAGTGGTTCAGCCTGGGAAAGAGAATGCTCCAGGGAGACCTCATTGAGACCTTCCAGTATTTAAAGGGGGGACTTCATGAGACATGGGGCAGATGTTTTAGTAGGGCCTGTAGCAATAGGACAAGGGGTAATAATTTTAAACTTAAAATTAGACTACAAGGAAGAAAAGTTTTACAATGCAGGTAGTGAAACACTGGAATGGTTTTCCCAGACAGGTGCCCCATGCCTGTAAACAATCAAGGTCAGTTTGGATGGGACTCTGAGCAACCTGCTCGAGTTGAGGACGCTCCTCCCCATGGTGAGGAGGTTGGACTAGATGACTTAGGAGTCCTCTCCAACCCAAACCACTCTATGACTCAATAATTCCAAATGGCACCTAGTGCTTTTGTCAAAGCTTTAAGAAATTTCAATTTAAGAAATTGTTTGTTAGATTGTTAATGGGTCTGTCTTAAAACTGAGCCTTTTGTGCCCTGCTTCATCATGCAATCACTCTCTAGACACTCCATAGTAAAAATACAGAGAACAAGGACAGAGAGTGTCTCTACATTGCAAGCAGAGTGAAATGGTGGAGGTCTCTGCGCAGCACTCTCAGATTATTATAGCAAACTTGGATTTGAGCAAGGCTTTTACACAGGCATATAGCAACAGACAAGGAGTAATGGCCTTATACTGAATGAGTGTGTCTTTGGAATATATATTAGGAGGAAATTATTCACAGTGAAGGCTGTGAGATACTGGAGCTGGTTGCCCAGAGAATAGATGCGCTATCCCCAAAAGTTTTCCAGGTTGGATGCGGCTTTGACAAACTGGTCTAGTGGAACATCTCCCTGCTCATGGTGGGAGGATAAAATGATGGGACCTTTAAGGTTCCTTCCAACCCAAACCATTCTATGAAGACTGCAGATGTTAGCAAGATTCAGGTTTTTTACACATGCAGAAACCAGCAGTCAAATCCAGGAGTCTCGGACATGCGCTTCCTTTTTAGCCCTGTCCACCCCTTGTTGCCACTCATGGAAGCAGGTTCCAGGTTTACTGATGGCCTTGAGCCAGCTCTGGGAGAAAGAAATTGTTCCAATTCCTCATCCTGCTGCTGGAAAAGAAATACTGCCAGAATTTATGATCTCTTGGGACAGAGAATAAAAATAAAGCCTGAGCTGAGGCAAGCCCTGCACTGACTCTGCAGCATCTCAGTAACATTAGGGGTTCCTTTCAGCTTTTGTAGTTTGCTTTTCATCCTTGCTGTTCATTCATCATAGAAAAAGACAAGCCCATATTTTAATGACAACTTGAAAGATCTCTTCCTTTCTTTCTAGCCAAGGACATTGGATCCAATTCAAAATACTGTTTAAAAATGTTTTTCCCACTTAAAAACCTCACTGAGCTTTTAATGCACAATTAAGAAATGCTAAAAAATGTATTTTATGCAGCAGTTGAAAATTATGCTAATCCTGACAATCAGCTCCCAAATTCAAATTGTGGCAGTAATAGAATTGCGTAAGTTTATATTCTAAGAATGCTTCTTGCACCGACATGGCAGCACAAAAAACTCATATCTAACCAAAAGAAAAGGTCTCAATAAGATGTATGGCTTGCAATGGTGGCAAGCCTGAGGCCATTAATTGCCATATTCTTTCAATTCCATTTTTATTTTTATTCTAAAGTCATACAGTTAAGTTGACAATAAATAAGACAAAGCACAGAAAATTGTAAGGTATTTTAATGTAAAAAAAATAATATTTCAAGGTTTTAAAAAGGATTGTCTGCTACAAATCTGCAAAGCAAATCTGAGACTATCATGGAATGTGTTATGTTATTTGCATTCAATTATTTGCACTAAGCCCTCACTGACTAATGCCTGGCAGAAGAGATTTATTTTGTGCATCAAAGGATCTTCCATTTGGAGTTTACAATGAGCAGATGGGAGCAACTGAGAGTAATAATCTTTTTCTTCCAGTGTACTTAAGTCACCCGATATTGTTGGTGTTAAAACAGAATGGAGCTGATGCCATCTGTAGATATTACTCCTTTTTCTATGCTGAGAAATACTTAGGAAGTTTAGACAGTCTTTTGGATACTACCAAAAAGTCCTTCCAGGATCCTGGTCTTTACTGTGGAATAAGGCAAGTTTTAAAAGACAGACACTAATGGCATCAATAACTTTACTTGATAGGTACCATAGCAACACCACTACCAAACTCTGATGAGCTCTGGAAGATGTCAGAAACATTTCAGCAGTTTTATTGAATTTTCAAAACAGATTTACAAAGGTTAATGCACATCAATTATTTACTTGCAAACCCTCTGAAGGTTGCTGGGTTTTGAAGCATGTAATTGATGGAGGACCGTGAAAGTGGAGGTTTCATGGACTGACTCGGCTAGATGGTATAAACATGCCTGAGAGGTCATTGCCCTTTTTTAGGGAGAAAGTGCTCCAAAACTTTGGGCCAGGGACCTTGCCAGCAGCTCACAATATTAGGCAAAGTCTTTTCATCATCAAAGTCAAATCATCATTGCTGCTGATTTGAGTCCTTTTAGGAAAACCTAGCTTGAAAATGCAGTCACATGTAATAGAAAGTTGAAACTACCAAAATAAATTGTTTTGGCAGGAGGTGAACTGTGCAAGTGGAAGTGCAGGAGCAGAGATGGGATAACCAGGAATCCAACACCTGAGCTAAACACCTGTGTGAATTGTTGAAGAAGACAGTAAGCAATAACAGGCAGTTTTCATAAATTCAGCACCAAAATAGAACCCACAATCCTTTCTACTTTTTGCCTGCCCTTAGTTCACCTTTTATTTTGCTGTACTTGGGCTCATGTCCTCATTCACCATCTTTTTTCTTCAGAGAAAGATGCAGAAAGAACCAGTGAAACCCCAGCACCAGCTGGCATGAAAGTAAGCCCATTTCAGAAGAAGCATTACTAGGATGGCTATTGAACACTGAGAGCTTGGCTTTCCCAAAAAAAGAGAAAATGGGAATGACAAGCTTTAAATTACTGTAAAATATGAAAGTGCTTACTGAATACCTGTGTGTTTTCTTGTCACTGTGTGTTTTTGTTGGGTTGTGGATTTTGTTTGTTTTTTGTTTGTTTTTTTTTTAAATCATGACTCTTCTAGACTGCCAGTTCAGAGAAGACACTGCAGCAAAAAATTTAAAATAATTCATGTGAACAGAATTTTAAGTTTTAACAAAGAGCTCTAGAAACATTGATTTCCAAGTAATTTTTGTCAAAACACTGGACACTGAACACAAAGAAAAACAAACTCTTCCCAACATTTACACAAGCATGGCATCTGTCTCAATAAGTAGAAGAAATAAAATAATTTTTTTGCCCACCAAGGAGAAAAAATTTGGAGAAATTGCTTTGGATTTGGTCCAAAATCAACCAAGAAGGTTTCAAGAACTTCCTCCAACACCACAGTTCTAAAAAGACTTGCTTAGGCTAGTGTTGAAGTTTCTTAGAATCTTAAAAGTTTTAGCTCTGCAGATGTGAAAGAATAACCCCAATACCAAAGCAGCTCAGTGCTCAACCATATCTAAATCTAATTAAGGCTCAACATTTCTGTTGCCCATCTCTGCCAGTTTAATCCAATAAAAAGTTACTCAGATTGGTACTACTGTACACTAACAGGATTAGTTCTTCTTATCAAGCATATTTTACCTAAGGATGGCTAATGCCACTCTACCTTCTGAGCACATTTTATGAGAAAGAACCCTTTCCACTCACTTACTGAAGAGGAGGGGTTTGGGAAAGGGAAATGAGCTGCAAGTTATCAGGAGGGCTTTTCAGGCAGGTGTTCCAAGTCAGCAGAGATGTGGTGTCTTGAAGTATGGTTCAGACTCACTCTCCACAGACTTGTAATCAAGGTAAGGTACCGTAGTGACCTCATATAACTTTTGTTTCAGAAGGCCCTCAGGTCCTTGTACATCACATCTTCTCTGCTAATGAGTTTGGACACCTGAGCTCATTCTCACTTGGGTCTGTTCCTGCTCCAGCACCCTAAACTTCACCTTTGTTGGTTCTAGCTCTTCAGTTCCTGTAGTGGTCCAAGCAGTTTTCTCAAAAAATGCAAACAAAGTTTGGAAGCCAGAAATCAAATATCAATAATATTCCTTTGAGTTACAACACAGCTCCTGGAAGAACAGTGAAAATCAAAATTTTCACAACACAGCATTTAAAACAAGCCATATGCATTCTCCAAAGAGGGTGTGAGGATATTTGAATCATAGGTACATATAAGTATTTGGGGCCTAGGTAAGCTTGGTCATTTCAGTGCAGCTCTGCAAGGTGGAGTTTTTGCAGCTATAGGAAGCTTTCCTCAGCTCAGCATATCAGCAACACAGCTGTTATTTAAAAAATATCCAAACTACACTTAAAAGAATGTACTACCTGGAATAGATCCTCTTTTTGAAAATCTTGGATGTGTATGTGGCAAGGAAATAAGTTTCTATTTATAAAGATTCTCCTGAATACCTTGATCAAATAGGCATTGATGGATTGCTGAGACAAATATTTCTACCCTCTACATTTTTACCTGAATTCAACAGCTTTTACATGAAAAGCCGCATAGGATGAATACATTCCCAGGTTTCAGTAGCACCCGGAAACTGTGCATTTTGCATTACCTATGATCATCTGTCCTCATCTGCTTGATTGCTACGTTTAATCTTGAAATTAATATGCCCAACAAAATTTCAAAGATTCACATTACGTTCCACAGTATGGTGGTGGTTTTTAATTTTTAAATAACTTGCCTGTAATGCTGTGACTCAGAAGAAGTGTGAATGACAGAAGGAAACTTATTAGATTAAAAACAGTTTGTTGGAGAGAGTAGGGAAAATGAATTCACCCACAGGAACAGGTCCAATGTTTCATTTTATTAGCAGAGATTCAGGAGCCTTCTTCCCACTTCACTCTCCAGCTCATGTGCTAATCACTGTTGCAAGGAGCCGTTCGAGTCAAGGCCATACAGAGCCTGAATATGGATTAAATTTGTCTCAAGTAATGTTAAGAGTAGTCCTAAAGTTGAGTTTAATTTAGGTTACAGCTTGAAGAAATCCATTCACCTCTGGATGTTCCAGAAGGTGGGATTTTCCCAGCTTTTATCGCAGAAGCCCACTATGGAGATGGGTCCCCAAAAGCACTTTGCCTTTAGGTACTCAGCAGCCCTTCTCAGTCAATGCATAGCCTGGAGTACCTTGCAGATTACTGCAATCCCCTATATCAACTTTAAACATTTTAGTAAAAACCACCAAAATCTTGGCTATGCCAGTCACACACATTCCGGCTTTCAGCCTTTGCCTCCGGGATCAATTAATCAGGTTTTTTACCCTAGTGCCACAACTAAAGCAGGCAGGTGTATTTTCACAACCCAAAGCAAGCCCTGAAAACAGTACAACTGAAGTAAAAGATAGTGCCCTTTTACACTCAAAGTGGAAGTGGAGCCATCCCAGTCACAAAAGTCACATTTTTCTCAGGAACATGAAAGTTTGCATCACTGACTCACCAGCACAGCATGAGAGATGTCCTGGGACTGTCTACACACATTCTGCCCTTCTACATATCCCCACAGGACATGCACAGGGAAAAGTTTCTAAACTTGTGTGATGAAGAAGTAAGAGTAGTCATTCTTGTAGCCCTGTCATGCAGGGTTAGAACTAGACTGTGGCAAGGATTTTTTGGCATTTGAAAGGCAAAGTGTAGTGGAAGAAAAGGTCGTAGAGTGGATGTCTAGCCATCTAGTGGATGGGAGCCCCAGGAAAAGACTATCACAGTTTTAGGGAAGGCAAAATCTGGGAATTACTGGGAAAATATGAGGTAATGGTGATTTGTGCTGAAAGAGATAGCAGAAGTCTGGACCAAAGCAGGCTACATAGCAGTGCTGAGTTTTAAAAAGATCGGTTGGTGGTGATTCAAATGTATTATTAAGTATTTATTGACAGTCACACAATTTCTTCCACTGGAAGTATTCCTCAGACATGAGTATACTGATATTTATTATAAGAAAGCACACCTGGATCTGTCAATAGATCGCTGAAGAGACCCATCTGCCATTGCAAAGATGTTAAGGTACACATGCAGAAAAAGGCAGAATAGGAGATACTGATAAGAAAGTAGGAGATACTGGTAGAAAGACAAGGTTTTTGGGTAAAAGAAAGACCTGAGCCAGAAATTTCTGTGTCCTGGGATTGTGTCCTGATGTACCAGGATATTCAGTGTAAGAGAAGTGATTTTCCTTTAGTGGCTCTTTGTAAGGAACAGGCAAGTCACACTGTTCAAGGACAGGTCCCAGCTAGTAGGCAGTTCAGCACCTGGATTTGTGTGATAAACTTACAGCCAAATTGATATCAATTTCTGAAGGCAGTGACTCAGTCTTACCAGAGTGTCTTGTTGTATACAGCACAAAATGATCAGTTGAATAGAACTGTTCAGCATATTATCAGAAGAGACAATACCCTTATAGGACTTACCCAAAAGAGAAGTTTAAGGTTCTGGAAGAGAGTGTTTCAAATAAAAACCACTAAAAAAAAACCCAAAAAACAGCTACTTAATGAAACAATTTATTCTGGTTTTCCTTCATAGAACTGTCACATATTGTAGTAATTTTCTTAACACAAAAAATCTGAACATCTAAACCTTGCTATAGAGAAACTTCAAAATGTACACATTTTCATTAAATCAGTTTAATTATTTTGCTGTCTAAACAGGAAACTTTTTCATAATTATTTAAAATATTGATATTATTTTTTTAAAAAAGGAACAAAAATTCAAGATTTTCTTAAAGCCAGTTCGCACCCACCTACTTTGTGCTCACAAACTTGGAGGCTATGATTACACAGCTGAAATCCACAGCTGCATTAGGATTTCAGCAGAAGGTAAGAAACTCAGTTATTCAATACCTGCATTGCATTTGGTGACCTGGCAGATGTTTTACTAGCAGCTGGGAAAGAAATAATTGGCAAATTGAGCACACAGTAAAGCAACACAATCTGTTTCTCAGAAGCAGGTACTGGGCTCAGTAGTGAAATAGCCACAGAGAAGTGTATTAGACAGATACCCCAGGGAAGGAATAAAATTAACCAACCTCCTGACATAGGAAATGGCAGATGAAATAGTCTAGGAGAGAGGGAAAAATAGGACTGTTTTACTTTTTGAAGATTTTGAAGAACGTGAACCTGGCTTAGGTTCTCTGTAATATATATCTGTTAAATGTGAAAAGGGCATGTGCCACCTCAAAACTAAAATAAAAGATTCTCATAATTCACAGATAACACAGGAACAGGTTTTTTTCTTTCCTAGAAGGTAGGTGGACAAGAAAAAAGGAAAAAGATAGCCTTTTCTTCAAGGCTGTACCAGATATGTAATTTTCAACCCATTTGACAACTGGTATTAAAACGAGCAGCCTATTCTATCATTCTCTTGCTTCCTGTCTTTCAAAGGTACATGTGGCTTTCTGAGGTCCTCTGAGTACAAGAAATGTCATGTCAGATGAAATAACTGTGGTAATGGTAAGGCAATTTCAGGTTGTGAAACAGAACTGCGAAGTACAACTGGGGAAAAGCCCTAAACTGAGCCAAAAGTCTGCTGAATTAATGCAGCCACAAAGTATTTAACATAAGCTTTCATGTTAGAAGCAATTACCTTGGCAAAACAAAGTTTTCTAGAAACAGAATAAAATCCTTACAGCTTGTTGTACTGAGCAGCAACAAACATGCAGGAAGGACGGAGCTGCACTAGTGTCTTCAACTTCTGTGTGCCTTTAGTGTCACTGGTGTCCCCATCCTCCTCACTCACTGTATGATTAAAAGAAACAAAATCTTTGATGTCATTGTGACTTCATGTCTAATCAGGGATGGTGGTCAGTTGCTTAGATATGCATGATCTTGGGAAGCTTTGCTTTGGGAGAATGAGGCCAAGGACTAAATCACAGAGTGAGAGAATGTCTTGAGATGGAAGGGACCTTCAAAAGCCATCTAGTCCAACCCCCCTGCCATGGGCAGGGACACCTTCCACTAGACCAGGTTGTTTAAAGTTCTGTCTGATGTGGTCTTGAACACTTCAGGAATGGGGCATCCACAACTTCTCTGGACAATCTGTTTCAATGTTTTGCCATCCTCACCATTAAAATTTTCTTCCTTATCTTGAATCTAGATCTACCCTCCCTCATTTTAAAATCGTTGCCCCTTTTCCTGTTACTAAAGGCCCTTGTAAATAGTGTTTCTCCATGTGTCTTATAAGCACCTTGAATACCTCATACTTGTGGCAAAGGTGCACCATGCTGTATATCATCTACATTCCATCCATAAGAGATCCTCAGAATGCTTAATAAACATCTAATGAATTTCATAACACCCTGGGAAATGTGTGTGACATTTTACAGAAGGATGAAGAGGTATCGAAACATTAATTGCCTTGCCATACACTGACTTTGCAACAAGCACCTGTCAGATATTTTGAAATGCACAGATTACTTCAGCTTCTCAAGGAAAGTCACAGCTCCAGTGACTTTAACACAGTTATGTGTACAGGCATGTGCTAAAGATCAGACCAAAGATATAATTTAGCAGAAATGGAAAAAGAAATGGGAAAAGAAAAGAAATGGGAAAAGAAATGGGAAATGGGAAAATAAAACAAAGATTTGGTCCTGGTGAAACTTGGATCTGAACACCTATTTCATATCTCCAAGATTAAATATTGTCCCTGTGCAGTACACCCTGAAATATTTCTTCAGGAGCATGATTTCTAATCAAAACATTTAAAGTTGAGATTTTAGGAAAAAGATAGTTTTCAGAATATGAGGAAAAATAATCTTTCAGACTTTTTCAAGTGTTTCATATCAGTATTTTTTTGCTGCAAATTCAACATTACCTAAGCACATGCAAATATCAGTCAATGCACAAGTTGTCCAAAAATCTCAACAATACAAGTGAACCTAGAAAGTGATGTGGTGAATCAGTTTGATTTAGAAGGTCTAAGACATAAACATGTATTTTCTAAATTTATTCGAGGTTCATCTCTCTATTCCTCCTTTTGTTCTACACTGCTGTTGTAGAACAAAAGTGTGTGAGAAAAGGGCTTGACACAATATCCTCTAGGTTCAATTCAAACGACTCAAGTAAATTATGCAGTGTTAACAACTTCAGACAGCTTCCACAGAAGACAAATGAGTGAGTCTTGCATCAAAATACATTAATGTTTCAAAAAGAACATTTTGTATTGGCAGGAATTGTAATCTTAAAAGCTGTAGAAACCACACCTTTCTCAGGCACTCTGATCAGTATTTCAAGGACAAATGAAGCTGCTAAGGAAAGCAAGAATTACTACCCAGGCTGTCCATTTATTTGGAGAAGTATTTCCACTGACATGAACATAGTGTGCATTGACAAGATTATCTTTGGGGGATAAAATAGTCATAGTCTCCATGGAAATAATGCATACCAAAGAGCAAAAAGCCAGGCTGAAAATTTTGGGGTGGGATTTTTTTTATCTGGTTTGATTTTAGTTTTTTACAGAGATAAAAGCTCTATTATGTGCCTCAGACATCTTTACGGTCTCCATTGTGACAGCAGGGTCTAGTGATCCTTAAAAGATTTTCAGGTCTAGGCCCTAAAGTACCTGAAATTTTCACATATCTCCCCCTTGCAGATGAACACAAGATTCACAAGACATTTATTTCAAGAAAATCATGTGTAAATAATTTCTGCTATGATTTGTGTTCTCTCCCAAATAGCCACATGAGTATACAAATTGGTGGTTGGCCCTGCTTCATTTTTACACTTAAAAAAAAAAAATAATATGGTCTATTAACATTACATAAACTCATCAAGTCCTACAAGGGCTATTTTTAATAAGTTGTTTGGGTTTGTTTTTAGTCCTGAGGGAATTAATGATATTTACTTTAGATTTTAAATCTTCACCTCCTTTCAGTGGAGTCCAACAGAGCACAAACTAACTTGCTAGGTTTTGGGGGCGTTGTTTTAAAAAGGTACTGTGAAGACTCAACCAGTTTATGTAAGCTACCTATTCCTGTGGAAAAAAATGTGCCTGTCTTACTCTAGTGAACAAGACTTATCTCACTTCCACCAGCATAAATGTAGCTGGACTCCACCAACAATGCTTGAGGTCAATGATTTCCATACCGGCTTATTTCTCAGCTGCACAGTCTGAAACAGCAGCAAAAGATTATTTTATTTCTGTTCCTGAAATTTAACTTTTTTTTACCTCTTACATGGATTTGTGATTCCCTTTTGTGCTGCATATTCACAGTCTGCATTGCTGTGTTGGAAGATAAATGCAGAAAAAGGAGCTACTGCTTTGCTATAAGGCAAGCAACACCTAATCCTATTTATTGTCTTCCTAAAGTACTGAAGATGTGGCTTCATCTTATACTCTCTGCCTTCAGTTTGTGAAAAATAACTGTTGCATAAGGCGTGAATAATATTGTGTTATATAAATATCTTGTAGTATATGAACATGAAAGTGTATATTTATGGAGGGAAAAATGCGTAAAAAGCCAATTGCTTCCTTCCACTTTAAGTTATTGGGAGTTTTCTCCAGTTTTTAACTGTACTCTTTAAAGCTTAAATGTTTTCCAGGCAGATTTGGGAAAAGCTGGCAAAATTCCTTGAACTTCAAGCTCTACAAAATAAGTGTAATTTCTCCTTAGTTTCTTATGTCCTCACAGATATGAGCTATTTAAGAAGCCTCTTGCTATCATGCTGCTTGTCAAATTATCAGTGTTGTATCTGAATTTCAAACCAGTAATGAGACAAGGAGACCTGGGAGATACATGCTATAGTAACAATATCATGTTGATGCTGCGTTCTAGTATTCCCTAGCTGTTACAGCAGTGGTGGCTAATTCTGTGTCAAATGGAATATGTGCTATTAAGCTGACTTCCCTGTGTTGCTTTACACAGCAATGTGGAAGTCCTTCATTTTCCAACTGGGTTGCTTTCCTTTGATGTTGTTTTGCTAGCGAGTGTATCCCTTCTGTTTTGCTCATGCAAAAAAGCTAAAGTAGAAAGCCAAAAATAAAATTGCAATAATTACCATTTTGTACTTTTACTCTCTGAAGGGACTAGCTGACATAAGAGATTTGCAAGAGCTTTTATATCTTTCTGAATCCAGCATAAGGCAGACGTTGACTATTTGCCCATAATTCAGCTCTCTTTTTTTCTTTTGTAAACTTATTCTCGTAGGCTTAGTTTTTGCTTATTTTAGAAAAGATAAGCTTTTTCAAAAAGAAAATATTATTCACTCTTAGTGTTGCAGCAAATCTGAGCTAACTTAATCTAGTTGTTTACCAAGGGAAGACAAAGTGGTTTTAGTGTGTCCCGCACTACTTCAGGCAAGATGAACCTGTCTTGCAGAAGGCTTGCCTTTATCTTTCCCTTCAAATGTTCATGTTTTACTAAGGTACAACAATAAAGAAGCCAGCCTGTAATGCCACCACCTCGAGGTATTTCCATGATTTCATTAAAATGCACCTTTCTGAAAACTCAATCAAGATTATTTTTCTCCTTAGCAAGACATAAAAATGCTTTTGAACAAAACAGAAAGGAAGAGGCCAAACTAAAAGCTGTGGCTCAAATTAGTTTTGAAAACCAAGGAAGTGAAACTGCCTCAGGACCTCTTTCATGCATGATTTTTATCTGTCTGTAGAAGTAGATAGCAGCTATTTGTTACAGCATCTATTTATTACAGAAGCAGCCTTTCCCTGGGTTTGATGACTTTATTTCCCAGCAGAATTACCCCCTTACATAATGCACTGACAAAACTGAGACTCCATGATAACCCAATGGATACATGCAGAGCACACATTTGCACTACCATCACCAGAGAAGTTTCACAGTTACAATAATTTTTTGGAACAGGCACAAATTAACCTTGCAAATAAGAAAAGCCAAAGATGAGCGAGACAAAGAGAAAATAGGATACTTTAGGTCAATTGCAAGCAACTTTAATTAAGCTTTCAATATATTTCTGCACTTGTTGCCTTTTCTTCTTGCTCAAGAAGAAACTCAGCTGAAACTCAAACCTCCCATGGCTGCTGCTCTATGCTACATGCATCACAAGAGTGACCATGGGATCATGGAACTCAAGGCCACCAACACTTCAATCAAGCCAGAATGCAGTAAAATATGAAAGCAGACATTGGTCTCTACCACCTGCCTCCACCCCATGAGCTGAGACAGTGAATTACCCTAAAGTGAGGGGTGGGAGCTGCAGTGGAGGTAACACTGAACAGGCACCAGATAACCCCAGAGACTCCAGCCAGAGGGAAAGAGACTTTGTGCTGTGGAGCATGCAAGATGTGTCATACTGTAAATCACAACTCCGTGGCAGTTGCTGTGGTAACCACACCTTTTTAAAAACACTTGGCAGATAAAACACTTACACACTGTCACACCCTTCTTTTGCACATAGGTGAAGGCTGCAAAAGTGTACAGCCCTCATTTGGCATAGGCTTTTATTTTCCTTCCATGAATTCTCTACCACCACCTCCCCAAGTACTCAAGACCGGTCTGCAAAGAACGAGATATAGACTGGTTTCCCCAATTTCTCTGTACAGCAGTGAATAGCAGCATCCACTCAGGAAAAAAAAAAAACAAAACACAAAACAAAAAACCACAAAAACAACAAGAACCAACTAATCTATTACTGCCTTTTTCTCCTTTCCTGATTTTCTCAAGATTATGAATGCATTGTTCCTAACTTGAATTTCAGCTAAGCTGTCTTGTTTGTTTTGATACATAGACAGTTCTTTTTCATGAGTTTACAGAAATAAATGTTACCATACTACAGTGCTGCTAGGATGCTTTATCATTTTTATTATTAGAAGATACTATGCTAAATGTCTCAGTACAATTCCTTATCAGTTACAGAATCTTCCATAGCACAATAAATCCTAATGCTCACCCCAAGTGTAGGACAAGTGTAAGACCTATATTTGAACTTGATCCCAGTTCATTCTAAGTGACTTTGGCATGAAGAATCCTCTAACACCATTTGGTACTCCATGTAATGGAACCTTCTCTGGAATCTCTCCTTTGACCTTGCACTTGGTGTGCTGGATCTGCTCTCCCCCAGATCCCTTACAAAAGACAGAAATGAAAGGGAAACCCTGGCAAAACCACTACTAAACACAACCATAGGTTGTACAAGGACAAAATTCATGAGCAAACATTTCTGTTACACTAAAATATCAGTGTCCTAGAAGAGAATTCATGATACCCCACAAGCCAAACTAACATAGCCAAAAAGCTTATGGGTGGATTATTCTACATGTACCAAATTCCTGGATGTTCCCAGGGATTCTGTGTATTTATTAATGGATGAATTATCACAAAAGCCTCATGGTTAGCTGCTGCTGAAGGCCTGTTCAGTGTACTTAACTGGGCCTGAAAGCACAATACAATATATAACAGGCTCATATGTAAAATGCAATTTTAAACACTGAGCTCAAGATGCATAGATTTTTAACTTACTGTCCTCAGGATCTTGAAAATAGAAATCTTATCTGTGGTGTCATGGGGTCTGTATAACGCTCCTTGGTATTAATCAGTATTAAGTCAAAAGGAAGAAAAACCCAATCAATGGTACACTGCTCTTTTCCTTAAGAAAATCAAAGTACAACAAAATACAGTCCTTACCCATTTCTGTTTTTCTTAGAGGGGGCAGGAAATATGACAGAAAACAAGCCAAGCATGCCCTGTGCTAATCTATCGAAATATTTTAGGAACTTATTTAAAAGATTCCTTACCAAATAGATGTTTTATTGACGTTGAGAGTGAGACTTTACGTATGAGGTTGTTCACCACCCTCAGAGGCTATTTGTGACCACAACAAAGAAATAGCAGAGATCAAGATACTTGCAGACTCAGAACTGAAATTGAGGGCTTGGTAGAACAAATGTACTGGAGGTCAAAATGCTGCCGTGGCTCATACAGCATCTCTATGCTCATGCATGAGAATTCGGGACCTAATTTATTTCCTGATGATATTCACAGAGAGGAGACAATTTTGAACCAATATTGTCATTGCAGTTTCCTCATTTTGAAGGAAGAAAAGAAAGCAGCCAAAGCTGTTTTCTAGCCAATGCATGGGAAGGAGATAAATGTGCATTCCCAGAACTGCATTGTGCCAGTGGAAGGTGGCACCTCCTTCCTGCCAGCCCACCCAGCTGTTCACTAGCAGGTGGTGCTGGGGATTTCTGCCTTCCTCAAATCCCCTTCCATCAAATCACACAAAGACCAATCTTCATAGTTTGAACTAAGACAGATAATTTTGCTTGATTTGGAAGGATTGCTCACTTGTACAGCTCAGCTAACAAAAATGAGGGGGGAATTGCACGGGGTGAGGAAAACAAGGCAGGTTAGCAGGCAGAAGTTTCCTGCCTGCAGTTTTAAGTGTTGGTGAGATGACAACTCTTTTTATTATTTGTTTGTTTGTTTCTTAAACATGAAATATTTCTCCAAATTAACATCTCAGAGTTAATCTAATGCTGAAAAACAGTGTTGACAATTTTATCACAAGCAGAGTATAGCCTATCTTTTTGAAAGGGTAAGTACTGTCAGTGAGCCAGCAGATCAGGGGACAATATTCCATGCAGGAAAGATGGTGCAGCTTCACTGACTTTGTCCTTTAATGCCTACCTGCAAGGATCTTCTGCATTCTGCATGTGTGATAGATGATCATTCCTCAACCACTATGGGAGGTGGTTCTCATTATCTTCATTTCATATGGTACACTTCCCAAGGTATTTATATTATTTTCCTGTATCTGACTTAAAAATAATAAAAAAAAAAAACCCACAGGAAAAAAATCCCAGAATTCAAAAGCAAACAAACCCCACTGTCCCACTGTTTACCACAAATCAAAACATCTAAACCAGCAATGAAAAGCTTTATTTCAATTATAAATTATTGCTGTTATGCTCTACTCATTGATTTTATTAGCAGAGAATTAAAGTGTATTATAAGGTTATTTGTGTCACTTGCAAAGCTGGGACTTTTATCTTATTCATCTCTTGAATGTGTAACTATGTTTACTTTCAGTGTAACCACATTTGCTTTCATCAGGAGGGAGTCTGGCTTATTATCTCAAATGTTATTGCCATGAAGTGCATGAAAATCCCAGTAAGAAGTGCTTTCAGAAAACAGAGATTGTTCTGCACTAATGAACTTACTTCTTAGTGGAAAAGTGAAAAAGGTAAGAAGTAATAGTGTCCCTCAAGGAGGAAATAAAATAAAGCTTCCATACGTATTGCCATGACACTTTTCTACAAATAATGATTTCTGTCTATGATATCCTAGATATCAAAACCACTTCTAATGCTGTTGCTATAGCAAAGCACTCTGCCTCTACTGTGGGAAAGATCTTTTACCCCCCTTTTTCACCAGTGGTTTGTATACAGCATGTCTTCAAAACCCCATCAAAGCCTGAAAAACACAGCACTTACTCACTGAAGATTCCAATATTGATTCAAAGGCATTCAAGTTATTATTAGTCTCCCTCTGTGGATGCACCACTACTACTAGCTGACTTCCAATGGTAGTAGTCCACCTCTGTGAGACTGAAACTGTCAATATCTCAAATCAAAACAGCTGGCTTGAGACCAACTTAGATCGATAGAGCTGATGGATGATGCACACTCCCACCCCACTTACATTGGTAATATAAGCAATTTAAATGTTTTTTTTCATTCTTTAGTTCCTACAGTCCAGTCATTAACACTCTGGGATAATTGGGGTTGATGGATTATTGAAGTGAGCACTGTGCAATTGATCCAAGGTGACTCTTTCCCCACACTTGTCTCCAACCCCTGTTAGATGTACTACAGCCTGAGCAGCTGCTGTGTTCAGCCCATGCCAGGTTTGAAGCAATTCAGTTCTGCCTTTAGCTTAGTGATCTTTACAGCAAGTCAATGATGTTGCACACTGAAGCAAGAGAGAAGCGAAAGGAAGAGACAGAATAGAAAAGGAATAGAAAAGATTGTAGGGTAGAAAGAAAAGTCCACCATCAGCTACTGTGTTCCTTTTCTCCAGCCTTCTTTTTGTTATTATTAGCTTGCCCTCCCTTCACAGCTTATGACACCCTTGACATTTCTGTGTAACTATTTATGAATTAGGCTTATTCTGTAATTTTTCTAACAGTTTAGGAACAACATAGAGACTCTGGAATCCTGCTGAGACTGAGAGTCTAGTTTCTATTTTTTTTTTTTTTTTGTCTGAATATAAAAGGTAGTTTCTGAAGACTGAGGAAATGAGAAATGTCACTGTGAAACAGAATGATTTCTGATGCAAAAAAAAATCCTCTTTCTGCTTTTAGATACCAGAGACATAGGTTGTCAGCATTTTAAATATTTGGTTGTTTATTCTTCCTAAAAAACAAAAAAAATCACTTAGAATCACTATTTTCATAATATACTGATTATTAATGATTAAGTATAGCTATTAGACTGATACAGTTTGCCACAGGTTAGATGTTCCCAAGTTGTGGAATTATGTTAGAAGTAAGCACAGAAATATCTGCAGTACTAGGAATATCTGCAACAGCTGACACACTGCCTCTAAAAATGGATTTTGTACAAGAAGATTAACAAAAAATTTTAGAAACCCCAACCTTCCCAGTTTTGGAGGCTCAAGGTATCTATGAAGGCCTAAACCAGCCCAACTCCAATTCAGATCCTGCTTCAATTGCTACAAAAGCAGCTTTGCATACTTTGAAGTCCATGACCTAGTCCCAGCTTTTACTTGGGATTTATGCTCCATGTCACACTACAAAAGTTAATCACAGAAACAAAATATTTGGGACTTATGATGGGCATCAACTCCTCTCCACCAACACTGAAGTTCAGACCAAAGACAGTGTCATATACTTGACATATATCTATACACAGATGTCACAAAAGCACTGGACTGCGTTGGCCTGCAACAAATGTTTCCATTGAGACAACCTTTTAATTTGTAATGTGACTAATTTTTAGATAGAACCAAGGTCTCCAAGAACAAGTCCTTTCATCTCTGAAACTTAAACCTCAAATTATTTTTTTCTCCCATCTTCTCGAGGACTTTGCCAGACACTTTCCTCAACGCTTTAATGCCTTAGAGCATAGATCTTGCTCCTATAAGAGCACTGCTTTTTTAGTCTAATGCAGACATTTAAAAAGGTAGCATCTTATCAACATACTATGTGCGTAGTAGGAAGTTCAGAAGGTCTTCTCTCCAGAAACCTTCTCTACTTCTCAGTTTTCCCTGCTGAATTCAACATCGGTAGCTTTCCACAGAACGGCTTGCCATTTTAATGTAGTTGCAAGATCACAAGCAGCAAATGTCTTCTAACATGAATATAGTGCTTTTCTCTTCAATCTGCAGCAGCCCCCACCAAGCCCTCTGTACTCCTTTTTTTTTAAATTTTTTTTGATGTGTATTTCAGAACTGAGAAATCAAAGTCAATGCCTTTCAAAATGAGGTCATGCATAGCTCCAAAATTATTTCCCTGCCACATTTCCACTTTCAAATAAAAATAGAAGAATTTATTTTTACAGCAGAGGAATAGTCTCTGCTCAGGGGTAGAAATTTTGTTTTTTCAAACATCTGAAAACAAACATCTGTCTCCAAAGGGAAGGCCGAATTACAGAAAAATATCAGTTCAAAGACGAAAGCAAGAAATCATTGCTGGCAACTGGAAAAAGGAAGCTGAACAGAGAATATTATGCAGCTGATGCTAAAACAAGTCCTGCCAAGCCCCAATAGTAACACTTTACATTCAACTGGTTGTGTCCTTAGAGGCATGCAATAGTGCACACAGAAATTTCTGCATGGAACTAGAGCTCCCACTTCAGCCTTGGAGTGTTTTACTTCAGTATAACATAATAACTCAATTTTATAGTGCTCTTTGACATTGTAGGAGAAAGTAATTTATAAACAGGAGGGCATGATGTTCTCCAACAGGAAGCCTGCTACCTCACAGCTCCGTCTGATTTATTAATTTCAAAGGAAAAAGAGAATGGCAACTGCAGCCATAACAAGTATTTTATTTTCTTTTCAAGTCTACCACTCATTAATAAAAGTAGAGAGAAATAAACTTTCATTGGTCATAATATAAGATACACCTCAACATATCCAACACACAAAACAGTGATGGCAATGCTTGCACAGGCTCTACCTTGAAACAGCTTATTTTGTACTGTCGAAAAACATTTTTGTGCCAAAATGATAGGTGAAAGCATCACCAGCAAGACAATTTCCTGCAAGATCCCAGAGTAAAGTGTTTCCACACAATGGCAGAGGTAGGTTCTGCTGTTCAGCCCTTCATATCCAGACAACATTATTCCCATCGTTATCTCCACCACGATGTATGGAAATGGTTGTTTCAGTGGCATACAGCCATGTATTTTGTTATTTTTTAAATCTCTTTAACAGTGGAATCAAAGCCATTTTTTCTGTCTGATCTTTCTTACTGACTTTGGGTTTTTTCAGCTCTTAAGTTAGCCATCAACATCCTTGAGAACCAGTTCCTAAATAGGCAATACGTACCTGTGAGGTCCTCTCAGAGCTGACTGGAAATCACAAGATTGTAGACATTCATTACTAGTGTGTTACAGTTTTATGTTCCTGCTAGGTTATATCTGGGTGAAGCTATCCTTATATCAGTAAACAGCAGCCTCCTGAAGTCCTCCTGAGGTTAACTTCTAAAACTGACTCTGCATCTTGTCCCTTTCAGATAGTTCTTCAATTCCTCTTAATTTTTATTTAGAAGAAAATGCTAAAGGTTTCAGAAGTTTTCAGTGCACTCTAATGCATAATGTAGAATTCTTATCCATCTGTTTTAATTTTCTTTTACAGAAACCTTGGCCCAAAAGGAATTTATTTATTCAGTCCTGAGTAAAGTAGTTTGTGACTGTGTGCAGTTTTGACAAACTGCAGTGCCATGCTGATTATAGTATCAAAGTCGGCTATCTGTATGTTCTATGAAGTGCACAATCACTATGCAGTACCACACTCAGAGCTAACAGGCTATCCAAATTCTTAAATACCAAATGTCAAATACTGCCCTCAGCATCCAGATTGTTCTCAGCTTCCAGAACTATTGGCACTTTCTCCTTAAGCAACTCTTTCTCCATCTTTTCGGAAGAGATCAGCAAGAGTCAAAACCGTGGTTATTGCTCCCTAGAGGGATATAACAGAACCCAAATTTTACTAAGTTCCTAATGAAACCTGATTTCTCCTTCTACCCATTGAGAAAAGCCCAATGTAGACTTAGTTATACACAGTCTAACTTGCTCAAAAAATAAAATATTCAATTTAATGTTTTTTATTGCAGCCATGGAGAAAATTGTGCTGAGGTTTTTTGATAACTCAGTAGTAGGTCCACTCACAAAGGATGATTCTGAAAATCAGCTGAAAATATAAGGTTCCATAAAGTCCAAAGCTTTAATTCTTCATCCCTGACTTCAGCGTCTTTCTCTCCCCTCACTGTTTCTCCCAGTTTAATTATTAAGATCCACTTCCAAGAATAAATTTTCATAATAGCACCATATTTTTATAGTTCAATTTTCCTGCTTAGTGATTTCAAAACATTTTAGACTGTTATTTTACTGAGTGTAAAGTCTTGCAAACTGTAGAGCTTTGGCCCCCTTACTGTTTGATAGTGCCAAAAGCTGTAGCTCACAGACATGCCAAAAATATGTTGTCATACTTCAAATAGCATCTTATGCTTAGCATGATCAATCCAACAAAGAAATTATTTTGGGCAACAATTGGCACCTTTGTGTTCAACTTCAAACAACAACAGAGAGATCGGTATTGAAGACAAATATTTGCTGTTCTCTGAGATCAGAGGCCTATTCAAGGTCAACTGAGCAACAGATTTGCAACAAGAAAAAATTGATTATTTCTAGAAACCTTGGCTACATAGCTTGAAGTTTGTTGATTAGTGATGTTTTATTGCCATGAAGTTATGCTAAAACCATGACAGACATTGCTGCTTCTGTATAAACAGTGCATGAGAAGTGATTGCTGTTCCACTCAGGCACAGTGTGATAAGGCACAAAAGAAATGAAAAAACAAAATATTCCTACACAGCCATAAAAATAGTACATCACTTGCTTAAAAATTTTAGATATAATTTTAAATACATGCAGAAAGCAGATAACACAACCTTGTAATGATTGTAATAATTATCAAGTAAGCTTTTTAAAATTGTAAGGCTAATGGCATTGGACCTTGAGCATAGACTAAGCAAAGAAAGCAGCAATTGAAAAGCAATTAACCTTGTTCTACTGCTGTAACTTTTTAGGATAATATTAAAAGCCACTTGCCATTTTAGACCTTTAGAGAATAATGAAAGACTAGGAGATATTATTCAACCAAGAGAAAATTTTGCTTAAATGCGTATTTCCCTATCATTGTTTGGAGCAATTGGATCCTACTTTGAGCTCAAAGAACAATCATGTGCTGGTGTAAATTGCTGGTGAGATATTAAACTTCTGTTACAGGTCAGGTTACACTTTGTCTGGATTGCTGCATTTAACTCTTTGCTCTAAATAGATAGCTTTCTAACTTCTATCTTTTGATAGCTAGACACATCACAGTTGAAAGGGCAAGTGCAAGGACTTCATGAATAGAGCACTCTGGCTTGAGAGTCTCCATTAGAATTATATGAGAACCAAGGCAGAGAGGAAGCAGTAGAACATTGTTCTATGCCTATTGTTCATAGGCATTGTTTGAACAAAGTAAAAACTTCATATCTGCGAGGCTCTATACACAAGTTTGGATGAAATACAAAACCATTTAAGACAAGATATATTAGTGAAGATTATTGCCAGGTTTGGAGAAGTTCCTCCAGTGCAAACCACCTATGCAGCCTGAGTTGGTCTCTCTACTGCATCTCCTCTGATGACTTTGAGGAAAGAACAGATATAGCATTCATACAAAAAGTATGGAAAAAAAGAGGTACGTAGATGACACCAAGATGAAGAAGTAGTAAAATACTCTGGAGGACAAAGACAGCATGACTATGATAAATTGGACAAGTGGTGGAAGAAGATGAAGGACAATAAAGAATGAAGTGATTGATTTTTCTATTGCTAGATTGAACACCTAACTGCAAAACAAGGACCATTGCCTCCAAGGACTGAAGTTTCAAGTGCACAAAAACTAAGTAAGAGTTCTTCTCACCAAAACCACCATCTAATGCAGATGAAATTGGGTAGATGTGCTGCATTTATGGCAGGCAAATGGTCTGTTCTACTTCACACTGAGGACAACCACCACTGAGTCTCCAGTTTTAAGCACTACGCTTTGACAGAAACAAAGAGAGTAAAGACACCAAGGTGCTCATTCCTATTGTGAGAGGGGTCACTAGTGTGAGAGGGGTCAGGTTGTTTGGCACCTGAAGGGTTGGGTCCTAATATAGCTGCCATCTCTCCCACTCTTCCCATTTTACTGAGCAGCAATGATCCATCTCCAGACATGTTCTGTCTGCCCTCACCCTCCTGTGTCTTTGATCTCTGTGTGGCCAGTGTTGAATTGTTTTATTTTCAGTTCTCATGTAAGTATGACTGTACTCAAATTGTACTTTCCACTCTGGAAATACACATTGAAATCAAGGTGCACTCTTAAGTCTGATTACCCCAGCTAGATTCATGTTGCTCAAATGATAAAAAGTTTTACAATTAGCAATGCTACTAACCAAAGAGATTAAATCAACTAATATTTTAGCCTTCTTGTGCTCCATCCCTAGAAAGGAGGGTAGATGTATATATCAACACAAATAAACAAAGAGAAAACAATCTTCCTAGATTACTAGAATAACAGTTGGATTGCACACTACTAGAAAGATAGTTTTGTGTTTAAAATTTGTCCAACACTTCCCTTGGATTGATATTCACGCTGTATTCATGCAGTCATGCAACTCATGTAAACAGCCTTGAGGGAAGAAAAAAAAAATACCTAAGACACTCTGGTTCAAATATTCAGTGCAGCAGCTTCCTGTCCAATTAGATTTTCATGCCTTGGGTCAAGTTCTATATCAGATCAAGTTTTTTTGTGCTGTTCTGTACACCATCAGCATTGTAATAAACAGCCCTATCTTTGAATTTTATGCCATGATATTATTTCATTTGAAAAAAACCAAACAAACCTCTTTTCATGGAGCACTGTTACAATTATTCTATACTCTAGTTTAAACTTCTAGTTTGTTTGAACAGCATTGTCAGCCTACATGTTCCCTCACTGAACAGCTACTCTGATAACTACTTAATTGCTATATCAAAATAAATATTAAAAAGTGAAATCTTGCATGACATATATTAATGTTTTATATTTTTCTTGGCTACCTTACTATTGAAAAGACATCATCCTAGCATATAGTGACACTAATTCTTGTTGTGACCTTTGTCTGGCTTTGCTTGAAATATCATCTACAGTTTCTGTGTGTTCACTTCAGAGCAAAATTCTGCAGGGCCTTTCACATAACTATATTCCACTCAATTATGTCATTGAGGTATGAAATAAATGTACTTCTTTAAACTATAAAACAACCTATAAGATTCATTTCTGAGGGAAAAAAATCTTCTATATCACAACAAACTTGTTTGCTTCTCTTCACATTTGATGTTTTTTACATCTTTCCAGAGACATGGAACAGCAGAGTCCAAGACCACCGTGATACTCTCTGTGTTCACATTTTGAGGAACTAATGTGGCTCAGGTATTACCCCAACATTTTCAGAAGGACCATTTGTCTACTTTTCTTTCTAATTCAATGTTGATCTAAATTATGGTTATAAGCATCTTCAGAAAAAAAAAAAAGAAGCAAAGTTCGGAGGGGGTCAGTGCCCCCCTTTCACTCTGCCCCATTTTTAAAGATAGCCACTACTCCCAAATCCGAGTGGTTTGATGCCTCCCTGAGCAGAAGTGAGACAGAAAAGTGGATGGGATGGGAAACTAAACACATGTCCTCCTAGTCCAGAGCCAACTGGCTCAATCCCTAGACTGAATTTTTCAGAAGTGAACCAGTAACACTTCTCCACAGGGAAATTGTGGAGATCTTTTCTTTTTCCTGTCTGTCCTCCACCCAAACTTTTGGCTAGTCTGTAGCTACAACATAAAGAACTAAAGATAGTAAGATTTTCATTAGCTTCACCCTGCCTTGTATAATTTGACCCAAATGACCAATACTTCAGGGACCTTGAGCAAGCACTGATTCAGAACATGAACAGAGGCTTTATGAAGATGGATGCTTACTTTATCACACAGAATAGTTAGGCTTGGAAGGGACCTCTGGAGATCATCTAGTCCAACCCCCCTGCCAAGGCAGTCTCCTAGAGCTGCTGACATAGGAACACATCCAGGTGGACTTTGAATGTCTGGACTCTCTCCAGTATCAAAGAATGGTTTGGGATGGAAGGCACCTCAAAAACCACCTAGTAAAAACCCAACCCCTTGCCATGGTCAGGGAGACCTTCCCTTAGCCCAGGTTGCCCAAAGCCTGGCCTTGTACACTTCCTGGGATAAGGCATCACCTACCTCTTAGGGCAACCTGTTCCAGTGCTTTACCACCCTCATAATAAAAAATTTCTTTTTAATATCTAATCTAAACCCACTTTCTTCCAGTTTAAAGCCATTGTCCCTTGTCCCATCACTACATGCCCCTGTAAAAAAGTCTTTATCTTGTGGATCCCCCTTTACATAGGAGAAGGACACAATAAGTTCACCCCAAAACCTTCTCTTTTCTGGACTGAACAATCACAATTCTCTCAGTCTTTCATCATAGGAAAGGGGCATCATCCCTCTAATCATCTTGGTGCCCTCATCTGGACTCATCTCAGTAGGTCAATGCCCTTTCTGTGCTGGGGACCCCACAGCTGGATGCAGTATTCCAGGTGGGGTCTCACAAGAGCAGAATAGAGGAGCAATATCCCCTCCCTCACTCTGCTGCCCATGCTGCTTTCACTGCAGCCCAGGACATGTTTGGCTTTCTGGGCAGTGAACGCACATGGCTGGGTCGTGTCCAGCACCCCCAAGCCCTCCTTGTCAGGGCTGCTTTCAATTTCCTCATCCTCCAGCCTGCATTGATATCATGCGTTTTCCTTGCACTGGGTCATCTAAGAAGACATGAGATTGCCATGGACCCACTTCTTGAGCTTATCCATGTCCCTCTAAATGGCACCCTATCCTTCAGGTGTGTCTGTGTCTCTCTTGTACTGCAGGGCAATGGGACACAACACTACTGGCTCTCCATAAGTGTTTTTGCAGTACCAGGCCAAAACACACAGAACACGTGCCATTGTCTGCCATGATTTCTGACTTTCTTGTGTGAATGCTGCTTACAGTCTTCCAGTTCATATTATGGTCTTAGTCTTTACACAGTCATTCAGCATTTGGGCTGAGCAAATGTAACAGGTTCTGTTACAGACACCTCACAGTGTCTGTCACTGACTTTTTTTTTTCTTTTTTTTTTTTTTTATTAGTTGATAAACCTCTGTTTTTGCATTAAGCAGAACATGGAGAATGTTCCATTATGGCTTTCTCTAGCAATACAGCAAGAAGTTTGCTTCTGTTAAGCACAATGACATTTTACATAAAGCTAGGCTGCACACAAGAACTGTGGGCAGAAGTCAGGGCCTTCTCAAAAATATCCACCAAAAATCCCAGTTAAAAGAAGAGCTGACAGAACAAAAAGAATCAAGTACTTGGTAATTGCTAGTTGAAATGCTGCTTCATTTTACAATTCTCTAATGAGGTGTACTATAACAGAGTGACCAAAATAACTTCAGGTAATGGGACTACCTCTATTAATCTACTTATAAGGAAGCTATTCATTAATTAGGGCAGACAGAGCAATCACAGGGTTGCTGAACAAAAGCAATACCAATTCACACTGTTGACAAGTATCTAATTAGAAATTAATGGCAGAAAACTGTCCAAATATATAAGCCCCATCTATCAGAGAAGTACATAGCACAGGTGTACATAATGAGAGAATCTAGCGCATCCATCTTCAAAATAGATTCAGGAATCTGTTTAGAAAACATTAACCCTTCTTTACACAACCAGCTCAAAGCAAGAGCCTTGTTAAAACAATCTCATTACTTCAATTGTGAGTCCTTTGTAAACCTCCAGATTTTTACTTACTTGAAGATTGACAACCTCAAATTCATCAAGCCATAAAAAAAATTCCAAAAGACAACCTGGCAACCAAACCAAAACCAAAACCAAACTAAAGAACAAAACCCAACCAAACCCATCAGCACACAATACTCAGGAATTACTAAGCACTCTGAGCAAAGATGGTCAGGAAAGAGGATTTTTGGAACTCCTAATGTTTCTGTGTACAATGAGGAGTCTAATATAGTCTATCTCAATTTAATTAGGAGACACCTTTACACCTCGGGGCAGCATGGTAAGAAAAATTCTTTATGCAAGACTAACCTAATGAATTGTAAATGTGTTTAAATATCTGGATTTGTTTGGGGTTTTGCTTAAACTTTGAGGAAGTTGAATATCTGGCAGTCGTATTTTCTGTCATCCATCTCAAGCTGGGCACAACAAATACTTCACAAACAGTTTATTCATCTGGAAATGCTGATATGCTTTAAAGATTGAAAGACCAAGGGCTTGATAAGCAAGCATATTGCGGTGCATATCTTACCTCCTCAACAGATTTTTTTTTATTTTTTAATAACAAACTACATTTATTAATCCCATATCTCCTAACACATCATGTGGAACTAAGTAATTAGTGCAACATCTTTCATAAGCTATGTTAATAAACCCTAGCATCTCTGTGCATGCTTTGGGAGAGATTCAATAAGCAAAAGGACTTAAACTTCCAAATAACATTTGAGAAATTCATGTCTGAGGCAATTTGTCTTCCCTCACAAAAAATCTTAAACCTGTCTTTCATTCCTGATGTACTAGAGAAAAAGGGAGACCTGACTTGACCTCTTTGCAGGTCTCTGTTCTGGAAGTGCAGCTGGGCCAGACTGCTCCCCTCTGGGGACCACAAAAGTATGCTTATTCCCTTGAGGTGTGTTAACCTTCTCAAACAGGGCAGGGATTGCTGCCCTTCAAAAGCCCTAGATGCTGACAAAGCCAAGGTCCATCAGGACAACAGTGTATATATTGGCAGTGTTCATGACTTCAAGACAGCATCAGGCACATCTCGCTCGCTCATACTCAAAGTACACTTTTCCCACACCCCACTAACAGTCTGTACTTGTGAGGAGTAGGGCTTTGGCACGCTCTTGATCCCTCTTCTTGCTTTGTTCCTGGGACAGATTAGGATTTACAGCAAATGACAGGGGCATAAGGTACCTGAAGAGAGTTTTGTAGACCCTTTGGACTAGGCAAATACTCTGGCTGTATTTTGCATGCAGATGTTTGGGTGCTCAGTCCCAGAGGTTTTCAGTTTGAACTCTAGTTTTTTAGGATGAACAAGAAAGGATTTGGTTCTTCTTTTTTAAACTGAAGTTTTCTTTTTAGTGGATGCCTGTGTTCTGATCTTCAGCTGTCCAGAATTTGTTTCTGGTAGTGCAACAGACTATTCTTACAGACAGAAACAGCCTCTGCTGTAAGGGAAGGGCAACACCCAAGCCAGATTCTGAAGGTGGGAGGCAGAGTGCCAACCCATGTGGAGGCACAGACAGACTCCAGCTGCCTCCCACAGAGCACACAGCTGCAGTAGCACTCACTTGGTTATTTCCGAACCCTTGGCTCAGGTACCAGCTTTTCATCTGTATGAAGGACAATGCTGACAAGTGGGTGTTTTTGTTTCAGCTGAAATAGAAGAAATTTTCTTTCATATATCTGGCACACTGCTATGTTATCCACTTAGTATGACAATAATGTTGAAAACACACTGATGTTTTAGTTTTTGCCAGGTAGAGCTTCCTCTGAATTAAGGTATTTTCTGTTGCCCAGGCTCTGCCACAACACCAGGAGGGAGGTGCAGCCAAAACAGGTGATCTGAACTGAAGAAAGGGATATTCCATACCATGAAATGTCATTCTCAATAGGTACACTGGGGAAAACTCACTGGGAACCACAGAGAGCTGCCAAGGGACAGGGTGGGCATTGGTCAGTGGGTGCTGAAAAATGGTATTGCACATCACTTGGTATTGCACTTCCTCTTGGATTTTATTCCTCTTTTTTCATCACAGCTTTAGGTTTATTTTTGTTTTGTTGCTTTTTGGTTTTTTTTGGTTTTTTTTTTATTTGGTGTTTTGTTTTCTGGGCTTTTTTGGGGTTGTGTTGTGATTTTTGGGCATTTTTTGTTTGTGGTTTTTGTTTGTTGTTTTTTTTGTTTGCTTCTATTATTAAATTTATCTCAATGCACAAGGATCATCTTTAGTTTCTGATTCTCCTCTTCACCAGGGAGGGAGGCAGTGAGCAAGCAGCTGTGTGGTACTTGATGGACATCTGGGGTTAAACCATGACAGCAGGGTAACTTCAAGCCTGGAAGCCAAACCACTCTGCAGTTAGCTGAGTGCCACTTACACTGTAACCCTAATGCAGATTTGACAGTTTTTTACCTTGTTTACAGAAGCATGCAGTAGGAAGACAATCAACTTTCCAGCACTGTTGTTCACAGATGTCTTAAATCAAGGCCAGTAAATTAGTCCCCTCCTTGCTGTGCTTTGCACAGCTTTTGCAGGCTATGGAATGCAGTGACCTCCTGTCCTGGCTCTGTGATACTTGGTTATGAGAGAACCGGTGCAGACTCCTCTCCTGCCTTCTGAAGCTGAGCAGAGAAAGAAGAGAAAACTGTATTTTCCTTACTACTGTAGCCCATTCTGCTTCATGCTTGAAATTAAAGGTGGGGGAGGAGGCAGAGGGAAAACAGACCACTAACTGTGAATGTGGTCTCACCAATTTACTTTGTGCGTTAATGTGAACATACCCCTCTGTTTAAGTGCTGTACAGCTTTACTTCATTATTTGTAGCTAACTGTGATGATGGAAGATAATGATTCTGCACTGTAAATTAGATCCCATTATATGAGTTGTTTCAGATTGTCATCTTGACATTAAGACAATGTTACATTTTTAGAAGTAGACAGGAAATCTGCTCTTTTACTTTGGAAAATGTAAGCAAAATTCTGCTTTTTCAAAATGCATGCATTCATGAATGGCTAAACAAATCAATTTCCCCATGGACATGCATCATTTATCAAACATACTGGAGAATCTGATCCTGCAATCCCTGTCACACAACAGTCCCACAGAGGCCGGTAAGGTCATTCTTAGAGCTACAAGACCAGGCTCTGTATTTGCTAGGAAGCAAGTATTTTGCGGACTACACTGGATCCACTCTCCAGAAATACCCTGAGTTTCCAATAGTGACCTTTGGATAAGCCCTCACTGCTGATCTGTCCTGACAATCTGGCAATAACCTCCAATCTCAGCATTTCAGAATTGCAAGTAGAGATTGAGAAGATGATTTGTCTCTCTACACAATGAGAGTACAGGATGGTTTTCTGAGGGATGCAGTTCATCCTAAGAAAAAGGCACACCTAGAAACAGCTAAAAAAGAGGTAGAGAAAAAAGAAAAAGAAAGGAGATAAAATTGAAAGGCAATGGAAAACAGAAGAGAACATGAGCTGCAGTCAGATGCAAGAGGAGTGGTGCTGCCCCAATCATTTATTGTTGGGTACAAGCCATGGACAGGGGTGAAAGCAGGAAGGTGCATGGTTGCACCCATTCCTGTGCATAAGTAGTCTGATGCCACACCAACAGCTGCTACTATCAGGAGCAGTGGTAACCAAGCAAATATTTATGTGCATGCATGTTCTGATGTAATCCCTTGCACCTATTTATGCTGGAATACCTGCATAAACTCTGCTTGTACTACTAATCAGTGTAATTTGTTTTCTTTCCTGTTAAATCTTCAGGTGCTTCTGAAAATGCTAACAAAGAGCTGCATAGTTAACAGCTATCCAGGCAACCCACATTTCACTGAATTAACATCTCCAGATGACCCAGTGCTTTGTTCTTGAGCAAAGACTGGTAGGGTAAACATCGCCAGATTTATAAAGCTTCCTTCAGAGAAAGTCAGTCAATTCTCTGTATGGGCAATGAAGACACAAGGGCTTTTGAAGAGTGCTCCACAGTCCTTCAGGGCATCACTGCCTGTGGAGTTCATCTTCTGAAAGCCCTCAGAGGCCATGAAGGACAAGCAGCTGAATGTGAGCCAACAGCATGCCCTGGCTGCACAGGAGGTTACACAGCAATCTTGGGCTGCTAGTATCAGAAGCACAGTCAGCAGATCAAGAGAGAGGTGACCCCTTTCAGATAACCATTCATTATATTACGTTTGGAATACTGTGCACAGATTTTGGGTCCCCCAACACAGGAGTTCAGCAAAGGAGCACTAGGTTGGTCAGGGTTAAAGCACCTGCCCTCTGAGCAGAGGTTGAAGGACCAAGGCACAGTCAACCTGAAGAAAAGACAGCTCCAGGGGCATCTAAACAGGAGACCTTCAGTACCTTTGAGGTTACCCAGTAAATGGAGGCATTCCCAGCACAGTAGTGCACAGTGGGAAGACACTGGGCATAGGGACAAGTGAGAGGCACAGACTGGATTCAAAAAGAGACTTTTGCACCCTGAAAAGAGCTGTGCACTGATTCAGATTGGCAAGGAAAGCACTGCAGGATATTTCTTGTGGTTTTCAAGACCATAAATCCCATAGTAATCTGATCTGATCACTGCTTGGAGCAGAAGGCTGAAACAGAGATTTGCTGAAGTCCGCGCTCTCAATACCATCTTTTTTCTTATGTGTCCACAGAATGACCTTGAAAGGCAACAGTACTCTAGCTTATCATCCTCACAGAAACTCCACCTGGATGTCATAGTCCTTCTGTTTACTCAGGGGACATTTGCTCATGCTGGTAGCTCATCTTCCTTTGGGGTGCACAAGCAAGTCTTTCGTAACTGGGGCAATACCTTGAAGCTGTGAGTTGTCAATCCTGGAACAGAAGGGGCTCAGGTCCAGATCTGCTTCCCAGAGAGGAGATGGACAGAAAGAGAAACAGCAGCACTGACTGCTCTAGCACTGGGTGATGAACATGAACCTACTGGTTTCTCCAGCAAGACTGAAAGACTAAGTGGAATTTAGGTCTGCATCAAAAGCAAACTGGCTATTAACAAACAATACCCAATCCCAGATTATAAATTTTCCTCATCAGCTGCCGAGGATTGGATCTGTTTGGATTTTGGGGGGTCATCACTGCCAGATGACACCAGGAATAGGCAGACTGAAGAGCTTTCTTCCAGGTGCTGGAGACAATATTTCACCTAAGATGGACTTATGCCCCTCTGTAGGCAATCCATAGCTTTTAGTGGTTTGGGGCGGAGAACTTGTCAAAATTCAGTGCTTGTGGCACAGCAGATCTCTCAGAAGAAAGAAAAATCTCATACTTATATTTAGCAAGTGAGCAATGAAGCAAAATGGCATAGCAAATGCTGACGGTAGTGGTGAGGCTGTGGGGGTGGGAAGGGGGTGTGAAAACTGGCAAGAGCTTCAGAAGAGCAAGTTTTGGTATTTCAGATTAGGTGGTAAAGGCTAGCTGCTCTGTAGCAGGTACTGAAATTCCAGTGCTGTAGAAATTTAAACATCATCTGAGCTTTCTCCTATCTCCCACCCTTCTGTCTTGTTTGAAAAATATTTACAAGGGGGTGAAAGGCAACCTTCAGACGTGTGACCATAGCTGTGTGCTGATGGTTTCTATAAATATGGGTTTGCTGAAGCACTAAACTATATTCTGCTGCAGTATAGCGTTATGGCTTCTGCTCAGCAAAAGCTGTTCCTATTCTCATTTCAGACCCCTGCTAGTGTTGGCATCTGGCTCTCAGCTACATGACTTTTTTGCCCTCCATCATCAGAGCAGAGAAAAGCAAATAGTCTCAAGTCAATCTTTGACTTGAGGAACAAAGTTTGGGTTTGTAGCTCAGACCTACATAATTGACAACAAAACAAAAGTGATTTTAAAAGTCTGATGATTCCAGACTTCATTCTGGGCACTGCAAATAATTTTGTGCATAGCCATCATTCATTCTGTGGTTTTGTCTGTGTCCACTCAGTTCTCTGGAACAGAGACAGAAGTGCATACAATTTGCATTTTATTTCCCCTACCCCTTTTTCACAGCTTACTCCTTCCCTTTTTTCAATAGTCCTGCTACCTGCATGTCTGTGGTAGACTCATTTGAAACCAAATTGCCCTGGGATACAAGTTTATCTGCACAGCTCTTCAGTCGTGGCAGGAGGCTTGCAAAAAACTGCATTTTTTTCCCCACAAAATCATATCTCTTTTATACCTTCTCCATACTGTGGAGTGGCAAGTCCAGTTCACGTTACAAAGAGAGAAACTTCCTAATTATAGGAAAGGGATTGCACAGAGATACGTGCTGGAGAAATCATTTTATATTGGTAGGCTCGAAACAAAATGGCTGCAATGTCTAAAAAAAGTCTGCAGTTAGAATTATATATGGAATCAGTAGTCAGGAATTATTTTTTTTTCCTTGATTGCATCATCATCCTCCTCTATTTAGAAATCAAATGAAGTCAACAAAGCATGCAAATGTAAGACTCAAAATTTCCGTTTTACTCCTCCTTTTCTTCTCTTCCCTTTCACCACTACTAAGTACTCTATTTTTCCCTTGTATTTTTCCCCTTTTAAATGAAAGGGAATTTGTTTATGTGCTTATCTCAGCCTTATTTGAGCTGCAAAAGTAAAAGACCCAAAACAATATTTTTCACGCGCTTTGTTATCGAGCTTCTTCAGTTCATACACCGTAGTTTCACAAAGCCTAAACTGATCACCGTGCAGATTATTCCAGACTAGATAGTTATGTGTGGATCTGGATGTGTCCACCCATGAAATAACCTCGTGCCTGACCTAGAAGCAAAAATTACTGCCAAATTATATTTTTCTAAAGGCCTTTCTGCTCTGGCATCTATGCTGACTTGCATTGGTAATTTGGGGAGCAGCCAAAAGGGAGATCGGTGTGTTTTTTTTCTTTTTAAATCTTCTTCCCAGAAGCATCTGTTTCAGACATTCCTGGAAAGAGGCTGTTGGACACAATGAACCTCTGTTCTGACCCAGTACAGGTGTTTTGCATCCTCCGAGGGCAGAAGTTTGTGTCACGTTTAAAGGGCTTGCAGCGAAACAGTTCATTACAAAGAGCGTTGAGATACACATTTGAATCAAAATATGACACAGGCTGTGAAAGTCAAGGAATTAGAAGACCTGGTCAGGAGCTGATAAAGACATTGCAGATAGACGTGTGCAAGGAGCAACTAAAGCAAGAGAAAGTGGTGAAAAATTGTTAATCCAAAAGTTCGGGGTTTAATGAGTGAGGCCAAGCTTACTAATTAGACTTTAGTATTCCCTCCCTCCCAGTTGTGCTGTTCTTTTAATAAAACCTGTTCTAATAAGCAACACAATTTTGAAAATTAAATACAAAGGTTATAAGTATACCTACATATTTCAGATTTGTTCGTGTTATTTTAATCTAGCAGCAATGATTTACAGAAAAAATAGAATCTGAAAGAAGAGCTAAATCATGAAAAAAAAACAAACCCTAAACCAAAAGAAAAACAGCTCTACAAATTCAACCTTGAAACAAGATGCCTTTTCTTAGCTGTGAGGATAATTAGACATCGAAAGAGCTTATCTGGTAGGTGGTAGACTCAGCAGAGGTTGGAGTCTTTAAAGATTAAATATTTAAAGAGATAACTCAATCCAATGTAGGAAATAACCCCTTGAAGTCCATAATGTAAAGAAAGCCCCAAACACTAGATGACCAGCATAGTCTCTTGTGACCATAACATCTGAACATATAGATGAAGCTATATATTTCCTCCTCCAGAAACCATGCAGTGGACAGTTTCAGACACTTTGGAGGCAGCAGAAAATAGAACCCTTCCTTTCTCCTGAGCTCTGTATCATGCTGTCAGACAGGGGCTTGCAGCCTCCATAGCCCTGCAGAGAGGTCTAGGCACACGTCAGGCACACACGCTCAAGAGCGGAAAAGGCTCACCCAATCTGTGTCACTGGGTGGACACACACCAGAACTCCCATGGGGCACCTTCCCCCAGCAAGAAAACCAGCTGGATGAAGGCTGGATTGGGCACTGTAGCCTCTGAGGAGCATGGTGGTTTGGGGCTTTATTTAAGCAGACACACTCCAGCATAATTTTCCTTCTCATACAAGCTGCACATGCCATTTCACCAACTTTACTGCCATTTTGGGAACATTGTGAACATTGTGAACATTCACACTTGCTTTCTGCCTGCAAGCTTCTTTTCCAGGGACCAAACTATACTGGGCTAATGAAAGTACCACAAGTTAGGTCATCTGAGGGAAACTGGACAGCTTAAAGCTCAGAAGCAGTCAGCCCAGCCAACAGAGAGGTTTTTGTAATTTAAGACCTGAAAAGCCTTTTTAAGCTGCAGGTTTGCTTTTCACTATAGCTTTCCTACAAATCATGAGCAGAGCAGCAGCAGCAGGAAAGCACAGTGCTATTCTTATGAATCACTCCCCTGTTCTGCTGCATCTCTATTCGTGCCTAACATGTGACATTAAGACCTTTTCAGAGTGTCTAGAATCACAGAGAAAATGACAATAATACCTCATCAAACAGTCTCCCAAGTATATAAATAACATTTCATACAAGTCTTCCCATAGCATACATTTACATAACTTTAAAATGAAAAAGCCCACAAAAATTTACCTGCCTCACACTGTTCTTCAAAACAGTAAAAAAAAAAAAATCTATTCAAGACTCTTGGGAAAATGAGTGAGTACGTAGCAGACTAACATGCTGTGAAGCAACTGTTCTCCTGGAGCTACTGGGGACCTAAAGATATTTTTATCCTTTAGAGCTGTGGATATTTTTCTTGCTGCTTTGGAGAAGGGCCACTGTCAAGTCCAGGTTTTGCTCTCGTATCAGATGTAGGCAGCAGTCAGCCTAAGACTCCATTTTCTTTTCCAGCTGTATCCCTCAGCACATCCCCAAGCAAGGGCAAAGATTGGGAGAGCTCATGGAGCTATCAAGGGACACAAGTGACACACATTTCATTTCATCAAGGGCTGACTAAGCATAGGGAAGAACTTTAGTCAATGCTAGCAAAAAGCTGGTTATAAATCAGATATAAAACAGAAGCTGATTATCTTGAACCAACAAATGTTAGAGGGTACTTCTAATTTAAGAATCTTTGACACTGGAACATCTTATTGCCTCAGTGTCCAGGTTTATGTCTGCCTCAATTTCTGCAGCTCCTCTAGGCCCTCCTGCTGCTGGAGCACTGGCCTGCCTTTCCACAGCAAAGATGAAGTCCAGTGCAAGCCAGCTTACAGCACTATTCCAGCCTCAGCAGCCTCTTGGGCCATTGTCCTTGGCATGAACCCCACAAAAGAGCCCCCTGACAAGAACAACTAAATATATGGAGTGAGGAAGAAGTTTGTCATGCTAGGTAGACTCCCCCTTTGGGAAGCTGACGCCCTCTTATTCAAAATTTAAGAAGACCAGGTGTTGGTAAACCTGATCTCTTACCCTTCAAGGATTGACAAGTCTTCATAGCATGACTATAACATGCTTTTACCCAACATTTTTTTGAACATCCAATTATTAAACTCAATAATTATTAATCTCAATACCATAACCTTTAGAAAAAAATCACAGATTTTTCAGTACTGTTGCCAACTTGACCCCAAGTCCACATACTTACACCCCAGCCCCAACAAAGCAAAATCACATTTGTCATTCTTTCAATTGCAACAAGCATCATGGTTGTCCACAAAGTAAAAATTTTCTCCAAGTTCTTAAGGGAAGAGATAGGGAAAAAAAAAAGTCACCTGGTAGATATTAGTGATGTGCTCTGCTGCACAGGTAAGTCATATTTTGCTGTCACACACAGCAAGAGTGGGGCAGCTCCAACAGATTAGGGCCCACCAGTTCATATGGTACCTACCTCCATCCCTTCATATCCCTTGGAAAGATGAATACGGTAAATTTTTAGTCACTTCTATCCTCCTGCAGCTTAAATTTCAGTTTTTTAGGTAAGTGATAACCAGGAGAGAGTTGCAAATCAGTTTTTACCAAGAATACATGTACTAAGAATAGAGTCACCAGCAATTTGGATACATCTTCCTTCTAACATCCCCCAGCAGCTAGAAGTTGCTTCTAGCTACTGGAAACTACACTTCTGTAGTTTCCCCAATAAATATATATTCAGACATTTTACAACTCTCAGCATTGATTTGTCACTGAAAAAACATGGAATATCAAAAAATTCTTGCCTGACTTTCATTTTTATGAAATATAGTTTCCCACCTTCCTAGACCAGGAGGGATTTCTGTTTAATGATTATGGTTATTGAAAACTCTGTGCAAGTCAAGCTAAAAAGTTCTTTGGCTTCCAATTTAGCCATTTCCTCAGTTGCTTTTTATGACCTCTGAAACTGGCCCAGAATCTAGATAAAGTTTCAGTTTAATCTTTTTTACTGCTGTAACCAGGATTATGATGTTAGTGTCTCCATCAGAGGATGGTTTCATTTGGTGCATCTTTCTTCCATCTTCAAAGGGCTCCTACTGAGAATTGTCCCACTTGCTGTCTATGGAATGGGTCCTTTCATTATTCCTTTAGTGATTTTTGAATGGCCGCAGCCTGGCTCCCTGAATGGTCTTGACCTGGTCAGGAGTTTTGATTCTTCTTTTTGTCCTCTCCCTGCAGTCACTGGGGTTTTGGCACCCCTGTGCAGTTTCATCTGAGTAACCCCCAGAAAAACTCTGCAGCTTATTACAAACTTGGTAAATGGAAAGTATTAGGACAAAGATTAGAACAGATATAGAATTTCAAACCCTGTTGTTGACCTCAAAATTTAGAAACTGCCCTTGTCAAGCCATCAGTGTCACTGCCAATAGCTGTGACAGACATCTGTCCCTGACACTTTGGAAGGAAAAGCAGAGAGAGGAAACACTCTTATCATACAAGTGCTTATTTGTTGCATACTCTTCTGTGGCTGACCAGCTGACCTCCCATATCCCAGTCAGATGTGCCTGCTAACATTTGCAGTTTACTGAATATTTATTTATCTGTTAAAGGAAGATGCTGAACATCCTGAAAACACATCCACTGGAATTTTCACCCCTAACTATGCTGTCTCTTCCAGATACTGATCTCTGTTGGAAGAAGGTGTCTGCTTTGCAAGTTTGTGAGAATTTCTGACAGCCTTTCCTGAACAAGAATTAAAGCAAATGAACTGGAGACCTCTTGTACAAGTAATTTAAGCCAGAACATAGGAAAGAAAAATTAAGAGTTGCAATACAAGTTTTTCTACAGTAATTCCAATTAGCAAGATTAAAGAAAATAAACAAAACTCACAGTCAGCTATTTCCCACTAGACTAAATCACAAGAACTCACTCCTAGTAGTTGTGTTGCTCACCCAGGTAAACTGTGTCTAGAAAAATCTGCTTTTTTAACACACCTCCAGATTCAAGTGCTTGAGCCAAAAGCAGGTGCAGATGTGGCCAAGATATTTTTTAATCAAAAATCCAAATTGTCTGCTGATACATATTCTCATTTAGCACATGAAGCCACTTGACACCTCTTGCAAACGCATTTGCTCCATCTTATAATTAGCACTAGCTGATGAAGAATCTGAAAAAAAGCTTTTTCTATAAATGTTGTATCTTACTTCAAATTCAGATCCCACAATCCATGGTCTACTTATTGGCTTCTACAAAAAAAATAGAGTAATGAAAGCCTAGGCTAATAGCATTTCATATTTACTCAAATACCAGATTCTTACACTGCTTTCTAAAATGCATCTACTGAACAGCCCAGGCCATTGCATGTCTAAGTATTGGACAGACTTGATTTATCAGACAAATAGCCAACAGTTTCAGACATTCAGCAGGTCTGGGCCCAGAGCCTAATATTATTCTTTTAGCTTTTGCCAAAGGAGCCATATTTTCTCTACAAAAATATTTTTCCAGTAAACTGCTAACAAGACACAGCCAACACAGCCATCTAGGGACCCAACATGACCAGCTGGGGTTGATAATAGTATATTATTTGCTTGAAAATTTAACAAAGTCTCCAGGTCCAATGTGAAGATGTCCAACTGCATTTGCAGTCAGGGGAGCTAGTTAATCCTCAGTAAAAGTCCAGCTGGAACAACCTGAAAGGCCTCTGCAATGATAATTAAAGTCCATTTCTGACTGGATCTTCATATGCATTGTTTCCATTGACAAGATCTTCTAAATAACTGCCTGCTGTTGGATTTACAACACCTTCTTCAATTCCTTTGCCCTGCGCTCTGGGTCTGCAGCCACTCATCCCTGTACAGCTCCCTCCACACTCCCTGCCTCATCTACTTAATCTAAGATGGGAAAGGTCCATCACCAATCTATTCCCTCCTGAAGTTTCTTACCCATTCTTCTGGAAAAAACCTCAAGCCTCAGTTTTCACCCTTTCCTCGTTTCTGGCCCTCTACTAAGCCCTGATTCTTTCTACTCTGCTATTTTTTACTCTTTACTGCACTTTAGCTCTGCTCACACCCCCTCTGCAACCTACTGGATTTGAGCAGCTTCTTCCCAGCTGAGCATTACTTAAATATAGTGAGGCTGGGGAGAAATTAAAAAAAAAAAACAAAACAAAAAACGACAAGCCAATCTCTGCCCAGTAGATACCGTCAGTCTCAGGTGCATTAGCAGGGAAAACAAATGCTTTCAAATAGGAGAAAAAAATCCCAATGACATATCAGTAAAACTGATACATCAGATGCATCAATGGCATTTTTATAATTGTAGACAGTGCCCTGGAGGGCAATCACATAAAAATAAATACAATTTTTGAAATCATATGGGTTATATATCGCTATTTGGAGTGAGAGCAGCCATCTAAGATGAAAGTCAACACAGAACAACTTAAGCTTTTTAAGCTCCTCTTTCATGTATATTGGAGCTGCATATAGCCAGGGACATGCATCTTAGAAAAACATTCTTCCAACACAGTGAGATTACTGCTGCCTGGAAATTTTTTCAATCCCATTTCACTTATAGCTTCTGACAGTGTTAGTGACAGACATGTCACAAAGCCTTAGGAAAAATTGTGAGAATTAATTATGTGCTATTTGTTTAACTTCTCTTGTCATCCATCTCCGCTCCTTCTATTTGAAAATTCACTTGCTCACCTAAATCATCTTCCCCTCACTCACACTGTGTGTTACCCAGTCCCACATTTGCATTAAGCACTTATCTCCTTTTTTTCAGGAAAGGAACAGATCTGAAAAAATGGAAAACCCTTAAAGTGTTTATGCTCCATTAAAACTTAATTCTGCTTTTAATCCCAGACCTATCTATTGATAGATTAATTCATATTAAATGGAACTTGAGTCTCCATAGTACCTTTTTCTCTAATGAGAAAGCTAGCACAGAAAGAGGAAGCTACTCATTGTGAGCAAGAATATTGCTTTCTGGTCCCACTATTTAATTCTACCTTATTATGGGTGTTCAAAACCGTACTTCATTCTCTAGTTTCCATTTCAACTTTCATTAACTACATAGTCACAGTTCACGGAACAGAATTGGAACAATTACTAAGAGGGACACAGTTATTTAGGAAAGGAGAAGCAGTTGAGAATCTTCCCTGGCTGTTGAAACATAGCTCTTTGGCTCAAATATCCCTTTTACCATGCCAGGCTATTTCTAGACCCCACATACAGGTCCAACATTTACCTTAAGACAAGCTGTAATACTGGCATGCTTGGCAATATCTGTTAGTGTGACTTGATATTGATATGATACCTCAAAATAAGCCCCAAGCAGAACATCATTGACATGTCAATACATCAGGTGCTTCTAATTTAGAAAAAACAAAACACACAGACATGTACAAGCACACCTCAGCTCAGCCCATTCTGTTTCTATTTCTTAGTAACATTTATTAACTTTATGCAACAAGTTATCTTTCTAAACATTTCCATTCCTTGTTTAAAGACAGGATATAACTGTGCAGAAAATCTCATTCTCTAAATCCCTGCAATGCCAAATCCTTCTCTTTACACTTGGGAGGGGTCATGGAGAGGAGTCACCACAGAATGAATCTTTGCCCTGCTATATCACAGCTCTGCTCAAAACAATCCCACACTAGACAACTTTCTGGGCTCAGCTCCTGCGGTGCTTGCTCTGGGGTCACTGCAGTCTCTGGAGCAGGCAGCAACACCACCAGCTGCCAGGGGCCATGCAAGCACTTTCCTGGAACACAGTTTGCTTCCATCCACACATAAAAGGAATAATTTCCCTTGTTAACAGCATCATGCTGACAATGGAGACAGCATCTTGCCTGCCAGTCAGGCAGCTGCTCCTGCTCCTGTGGAGCTGTGCATCAGCACAGCCTGCCTCTCCCCACTGCCCACAGCACACTGGACAGTGCTGCCTGTCTCCCACAAAGATCCCTTGGCTTTCTGCACCCCTCAGGGCAGGATGGAGGATTGTGTGTTAATTCTGGTATCTTTGTCACCTCTACACTTTCACCAGCCCTCTGGTAGATGCCAGACCATATTTGCTTCTGCTTGCAGGATTACCTAGAGGAGTATGCAACAGGGCAGACCAGGCTGTGTTTTCTGCTGAGGACAAAAGCCATGTGGGATGACCAGGACTTGATTGCCACACAGATTTTCTTAGGCTTTTCCAGGAAAAGTATGAGGGATTTCCACAGAACAGCTCAGTCTAGCAGAGGCCTGATTAAGCCAGCAGCCCTTGTTATTGTGTGAGCTTCCACTAAACCACCCCATAACACCAAATTTAGTGGGCAGGATTTAACTGTGCTTTGCTGCCCACCAGATGTGCGTGAAAAACAAGCACTCCAGCTCCCCAAGAGAATAAATTCTACTGGCAGTCTGGAGCTTTTAAGGCTTCTCTGAAGTATTTAGCAAAGTGTTCACCTGAACACAGAAACACAAAGTGCTGCTTTCCCTCTGGATAGGAGGTCACAAAAGCAAGGGGAAAGGTAAGTGGAAATAAAAAGAAAACCAAAGATTAACTGTGAGTTTAACTGTGGAAAGATACCTGTGTTTCAGCCCCATAGCACCTGCTCATATTGTACCTTGTAAGTTTACAACTGTCCTGGTCAGCTGCAAGTAGAAGCAGCAGGGTACCTGGATGCAGAAAAGAGCCTGTGGGCGCAGACAGGGATCCCTTGGAAGCTAACAGCAGGAACTAATAGGATAACACATGAGCAAAGCCAAGTAAGTCCATAAACAGACATTTAGGTGTGCCTGGAAAGGCCCACAATCCTCACCACTGCAGCACTTAGACCACATAGGCTCTCTGACTACTGTGGCAACACCCTCAAAACAGTTTGCTTTTCCACACTAGTAAAGAATGGTGATTGAGCCAGTAATTATTTATTGCCTTATGCCAACCTTCAGGAGAGAGGAAAAGGTATGCTCAGCAGTATGGTAATGTGCAGAAGGAAAACCATCTGCACTGCCAAAGGCCATGGAGAAACCTGTAAATCCTGAGTTACAAGTAACAAATAAAGCATAGAAGCATCTGAAGTGACTCAGAAACCCATTAAAAATAAAAGAGTCCCACAATACTATCCAATAGAAGAAATTAATTGTCTGGTTTGGGTAATTTAAGTAATAATTATGTTTTTGAACAAAGTCTGCAAAGTGATAAACGCAAAACATAAATCACAACTGACTGATCTTGTTTGGCAGGACCAGGAAACTTCCCTCTTGGAGACGGAAGAGGGGGGAAGCCTCCTCTAATAAAGATAAACTGGAAATCTTAATCACAGTCAGGTCAAAATGGTATTTAACTGTTTTGAAAACAGCATTTTACAAGCGTTCTGTAAACACATTTGCTTTTGAATTCATCTATCTTTATAAAATGTCTCCTCCCCTCTAATCTCCCTAGGTGAAACTTCCTTCCACTCCACTTCTGTGAACACTTGCAGACAGCATTACACCAAGCAGCTTTAATTATCTGTCAGCAGCTATTAGCAGCAACCATCAGGACAAGGAAGATGAGAAATGGGAATATTTACCAAGCTGCAGCCAGCAGTGCAGGGTAGAAAACCATGGCCAGTTTGTAGCCCAAATCCTACACTTTTCATCTCTCACCTCATTAGACCAAGGGAAAAACGCTTGGACAAGCACCTTGGCACTTGTGTTTGCTGACAGCACATCTGTACTATGACCTATACGGTATTATGTTTTCCTTATCAAAACAGATGTACTTCGTCATTTACATCCCTGGTGAGAAAGGAGGAGAAAAAAGGTAGTGCTCCTACTCAAAAGAGATCATTCTGTGAATTATATCAGGTACTGTTCAACAGCTTGAACACTAATCCAAAAAGATGTACAGAGAAGTGAGGGGCTGCAACTGCATACAGCAAAGCTGAAGGGATTTCAGTGTGACATATACTTTGCTTTTGGTTTCCTCAGTTATTGAACCATCTATCTAAACACAAACTGAACAATCCACAGACAAATCCCCAGTGTGAAATTTAAAGGCAGCTGGTGTAAATAATGCATAAGAATAACGGTGGAGCCTCTGGCCAGCACAGGGCAATTCATGTTACATATCCTCAGACTCCACTCTCAACCTGATGTACAGAAACCAATTGCAGTTTCTGAGCTGAAATATTTGTGACACTTCACTGCCACCAAGAGCTTCAAAGGACATACTGTGCCATTTCCTTTTTGAAATAGACCTTTTTCCCAGCTTCAAGGGAGGAGACAGTGACAGACAATTAAGAGATAATGCTATTTTGGTGGGAGTAATTTTTTTTCTTTGCCGCCGTGAATGTTCCCTCTCCCAGCCTGTTAAACATTGCTTTACACAGGGAAGATGTTCCACTTCTAGGATTTCCTCTGCTTCTGTTAAATGTCAGTGACTCTTAATTCCAGTGCAGAGATTGTTATGATTAAAGTGGATTAACACTTCCAGAAAGAGGCATCAAGAACACATTATTTGTACAGGAGCAGAATACCATTAGCAGGGATCAATTGTAGCAATATAAGTCAGAAGACAGGAAGGTTTGTTCAGAAATATATCAAGATGTTTGGTAGCAAATCTTGCCCAAAATCAATAGGTACTTTATGAAAAGGATGCACTCACCTCCACAATTTTATGTATAAAGAACTCTCATTCTAATTACATATCCAACACATTTTGCAAGACACCTGCCACTATAGCAGGATGCAGCAGCAAAAGGGTGCACTCTTACTTTCCTACCCATTGGTCAGGTATGTCTTTTCTCCTCACTCACCCACATGAGATGAGGGCCCACACATTGCCCCAGTGGTCTGGCTCACCACTCTGCTGCTGGTATTACTGCCAAGTCATTACATAAATTACTAGAAAGGCAAACATGTGACAAAGCACTACAGCACCCTAAGAACCAAACCCTTCACAACAGCTGATCTAGAGTTTTACTTTCCAAAGAGCAAGCATCCTGTATTTGTTAAGGCAGAGTGAGGAAAAACTTGGAGAAAATATCAGTTGTCAGATTCAATGCCATCTGGGTTCTTTTCAGCATATAACAAAACCAAAACTACAATGGGACTCTTTTGTTTCTTCCCAATCCTCTATTTAAATACAGGATCTTGCATATATCAAATAGGGGTTTCATTTTAAAGCATCTTGCTCTTCGCAATTTTTTCTATAATTGCAAGTAACACAGAAACAAAAATTCTGCTTTCTGTAACATCACTGTTTCCTGTGAGGCTTTCCACCATGATTTGGAAATCTCATGGTATGGAACACAATAAGTCACTAAGCTGTATACCCTAGTTCTGCATTTCCAGAATAAGTAGAAATCATTTAAATGACAATTTCCCCTTCTAGGACTTTTTTTTTTTATTTGATTACAGCATAAGAACTCCATCTGAGAATTTCCTCCTTGCTTAAGCTGATAGCATAATGTCTGCTGTCTACAGTCTGGAATAATTCAGACAAATTCATAGTTCTGATATTTTACAAGCACAACAAGAGGAAACAATTTTGAATGTTCCTTAATTAACCACACGTTGAGTAATCATTAGTTGTGCAAGTGATAACAGTAATAAGTCATCAAGTATGTGAAACAACATTTTCACTTCTTCTGCATGTTAGAACAATGCCTGAGGGCTTCTAATAGAAATTCACTGTTCCAACAACTCACAAAGAACTTATCCTTGAGAGGCTTTAGGATTCAAATGCATAAGAACAGCAAAGTAAAAAAAAAAAAAAAAAATAGGATAGAAGCAAAACAAAACAAGAGTTATGACACACAAGTATCAGATTTTTCTTAACTTTTGCTTCATGACTCACTTAGAAAAAGAGCATTTTAAGAAGACATAAAGCCTAACAAAGAGTAAGAAAATAAGGGAAGTAACTGGGAGAAGAGAGGAGTCAGCCCAGGGCACAGGAAGAGAGAAGCTCCTTTCAAAAAGACAACCAACCCTACAAAGAGCCCCCCAAACCACAAGTCTTCTGAGCACACTACTGGCAGCCACAGTACCTCTTCACTGATCATAGTTTTTCCCCTGGATTGTTTCTAAACTCTAAGAACCAATTCAGTTAAGATAGACAATAACTACCAAGCCTCCCAACAGAGGCACATCCTGCTCTATTGTAGCTGTGGGTGGCAGAGAGGTGAGTAATCCCAGCTGGAGCCTGTTGCCTGAAGTAGGTCTGCACACCTGCTTGTCTTTCTTCACAGGTGGGTATAGAGCTATTGTGCTTATTAAAGAAAACATTCTGAATGATTCAGTATAGACTTATTATAGAAATGTTGCAACAATGAAATCAAGTGATTAGACTATGCTTAATTAATACAAACCCATTGAGCACATTTGTGCTCTTTATCTTTTCTTTCTTTGCTTTCCTGGGTGATAAAGCGATGGAGTGTATCAGGGATTACCAGATGGTGCACAAAGGGTGAACAAGCATAGGCATGCATGTGCATTGAGAAATGGGCAGCACAGTAAGTGCAGTAATCTAGACTGTGATGCTAAAAACACTGTGGGGAAAACAAGTGCAAGCCTTGAGCTCTGAAATGTTCTTGTCTTACTTTCCAGAGAGGAGTAGAAAGCAATTTGCTGAGATTTGCTGTTCTAATAAAAAAGAGGTTGCATTTCAAATCTCTGACTGCAGCATGCCCAGATGTTTAGCTTATGGGTTAGGAGCAGTTAAAATCTTTCAGAGTGAGTACCACCAAGCTGTAAAGTAGCATGATGTCTTCAGGTTGCCTCAGTAGCCAGGGGCTGCACTCCTGTGCTGTGTCTGCATCTGTATTTAACTGGTACCCCAGGGATACCTCTGCATTCTGCTTTAGGACTTCAGGTGGCCTCTCCCAAAGCAGTGTCTGTGATGGAAAGCAGATTGGGCAGCACTGCACTGGGGCTGCAAGTGAAAAAGCAACAGTGAAAGCATGACAGGAAAAAATCAGAATAGAGCTGAGAAAAAGAAGCACATGAAATGGCAGCAGTGACAGCTCAGGCAGGCCTATGTGTTTGGTAGGCAGGTGCAATGTGCATTATATCAGAGGGAAATGAGGCTTCATGTGGCCATCACTCTAACAAGAAAACTCTAATTGTCACATAAGCCACTCATATTTTATTCAGGCTGAAATTACAGCCTCAGAGTGTGGTTACTTGCTGATAATTGGGCTGTGTCTTCAGCCACTTTAAATCTGCATGACTCCACAAATGCCAGAATAGTTGTGCTTGTTTAAACCAGCTAAGTGCCTGTCCCTGAACACAGACCAAAGAGGCATCCTGTGCCTGCTGGATTTATGGACATGCTGTGTTAGCATGGATGAGCTCCTCCTTACAAGTCACCCCTTTGTGTCGTCCTGATGCTTTGAGCCTGGGCCCAGATGGGCCATGCCCGTGCTGTAGAGTGTGCTGAGCTCAGGCCAGAGTGCCCTGCTCGTGCATATGTCGTGCAGGGAGGCAGGCACAGTGCATCCTGATGCCCCATTGGGATTCATCTGAGGTACATCCTCAGTCTTGGGGCTCCCTGGTCCCTTCTGTGACCTTGTTCCTGCCAGGCTGAGGAGCATCCCTGTCCAGCCCAGGTTACCTATGCTACCGTGGGAGCCAAGGAGACCACAGGGCTGTTGTGCAGCATTCCACAGTATGCACATCTGGGTCTGGTCATTAGCAAATATAAGAGAAGCATCAGAGGTTGAATAAAAATTTGCAGTTTACCTGGCTATTTTCATCTCAGGGTCCTCTGCATAAAGCCTGCTTGGTGCTGGGTCCCCTACAATGCCTATTTAATAATAATATATAAAAAAAAAAGCATGGCTTCTGTTCTAACCCAAAACCTAGGCTTTTTCTCTTGGCAGAAGGAGGTTGAAAAGTACACCTTGTTTTGAAATCTGTCTCTGAACATTTCCTTTAGCTGCAACCACAGATCACATCTCATGAACAACCACATTTTTCAATATAATTTGTCTTTGTTGGTTCTAATTATTTATAGAAACACCCTTTTCCTGTGATCCATAATCTTCAACTTCAGTAGGTTTCTTGCTGTGAAAAATTATTCACTCTGGGCTGACTGTATGGTGCTAGCTGCATAGTGGTTCATTGTAGGGAAATTTTTTATTCAGAAAAGTAAGTCTGGAAATGATTCCTGGGTAACAGTTCCCCTGAAGAGCTCAGCCAGTAGGCTAATCCAGTCTCCAAATGTTCAGGATCCTCCTGAAATTAACTGGAAGTGATTGCAGAAGTGTGAGCAAACATCCTCAGCATTTTCTGTCAAACATTTATTGCATCTATTTTCTCCTCATTGACAAATTATGCAACTAATGCTTCAGGGCATTTACACACATGAAAGACTAGATCTTTGAATTTACAGAGTTAATTCTAGTGGTTGGAAGGACCCACACAAGCTTAAGTTTGCAGTCAAAATAAGAACTGGAAAGCTTAAATGCTTGTCTGAACGCCTATCAAATCTTTCTGATCCTTGAAACCAAACATAGACCAAGTTGCCTGTGGGACTGCAGCTACAGTCCTTGTAAGGCAGGGTGTAAATGCAAAGGAAAAGTCCTTGGGAAGGAAATTTACCCCAGTTTTGGTGAGCTTAATGAGCCTCATTCAAGTCAAGTTTACTGCAGAACCACAGCATTGTGCATGCAGTCAGAAAGTCCTTTCAGATTTTTCATAGTATATTTTTTATGGTATAGCTTAATAGTCCTCTTCAAGGTAATAGCTTGTAACCAGAGTTTTGTTTTTTTTTTTTTGCTTTTGAAGGTAGATTTTTACCTTGGAGTTGAGAAAGAGGTATATTTTTTTCACCATCGAGAAAGATCCCACCCATACATCTCAAAGGATGGAGTTGTTTGCTACAAGAAATCACTTGGACAATCCTTATTTACATATTAATTATGATTCAACAAGTTTTCCATGGCAGGCGAACATCAGTGCTAATTTCTCTGGGTAAGTTTTGTTACAAACTACTGCGTCATGGCAAATGGAAAACAGATCATTGCTGGAAGGGTTTGCTTTGTCAGGTGTCATCCTAATTGGTGACAAATGCAGCCTCGTGGGGAGCATTAGATGTGCTGGGCCAGGAGCTGGGGAAGGTTTCTCCCAGTTGGATTGAGCTGGGTTATGTGGCCCCAGTGCCCTGCAAACTGCACAAAGGAGCATCACAAGGCGGTTGTGTTCCAGTCGATAACTGGACTCATTAGTGTTGCATGGCGAGTCGGCCTCCTGTTTACCTGCAGTAGCAGAGCAATGAATTTGTGTCACTTCTGGTTTCTCCCCTCCACGTCGCAGCTGCTCAGTGTAGGTACTTTTTCCCTGGCAATTAGAGAACCTAACACAGGAACCAGAGTCAGATGGAAGACACTGTGTGTTAATTAGGGTTTTTTCAACTAATTGACCCAGTCATGAAAAAGGAATATATGAGATTTGGTGTTGCTTTTGCTATTTTCACCACTCACATATCTGAAGCAATTTTACATCAAATTGACTTAAAATCTACCCCAGATATGCAAAAGTTCAATAATGAAAGGTTTTGCTCTGTGGGAGTTTTGATGTGGAAAAAAGGAGCCACTTACCAACTATATCTAAAATACTTGAAAAATTCTACAGCAAAACAGTATTAGCACTTTTTTCTAGAGCAGAGGATTATGAAAATATACAGTGAAACAATGAATCAAATTAAACATTCTAGTATTTTTACCCCACTAGTTAAAGAATTTGTACTGTTCTTAATTTCCCTAATATAGTCTCTTAGATGAGTCTTTGGTGGCAAAGTCCTGCTTCCTATCCAGTCTTTCGAGGTTTGCAGGGGCACTCACTGTTTGGACATACTACAAACCTTTTGGTTTTGGATGCATGTGATCTTCTTCCACACGTGTACAGGCTTCATTTCAATATCAGAACATGTATCTTTTGTCCAGGTACAATGATGAGGCACTACTTCATGCTATGCTGTCTAAGGCCTACCTCTGTCATCTGGAAAGCCACTAATTGTCACCACTCCCAGGGATGTGTGACTTCTGCCCTGGCAGTAAGGCTCTTTCACCAGCAGGAAGGGGACAGACTTGTGTGAGCAGCCAGATCAAGCAGAGAGGCTGAAGAATTAACAATCAGAATCTGTGGGTTTGCCAGCAGCTATTTAGATTAGATTAGAAAAGGTGTTAGGAGAGATTAGCTGGGCATGGGCTCGGAGAGAGTGATAGGGGTCAGTGGGGACATTAGAGAGCACCCAGGGACAAGACTTTCTGGACACTGGCATTCTGCAGTCTCAGGGGAAAGGTTGTGTCAGGTATTGCTCAGTGCCTCGGAGGAGGAGGCGATGGACACAGCCCCAAGTGACCATGCCCCACAGCCTCTGTCTGAACATTACTACTGTACTCCTGTCCAAAACTGTAAATTGTCCCTAGAAACCAGCTGGTTAGATACCTTCAGGATCCTTGAAGACATTCACAGCAGTCCTGTGAACACATGGCAATGTTGGGCACTTCCCTGGTGGACTTGTGTTCTCTGGGCTTACCCATGAATGGAGTTTCACAGAATAGGCAGCTTTCTGAGGACAATGTAATTTCCATCTGGACATCCAACAGGAGATCATTACCTTCCACAGTGGCATTGTCTTCATCAAAAAGATGATCTTCACTATGAACATTGCCTGACTTGTCATCCTCTCCCTTAGCCTCTATTCCATGTTGTTGGGGGTCTACCCATGCTGCCATCCCATGGTTGCAATTCTGCCCCATCTCTGACTTAATCTGGATATAATTCTCTTTCTTTCCTCTGCTGCTCTTCCATCTCTCTCCTGGAGTTGTAAATGAACCTGGAGGGGAGACACACCTGGCTTGTTTTTCTTGGTCCTTGTAGACAAATGACTGTTGAAAAGAGTCCTCTATTTTTTTATACTTTCCTCGAGCTAATATTCACCTGTTTCTTGATCCTGGATCCTCCTTCCACATGTTCTCCTCCTGATATGTTCACAACACCCCCAACAATTACAGTAAAGAGATCCACCACAGGGTGGGACAGGAGACTAGTGAATTTGCAGTTTTCACTGCTGGTATCTGTAGTAGTTCAGGAGGCTTAATCCTTGCTCTGCATAATACACTCATGTCTCAAAATCCACCTATCCTCTAGTTAATGTGGAGGAACATCAGCAAAGTGACTGTGTGGACAAGGTGGTCCTCAAATACAGAGGCCAAGGTCAGCCAAGTCGGGAGAAGCATGACAGGAGGATAAAGGGCACTCTGCATGGAGGAGAAGCTCCCATATCTTTAGGTCTGGATAAAGATGCCTCACAACAGGCTGCCTTAAAAAATAACGCTCAACAGACTGGGAAGTAAAATGCTTTAACAAATTTAGAAAATCGAAAATGTAAAGACTGATTTTTAACAGCCTTAGCTCTGCCCTGAGCATATAATGAATGTAAATTCCAACTGGACAAAGGTGGTAACAGGAAAAATGTAGGGCATGCCAAAAACTACATTTGCTGTTTCAAAAAATGCAGATGTTGCAGTGAGCATCCAAAGGACTGTGAGTCACTTCGTTCAAGTATCTCCCCAGAACAAGGGGGCACACAGAGGACAACAGCTCTGAAGCATCACCAGCTCTTGAGAGAATGCAGCCCCACCACAGCAGTGTGGTATCTCCACTCCTGCACATCTGATTTTTGGACATAAATTTATTTCATAGAGCTAAAAAACAATAAATCAAAACGCAAAACCAAATCAAGGGGGGGAAAAGGCCAAGGCCCAAATGAAACAAATATAAAGCTATACAAAATATAAAATTGGGATAGCTGGGCTGTTTACACCAAAACAACCACAGCACTTTCATGGATATCAGTTCAGAAGGGGAAAAAAATTATTTGGGACAGTGAAGAAGGTAAAGTTTTCAAAGTAATAGAATAACAAAGCTCGAAAACACAGTAAGCTTTGTTGAGAATGCGCACATTTTTATTGGACTGTTGTTTTGCCACTATAAAGAATTTCTAATTTCCTTGACAGCACAAGAGCTGCCGGCGTTGCTTTCGCTCCCGTCACGCTTTGCCGTTTGTCGGAGGTGCTGCGGGCAGCGCCGAGCTCGCCCCGCGCTCCGACCCGGCCGGGGAGCGGCGCTGCTTCCGCGGGCGGGAAGGGACACACCGCGCGCGCACCGCGGGAACACCGCGGGCGGGAGGGGACACACCGCGCGCACACCGCGCGCACACCGCGGGCGCACCGCGGGCGGGAGGGAACACACCGCGCGCGCACCGCGGGAACACCGCGGGCGGGAGGGAACACACCGCGCCCGCACCGCGGGAACACCGCGCGCACACTGCGGGCACACCGCGGGCGGGAGGGGACACACCTCGCGCACACTGCGGGCACACCGCGGGCACACTGCGCGTACACCGCGCCTGCGCTGGCGGCAGCGCCGCGCCAGGTGGCGCCATCACACCGCCGCCCGCCTTCGCGGCCCCAGCGCGCCGGGACGGCACCGCCGGCATAGCCCTAGCACCCGGGTATGGCCCTGGCACCCCGGTATATCCCTGGCACCCCGGTATGGCCCTGGCACCCCGGTACGGCCCTGGCACCCACCCCCGGTATATCCCTGGCACCCCGGTATGGCCCTGGCACCCCGGTATGGCCCTGGCACCTCGGTATGGCGCTGGCACCCCGGTATGGCCCTGGCACCCCGGCATGTCCCTGGTACCCCGGTATGGCCCTGGCACCCCGGTATGGCCCTGGCACCCCGGTATGGTGCTGGGACCGAGCTGCCATCTCCCTGACACCGCCTAGCATCGCCCTGGCATTGCTCGGACACTGCCCTGGCACCACTCAGGCCACACCCGCATTGCCTGTCTTTGCCCTGGCATCACCCAGCAGCAGTGCAATGCCCAGCAGCACCTGGTACCACCAGCGCCAGTGAGCATCACCCTGGCACCGACTCATCAGCACCTGGCACTGCTGGTCATTGCCCTGGTGCTGACATGGCAGCACCTGGCTCTGCCCTGCCCACCACTGGCACTGCCCTGCACCACTGCAGCGTTGCCCAGTATCAGCTGGTACCAAGCCTGAAGTGCCCTGGCATGGCCCAGCAGCAGCCTAGCACTGCCCCAGCACTGCCCCAGCACTGTCTTGGCATTGCCTTGACATCACTCCTGCACTGCTCCAGCACTGACCTGATCTGGGGAGACTCTGCAGGACCCGGTCATTTCCTTCCACATAATTAATACAAACACAATTTATTAAATGCATACATTGCTTTCCATTTTTAATCCAATGAATTATTCAGGGTGAGTACTTTATTAGGCTGTTTGTCTTCTCTCCTTCCCCCTTTTGCTGGGTGTCTCGTATTCATCACAGGAGGGATGCAGCACTATTATTTCTGCAGAGAAATACTTGTCTGGGGACCAGTTGTGGGTTTATGCTGCATGGGCAATTTTTCAAATAAAGTTAAATTTTTCTTCTTCTAGAAATAGAGGTGGGGTACAAAAGTTTTGTGTTGGAAAGTTGCAACCCTGTTCATAACTCAGTGATGCAATTCATTGTTCTGTGGTGCTTCATGTGATTTGTATCTTAGTGCATCCACATAAATCATGGAATAATTTAGATTGGAAAAGACCTTTAAGATCATCAATTCCTACTGTTCAGCCCAGTGCTGCCAAGTCCACCACTAAATCACATCCCCAGGTGCCACACCTACAAGTCTTTTAAATCCCCCCAGCATGGTGACTCTACCCATTCCTTGGGCAGCCTGTTCCAGTGCTCAACAACCCTTTATGTGAAGAATCTTTTCCTAATATCCAATCTAAACATCCCTTGGTGCAACTTGAGGCCATTTCCTCTCATCCCAGCCATTGTTACCTGAGAAAAGAAATCGACACATACCCTGCTCACAACACCCACCTTTCATGTTATAGAGACTGATAAGGTCCCCCCTGAGACTCCTTTTTGTCAGACTAAACAGCCCCAGCTCCCTCAGCTGCACTCATAACACTTGTGCTCCAGACCCTCCATGACCTCCACTGCCCTTTTCTGGACACACATGTCAATCTAAGAATAACAATGAAATGTGCAAAATAACTACTTTCTCCCTGAGCAAGTTGTTCTTGGTGTTCTAGTGCAGATTCCAAAGTGGCTATAAAAGATCTGTTTCTGATTTAGGGGAAAAGCTGCCAGATCAGGAAACAGTTTGATGGGATGCTTCTGTCAGCAGTGCTAGGTGACAGCAAACATGGGCAGACCCAGCTGCACAGAGCTCAGTGGGATTCTCTGTGAATTTCATCTGGCCTTCCTACACTTTGGGACACATTTCAAGAGAAAAAAAAAAAAAAAAAGAAAGAAAAAAAAATCAGGAATTAAAATATATACAATTGTTTATATATTTTGACAGGCTTTCTGTGTAAGTTCAGTATGTTTTTTCAACGGCTTTATGAGATATGATTGCTTAAAGCCACTTGGCCACAACTCTTTCCCTGAAGAGAAAGATTTCTGAAATGCTTCTCAGGGTCACAGTGGAAATAATTTTTCAGCAGAGGATTGTGAGGATTTCCATGTCACAGCAGCCATAGAAGGAGCATCATCTTGCAACCTCTTGTTCATACAAATACTATATTATTTCCAGAGAGTCCCTTCCAACTGAACCATTCCTAGCTGTCTATCCCCTTCCCATTGCTCTGTTTTCTGGAAGGTGTCACTTACTCTCTGTGCCTGGTAAAGTTCATGGGACCTGAACCATTCAGTGCTGCCCTTTCCCAGACTGAGTTCAAAAACCCTACAGCTAAGCAAGTCTTGGAGTTATTTCCCAGAAATGGTGTTGAAAACATCAGTTCTTTCAAGAGCTCTCAAACCACCATAGCAGTGACCCATCTCAACTGGGCTGCCCAAAAATGCCCACAGAGAGCAGCTGAGGTGCCTGACACCTCAGTGAGGAAGAACAAAGCAAAGCAAAAAGGTACAAACACCAAAACTGAGTTTCAAAGGAAAGTGAGCTGGCCCAGCTTTATGCTCATGAAGCATTAACTAACCAGTGCCAGCCTTGTTTATACAAATTCCTCTCCTTAAGGTAAGTTAAATATGCTCTCTAGCTTCTACAGAGAGATCAGCAAAGACTTATTCTTTCTTTTAAGCATATAGTAGAATGGTCTTGGTATGTATATCATCAGTAACCCATAAAACCTTAAAGGGATTTTTTTGTCCCAGAGACTCATTTCTGTCCTTAATGATTTAGTAGTAAAACTACAATCAGGCTTGGGACACATGGGATTATGAAAAAAGATTTAAAACATTTTTTAAAATGCCTAATAACAGAGACTCTTAAAACATTTTGAGAAAGGAATTCTGGAATCTTTTGAAGTGACTCTCAATTAAGCTTTTCAATGAATTAGGATGTTATTTCTGTGTAACAGCTAGACCATAAATTTAGTTTCTAATTAAAAACTGTGTGAAAACTTCACGTCACACATCACTGCTTCCAAATTTATTAACTCTTGGATTTGACTGAAGTTACTTAGAGAAATGCTCTTTTCTTCTCTCAGGGGCACAGCAACTGCCCTCTGGGAAAACAAAGGAAAGTTTCCATTGTGCTGTTCTATGGGAAAACAGCAGTTTCATTACTATAATAACCCAACTCACAGACTTCTTTTGCAGTTCTGGTCAAGATTTCACTCGAATTTCTCTGTCATAGTCCCCCAAAGCCTGTCTCTCTTTGGAGGAAGCCACCAGTGCCTGGTGCCACATTATTCCACAAAGGGTTAATGAAATTCATTTTTTACTGGACGATTTTGAGTCATATCATACTTTAAGAAAAATATGAGCAGCTTTCACTATTTTGTCAAAAAAGCTAAGGAGCAGATAATGCCAAATCCTATTGGCAGCATTATGGGGCAATGTATTTCTAATAATTACACATTATTACAGGTATTACTATTTCTCTGATCATTAGGCCTGATAGCTCTTTTGTCTCTGTCCTTTCTTACCCTTTATTCCTCCATCTCTCTACTCATCTCCTCAATTTCTTCACCTAATTTAAATTAAAATACCATATTTCTGGCTGTAAAAATAACCCTACCCTTTCAATTTTGTTCTCTCTGCTCTGATTCCAAATGACATCAGTTCAAAGCAAAAAGTTGAACACTTGAACCCTTTTTTCCAAGGTAACTCTTAAGTATTCCCAGAATTTAGTGATGACCAGTTACATGTATAAGGTTAATAGTTCACTGTGACAAAAAGAACATAAACTCCTTCCTTTCCTTCATAATTTGGTGATAGTAGTCACCAGAGAATCACCTGAGGCTGTTTTTTGAGCTGCTTAGTTAAAGAAATGTGTGTCTCTCCATGAACCAAGCTGCTGTGGTTCTTTCCCCTGGGCCATCATTTTAAAACCTTGTGTCTGGCCAGCGACGTGAGTGGAGTGTGAGCAGGAGCATGGCATGGGGCGAGGGACATGGCACAGCACAGTCCCTGCCCCTGCCTCTTGCAGCTCCCTATTCAAAAGTAAATCATCACCTTAAGATGGCATTGCAGAATTACTTGACCTGACACACCAGCCTGCAGCCTTCTCCAGAGGTAACTTGGTGATATATTGCTAAGAAGCTCATGGAAACATCAGTGGCACACATTACTTCCCCTGTGCTGAGCAATGCACTATGAACTCTACCCTGAATTTCTGTCTGAGGCACTCTTGCTATCACAAGCCTGCCAACAAGGGTCACCAAAGACCCAGCCACAGGTTTATGCTGCTGAACATTACACTGCCCACTTGATCTGCCTTGACCATTCAGAGGGGCTTTGCATAACATTTCACAGTTTTTGACCTAAATCTTCTCATGACTCTGCGGTTTAGGATTCCCCACATTAACCATACATATAGAGTTTCAACGATCACTGTCCTTCATCCTTGAAGCCAAGGAATAAAACTGCTCTTGTTTTTTTGTCCTAAAAGCAATAGAGTACAGATGGTTGTTAATATTTAACTGTACTCTAATATTTTTATTCATCAAGACTATTTACCCGTACTCCATGAGGGTGAGAGATGCCTGAAACAATCAGGAGTTGGAAACTGTCCTGTACTTTTCTTTTTAAACAACTGAGCTGGAAACATAAGTGTTCTCAGTCCCTACCATGCAATATAGCCTAATGCTGGAAGTGTGTGGTAGACACTGGTCTGAATAATCAAGCACCCAGAAACAGACCTTTGGTTCAGAGATGCTGTAGGCAAATATTATCTCAAAAAAAAACCCCAACTAGAGCCTGTGCTTAGACTGTGATGTAGAGCCCCCCCAAAAAGTCTACATAGGTGTTGTGCCTGAGGCAATTACTACAGTCTAAATCCTACCACTCTGTATCATCATTATTTTTCCTAACTCACAGGCTTCACGATTTTCCTCCTTTATTTTATTTAAATTTAATTTTTATATGAACATAAGCCAAAATTTCAAAACTGTTGACTGATTCTAAGTGCTTGATTTACCATCTCTCCAAGGTCCTTATTTTCCTAGTAGGTGAGGCCAAAATTTTGTGAGTTCAGACCACATTAAAATGTCAGAAATCAGACAAAATGCAGGCTCTCAAAATTCAAATGACAAATGGAATCACTAGCAGACTCATAAGTGAGATGAAGAAATTTTATTACCAGAAAATATCATTACCAGGTTCCATTAAAAGAAATGTTCAAATTAAGGCTTTTTTAAATATGTGTCTAAAAAGCTTTGAGAGCAACAGAAATGGGAAGGTGAAGTTTGCTGTCTGCTTTCATTTATGTTTAACAAAAGGTCTAGCAAACAGAGAAATTAGGCTCTTGCAAAGTCTGTGAAAAGAGCTAGCTGCACAGACCATTCTGGGGAGTCTGCACTGGGAGTTGCTACGTTACTAGACACTGGAGAATGCACTTAAAAGAGAGATTTGTCCAGATGCCATTATTGGGTTTTTTTGGTGGTGATGGTTTGTGTTGTTTGTTTTTGTTGTTTTGTTTTGTCTGTTTTTGTTTTTTAATACATCAACCATAAGGCTCCAACTCAGAAGCCAGTTCTATTTAGCATTATGCTTTCAGAACAAAAAATGCTTTCCAGCTTTACAACAGTTCATTGTTCCAGAATTTTTCCCCTAGATATCTTCTGAGAAGTCCTTTTTCTGGCCAGCATTTTAGAGAGTGTTATATTACTTTTCAGGGTAATGCAGTGACTTTCTTGCCACCCTGTGAAAGTCACAGAAAGGCAGGTTCCAGCTGTACAAAATCCACTACATAAATGAAATGCCTGCTCAGATGTCTCTCTTGCCGTTTCTAAAAGGACTCAACTTCTACTAGAAACAGTGCAAGTGCATAAATCTGTTTATTGACTACACTCCTGCTGACTTTTTGCTTGAGACCAAATCTTTCCTGTCATGATATTTACCCCATGCTTGGGTACACAATTCTCACTAACCACAGGGTGGTCTCATCCATCTTTATCGTGGAAATCCCTCTCCCCTCTTTCACAAGCTTTCACCAATCCATCTTCTGGTGTTTCCAAGAGGAAGAAGAAAAAACCCTCTCTTTCCCTTATCCTCTGTGTGAGTCATATATCAGAATTAGAAAAAAGGATTATTCTAAAGAATTAGCCCAGTGATGTCAAAATAATTGAAATATTTTAATGTTCTGTTTGAAAGACTTTTCGGCTGAAAGACTTATGTTCTTTTATCTACAGAAGACATTAAAAATACTCAGAATTGTGCTAAATATACATAATTAAAATGATGATTTGAAATATCCTGTGGTATTTCAATATGCAGTGGCAAAAAGTGGAAAAGGTGTGTTGATGTGGAAAATTCTTAATTAACATTTGAGTAAGTATCCTCTGTCTACTTCTCAGATCACTGTGCAAGACTTTAATATCCTCATGTATCCTCTGCACTATAAATCCTCAGTTCTACATCAGGGAGTGTCATGTATGATCAACAGTTTCTTATTATAAATTGTGATGGGTACTATTGAGCTACTTACCAACAGGATACTTGCCTCAGACTTGGAATGAATATTAATAAAACTGTTAGTCCTCTGTCAATAAAGTAAGTACCTTCTCAGTTTCAGTAACTGAGCACTGTAATTGCCATCAGTATCCCTAAATGTCAAATTCACTACTTCACCTCCAGAGCAGTCAACCTAAAAAGCGATTCAACATAGTACTTGAACATCAAAATTATTTAATTTCATTTTGAGGGAACTTGGAAGCACCTTCTCTGTTTCTCAGGTGGTGAAAAGAGGTACCAAACACCACTGAAAATCTGTGTTTTCCTCTTTGGCTTTCTATGCTAGCAAGGCTCCAACTCATTTCTGATCTGTGAAGACAACAGTAGAGGAAGAACAAAAGTGAAGGATATTTTTGCAGTGCTGAGAGGTATCCACCACATAATTCTGTTGATGTTGGTTTATTTCTTTTTTTTTTCCCTGTGTAAAATAAAGGAACCCATGGCTGGTGATCAGGATTGCCACCTGTTGCTGGTTTCCATTAAAAAGCCTTTCTGTAGCTCTCCCAGTTTTGCAGCCCATCCTAAATTTTCCAGAAGAGACAATTACACATTCCAGAGGTGCAACCATGAACACCCTGGGGCTGTTGGGGCAGACTGGCAAAGATGGGATAGAGATGTGGGAGGCTGAACTGCATCTGTCAGAGAGGCATGAGACAATTCATACCACTCCTGTCTCTTTTCAGCTGGATACTCCACAGGAATCAGAGACAATTGGGTTAGAATCCAGGAGAGTGGTTGAAGTGGAACAAGAAAAATAGCCTCAGAAATGATGGTAGGAAAGGTACCCAAAGAATCACAGGAAATCTTCCTGTTCTTTCTAGACAGTCAAATTTTGAATCTAATTTTCACATAAACAAATAAAAAATATTTAGTTTACAAGACCTCAGACTACGCTTTAAAAACACACACAGAGTGAGCAGAAAAAACACAAAATTTCCCATGTTCATAGATGAGGAGGCTAATTTAGGGATCTAATTAATGACCAATTAATGTGTGTGTTGTGCTCAGAGAAGCTATGCACTTTTCAAAACCTCAGCTATTGCCTCACTGGTTGGTGAGAAGCTCAACATGAGCCAGCAATGCACCTTCACAGCCCACAAACACAACCATGTCCTGAGCTGCATCAAAGGAAATGTTGCCAGCAGGTCGAGGGAGGTGATTCTGCCCCTCTACTCCATTCTTGTGAGAGCCCACCTGTAGTTCTGCATCCAGCTTTGGCATCTCCAGCACAGGAAAGGTGTTGGAACTGTTGGAGTCAGTCCAGAGAAGGGCCATGAAGGTGATCAGAGAGTTGGAGCACCTCTCCTATGAGGACAAGCTGAAAGAACTAGGGTTGTTCATCTTGAAGAAGGCCTTAGGACATCTTCCAGTGCCTAAAAGAGCCTACAGAAGGGCTGGAGAGGGACTTTTGATAAGAGCATGTAGTGATAAAACAAGGGCAAATGTCTTTAAACTGAAATAGGCTAGATCTGGATTAGATATTTGGAAGAAATTCTTCAATGTGAGGGTGGTGAGGCACTGGAACAGGTTGCCCAGAGAAGCTGTGAATGCCCCATCCCAGGAAGTGTTCAAGCCCAGGTTGGATGGGGCTTTGAGCAACCTGGTCTAGTGGAAAGCTCCCCTCCCCATGGCAGAAGACTTGTACAAGGTTGTCTTTAAAGGTACTTTCCAACCCAAACCATTCTCTAATCCTATGATACAGCATCAAGAATAATTTAAATTTAATTAATAAAACATATATATATAATTTAAATTTAATTTAATATTTGGCCTGAAAAAGAGTGAAGAAGGGGCCACTGAGAATGGCTCATGAGCTGCCAGTGACAACTAAATTGTCAGATCAAAAAAACTGCTTGGGGTAGAAACAATGTTGTTGCATCCATATTTTCAGGTCTCTTTTCATCCCAGGAAATGGTTCACAAAATGCCAAGACTGTGAGGGCAGCCAAGGCAGAAAAGCAGGAACTCGGTTAGAGCTGTATCAGCCAAGTGGGCCAACCAAACCAGAAGCTGCTCCCTGGGAATATTCTTCCTGCACCCCCATGTGGAGCTTGCTCTGCAGCAGCAGCTTTTCACCATCCCTATAACTGGTAAGCTAATTGAGCCATTTTGCACAGCTCTAAAATAAATCAGACTGTAGCCACATTGAAAAAAAATATACAATATGGCTGTGTCTGAAACCTCACTACAGTCTAATTTCTTCAAATGTTGCCGTCATATCTATATCACAAGAAACTGTTCTGCAGCAGCAGGGATTGATTCCACTTCCTCTCTTTTCTCAGGGAATAACCTTAGAAAAACTTTCAAATTGATGGTAATTCACAAAGGCCAGACAAAACAAATTTTTAATAAAAACGTTTGCCCGAAAAAGGAACAGGCTGTTTAAAGAGCTTAGACCTCCAAATCGTCACCCTTTGTGCTCTCTGTAATTTAATACCAGGGATCTTGGCTAACTTCATTAAGAGAATGACAGTGAAATTGAGATAAATCATCCTGTGGTGAGGGAGGGACCGATACAGAGAAAATTACAACCAGCAGGACAAATAGGTTATACTATCACACAGGAAACTTACTTCCACTTTAGTGTTTGAATGAATTTCATTAACACAAAATATGTATTTTACATTGGAGACCATGTCATTGTGAAATCAAGCCCATGATTCACACAAATGCATCCACAAGATGCTGGACCATTCTTAGGTTCAGTTCTTGATTATTTTCATCCCACTCATTGAGTGGGAGCTTTTAAATTTTTTGTAGTAACTTTTGAAAACATGTTGAAAACATGACTATTTAGATTTTTACATCTTTACTAATATCTCAAAAATATCCTTACTAACTCTGAAGCTCAAATAATCTCAGAGTTTTTAATTCTACAATTAGCTTGTATTAAGTTTGAAAGAAATTCCACTATGAAAATACTGCCTTTCTCTACTATCTCCTAATACTCATGCTAGGCAAATACTCTTGAAGACTTCCCACACAGTTCAGTTCTTGGTGGCAAGAAAAAACCCAATATTAAGAGGTTTAACCCATCTCATAGAGCTTTAGTTCTATCTTGTAGCTGCTGTCTGTTTGAGGCTTTGTTTCCGCTGTAGGGAATATCAGTGATTCGTATAAAGACTTTGCCTCCAGAAAACTGAGTCACTTTTTTATTAAATGCATTCAGCATAAACCATGCATTTTAATAACAGTTTTTCCATATTTCAATGAAAATTGCACTGAATAACATTCAATTCTTCCTCCCTAAAAAGAATTTAGAATTAAGTAATTTAAAATTTTATTTCAGGCCTTGTAATAGCAGCTTCTGAACTCCATTGTACTTCATTTGTTTGTGTCCATTCCTCTCCAAAGGCAGATTCATGATGCTGAGGGAAAGGCTGCCCTGGCTCTGACGTTCTTGTATCTCATTTTTGGGTTGTTGGTGGTGCACATCTACAGGACTGTTTCCATTCCATTTTTTGGAGGTGGCCTGGGAGGGATAGGTGTGGATTGTTTTTGGCTGAACCCAGCCTTTCTGCTCTCATCTTCTCCCCTCTGCACTTCCCATGTGTTACTTGCCCCCTCTGGATGGGAGTCTCACTGGGAGTACAACTTTTGACAATGGATAAACACTAAACATCACAAGACAGAGCCCCATCAGTCATTTCCCAGTGCATGATGCAATGCTGCATTTTGGATGGCAGCTGCCTGACACCCTGCACTTTTGGACTACAAACACAGCTTTAGAAAATGAATCAGTTTAGTCAGTACATCTGAGGAGGACACACAACGAAACAAGTTCTACTCCTTATTCAGTCCTACTTATGGACTCTGTCATTGTGAATTTACTAATTTCCTGAAACAAAATTTATATTTCAGCATAAAATACTGTAATGTAAGACTGAATGATGCCCAAGAGCCTTGTCTGGACTAGGAAATCTCTTTTTAATAGTTTTATCCCATTTGCATTGAGTTAGAATACATTTCCTTTAGTACAGGACACAGGAAAATATTCTTTTTATAATTGATTGATTTAAAAGGGTTCTGCTCTATATCACCAAAGGGGAATAATACAGACCTGTTGTGGCAGACAACGTGAATTTGAAATAAGAACACTAAACATTAACAACTGCAGAAGCTGACCTGTCACATCATCTACATAAAAAAGACTTGAACAGTTATTTTTAATCAAAATTTCAGAATGGAGAATCACTGGCTATGTCTGACTGATTCCTTGTAGATGGGTGCTTATGTTAAAACTGGAGCAGTCACAGGGGTTACACAAACTCTTATCTGCTATCACCATCCAGGACAGATCTCCTGGCTCTCTCTCATGGGCATCCCCCTGGGCCACGAGCTGGCCTTTGCTTTCCTTGGGCAGGGACAGGAGGTGGCTGGTCCTCCCCTGGCTCATGCCTGGAGGGAGAGTCTGTGGTGAGCCAGTTGCCTAGGATAGCATCTGTGTCCAGATGGCTTTTTGGTATCTCCTGGGATGGTGACTTCACAATCTCTCTGGGCAACCTGTGCCAGTGCCTGGTCACCTTCACAATGAAATGTGCACAACATTAAATAATCACAGAATAAATAATAAAAAAAGACGGAAAAATTGCTGGAAAGGTTTCTAAACCATTCTGAGGATGGGAGCAGCTGTACCTAGGGTGGCACTGCCACAAGGGCTCCCTGAAATTTCCACACAGAGCTACCGGTCATCCAAAAATGCATGAGACATCTCTGTGTGTTCTGTGATATGGCATGGCACAACACAGCAGAGTGCAGTGCTGTCTGCATGGCTGAGGAAGATGCAGGGCTCTGTGATGGAAATGACAAGGGAAAGGTAGTGCTTTTGAGGTTAAAACAATGTTAAAAGGGAAAACTAAATAGAAAACCTTTGCCAAAAAGCCCTCTGAGATAGTGACCTTGTTTGGACTGCTTGACTGCAAACACAGATGAAAAAGCCTTTTTTTTCTAGCATCCACAAAAACCAGAGCTATGTAGGCTGTTAAAAAAACTCTACTTACTGATATATACTTACTGATTATAATACTGTTATATTGCTGACATCTCTTTGTAGAAAGGAATTCAAGACTTCGTTAGCAAAAGTGTATTCCTCTGATGCCACAATTCACAGAAAAATAAAATATTCCTAAGAGTTATTAAAATATTTATAAGAGTTGAGAATATTTACAAATTTAGAGAATGACTACAGTAATTTAACTGTGGCAAATCAAGCATCAGTGACTAATAAGGAAAGAATTTTCATGGGAAAATATGGTATCATCATTTGAATTTTCAATCATTTCCCAACTGTTTCAGACCGCAAGTGGAGTTTTGCTTAAATGTTCAGAAATCCTGAGGCATATCTTTTCTGTCTGGTTAGTTTAGCATTTTCAGCTAAAGGATCTTAACAAGTTTTCTGTGTTCCTGGGACTTTTGCCTGTGCGTCAGGTAAAAAATGTTTAGCTGCAATTTGTATTTTATATGTTAAAAGGATTGAGAGTAGTCTTCAGTGAATAAATGGATAAATAAATAAACAACACTAGTATTTTTTTTTACAGTGTGAGAAGTTACTCTGGATGTTAAGACCAGTCAGAGCCTGTATCTGCTGCAGGTCATTATGCAATGCAGTCTTTGAAGAGTAAGCTTCAACAAAGACTAAATAACAAGTTCTTTGGTTGTAGATACATCTTCTGCCTAAAACTCATAATTGCAATGGAGAAGAAAGAGAAGGAAGTGTAATTCATTTGTGTATCTTGGTACTAAGGAACAAATTTTATTCCAGCAACTGTTTCTGATTTTTGTGAGTATCTTACAAAGTTTTAGGCATTCTTGAAACCTGATGGAAGCAGGAAATACCATGTTTACATGAAGAATATTTTATGCAGTGAATGATTTCCCATATTTTAGTAATGGATTGTTCTCTCCTTTTTAATGTGTGAATTTACTCTCCTTTTCCCTCCTTTAAAATGTGTAAATTTTGATTTTTCCTTTCCTTTGTTAAAGTACCTATGAGAGAATGCTTCCCTTTTGTAAATATTTGCTCAAATAGCAAATATTGCTGTCTAGGTATCAAATAAAGAGTGCTCCTGTAATTTATGTAAAGAATTCAAAACCTTCAAGAAAACTCCCCAATCTCCAAAAGCCCAGGTGTACGAAGATGTCTTAAAATGAAATAAGGCCTGTGCCTGTTACAAATAAGCCACAGACTAATCGAGTTATATGTACAGTGCATAGCTCAGACATGCTCAGGAGAACTGCTTTTTCCTTAAAGCATCCCTCAAAATCAGACCTTCCCCACTACTTTTCCCTGGATGCTCCATCTTCAAGCAGGAAGGGGTGTCATGTCCCAAGACCGTTCTGTCAGGTTTCGTTGCATGGGCCAACAGATATGAAGGATTTCAGGAGGCACAAGTCCTGACAGCTAATGTGAGCGTGTAAACCTCACTTTCTCAGGAAGTCAGGCAAAGAAAACTTCAGCACTGACCCCAGATGATCACATAGATGGGTAACTTGGGTTCAGCTGAGCTCATTGTGCATTGCTGCATAAGGTTTGTTGCCAAGATATGGACTGCAATTTGTACAATGTGAAAGCAGCAGTCGCAGCTTTGAAGCCAATGTTGGAAGTGTAATTGGGTAAAATCCAGGCTTCTTTCAAGATGGTGAGAATCCTGCCAGGATTTTTAAGAGCCTGGGTTCATTAACTGTAACTGAATTCAGAAATAAAGGCAGACTAATATTTTCTCAGCTCTTAGGAAAAATATTCTATAGCTCATTCAAAGTATTGATTTATTTACATGACTCTTCTAAAGCAATAACAATAATTTTAGAAACAGGTAGACTGCAGACTTCAAAATGGGAACGAGCTAGAGCCAGTGCACCTCCAGGTGCTGTTCTTACAGGAACATCATGTACCTCTAATGCAATTAAAACATACGCACGTACAATTTCTAAACCCCAGCTGGAGCCTTTGGCTTTTCTTCTTGATTTGCCCTGAGTGATGCAAATGGCTAACTTGGCAGGCTGCCTTTTTTGCAGAGACAGGTAGAGCTAGCATGAGAAAAGAGATGACTTATAAAATCCCTTACTCCATTTGTTAGAGAAAAAAATACTCCCTATCACTGATTTATCTCTAGGAGGTTCAGTTGAGAATATATGTTGAACCAAGAAGCTGCTCATATGAGATTTTAGGACTACCATGGATGATAGAGAGTAATACCTTAAGAAGTTCATTTATAGTACCAGGAAAGTTGCCTGTCACAAGTAGAGCCTACTGAATATTTATCAGCTACTCCTGCTCTGACATGTTCCAGAAAACACCCTCAGAATCTTTGTGTTTTGAAGTTACTAATGCCTTCTGAATCTATCCACTCACCAAACGTGAACACAAAAGTGCAGCTGCTCCCTCACCCCTTGATTTCTTTCAGTTCCAGCCAGAACAAGTTTTCTTTGTTTTCAGATAAGTTAATGGTTTCCCCTTAACCTCAACAGCAAAAGAAAGACTTTTTAAAAGAAGACAAGGACTGGCACCAACCTGTCTCACTCTCCTACAGTACAAGCAGAAAACTAGTCAGCAAACCACTAACAAGGAAGAGAAGTGTGCAAGACTTTTGGAATGGAGTTGACTATAAAAACAATTCTGACAGTCTGACCTATATGTTTAGTTGTGGGTTTCATGTCACATAATATCACAAGCTTTCTGCTTTCATGCATTAACCCTAACAAGAAAAAAATAATGGGGATGTGATTTGACCTATCACAGAGTGTTCACAACAAAATTACTGTATTTGGGGTTTGGGTTTTTTGTTGTTTTTTTCCCCCATGCATAATGCAAATATAAAGCAGGCAAGAAAGACTGAGCAGTGAGGATTTGCTCTGGTCTGGGCAAGTTTCGATTGGTAAGTAATTAATCTTCCCAAAAGAGACTGCTGTTTCATTTACCCCAAAACATACTGTGATTTATGTTATAAAGGAATAAAGATTTGTAGGATGCATCTGTAGCACAATTGTTTTCTCAGAGCATCCCTGCAGACCTAGTGTCCCCTCAGAGTTTGGATAGTTTTCAAGGGTCTTCACTGCCCATTTATGGCCTTTTTTCCTGTTCCTTTCAGTGTTGGTGATGTCCTTCTATATTTTGATTAGGAAGGTAATATAACAGAGGAGGCCAGGGTTCCCCAACCCTTTTGCTTCATTACTGCATGCCAGAAAGACTGGGTAGGAAACAGAGTTTTTGGCTCTGCTCTTGGGCAGCTAGGCCAAAATTGTGGGTTTATCATGTCTCTTTATAACCCTGTTGTTCTTCATGTTACTGCACTGTTGGAGTCTCTGACGAAGGTAGAGGCGAAATGACAACAGGAGAGACATAGTATAGTCTAACACCCAAAGCGACAGTCACAAAACAAAGAGGAGTTGTCTGTCTCCTCTAAGTGTCTGCAAATGTACACTGAAGCCTTAGGTTGATGTGTTGTTTCTCTAGAGAGGCATACTGTGGGGGAAATGGGTTTCTTTTGGCCTTCTGCAGAGCATTTGGCATCTCCCTGCATGAGAGCAGCTCAACAACACATTTGTTGTCACCAACAACATGAAAATTCTTATGTGAAAGTATTTTTGCCTCTGTAGATACGCGTGCTTGAGTGAAATGAAGTGATCACAAAATAATAAGGAACATGGCAATTACCAGCAGAACTCATTTGTTATCTGTTGTCAAGCCTCAGCAGTGGAGGAAACAGTCATCTGGGCGCCCTAATGAAATGTGACAGACATTCAGAGAGAGAGGGCTGATATTTCCTGACAGCATCACCATCTGCACTCTGAAGGATGTAGTATCTGGACATCATAATCTGTTATGGGCTGTTTATCATCGTACCTCCACGTTGCAGGGCACGTAGATCCTGCAGTTACATGTCATTGGCTTTGTTTGCAGCCCCCTCTCCTCAGCTAGGATCTTAATCCATGTTCTCTCACCGTGCTCCCTTGTTGGATGTTTAGCTTTCCAAATAACCATGTCAATAGCCTCAGACATAGATATTTGAAAGAAGCAGGGAATAAAAAAGGAAAGAAAGAAAGAAAAAGTCTTCTAGCCTGCCAGCAGGCAAAATAGATGTTAACCTAATTCTTATCAGGGCAGATGGAGTTGTATAATCTGATTTCCAATAGTAAGGGATTTTTCAAGGAAGCAATGCTTTAACATATATAATATTACAACAGTTTTCACAGCTTCAAAATTCCAATGTAGCAGTGGTTTCTATGATCCTACTTCTACGCACAACAAAATTGTTAAAGAAAATTGTTAAAGAATGAAAGATCCAATAAAAACAGGGTTTTGCCTAAGTAGTGGAAAAACATGTTGCCTCAGATATACTGGAACACAGAGATTAAAACAGAGACTAACCCAGTCTTTTTTTTAAGCATTTTTCTCAGAGCAAGATAATAAAAGTGACCTTGAGAAAACAAAGTATGGCCTAATTAAAGAAAAAAAATCAGGAAAAAACCCAAAAAACCCCTCAAACAGTGGAGGTTAACATTACCTTGCATAATTCAGTATTTCCCTGCATTATAAGGAAGAGGGGGAAAGTCTGAAGACACAAGTCAAGTTACCAAACAGTTGTCAAGTTACCACTTTGGACTTGAAGCAAATTCTTTTTTTCTGAGGTAACTTACCCTGAAGAGGGGCCTTGAATTTCCAACTTGTTTGCTAGTGTACAGTGTTTGCTTTCCTGCCTGGTAGTGAGCTTGTGAACATGGGGCACTCAAGATCCTAATTTTTACTCTTTTAAATTAAACAAAACTGAACAGAAGACCAACACAATCCCTTGGAAAGAGTCTTGTCTCGCTTCTGTCTCTCATGGAGTACTCCTATCCTGATCATGTCAAAGCCCAGTGTCTTCTGCAGAGTGTTATTCCTCAGAGCCCAGCTTGAGATGTTGCTTTGTCATTCACTCAGTTCTGCTGAGCACAGAGATGAGCAAGCTGTCACCTGACTCAGGCACCAATCTTTGAAGCCACCTTTAGCAACTAGAAAGAAGGGTTTGTGTTTCCTGAATGGAAACAGTTCTTCACTTGCTTCAATCCCAGTGTCTCAAGTGCTGAGAAGAAAATGGAGAATTCAAGTCTTGTGTTCCTTCAGCTAGCTACCAGAAGGAGATACAACCTGGGGATGATTTCACAGAATCACAAAATCCTTTTGGTTGGAAAAGATGTCTGAGACTATAGAGTTTAACCTTTGACTGATCACTTTGTCAATTAGTCCATGTTAATAAGTGCCATGTTCAGTTGTTTCTTGACCATGAAAAGCTATAAAATTGAGAATGATGCAGGTACACACTGTTTACTTGCACTGATGGTATCTCATATCCCTGTTTTGTGGGTCTCCTGATTTGACTGATTTCTGGAAGTGAAGGCACAAAAATAAAGAAACATGAGGTCAAGAGAAAAGCCACAAGAGCAGCTCAGCTCTGAGAGGGTCATTGGCATGAACAGTGCAGCTCTGACACTCCCTGCAGATTTCAGTGATCAGAATAGAGGAGTTCAAGACTCCCTCTTCCTGCCTATAGATTTAGCAAGTGTAATGCCCAGTGAAACAAAGTGGTTGTATAAAAGTATCTATCATCCTGGGAAATATGATGGGAAGAATTACAAGATTTAAAAAGTTTTACTTTAAGTTTTACTTCATGTATATATATAAACCTTTTCAGCTGCTGGAATACCAAGAAAACTATTAGATCCTCCTCAATGTAGATATTAGACCTGAAAGTCTGTTCTTGTACTATAGAGGATAAAAAACCAAACAAAAAACAAATGTGTCCTCAGCTGAAGTCAGAAGGGCCTAATAAACTGTGACAAGTCAGGGCAAACTCTGTTCCTGAAGCAGTTTTTGCCTTCTTTTGGCTTCTACAGTTCATCTTGTAGCTGAGGATTTTTAGAATGAGCCACTTCGTGGGAAGGAAATGAGGGGAAACAGCATTAGTAGGACTAATGTTTACTAAGCAAATACAGGGGAAGGGTGTCTACTATAGCAACTGAAGACGGGAGCTAAACCTTCAGGATGCACATGCACACAGAAGAGCAACTAATTCGCTCCTTAGGGCAGGAGCAAATGGGTCTCCTTGCCAAAAGACACAATTCGAAATCTTCCACAGGCACAAGGAGTAGCATTTAAGTCTTCAGAACAATACAGTAGTGCTCATTTTCCAATTCATACCACAAAGCAAGCAATTACAGTCTTCACTACCTGGTATTTCTAAATGGGATTCAACTCTCAAAGCACGCGTGGAATATTTTCCTTAAAGCTATCAGGAGTGTCTTATTCTAACATTTTAGAATCAGCTTCGAATAGCTGGGTTCAGTTTCCAGCTTATGTAAGAGTTAATTTTCTCTCTTTCTGTACAAGTTTTACAATGAGCTACTGTCACAGTGAGTGTGAATGGTTTATGATGATTTGCCCCATGTGGCTTTCTGCTAGAGGCAGCTGAAAGAAAAAAAAATGAGCCACAAAAATGCCAACACAACTACAATCTCCACACAAACTCCCTTTTCTTTAGAACATCATTTATTGTTACTCATCTTTAGTGAAAGAAAAGACAAAAAACCACACCAGTATGGAACATGTAACACCACGGGGGTTCTAGTCAAACCCAAACTATAATGTGAACTATTGTTGTTTTAGTGTTAAAACTAGCAAGCTCATGTAACAAAATCCAAGTAGCAAGCCACTGGAGGAAAAGTGATGAGGAAAGAAAAGCTGCTTATGTTAATTAAACAAAGAAAATCTGCCTGGCAGACAAGAACAGCTTAGAAGTAAATGAATTTAAAATATGTATCTATTTCTTGGTGTTCCCTGAGCACACAGATAATATATGTGCTCACTCATTCAGTCTTAGGGATTAAAGAAATGGCTGGGCATGTTGACTAAATCCAGGGAAGATGATCTTTAATAACAAAAATTCATGCTTGTCCACCTCCTGGTGTTGTGAATGAAGTTCTGGAAGAAAAGAATAGAGATCTTGTACTTCTTTTGAGTGGCAGGATACATCACAAATTAAATTATATTTTTTAAATTATATTATTACCCAAAATAAGGAAAAAAGATTCTGTCAGACCTTGCCATGAGGCACCAAAACCTCATGAAGAGAAACTCCATTCATCAGAAACCAGGCTCCATCCGTACAGCTGCTCACTCCTTACTGAAGTAGTGAAGAAGACATTTACCTCAGGTTCTGAGCTCAGGTAGCTCAGGTTCTCCCCCCACTTCCATAAATTCTTTTGCCAACTTGATCCCTGTGTTACAGGAACCCATTGTGAAACATTAGGTTATGTCAAGAGTCAGGTTTTCATTAAGTTAATTTCTTCTCAGCCCTGAGTGAATAACCAAGAGAATTAGTGAATCCCATCCACTTTCAAGAATGCATTTTACTACCTTTTATATTTTCCACTAATTGAAATGAAATAATTTTTTTTTTTTAGAAAAGCCTTCAGTAATGACATATTAACTGTGTATTTGACATAGGCATACATTTAAAGAACAACTGCAGCATATTTCATGGTAATCATATTGAGAATAGTTACGTAGCAATTTTATATACTTACCATTGTAGACATACTATAATCTGAGACACTTAAAAAAATTTTACAAAAAAAAAAATCATACATGACTTGAGTAGAGACAGTAAGACTTCTAGGTGATTGTTTGCTATTGAATAAACAGCCAAGAATTTCCAACACATAATATTATCACAGAATGCTTTTATTTTTTCTGAAATGATAAAATTAATATGGCTGTTTCCAAGTCACAGTTGTTGGTTTTATTTATTTTAGAGCAGGGATTTCCAGTGTAACCACACAGGACCAAAAACTTGATGTACAGTGGCATTTAGTTATCTGTTACAACATCCTGCTGTGGCCATGTGAATCTCCATTTAGGCATTGCTGCTTTATTAACCTTACAAAGAAGAGTGCAATATGGTAATAAAATTCTCAAAATCAACCTGAATGACAACATAGCAAACATAGTACAGGATAGCCACACACACACGATACTTCTGTTCTTCTGGAGTTGTGATAATTTCACATATTTGAACAACACTTTACTTACCACTATAAGTGCTAATAAGTGGTGAGTTTGTTTCAAATACTTACGGATACCTTTTTGATTGCCTTGTGTTTCTAAGATATGATTTTTTTTATTTTTTTTTTGTGCTGAATAATGCATACATTACTACAAACCTCATGAGCGCATTTTACTTCATGAGATTTTCTGGTAAGCACATAACAAGCCAAGTCTTCCAAAAGCTTTTGATTTTCCAAGATGACTTCTGATGGCATTGGTATTCTGCCAATGATGGACATGGCTATTAAACAGTTGAGTAATAAATAGTGTGCCTAACAGGACTAGGACAGTAGCAAAGGGACAGTAAAGGGATATTGTAGAAGCACATAGTGGGAGGAGGAGCAGAATAGGCTCGTATGAAGCAGTGGCAAAAGCCCAGATTCACTGGTTTTTGAAATTCTTCTTTTGCCAAAATGATTCGTCAAAAAAGAAAAAAAAGCTATACGAAGAAACAGTTTCAAAACTACGTGAGGGTTATTAACAAAATTATCAGTAACAAAAACCAAACCAAAACAAACAAAACAAAAGAGCGAAAAAACCCACCCAACCAAAACAAAAAACCCCAAACCCAAACATATTTCAAATGTCTGGGGACAAAAAGCATTACAAAAGTAAAATAATTTTGAAGTGGAAATGTTCTCTCCTTCCTGCAACACTGTGAGTCCAAGGCAAACACTCACAAACCACAGAATCTCTCCAAGTTTGCTGTCTCTCATCCACCAGACTTCTCTGCTCATCAGCCTCAGAACTGAGCCTTTATTCATGATCAGTTTTATTCGGCTCTCAGAGAGCAAAAATGCAAAAAGTGCTTAGAAAAGAGTTACCTCCCAAACAAAAGTGAACTGGTGAAAAAGCTAATGGTAAAAAAATTACTATTACAAAAACACATATGTGCCTCAAGACCCAACTACTTTCACCTTTCAAAGTTTGCTTGACTGTAAAAATTCACCCAGTGTCTACAGAAGTGAACAACCTGAGTACTTGCAATTCAGGTCAGTTTTCATTACTGGATGATTTGGAACATTTTCAATCATGCTGAATTCTTCTTTGCATTTTTAAGTGAAAGAAGATTGAGCTAAATCACTATCTTGTATGAGTCAGTGCTGTTAAATAAAAAAAAAAAAAAAGGAAAAAAAAAGAAACCAAGCAGATTACAAAGACTTAATATTACAGTATGTGGTTATTCATGACTAAGCCTCTGTCCAGGAGGAAGAATCCCAAAATTGTTTAACACAAGCAACAAGATACAGTAAGTAATAGCCAATTATTTAACCCACAGTCTCTCTGAGGATCATCTAGCTGAGTAGAAAAGCCATTAAGAAAGTTTTGCAGGGCATCTTTTTCTTTGTATTTCCAGGTGTATTACTACAGGAATTCATTTGAAGCAGAACTACAAGCCATTTCTAGAATTAAATATACTGTTATTCATTTCAGATGTATAATAGTGCAATCATCATTATACAAAGGGAGCATAACAGTGAAGGGTACATTTATTTAATTGGTATTTTCAGGAACATCATGGATTTCTTCAGCTCTGTGGAGCAGTTGAAAGGATAAGCTCTGTATTACCAGCTTCACGCAGTGCTATTTTAGTTGAATCTATGTAACAACTGCAAATATCTAAAGTCACTTTACAGCCAGCATGTGAGAAGTACCTACCATGACAGAATTCAGATACTGTATATTTTCATCCCTAAAGATATTAATATATTCAACCCCCTTTTTTAAAAGACACTTCAGTCTCCACTTTCTGTAAATCAAGACCCAGCAAAGTTGCAAAACTGGAGCAAATGCTGGCCAATTCCTTAGCATCACATCAGTTCCTTTTCTTTCTGTATCAAGAAAATTAGAAGGAATAGTTGAGGCACAAGTGAATTTTATGCAGAAGTATAGAAGTATTTCAATAAGTAGGCTAAAACTTCAGTATCTAACTTCTTTTAAAAAAAGACATAGATCATAGGTATATGATCATAGTCATAGATCACAGTTGCTGCAGTCTTACTGGATTGCTTTTTTTCTTCCCCTAAGATGAAAAAACAAACTGGTTCACAGAACTTACCAAATCCACTTTATACTGCCATTTCACATAGTTCATGTCTAATCAGAGCAAAGTACAAACCCGTGCTTCAAGGGCACCTGAAAGCATTCTGCTACCCCTGACAATAAACAATTTCTTCAGCGAAGACAGCTTCAGTGAACCCAGTAATGCAGAGGAAGGTCCGTCCAGCTGAACTGACGTAAATGTAGCACATAAAACTTAGCATGAAAGTGCACTGGCAACAAGCTTTTGGGAATAAGTTCATATCATAAGAGCTTGTGCTTGAAACTACTTTTACAGCTATGGTTATTGTTTCTGTTAAGAGGCACTGCATAAATATGGAGTCATTCATCTAATGCACTTAATATTTCTCAGATGAGGACTATTGCAGTTTTACCCTATGTCTAGGTGTGGTAATACTTTGGTTTGCTTTACAGCAGTAGCATTGCACTAGCAATACAGCTGATACTAAAGAGAAGGCTGAAAACATTGCAGACTGGAGTTGAAAAACCCCAGTCTGCTCCTTTACTTCTTTTCATGCTTCTTGGTTAGTTTTCCTCGTTCTAGTTGGAGGCTTGTACTGGTGTTTGTTCGCTTCTCCTTTTGCCGGCTCTCCTGGGAAACTTGTTGCACTGCTCGGAGGATAGCAGTCTGCACAATCTGCTTGCTGGCAATCTGCAGCTTAACTTCATCTTGCTCCGTCCCTGGCTTCTCACCTGCCAGAGACAAACAAAAGAGAAGGGGAGCTAAGAACTTGGGGCTAGTCCATGAAAACATGAAGGACAGAAAAGGTGTGGGGGGGAACAAAATCACAGAGAGACTGGGGACAGTTTATTACATAGGAAACCTGTCAATACTGAAGATGAATTAGGGTGGAAAGTGCCTCTGTGTGCTCAGCACCACAGGATGAATGATAGGGGAGACTTTGAGTCATACAGCTCAATTACACACTCCCAAGCTCTGGGGATAGCTGTGACTTCACAGCTGAAACAAGCACAGATGTGTTTTGCAGTCAAACAGGAAAAGAAGGTTTCTCATCCAGCTGTGAATCACATCCATCTTGGCTTGAGCTGTGCTTCTGGATAGGGAATTGGACTTTATTTTGCAAGCCTGGCATGTACTCCCTCACCACCATACAGAAAAAAATTGCTTCATTAACATTTTTTACTTTTACTTCAGATTGAAAGCCCTCATCCATCAAATTCCAATTGACTTCAAGGTACAAAATTTTGTTTAGTGCAGTTTATTAACCCTTAGACAGATTTTAAAAAATATCTGAAAAACATTAAGAAGGTAGGTAAAACAGAGAACATTTTCTATGGCAACCTGACAAATATGTATTTTTATGTGAAACTTCCTTGTTTTGCTAAGGTGTTAAAATCTGGATTAAAAAATGAAATAATGTAGTGTGACTGACATCTGGTAATGAAGAAGAGTAGTTTATGTTAAGAGGCTTCTCTTTAAAAGTATTTTGACTCCTAACATAAATGGCAATTTGGACAATAAAGAATGCTCTGTAATGCTCAAAGATGATACTGATTTTAAAAACATTATTCTGACATATTGGCATATAGGAAACCAGTTGCTAATTGAAATGTTTAGACTAGGTGCTATTTACATCACTAGATTTGAATTTAAAGTTTTCGAAGGTGTTCATCTCAGTTCTTTCTTAACTGACAGTTATGCTCAAGCATTTCATTAAATAGGATTTTTAGTTTACTGTCTGTTTTAATGACATATATTAGGGATTGTGTCCTGAGAGAAATCAGAGTGAATTAAATGTCAGGTGCTTTTATGAGAGGCATATATCTGAAATTGTGATAAATTTCCAATGTTCTTTCAGATTTTTTTTTTTTTCAAGGAAACTTAAGGTAGGAAGAAAAGAATAGAATAATCACTTGTTTCTTTAGAGAATATGCTATATGCTTGAGGGAAGAGACAAGGTCCTGCACCTGGGTCAAAGTAATGCCTGACATCAGTGCAGACTGGGCGGTGAATTTATTACCAGCAGATTTGTGGAGAAGTACTTGGGGACACTGGTAGACAAACAGCTGGAATTGGGATGGCATGAAACCCAGAAATGTATGCTGCTCTTTACAAAAAGAGTGTGGGCAGGAGGCAAGGGAGGCGGCTCTATCCCTGTGCTCAGCTCCTGTGAGGCTGGTGTACCATGTCCGGGTCTGGGGCACTCATGACTATAAAAACAAGAAAGAGGTTAAATCCTGTGAAAACGTAGAAAACATGTTTTAAACTGGAAAAGCTGACTGAAAAAAATCACTTGAATTCTTGGCACAGTCAGCTTTCCTGATTCAGTTTTTTCTACTCCTCAGCATTTGAAACAGTGTGGTTTTGGATGGAATTAAATGTTACTTAATAGATACAGTACACATAATTCTTTACTACTCAAATACAAACTCACATTTTAGCGCACAATGAATTAGTCTTCTTGCTTGGCTGAAAAAGATCAGTCAACACATCTGATGTTCAGAAGATAATGTATTAGGAAAAGCAGGGATAAACATGAAATTTGAAATACAAATGAGTATGTTGGAATAGGCAATGAGGTTATATGAAATGTGAAAAATTTGCCAATTGTCAAAGCCACAGACACCCCCCCAGAATTTATTGCTGAAAACATACTGTCATTAAGCACATCACTGTGGAAAATTACTGTTTGCTCTCCTCAGGGATGCTTCATTATTTATTTGGTCCTTGCCAATTAATCTACAACATCTGATGTTTAAATATTTTTACTTCAGAAAGGTCATCCATAGCAACACTGAATTGAAAAAAATAAGTTTTCTAGTGCACTTCTCCCTGGGCTTTTCAGTTGTTTATTTAGGAGCAAAACCTGTTTGAAAGCACCACACAGATAAGTGAGATATAGATATGCCTTCTCAGCTCTAACTCATTAGGTGATTCTTTTATTTGATAACCAAGAGCAGAGAACCCAAAGCCTCTGGACTACCTCTGCCCAGCCTCTGAGGGTTTAGGTATGCATAGAAAGGAAATGAAGCCACTTGAATGAACCTATTTTATATTTGTGTAAAATGGTTAGGATGATGGCAACCCAGATAACATAATAAATTGGCTTCAGCCACAGAGAGAATCAAAGCTGTTGCCCTGGGGTGATGTGACCAATGCAAACATTGGCAGCTTGTGTGGACTATCTAAATTAGAAAGCAGGTGAAAATGATAATTATTTTGGAGGGTGATATCTGACACTGTGTTTGACCCAGGTCTGAGCCTCTGTTGGGGTTCTTACCATTATTTGTAGGAGCTGGACTGCCAGAGATTTCAAGCAGTCAAACATGAACATCCAGTTTCCCTGGGTGTATGGTATCTATTACAACTGGCCCAACAGGACATGATCCTGGGCAAGTGGTTCTAGATGACCCTGCTTGAGTAGGAATTGGACAAGATGACCTTCAGAGGTCCCTTCCAACCATAAACCTACTGCATTCCTGTGATTTTAGCTGGTTAGCCTGCAATAAATCACAACTTTTCCACTTCCTGAATGAGTAAACAGCAATCTCCCAAAAAGCATCCCCACTGCCTCCTCTTCTAGTTATTCATTTCAAGGAAAGCAGTTAGGTGGTTGTTTTCTGAGAAGCTCATTTATTGATTGATACACTGGGCCTACTCTGAGCAAGAAGAAAGGGATTGACTAAAGAAAGCAGAGATGACTCATACAAGAATCCCAGAGGGGCTGATCTGGAATATATCTATATCCACCTTGCTGAAATACAGACTGCTGTGGACATCCAGGCAGAAATCTGAGTGCCTACAGAACTAATTAGGCACTTTAAGAACTGCACATTTTCAATCAAGTGAAAAAAAAGAGAAATAGCACCTGCTGGCTAGGTATTTGGTGTTTACCTTATCAAAATGAGAGTTACTAGGATGATAAAATACAATTAATTTTTATCTACCATTTTTTAAGATCTGAAGTACAACTAAGTTAAGTTAAAATTCCATGGCAAATAGGTAATTTGAAGTAATTTCTGGGAAAAACTTGAACAACATCTGAAACATACTCTGCCTTTAGACAAGTTATCCTTGTCTAAAGACTACATTTTTCTCTTGATCTTAGAAAATCTTTACTTGTTTTCTATCTTTAAATGCTCACTCCTCATATGCAGCACCCTAATTCTGTAAATAGAGAACTGAAATATCTGGGTTAAGTGATGTTAAATACAAGGCAGCAATGTTATCATCAACACACAATGAAGCCTCTTTAGCATGTTTTTATTATCTTGTACTACTCTCTATAAATTTTATGTCAACTAACTCAGCAGATAAGTAACTATTAAACTCTGGTTCTGCAATCCAAAGTATAGTTTGAGAGATCCAAAATAACATTAAAATCTTGGACTGGCGGGAAGAATCAGTCACATATTCCACTTCCACCTAAAACTAGTGGCATGTATCAGTGCCTTAACATTGGCTTGCTTGAGGGATGTTCCCCTTGAAGGGAAATATGGTAGAAGCTTGGAAAAAGAATAAAAATATTTGAATTAAATTCTAAATATTTATTTCAATTATTAGAACTATTAGTTTAAATTCAAGAACTCCTTGTGTGTAAGACTTTACATCCTCAAACATGTTTCTAGACTATGGAATATTCTAGAAAGGTATACATGGAAAAAAAATAAAAAACTACAGAGAAAAAGCGTTGAGCAGATCAAATGTTTAAGAACTTCATTCTGGTTGTACATGAGCCTTTTCTCATTTACACACTTCACTTTCTTCAAAGTATCCCGAGTCACTTCCTTTCCAACCTGCAAAGTAGCCTCCTGCACTTTCTGTTCATATCCCCTGGGGCTATTTCTTTTCAGCTTACTAGAAGTTTAATTTATTACACCTTATAAAACCTCCTTATAAGTAACACTCAATAATGGGTAATTTTTTTGAACTAACTTCTAAGATCTCTACTGTACATTTTCATAAGATTATTTGGAATATTATCATAGAGGTAAACTATGACAGGCATGAACTCGCAAAGATGCAAGTCTATCCCATATTCACTAATGCTGTCAGTAAACAGTGGGGGAGTTAAAGACCTTTTCATTCATCTTTCCTCAAAGCTTGTAACATTTATGCTTCCTGTAGGTTGCATAAACCACTTTGAACTTAACCATTTCTAAAACAAAGAATAAAAATCACATTCTCCTAAACAAACTTCTGATCAGTTTAAAACTCAGAATTACCCAAATTGCACTCCCCTATTAGCTACAATTTAAATTTATGCAACCATTCTGAAGCTAAAAAAGCCAAGAAGTATCTTCTCCTTCAAATTTACATAAGATTATGCAGTTATAGTCTTTAACTAAAAATTTACCATTAGTTTTAGCAATATATTGCTTTGGATTACAATAATTAATGATTGTTCTTTTCTGCAGCACTGCAACAATAGGATTAGTTTTTAAATAAAAGTTGTTAATATTATTATTATTAATTCAACAAAAATATTGATCTCTGGAAAATCTATTTAAATTCTGTTGAAAATTACTACTATAATTTTTATAATCCTGCTGACAGTAGTAATGAAAATTTTAAAGGTAATGAAAGTGTAAGTAGACAAGACCATGATGATTAGACTTCATCAGAAGGTCCAGTGTGGATGCATGGGAGCTGTGTATACAGAAAAAAGCTGCATGTTATTACCTAAATTGTGTTTATAAACTATAGATACTGAAAAACCTTACAGAACCTGGCAGGTTTGTAATGACATCATTTATGTGTGTATGTTGTAATAATTAACAGTAACAGTCTTTGCATCAATATCGACATTCTACAAGAATCCAGGTTCAGTTCTTTATATTCCCTTTGGCATTGGGCAGTGGTGTATCTCTCCATCTTGTTGGCCACAGCATGGAAGTTTCCGGAGAGCCTCCTCTGGCAAATATTTTGTAACCTGTGAATTGAAGTTGTTAAAATGTCTCCCTCTTTTACATTTGCTTTAGATTTTTTTTTTTTTATATTTTTAAATTTTGCTGGAATTTTAGCACAAAAAGCCTAATTTGAAGAGAGATCCATAATCAGGAAATGTTGATGAGTCATGTTAATTACATCCAGAATGAATGAACATGGCAATCAGCCAGGGCTGAAGACTTTCCAACACGTGTGCACAAACCAACTTTGCACATGAGAGTCATTAAACTGTTTTACAGAATTAGAGACCCAATTTGTCTCAATGTTAGTAATGATGCCAGCTGAGAGAACTAATGAAAAGGTCCTACAATGAAGTTGCAAATTTAATCTTTAAAAAAAAAAAAAAAAATAAATGTATTCTTAACTGCACTAGAGTTAATTCTGTCCAGTACCATTTCTGATGCTCTTAAATAGAGCCTGGTGAGATCCTGACTAATAGCTGTCAAGCATCAGGAGGCAATACTCACCCTGATTCCTTGAAGAAGAAGAGAGGACATTGAATATATCAGAAATGCTAAAAGTACTTTAATGTAGGATCCTGTGTTTTGCCAATTCCCTGACCTGCTGTGTGCAGGGGATTGCAACACTGACTTTCACTAGAAAAGTTAAGGTTCAGTTCAGGTTTATTTTCTGCCCTAACCTCATTGCCAATTCCTGCTGTTCAACCAGCATGGAAGAGGAACTGTATCATGAAGGGGGCCAGCACAGACTTCTTTGCCCTTCAAAATAAATTTTAAGACTTAAGCTGGAATAACTCTGCTCTGAACACAAATGTAGGAGGAATATAAGGGCAAAAGAGAAGAGCAGAAATGCAGATAAGCTGTTCTTGCAGGACATACTAATATCTCTGGAGCAGTACTTCTTTGTACCTTTTTATCCAGACATTAGCTGTATCTCATCTCAGGTTTCATAATTTTTTCCCACTGAGTTTTTACTCTTTATTAAGAGAAAAGAATATCAGGAATTCTTTTTGGGTTTTTTGTTTTGTTTTGGTTTTTGTTTGTTTTGTTTTGGTTTGGTTTTTTGCTATATAAAGCTATCTCTTTAAAGACTCCAGCAAGTTATTTCATACTATTTGAAATATGCCAGTGAAAATGATTTTTTTAGATTAAGAAATTGATGAGACCTATATATTCTTAAGCATTTTGTCAATGTTTTAGTAAGATTTCTTGCTGTAGTTCAATAATATTAACTAAAACCAGATGATACACTTGAATCTATGTATTTTCTAGGTATTTGCCATGTAGCAATAAATTCACTCCTTAAGGACTGTGTCTTTCACCTTTGAAGACTGAATGTAGTTCAAAATATTATTCACTGACAATTTTGCCACACCCAAACCCATAAATATGATACTTGGATTTTGGTCTCAAAAGGAATATTTCTGGATTCAACACTGTAAACTAAGATTAATTTAACAGGGGTTTTGAGTCTTAGGTGGCAGTGCAGTGTATTAAAAATAAGATATTCCCTAAAGAGCATCTGGGACCAGCTGCTTCAAAGTTAATGAAAAATTTATATTCTCTTCATCTGCACAATTTTTTACTTCTTTTAGAGAGCATGTTTCAAATACTAAAATAAGAAACCTCTCTACATCAAAAGCTGTGATTCTTCCAAGGTGGGAGGGGTCCAGTAGCACAGATACAGGTGACCCATATCCTAGAATCACAGACTGGTTTGGGTTGGGTTGGAAGGGAGCTTAAAGAACATCTAATTCTAAACCCCCTGCCATGGGGCATCCAGAACTTCTCTGAGCAACCTCTTTTGGTCTTTCAGTCACCATCCTCACAGTGAAGAACTTCTTCCTAACATTTAATATAAACCTTCCCTCTTTTATTTTAAAACATTGTCCCTTGTTTTATCACTATCTGCACATGTAAAAAGTCACTCTCCCTGTTTTTTATAAGCCCTTTTTATGTACTGGAAGGCTCCCTGAAGGTTTCCCCAATGTCTTCCCTTCTTCAGGCTGAACAACCCCACTCTCTCAAACTGCCTTCAGCAGAGAAGTGCTCCAGCCTTCTGATCATCTATTTTTTCCTCTTCCCTGAACCCACTATAACAGGCCCATCCCCTTCTTATGTTGCGGATGCCAGAGCTGGATGCAGTACTACAGCTGGGATCTCACCAGAGTGGACTGGGGGATCCACCTCCCTTGACCTGCTGGCTACACTGCTTTTGATGTAGCCCAGGATATGGTTGGGTTTCTGGGCTGAAAGTGAACATCCAGTTTTTCACCCACCAGTAGCCCCAAGTCCTTCTCATCATGGCTGCTTTCAATGCTTCTCCCCATCTGTGCTCACCTCTGGAATTGCCTCAACCCATGTGCGGTACTTTGCACTTGGACTTGTTGACTTATGAGGTCCTCAAATCTGTCCAGGTAATTCAAATGTCCAGGTCCCTCTGGACAGCATCCCATTCTTCTGCTGGGCCAGCTGCACTGCTCAGCCTCGTGTCATCTGCAAATTTGCAGAGGGTGAACTTGATCCCACTGTCCATGTCATTGATGAAGGTATCAAAGAGCACCAGTCCCAAGATGGAGCCCTGAGGGACATCACTCATCATCTTAACCCCTCTGCCTTCTATTTGCTACCCTTCAGATGCTCAGAGATTCCTATCTGAAAAGAAAACATTAAACACAGAAATCTAAATAACATTTATGTAGGTCTTCTGAGTCTGTATCAAAAAGCTCATTTTGATCTCCATTGAAACACATCTTTTGTGCTAGAAAACGTTCAGTACCTACCACTGTATAGCATAAGCAAAGGGCAAATTTTCAATGGAGGCTTATTTTGCTAGCTGCTGTGTTTGTATTTCTACAACTTTTTGTGGGTTTTGGTCCTGAACTATGTAGACGTTACTTAAAACTTGTAATACATGAACCTGTTTTACTTTTTGAAGTGTAGAAAATAGAGAAGAGGTTACACAACCCATAAAAAGTCAGCAAACACCCTGCTTTAGCCAGTGAAAACATCCTGCTATGTGTTTTGATATATTTCAATTTATACCAGATTATTCAGAGTCAAAAATTGTCTGGCCAAATGTCAAGTGAAGCAGAGCCCTTCTCTAGCTCTAAAATAAACCCCAAACCCCACAACAAAAAAACCCAGGAAAAAGAACCCCCCAAAATAGCCCTATATTTGCACATGCACAGTAGTACAGAGAAATTTCCCTGCTTATTTTAGAATGTGAGTGGAGCATGAGAGCTGTAAATACAGCTATTAGCAACTGAGGCTGAGATTATATATACTCATGTATATATATATGTTTGTGTATATACATATATGTAGAATCTCAGAATTACAGAATATGCTGAGTTGGAGGGGGCCCATCAGGATTGATTCCAGCTCCTGCCCTGTTCAGGACAATACCCAAGAGTCACACCATGTGACTGAGAGTGTTGTCCAAATACTTTTGAACTCTGTCAGGCTTGGTGCCATGACCACATCCCTGGGGAGCCTATTGCAGTGCCATGACCCCTGGGTGAAGAACCTTTTTCTGATATCCAACCTAAAACTCCCCTGACAGAGCTTCAGGCCATTCCCTTGGGCATATACACATAAATGTGTATACACAAAGTGATAGAAACTAAATCAAAGATTATATAAACCTAAAAGGCACTTTAAAAGAGCAAACCCCTTTTTTTGGTATTTTTTATTTCATAGCTGTAATCTTGATGGAATCTGTCCACAACAGGATGCCATCACATGCTGTTTTCCACTCTATGAACTGATTTTCTGTCTTCCCAGAGAAATATTTTCAGCTCTATTAAGAAAACTTACTTCAAGACAAAATGTAATGTCAATCCACAAATATTTAACATAAGTGTTAATGGATATACAACTCCTCTGTACTGATAAATCATGAGTAAATTCACTGCCCAAAGACAGAAAAGACAGGGTTATTCTATCAAATATTCATACTACAAAGTGAAGCAAACACAAGTAATTCACAGGAGGTTATGTCTGCCTCACCATTAGAGCAATACCTGAGTAGAAAATGGCTCAATTTACTTGCTCAGGCAAAAAATTTCAAACTCTCTTGAAGAAGGAAGACAGCATCTCCTGGAAACACAGCTACAGGATTTACAACGGCAGACAACAGCAACACAGAGCTCACTTGCCCTGACTTCCCTGGCAAGGCACTCTAAAGGAACCTGAAGCATTTTAGGGATATTCAGGTCAGCTTTTCATTTCTGCTAACTTCAGTAAAGACTGCTCCAATTGACATCCACTAAAGTTCTGTAGAATCTTTCAAGTTATTATGTAAAAAACACAATGCAGATGGCCAACTAGTAGTTAAAAAAAATCTCACAAAACCTATAAATAAATTTAAATGCATTAAATTACAAATGTTGCACATAATTTTTGCTTAACCTAGTATTTTTAACATAATACAATGTTTGTCCTTAACAAAATACAAGATTGGGGGTATAGAAATAAATCTACCTTCCAGTCTATTTTACAGCAAGGGAATTTATTTCTATTAGAACAATAAAACTTGCAAGATTGGAATGATACTATATATGTCTATAACAAGTAGAACAATTCACTTGCAAGCATAATGATTTGGAGGGACAAACTCTAGAGGTCAGTGTAACTCATTCCTTTTCTACATTCACCATTTGACTGTCCTGCTCAATAAACAGTTCCAGTAAGGATGTTAATAAGAACTGTATCACTTATTACCACTGTCCCCCAGCTATGAACACTCCTTCTATATAGGTCATACACAGCCACTGTGATAACAGAATTCTTCTCACACCTAAGCTGAATAGGATTCAATCCAGTGAAAGGGAAGTGAAAGGTGCCAGCCTCACTTATTCAAGCCTTCAGTTCTGTTAAAAATAATTTGAAAAAATAAATTCTGTGCCATTTTTAAACACTGTGTTGATTCATACTTTAAAGAAAGATTGCACTTAGGACTGTTGATTATTTTCTTAACTTGCTAATTTCATCACATTTCTGAATATCTATGAACTAAATTTCTTTCACCTCACTAATGAGGTCTGCTAGTGGAGTTTCACAGCAGGGGAAAGATCAATGTGTCATTGGGTAAAGGTCAGCACAAGAAACATTTTTCCTCAGCAAAAGAGAATAAGGAATTTCCTCCTATATAATTTCTTCCTACCAGGTGGCAAACACTTTGAACTACTGTTGAGAGCTGTAAATGCATTAAGACACATTTGGGCAGCAACTGGCCTCCAAACTCACTACCAACCATAAAAAATAATGGACAGAACCTCCATTATATCAGACTGCATGAGATTGCCAAATAGTTTTGTTTTTCACTTCCAAATTATGTCCTACACGTGGACTTTATCAACATTAAGCTATCAAATAAGAATCCTACATGTATATTCTTTTACATTTTTTATTAGGGATTTTTGGGGGGACTGCAGAACTTAAGAATATAGCACAGCAGTTAATAAGGACAAGGATGGTGTCCTGCCGAATTCTCATGGATAAAGACACTTCATAACTGAGTGCCAGAGAACCACAGTCAGTACAAACACTGGACATATCTCACAACAGGGTACCTTCAAAGAAGTAAAGTTATTGATAGCAATTTTTGCATTCATGAACAAGCCCTTCATTACTGTCTTGATCTGGCCATTGTGGTAAGGAATCTGCAATAGTACCTGTAAGAGTATAATCAAAAAAGAAAAATTATGTCAAGAAATTTCACATCTTCACATTCTGCAATACAACAGGTTGTTGCTATCCCAGCTTTTCCATAGGAGAAGATCAGGACTATTCAGACCAGTAAGCACATCTGTTTCAGCATGCAGCTGCTATGTCTTCAATTACAGTGTAATGAGATTCCTAAAATGTTTGGTACAGGATGTGTTTCTGATCTTCAGTGTCATTATACAAGTCTGTTATGTTGCTCCCAGTTTAAAAATGTTAAGAACAGCTGCGCTGATAAAAAGCTTGTTGAAAGCCTACTGGTGTTGCTGTTGCAGAAAAAAGGCGCTGAGCTATGAATATTCTGACTTCTCTAATGTCTATCTTTAAACTTTGTGTTCACGCATTTTTTTAACACAATAATATTGATACAAAAATTAATTCTATATCTTCCTCCTTCTTTTAGAACTACAGGGTGTTGAGTAAAGCATCTGAGTTTCTAGTTCTAGAGAAGCTGTCAGGTAAAAGGAATTCTTCAAATTACACTGACAAATAAGATTCACCTGAAAGATGAAGTCACACAATTCAAAGCAGACACAAGCTTAAGAAAGGGAGTGCCTGACCTGAAACAACCTGTCAGTGTAAATATTCCAATTGTTCTGGAGGTATTCAGTTCAAAATTTATTCCTTTCTAAAATAAACTATGCCAACAAACAAACAAAAAATCCAAAAACCCAACACAGCTTTGTACTGGATGAAACAATTATGGCCCGCAATGATGAGACTCTGTTATTTGGTTATTTCATTCATGGTTTTACAGAGTAAAAGTAGTGTAAAAGTCTCAGAATATACTAAAATGATCACTGAAATTATAGTCTAGGAAGATTTGCGTAGAAAACCCCTTAGGTAGCTCAGACATCCTTAACAGGTTTCCAACTTCATTCCCAAGATAATTTAAAAAATGGAGGCCATGGCTGTGCTATATCAGTACATACAAGTAAAGGCAAAGGCCTAAGACATAAGTGTTTGAGGGATTTGTGCAAAATTGCATCAGAAAACGATTCTTGAAGCATGAAAAACCCCTTTGTTCAAACAAATCATAAGTAAAGAGTATGTTTCTTTAATCCTTGCACTAGGAAAACATTTTAGGATTGAAAATAAGCAAGAAATATCCTCAAGGTAATTCTTTAAAAAGTAAATGAAAGTCTGCAAAAAAGTAGTTTGATTAGTAACATTTAAAATTACTGTTAAATCTGGTAAATGCTGATATTGGAAGTGGTCACATCTTTGTAAACTAATCTGCTATCTGCTATCAGCAGAAAATTTGCTGCATAATCTAATTTTTACTAATGCGTTAGAACAAATAAATGTTTTAATACCTCTTCATTTCCTAGCTCACAATGGCATATATTTAATCTGTGGAATTACTTATAGTTATCAATATTTTATAGGGCAATCTGGCCTTGATATTTTTTAAAATTCTGGAATATACTATCTTCTAAAGAAAATTTAAGAAAAACTTCATAAGAAGATCTTCCAATTCAAAATTCACCCTGCTTTTTGATCTAATCCTTGAAATTTCACACTTCTCTATGGCAGTCTCATATCCTCACATGCAATTTAAGATAAAACATTTTTATCTACTTCTCAAACTGCCCAAAGCATTTCAGTTAAGGAAAAGCAAAGAAGCTAAACCTTGTAAATGTAGCTTATGTGAATTTCATGTATCATTCCCCGCACTCTACGGGCAGCACAACATGTGTGAATTATCCAGGGAAAATGAATGCCCAGACATCTCATAGAGTTTGGACTGCATTTCGTACACATCAGCATATCAATAATCAGTCATCACAGGATAGTGCAATGAAACCCCAGACAAATTAAGCCAAGTAAGGAAAAAATATACTCTTAGTTTCTCTTCTGGAACAGTCTCAATTCTGATTTTAAGTGGGAAAGAAGAATGTGAATAAATGAAGAAAATTAAGAATACCTTCTTGCATAGCTAAAAATAGTAGTACACTGTCTAAAATGAGTCAGGAGGTCAAATTTTGGCATGGAATACTGACCATTTTCTAATTTTTATCTAGCTAGCTAGCTAGCTAGCTATCTTTCTATCTATCTCTCTCAGTAATATTACTGAGTAATATTATCAGTAATATTAGGAGGTTGTTTGTTTTTGTGCTGCTTTGTTGTGTTTTTTATTCAACATAGGAGATAGAAGTTTAAGGGAGTTGAAGGTTAACAGGAAAGTATGTATCCAGTAAACAGTCAGTAGACTTTGCCTTTTTAAAGTTATTCAAACTTCATAAGCTGCTTCTACTTAATAAATATAGCCTATTAATTCAGAGTTCTAAAATCCAGGACCTTAAGAAAAAGATCATCATCTTATTCATCTGCAAAAATCTTATCTTTGTTGCCAGGTAAACAAATTCCATAATTTTTGTTTCTGGGAGAGAATTTCCTCTTGACTGTTGTTTGGTTTTCTTTTTTCTACCCCATCCTGGAAGTTTATAATTCTGATCCTAGCCATTTACAGTTAGATTTATCTATAAAAAAATAAATATTTTACTTCTTCTTCCTGCACATCCCAACAAATAAATGGAACAGAAAATGAGGTCGTTCATCACAGTAAGATAAAATCAGAAAGTTAACTGAAGAAATGAAACTCAGTTTCTTAGTAAACCTATAGTATTTTTACATCATAGGGCCTTAAGTACTATGAAGATGCTAAAGATTCATAAACCTCTTAATTTTTATTAATTTTTTATTTTTATAATCTCCAGAGAAGAGATAATTCCAGGGCAGAGCTGATTTGCAGGGAAGAAAAGCAATAAAAAATTGGAATCTATTCAGACTTGCTCTGTCTGAACACAATAGATTGTTTTATCATCTCTTTTACAAATTCCCCTTTAATTGTCCTTTGTGTTTTATGGCAGCATTTGCAAGGAGACCATGGGCTTTTCTTTGAGTAAAGGAAAACTGAAGAATGACTATATAAAACAGTTTTGGACAGAGGATATTTTTTTCTGTCTGTGGATTAGAGTTGTGAAAAGAACAATTCATGCAGTTATTAATGAGCTTTGGGGTTTGTTCTTTGTCAGCCTTTGGAGAAAAAAACAAGGATGTTTTCATTATTTTAGCAGTAATCTCTTCCTGCAGTACTCCAATCCCACAGAGCATTTAAAAAACTTGTACAGTTAATGGTGACAGTCTGACAGACAAAAGGAGTTCAGGAAAGAGCCGTTAATGCTGAAAGATTTATTACAAAAAGCAGTGGATCATTCTATTAAGATAAATATCTTGGTCCCAATTTCAGAACCCAATGTAAACATGTACGTATGAAATTACAGAGCAACCAGGCAGTTAAATAGATAAAAATAATGAGATTGTTGAAAAGAGATACTATTAAAAAAAAAAAAAAAAAAAAAAAAATTAGACTCAATTGTGTTAGCAAAGTCAGTCCCAAGATATTTTTTTCTATGAAAGTTTAAAGCTTTTGGATTCTTACCCTTTCAGAGATTGGATATAGAATTTCAAGGAAGATAAAGCTTCTGTTAGCTTTGCAAAACAAAGGTATTAATACTTATTCATTGTCAAGTTGCAGTGTTTACTTTCCCGTTCTTATTGACCCACTATTTTATTGAAAGTTATACATCTTTAATGAAGCTATTTTCAAGTCATGTCCCTACAGAAGATATTATGCATGACTTATATTTACACCCTGAAGCTTCTGGGCCTCTTGTCCCTCTCATCCCTTTCTGAACAACCAACTGCCTATTTCCAAGCAGAATGTACTGAATCCAATAAAAATTTGCTGAAGTTTTGCTTCTTTATGGGTTAACACAAAAGTGTACTATGCACTAGAGATTCTGCACCCTTATACAGCGAGATCTCACATTAGACATGAACTGCCGAAATTTTCAATTTTGTTCCATTAAAACCTGGACTGAACAAACTTTCTGTCCTCTTTCATTCAAATACTTATTTCGTTTTGAGGCGGAGGAAAGACAAAATTAAATTTGTAAATTACTGCCATGAGTTTCAGGGATCATCATATTGGCAGCCACTGGTGTGGATCCAGACGGGGACTCACTCTCCAGTCACTGCAAGGCCACATCCCCCTTTGTGACCCTATAGTGCAGTCTCTCAAGCACAGCACCCTGCACACTTGTATAGGAGGCACCTGTCCCTGATGGGAACCACAGTGGTGACCCTCATAATCTTTGGATCCACAGCTAAAGAAATCCTAAGCTAAACCACTTTCTTTGAACCTACCTGCCTCTGTCTGCTGGCAGCTCTGCCTCACCCATTACCCCCTCCCCGCAGCAGCTCTCCGGCACGGCTGGGGCCTTCCTGCGAGGCTACCCGGCTGGGATCAGGATGCAGCTGCCCTTACCTGGAGCAAACACCATGGTGCCGCCCGGGCAGCGCGGCTCAGCACCTCGGACAGCTCCCGGCCCTGATGGATCAGCACCTCGGACAGTGCCCGGCCCCGCTGGGATCAGCACCACGGACAGTGCCCGGCCCCGCTGGGATCAGCACCTCGGACAGTGCCCGGCCCCGCCGGGCTCAGCACCACGGACAGCGCCCGGCCCCGCACGGCGGCGGAGGCGGCCGCGGTCCCTCCCTCCACAATGCGGCGGGGCGGGGAGGGGGCCGGGGCGCCCGCACGGACACACGCACACACACAGACTCTCACATACACACTCTCGCTCTCTAGAAGGGAACCATCACTGCCATAACTCCTTACCCTGCAGCGGCAGCAGGGGGAAGGGGTTAAAGGAGAAAGGTAAGAGCGATCTGCCCGGCAGGGAGACTGGCTAATTGCTCCTAATTATCTCTCGACAACAGTCCCGCTGCCTGACATTTTGGGGTGCTCTGCTTTCACTGCAAGCTGACAGCACTGGTAATAGGCTCCAGTGACACCGCACTTTGTCACAGCATTTTTCCCTTCCAAAAGCTCAGATGCTGAAGAATTTATACTCTGATTTCACAGGCCCGTTAACCCAGCTGTACCCAAGAGCAGCACTTTAAGAGGCAGCATGAATATTTTGGTATATAAAAGATGACATCAAGGCAAAACAGTAAAGAAGATTATGAATAGTAATAAAATAAAGATGATGAGGGTAAACAGCAGAAGACTACATAAAATTTCCTAGCATCTTTTATATTTCAGATTTAGTTTACTTTTGTTTGTACAACCATAGTCAGATTTCCTGCGGACCCTGAACTTCTACAGCAGAAGTGAGAAAAACACAGCCAGACGGGACAAGGTTTACAAAAGCTAACTCTCCTCTTTAAGCTTAACTTGCAAGAGGGTTTTTGAAAAACATTATCAGTGCAAATTATAGAAAGAACATTTTTTTAAAAAATTGCATAAATATTTGCATGTAAATGTTTGCAATATGCAATATATTTTCCAATCACATTTTCATAATCCAAGATATTCTTATAAGCTTATTTCATTCTTGTCATAATCAAGCATTTCACAAACACAGAATTCTCCAGTTAACATCAATTCTTCAGTTGAGCTGAAGTCTCAAAATAAGGCCTTATTCTTAAAATGCAGGCACAAAAAAGCACTGACCTCCTAAAATAATATTGCTTGCATACTTCAGCAAGAACTCAAGAGTGGCAGCACTGACAAAGCCAAACTAATCATCTAGTGGCAGACTTTTTTGGTTGGGTTTGGGGGTTTTTTCCCTTTTTTTTTTTTTTTTTTTTTTTTTTAATGGTGTGTAATATCATTTCTCATTGGGAATGCCTTTTAGATTTATCTTCACTTACCATTTCTAGAATTCAGTTTCTGGATATTCCTTTTATTCCCCTTAGCAATTTCAGCTTCTTTATTGCTATTTGTTTCCCTCTTCTGTCCTAAATTTCAGGGATTCAATTTCATTTCTCTCAGATAGCAAGTGAATGAATGAACATAAACATACCCCTGGTTGCTCAGGAATGGTATTCCCTTTAAGAATGTGACTTCAAAAATCTCAGTTCTAACCTTTCTTCACCTATCATTATTCTCATTCACCTTAAGTATGGGAACAAACAGGGTGCCTAAGAACTCAGTTAGAAGAATTTCTAGTAAAAGTATCCCATACAAAATACAGAAATTAATGCAGTCAGCAATATTCAGCATTCTTAAGAGAAAGGTGAAGGATACCCCATAATCTTTAGAAAATCATGATTGATCCATTTGTAAAGACTGCAAGAAAACTTAGACTGGTATTTTTATGATATAACTGTTATGTGGCCCTTAAAGCTTGATTTGTTTGTTCAATGGAGAGTTATCCATCATAAAAACAGGTATTAAAACACTTCTCAAAAAAAAAATAAAAAAATCTATTGGGCATATTTCTATTACATACATTCTCAAAAGGAATTATATGGATGTTTCCAAGGGATTGTGTTTTGAGATGGTGGAGCAGCTTGCTAAAATATTTTCAAAACAATAAATATGATTCAGTGATATCAAAGTCTCGAAGTAACCTCCAAAATTCTAGGTGGTATATGCAACTTGGCAACAGAACCTACGCCATTTTGGTGAAAGAATACGGTTCAATAACAATAACGTTAATGAACACATTTCTTTAACTGCTATCTGTATTTAATCTGATAACTCAAATCAGTCATATTTTACTCTAGAGTTTTCAGTTTTCTTGCTCAAATTAAAAGCTAACAACAAGTAATGATATCTGCTAAAGGAAAAAAATGTTATCAAAAATTTTTTTGGGCTTCTTTTTGTCATAAAGTTAATTTCTGAATTTCTGATTGGGTCACAAGTTCAAATGCAGCCAAAAAATCACTGGAATAGCTGCACAGGACAAAGGTCTATAGTGAACTGTCACCTCAAAAAGACTGTGCAGTTCATGCAGTACAACTGCCAAAACAAGAGTGCACTGCTAATCTTTTCTTTCAACTTCAGTGGAAAACAACACTAGTTATGCCCACTTATACAAAAGATCCCTTGACAATGAAGCATATTGGAAAAAAGGAGGTTATATCATTAAAACACAATACATTTAAAGATGTTCCATCAACACATATGAAATAGGAAGCATGAAAACACTTACAAATACATCTGTATATATTTTTATCAGTAATTATATGGTCCCCGGCTTGTGTATAATTTAAACTCTTAATGTTTAAGTGAGGAATTACTGAGTTCCATATAATGTCAGTGGATGTAAAAATTCTTTGGTATATATCTTCAAATACCTTTTTGAAAAAGTCTTGGCTTACTTATAAAGTAGTTTGTTAAAAATTCTAACACTTTTTTTAACAGAGAGCTAACATTTTTAGACAGTTACAAAAATCATGCTGACTGATGTCACTTTAAATCATCTATGCTATTCATAATTCTGTGGATATAGATCTGTAGTAATCCCTTTATTTAATGGAGCTGAGAACAATTATTTGGCCAAGTTCAGGAGCTTAGTAAATATCTATTCAGGAAGGAACCCTTTCCACCTGGTGATGTGCAAGGTGTCAATGTTTTGTTAACAAGAACGTACAGCTAACATATTACAGGCAATATTTTAAACCCTTTTCTGAAAGAATCATTCAGAAATAATCACCTAAATATAAATGAACACATTTTAAAATAAAATTAATATAAAGATATAATCGAGATTTCATTTATTTTACATCAAATGCCAGTATTATATTTTGTAATTTCCCCCCCCTCAACTTTGAGAACTAATTATCTCTGAGCCTTTTCTTCTTTATTTCCTCCCACACTTACACATTATGAATCAATTCTAACTTTTTGGGAGGGAAAAATAATATGATTAGGAAACTGCTTGAACTATTTGATATATTTTGCTGAATTGGCTAAGATCATAATGGTCTTCAAAAAGTGATTACAATCACTGTAATCTTATGGTTAAGCTTAACATTAAAATCTTTACTAGCCAAGATGCAATATATTACATCTGGTACTGCAAGGAAGCTGTTTAGAGGAAATTGTGAATGGTGTCATTAAGAAATATCTAAACATTGGATGAGTATTTGAAATGTCAAATTGCAATCTGTACAGCAGGGATCATAATAGTCAGGATCCTGGATTTAGAAATCTTATATTTAATACCTCTCTGGTTAATATACCTTTAACAGAAAGGAGAGAATAAACAAGGAAGGTAGAAAAGAAAAATAAAAATAGACTCAAGTGCCACTCTTCTGAAAAAAATAACTAAAGCAAAAGCCAGTTACCTTTCCATGAGCACTTCCAAAGAATCGCAGTACACAGCAGCCAAAGAGATGACACCATGAAAGCCAGAAGCAAGAATATGCAACATTTCCCAAGAAAGTAAAAAGTGAATACCATTAAAGATAAGTGTGGCCAATAGTCTTTTAATTCACTGGTCTTAATTAATTTTTCTTAATTAATCTGATAAACTTCATAGTAATCAAGGGCTGTGATTTACAAATATGAATAAATTTTAGAGTCTAGGAGATACAGCTGTACAGTTTTGTCTTGTTTTTTGGTTTTGTTTGTTAGGGCTCTTTAAATATCACAAAGATGCATCTGCCCCAGGACTTCTCACAGCCTGTAAAGATATCCCAAAACACTCAATGTCCATCTAGGTAATATTATTAGCTGATTATATTGCCACCCTCACAACAGCTGAATGCCTTACACCCATTAATGATTATCTTCCAACAGTCCCATAAAAAGTAAATTGGTATCTTTCTGTTATAGATAGGAGTCAAATTTGGAGAAACTGAACCCAAAACAAAATCCAATCAACAAGAAACAAAGACCTAGATAAACTCAGAAGGTTTAAATAAGAGATTCAATGACTCACCTAAAATATTACTACATACACAAATGTGCAGTGGAGCCAAAGTAATCGCTGTTCCCACCTGACATACCTCTGCTGGTTGTCAGTCCCTTCACCAAGACAGATGAATGAGTCATAGTCCAAAATTTAGTCTTTCCATCATGCAGGAATTCTTTTATACAGCAAGAAATTCAGTCCATTCAAGTCCTTGGCTAATGACTTTGGATCTAGCAGAGACACTGTGAAACACAGCCAGGGGTTTTAAAGGACCTCACACACAACCACAACTGGTCCTGACATGGACCAGGCCATACCATTCTGCACCACACTGAAAATGCATAGGCTAAGTTGGAAGTCACCTTTAAGTGAAATTCTCATCTTCAAACCTTTTCTGTTCCTATCAGCACAACATTATTACACTAAAAATTAATATTTTTGTATGTGTCTTTCTCTTTTCTATAAAAACTGTTTAAAGACTCTGATCATGCCACAGCTTATTGGGGTGTGTAACCTGACACACAAGTAATAAAATTAGGCCTTTTTCTCAAGTTTTCAAGGAACTTAAATGGAGAGAAGCATTTACGAACCATGGCAGAACACCTAGCCAATGAGCTAAGGAGAAGAAAAAGCTTTAGAATGAATGAAGATTTCCAAACTTGGGAAAAAAATACTATTAGAGTACTCAGTCAATCAGTTATATATTTTGATAAAAGTAATCCTAAATATTAAAGCACATACTTAATGCTCAAAGAAAAGAAAAAAAAGGTCTGTAAAATGTAAATACCGAAGTCATAATTTGAATGTACTACTAAATAGCCTAGATTGTTCAAGAACTGAGAACTGAAAAACTATACTGAACGACAGCAATATGAAATACAAATGGTCAATACACAATGCAGGTTCTTAACTTGTCCTATAAAGTCAAAAGAATGGGGATTTCCTCATGCATGGCTAAAAATTAAGCAATGTGGAGAAATAAGATAAATATATTAATTTTAAATTAAGTTTGAAAACATCAACTTTAATACAAAAGAAAGGATGTAAAACAGTAGAGTTCTAAAACTTTAAATTAGGTTAGCAAGATTCTCAGAGCATAATCCATGTCCATCTGGAAAGTATCTATAATAGGACAATCCTATGCTGGTAGAATTTATCACACCTATCAAATCAGAGCTCCTGTCTGACTCCATTTAATCTGTCCTTGAAACAATGGGAGAACTACAAGAAATTCACACAACTGGATAAAAGTTAATTATTGAAGTGGAAAATGAAACCTATACTTCATATTGAAAACATTGACTAAGACTCTTAAAATGGTAATTATTCACTTAAATTAAAACATTTGCATCTTAAACACCTCTGTTTATGATGGCAGCAATGACATTTTAAAGTAAGCATTACTCATGTATTTCAGGGTTGGTTTTTTTGGTGCAGACTGAATTGAAAAGCTCTAGCATAAGCATAATACAAAGATTAACTTATGTTGAAAAAAAATCTATGTTTTCATCCTTTTGGGATTCCAGTTCTGTCCTTCAGTGAATAAATACCTAGTCTCTTATTAAGAACTCTTTCTCCTTAACTTGAGTAATTTGCTACCATTCCAGACTGTGTAGAACTGTTGGATAAGAGGCAAAAAGGAGCAGATTAATTTAAACAACAAAAAGGGAAGAGAAAAATAGCCCCCACAACTTCAACCCCCAAATTCCATTCTGAAAAAGCAGAAATGTCACACACAGGTCACCCTCTTCAAAATCCCACAAGTCTACCAGCAGTGGATGCCACAAAGAAACAGTGTCTGATCCCTTCTGTTGCCTGGCTTTTTCTCACTAACACTGTGTAACATGTGCTGCACTACATCACCTTGTATTTAATGTGGTGCCAACGTTGGGCAAGTCCTGCTCCATTCCTTCTCCTAACTCCAGTAATGTGTTCCTGCCACTTACTTTGGATCAAATCTAATGAATTGGTTCAACAAGGTAGGTCAGTTTAAAACTAACTCGCTTAAGCACTGAATTGCTTTCTTATGTAAGATTACTCCACTGGCTTATTCTAAAGCCACAAAAGTCACTAAATCTGAGGCAAACAAGATGAAGAAAACAGGTGCAAAAGGTAACAGGAAGAAAGGAAAAGAGAAAATGAGATTACCCCTTTTAGTAACAATTTGCGGTTTCACTATGGCAGTGAAAACACAAAGCTGCTGTCTCAGGAGGCAGCTCCACAGTTGCTTAAGCTCCTCCAAACTGAAGCTGTTCTTCCACTGGCCCTAGTGGAAGCTCCGCTAGTGGAGCTCCACTGTGTACTCCATTCTCTCATCTGAGCAATTTGTAATGCCACTACAGTGCTTTATTCATGTAAGCACTGCCTGTGGTACCCTCTACCCTGGAATAAAAAGGATTTTTACTAGTGAAGAACGAAAACTTTGATGCAGGGAAGCTCGGTCTTTAGAATATTTTAAAACACAAAAATACTCAGTGTTGCATGCGTATACAGATTACTTAAATGTATAGAGAGGCCATTGGGAGGAGGTCAGAAAACTGCAAGTGGAAGCACTGTAGGGTTTGGGTGGTTTTGGTTATCTTTTTTAACAGAATGGGTTTAAATCAGAAAATACATTTTTGTAAACATAATTTGTAAACAAACATTCCATGCTTTGGTGGAAAAAGCAAAAAAGAGCTCTCATAAATAGAGCTCTTCATAAAGATGATCTATATTAAATGCATCATATCTATGAATTTATTTTACTTCTGAATGAAAATACAGATTTAAATGTATTTATTGCATAATGTGTACCATGTAGTTACTATCTTTTAGACTCCTTTAAAATGGCTCAGTATTATCAAAAAGAAAATATATTTGAAATTTTGATTCAGTAAGAATTCTGATTTCTTATTAGTACCACTTGTTTTACAAACTCATGCTCTCAAACTATAGACTTGCAATAAAAAAAAAAAAAAAAATCACAGAAGGAATCTGAGATACAGGTATCCAGAAGTTCTGCTTTGGCCATGTTTTTTGATTCCCCTGTATCAAAGAGATCATATGTAGTACATTTTTATTCATATAGTCCACATATTTTACAGGTTTACCTATAAAAAATTAGATGCTCAGCTACTAAACAGTAAAAGTACCAGTAAATTTAAAAATATGTATTAACCAGATTGAAAAAAAAAATAATTATTTCTATTTTAAAGAGTTTCAGTGCTGCTCATATTGGGACCACTGAAGTTCACCAAGCTTCAGGGTTTTATAAATATCTAAATGAGCAGGGCATGCAAATAAAAATAATATAATAATATAGAAGGACATAAAAAAATATATATAGAAGTGTAGAGAAAAACAGTGGAAAACATACCAATACTATATAAATCACTATTCTTAGCTATTCTTAGTTATTTCAGATTTCTTGCATTACATTTAAAAATACTTCCTGAGAATAGGTGTCAACTCTTATGACACATATTTAACAAATCTATTCATGGAAATCCTCCATCTGTTCTGAAATGAATGTTACTATAATTGCTTTAGATCTATATGATGACAAATGACAGACCAACTGCTGTAATGGAATTTATAATGAAATGTTCACATTTCTGGCTGACTGGGCACACTACAGTGATCTAAGGACTAACTGAAAAAGATGAAAATTCCTTAGATCTGTCTTTATCTTTCTGGCACAATTATCCTGTTCTGTACCTGTCTGTAAATGTTTACATTCAGAAAAGTCATCTGTTGCAAGCAGTACATGATACAGTCTCTTTCATAAATGCTTTGTCTCCTCTACAAACCTACAGATGTCTGCAGTAATAGAATACTTAATAAAAGATAATCTGCCACTAAAAGTATACTCTAACCTTAGAGTTTCTGATATAATCTGCTACTTTTTCTGTATTTCACACAACTCTATTAATTTTAAGTATCCTTACTTAATGGAATCATGAAACCAATCTCTGTATTAGAAAACTGTTGCCAGATCTTCAAAAGAACTCCAGTTTGACTACCTAAATGGCAAGATTTTGAGGAGTATTTAGCACTCTGTACCTTACTGGAACAAAAAGAAGCTGACCTCAACCTTTTGCTACTGAAGCGAGCATGAGGAATTCCTTTTCACAAAACAACCTTTAAAACACTGACCAATAGGTCTAAACCTTTCTAAAAGATTTAGAAAATCAAAATCAGAAAAACAAAATCACAAGTACTCACTCAATTGTGAGTTGCTTCATTTTCTAATATTTTTTAAAATATTGATAAAAATAGTACGTAAAAGAAGGGCTGGGGAGTGGAGAAGGGCTGAAAGGTACTCTTTCCTGAACTTCTAGTTTCCAAACTGAGTAGTGCCAAATAATCAGCAGTATACCCATACAATCAGGATGAGAAATTAAGCCAATATTGCTGTTAAAAATCTGTTATTTTTGTTCCTTCTTCTCTTTCAAAAAATCCAAACACAAAACCTTCTAAGGAATGTTAGACTAGTCTGGCCCCAATGGAACCAACAGCAAAATTTCCAATAATTGGACAGAATCTCATCCAGTGTCTCAAACTCTAAAGAAATGGCCATCCTTGTCTAAGCAAAAATAAAAATGTGCCCATTCCTCAATCAACACAACTCACAGCTTACAGTTTATCACACTGGAAAATCTCACTGGCTTGGAGCTGATGCACACCTGCTTTCGTGCATGTCTTTTGGCACAGAGAGGAGAGAGATGGGAGCAGTAGTGTTGTAAGATGCAAGCAAATTTACCTGAACTTCATATATACACCCCACAATATATAGGCTGACATTCCTTCAGAACATACAGACTAGTTTAGAACACATTAACAAGAATATATATACAGCTAAGGATAACTCCATGCCTCCATACTTGTAACTTTTACAGCTATAAGCTGTAACAAAAGCAGAATTTACTCTGATGTTATACACAATGTTCTCACACTTTCTGCTGTGAGTCTTCCAATGCAAGTCTGCTTTTCTGTAACAATTTCAAATTCACAGCCTGACTACTTGTGCTCAAAAGTCAGGAACAATTTTCTTTGACTGTAATACTTGAGTTCAGTCTTTCCACTCCAGTGTCTGCTGTCCCAGCAAGCTCCATTTTAATTTATTACTTCCAAAAAAAAAAAAAAAAAAAAAAAATCCCAATGAGGCTCTATTTGAGAGGTTATTGAGCTTATCCCTCAGCTTCAAGGCAGAATTAATCATATTTAAACCATTCCTAATACATGTTTGTCTAACCCATTCTTGAATGTGACAACTAGTGGAGATAACAGTACCTCTCCAGGCATTCTCTTTTACTGATTCATTATTAAAATCCTTTAAAAGTCTTTTTGTTCTAACATAATTGTTTACTGCTGTAATTTAAGCTCATGGCTTCTTGCATTCTTCATGGCAGATCTTGAGAAAATTTACTTTCTTCACATTTTACACTTTTGAACTCTTATCAGAACAGATTTGTTTTGTACAGTCTTATCAACCCAAACTTACCTAGGAAGAAGCGCACACAATTTCAGATAAGAAAACACAGCAAGACTAATATATTTAAAAAAAAAAAAAGAGTAGATCCTATTTTGGACCTACTATCTTTATATCTATGATCATATACAGTAAAACATTTTAACAATGGTCATTTATCATGTTCCTCAAGAGAACCAATAAAATGCAATGAATACACATCCTCTGATGTTGCACAGGTACAAAATGTATAGTTTGTTTACAAACTAATATCACTGAATGTAAAATGAAGCAACATTTTAAAAAAATATATTGGTAAAGGTCCAAAGTTTACATTTTCTAAAATATTAAGGTCATGTTTTATTTACAGACCAGCGTTTGAACAATTACTGGCATTTTAAGATAACTGCTTAACCTGATGAATAAATGAATAAAATGAAGCTGTAAAAAAAAAAAATCTCAACCAAATAAAAACCCCTCAATAATTGAAGTTCCATATAACAGTTCCAAAAAAACTATTTTAAATTTCTATTTAGAAAAGCAAGATGTGATCTACCACAGTAACTTATCAGAAACTGGTCTAACACTTTGATATGCTATAGGTATCGCAAGTGACCAATGTTACCAGTCATGTGCCCAAGAGTGTGTTTTTTTTCCCATTCCAACTTCATTTGAAGTTTTCAAAACAGTTGTAGTATTTACAAATTTAAAATAAAGGCTCAATATACCTTTGGATTACATTGCCACTGTTATTGTGCCTTCTCTTGATGACTACAAGTAGCAGACTGCAGACCACTTATTTTGTTGACTCTGTGAGTTAACTATTGTTATCAACATGTACCCCAGCTGGTCTTAAAAAAAAAATAGACTAAGAAAGAAACTGACTAATAGTGAACACTCACCCAGGATCAATTATGACAGAACTCGCTCACTGAAGTCTCCCTCTTGATGAAGGGTGGTGTGTCAAAAGGTGGAAGCTTTTAAACTTGAACAGGACCTAGGAGCTGTACGACCAGCCATGACACAAACCCCAGCTGAGCCCTGTGTGCAGGTATGTGACACCCATGCCTTCAGCTTTGGGAGCCTGGCAGTGACACCTGGTCACCTGCTGGTGCAGATACTCCTCTGCCTTCACTGTGCTAGGTTAGGTGACCAGAAAGCTGCATAATAAAAAGAACATCTCAAGCTGTATTAGCTTTTACTGATTTTTACTGGGTTTGAGTAAGGAGCATGTCTCCATGCTGCACCCTTTTTCCTTTGCGGCCCAGTCCCACCTCTGGGACCCTGCATAAAAGTGAACATAAAAACAAACCAGGCAAACATTTTTGCCCACAGAAGGAATTGGTGAATGCCATGACACTTCTGCTTTGCCAGCCAGAATCCCTGTGAATAATGCAGTTTTTTCAATAATGGAAGTATTTAATTAAAACTTGACACCTTTATAAAAATAGGAGGATATCTGAGGGAATGGAATAAGAAGCAATTTAATTTTGATTACCATTCTCCTTTACACTCTGTTGTTCCAACCTATCTTAGGTGGAAAAAGGAGGAATTAAAAAGCTTAGGGACTCAATGTATGCTTCTCAAAAAATTGTAGGTGTAACACCTCAGAATTATGAAAACCAAATCCTTTCTTTTCATGTTTGTGATTTCTGAGATCTCAGCATTTTCAAACATAACTCAGATTCTCACTGATTGCAATGTTTACATCATATTCAGTATTCCATACTGGATGAAGCAAAGTATCGGCCAGTGATGATCCCTGTTTTATAGAGAACTTGATCACATTCTTGAATAAAAGCAGTTATTTAGTGCATTATACTGCTAATGAAAAACTGTTTCACATTCTAAGAATACCCATCTCTGAAATGTTTTAAAATACCTAACCAAGCGATGCTATGTATTCCTATGTAACATTCAAATCCTCTAAAAATATGCTTTCTTGAAAAGATTCTCAGTCTAAATGTATATCAACAACAGATTTTGTTCCATTTAATTTCTTATATTATTTCTGATAAAGTTCCAGCTTTAGTTTTTAACTACAGGCTATAGTTTCTAATTGCTGCTCTGCTTCAGCAGCCATGGCTGCTGCCTGCAACTGTTCTGTTTCACTCTGGATGGAATTGGCTGCTGTAACTTGCTTTCTTTCACTGTGCATATTGTTCTCATGCCGTTTTAGGTCAGATGCCTTAGCAAATGCTTTAGTGCAGGAACTGCAGACAAAAGGTTTCTCTCCTCGGTGCCTTCTTTCATGGTCTTTGAGGTGGGACTTGTGCTTGAAAGCTTTATCACACATATGGCATGCAAATGGCCTCTCATTACTGTGAACTCTTTCATGCTTTTTTAGATCTGGTGCACGAATGAAAGACTTCCCACACACCTCACAACTGTAAGGCTTGTAACCTGTGTGTATTTTCAAGTGTTCTTTCAAATGAGCTTGTGTGGTGAAGCCCTTTGTACACATTTCACAAACAAATGGTCTGTCTGCAGTGTGTAGCTTTTCATGTTTTCTCAAACGCGCTTCATCAGAAAAGGTCTTGCCACAAGCCTGACATACAATGTGTTCCCTGTGGCCATAAAGCAAGTACTCAAACTTCATATCCCCGGCTGCTGTGGTCCATCCTGGTGTCTGTTCATCTTTCACTTCACTTATGCCATCATTAAATGTGAGTGCCTGAGGGGTCTGAGATCCTAAGTCTTTCGATTCCGTTGTTTCCATAGGCTCTACTTCTTGGCCATAGCAGTTTACTTTTCGAACTTCTTCACTTCCCAACTCTTTCAGAATTGCCTCTTGCACTCTCAGGGTAGTGGTTGGTGACTTACCATCTTCCTGACTTGGGGGAGTGCCTTCCACCGTCACATCTGATGGACTGTCATCATGATCTCCAATCTCTTCCACCTCATCATCTTGGGTATCATTGGGTTCCCCCATAGAACGGTTCATTTTCAGACAGTACTTGCTCTTGGACTGTGTGTTTTCTTCAGGACTAGACACATCACGTTTTTGAGAGCAGAGTTTATCGAGAAACCGAATACCGAGGATCTGGCCTGAAGACATCATCAAGTTTACATCCTCCTTTTTAACAGAAATCTTTGCAGTATACATGTAATTGAGAACTTCCTCAAAAATATCAGAACGAAGAAAATCTATTTCTATTACTGATGAACTATCAACTTCAAGTTTTTTGAAAAGCTTTTTGAAGTAGGTACTGCAGGCAGCAAGCACGCACCTATGGGCTCTGAACTTAACATCTTCAACCACAATAGCGATGTCACAAAATTCTCCTTCCAAACGTTGTTCATTCAATGTTTTCAGGAACACAGTTTTGTGATCGTCGTCATTATATTTAATGGTTTCAGACATACTGATGAAAAACTCCTGTAAATTAACAGGAAAATTTTGTAACTTTTATAAAGCAGTCTATCTAAATCACAAAACCCCAAGAGATGATGTAATTTCCATCATTAAAAAAAAACCAACTTTTTTTTGCATAAAATAACCACAAAAAGCCTGTTAGCCTCTAAAAGCATTACTCTGAAACTGATTTTAAAATTGTGAATTCATAAGCTCTTTCCTTAGGCAATCAAATTTACAATTATTCAAAACTTTATTGATTCATTTATACAAAATTGAAAACTTTCTCTTTAAAACTGCAATTCTCAGTAAATGTATGACCAACTTATAAGTCATTATTATAACTAAACTTATATATAGTTTATATGGTAACACTAAAGAATGTGTAAGAAAATACTCTAAATGAGTCAGCACAACAAACAAAATTTGAAATATCAAATATAAGCCTTACCATGAACAATGCAGGAAGTTTTCTTAACAAATGATTATTAAATTAATCTCAGAACGGGCCACCTTCAGCCTGAAAGATGGGAAGATAATAACATTTCAAGAAATGGTAAGATCTATTCCAAAAATTATTTTAAATTTGAGTGTTAAAAGACAGCATTTTCAATTATTTAAAGTTAGATAAAATACACTGCTAAAATAACCAGTTATTTTTTCAGAGATACTACAGACAACTATAGAGGACACGTGTTTACTTTCCTATGGCTACTGCACTTCCCTGGTTCTACCTTCCTGATATGTAACTTTGCACTAAATCTAAAGGTCTGAAAATCCTCCCCAGGAATCGCCACAATTAATGAAGTAACCAACCCATCAAGAAGGTGATCAGTCTTCTGCTGAACCAGAATGCTGAGCAAGCCTAGCAGAGGGATGCAAGCAGACCAAGCATCCCAAAGGACAGCAGACCAGGGACAGGGATGAATGTGCATCCAGGACCAGGGAAAGAGACAAGTGTACCAGATTTCCAAACTATGGAGATACCAGAAAACAGGCTAATGCAAGACACAATTTCAAATCATTCAATCCCAACAGACATCGAATTGTGCCAAAGCAGGAAACGCAGCGGAGAGGAGGGAAATTCAATACGTGGTTTGGAATAAATCTTGTGCCACCTAGCACAGATCTCCTGGGAATTTTTTCCTTAAATTCTAATTTATCCTTAACCATATATGAAACAGAAGCAGGTGACAGGTGGGAGGAGAGGTCTGCAACTCCTGGTGATGTGTATTTCACACAGAATGGGAACACCTGGCTCCCTACAAATGCATCTGCAGGTCTGACACATCTGCTAAAGTGTCCCCGGCTACACAGAAATACTATTTAAAAAAAAAAAAAAAAAAAAAAAGCCAAACTAAATTATTTTCTTAGTTCTAAACAATCACATTTTAAGATAGCCAGATAATAAGAATGTAAATATTTGAAATATACAAAACGAAACAAACCAGAAAGCAATATTGTATATATGTATGGGCTGCCTGGGTCTGCTGGCCCAGGAAAATGTATTCTTACAGCATTGAAGATGGCAGGACAAACAACTATTTCAACGGGATCTTTTCAGAGTTCTTTGCAAGATGGAAAAAATGCTTTCTTTGTAAGCAAGCAGCAAACTGTCACTGCTAACAATCTAGCAGCAATTGCACCGTCCTGTTAAGCAGTATGCAATTTTTGCTGCAATTCTGTCGACACTAACAGAAATAATTAGAGAAGGAATTGGCTGAAAAGAGGGCTGCGGAGTACACAGGGGTGTGCAACTGGCAAGAACAAAGTTAGTCCTTGCGATCGGAGCAGGACAGGCACTTGCCCAGAGCGTTTCCAGCTCTGATTTAAAAAAGCTCTGGTTACTTATTCCACTGGGCATTTCAGATTTATTCCTCCACACACTTTTTCCACGGCCGCTACCTCCGCGAGAGCCGCGGGGAGGTGTGTGTTCGGGGCTCTCAGGGACTGTTCGGGACGCGCTCGGTGCCTCTCCGCGCCTGCCCTCGCCGTGCCCGTGACGGCGGAGGCGCACGCCCGCTCCACGCACCCGCGGGCGCGGCGCGGGCGGGTTCCCGGCGGGGACCAGGCCGGCCCCTGCCGCGCCGCCCGCGCTCCCGGCCCGGCGTCGGGGGCGCCCGCGAGCGCCAGGCGGCGGCTCTCCGGAGCGAGCCCGGCGCTCCCGCCGCGCCGCCTCACGGGGCTGCGCGGGGACGGCGCCCCGCTCCCTGCTTCCGTCCCTCCGTCCTCCCGTGCCTCCCTCCCTCTCTCCCTCCCCCGCTCCCACGGTCCTCGCGCGGCTCCCGCCGCCTGGACACGGCCGCGCGCCCCTTTGTTGCGGCGGCCACCGCCGCCGCCGCGCAGGAGCCGCGCGCCCCAGCGTGCGCATCCGCCGCCGGACGAGTCCTCTTCCTCCTCCTCCTCCTCGCCCTCCCGCTGGCCCTCCCCCCGCCCGCGGGAGGCAGGCGCGCGGCGGCGGCGCCGGGGCTGCTGGCGGCGGGCGCGCCCGCGGCAGCGCCATCTCACCCAGCGCGCGCTGCCGGGGCTGTAACGGCGGCGGCGAGCGGGGGAGGGGAGGGAGGGGGGGAGGAGGAGGAGGAGGGAGGGGGCGTGCGAGGGAGAGCGCGCGCGCGCGCGGCGCAACGGCGGCCCGGCCGCGGCGCGGGAGGGGCGCGGGGGAGGAAGGGGGAAAGGGCTCGCGCTTACCTGCCGCCCGCCCGCGCGCGCGGAGCCGCGCTTCCCGGGGGGGCGCGGGGGCACTGCCGCTGCCGCCGCGCGGGAGGGGGACGGGGGAAGGGAGGGGAAGAAGGGAATGGGGGGGAATTTGGGGAGGGGGTCTCGGGGGGGGGGGCCTGCGCGCGTCTCTCCGGCCGTCACCGCCGCCTCCTGCACGAGCACTCCAGTGCGCGCGCGCGCGCACTCGGGGGGGGCGCGGGGGGTGCGTGCATGCGCGGTGCGAGCGGAGGGCGCGCCTGTGCCCGGGGAGCGCGGAGGAGGAGGAGGAGGCTGAGGCGGCGGGGAGGGGGGAGCGGGGGCCTGCGGCGCGCCTGTTCCAATCGCCCTTCCCCCGCTTCGGGGGACGCGCGGCGCGGCACCACCCCTCGGGCGGCTCAGGCCGCGGGGGCGCGCGGGCCGCAGCCGTTCCCGCCGCGGGCACCCGCCCCGCCCCACCGCGCCTGCGCCCGCCGCGTGTGCGAGCCCGGAGCGCGGGCACCGCCTCCCCCCGGCAGGCGGCGCACGGCGGCGAGCGCGGCGCGGGCTCGGCCCCGAGCCGGGTGCGGCGGGACCGGCGCGGCCGTTGGGCGGCGCTCGGGGGCGCGCCCGCGCGCGTCCGCGGAGGGGCGGCGGTGGCGGGAGGTGCGGGAGCGATCCTGCCCCTGATGTGTCCCTTGCCTGCCATCGAGAGCGGAACAGCTCTGCCCGCCCAAAGCCGCCTGCTCTCCCTCGTGCAAATACTGGGGGCGGGGGGTGAATTTTAAAAGGCACAACGCGATCGCTAGGAAGGAATAAAGGTTTTTGTTGCACTGCTCATCTCCCACCTCTGGTTTTCTTTCCAAAAAACATCTCGTGAAATGCTACCCTGCTGGCACAGCTTTCACTGGAGTAACTTGTACATACATAAAACTTTACAGTGTTTCTGCCAGTGTGAAATGCAGCAGGTCTGCTTGGGGAAAGAAAAAAAAAAAAATCTCGGTGACTACTTGTGTTGGAAAGCACATCGAATTATAGAAGTCATTGGAACAGTAGAGTCATCTCCTGTGAGCAACAATTTGACCTTTTTCATTGGGTTGATAACTCCTTCCTCTTCCTGGGCTGTTTCTGAGAGGTTTTCCGTGTAATGTGCTGACATATGTAGTGAATTTGATCCAGCTGGATCACTTTGTTTTGCTGAGTTTTTTTTAATAAATTTTTCACCCCTTAATAGAAATAGTGAAATTAAGTCACTATTTTGCCTCGGCTGTCAAAATTTCCAGGCTTGTTTTTGTACTAACATCAGTGATTTACATTCAGAAGGCAGAATTGTCTGTTTTAAATAGGACCAGGAGTAATGGGTTCAAACTGAGAGGCGATATTTGGGTTGAATATATGGAAGAATATATTCTTCCCTGTGAGGGTGGTGAGGCACTGGAACAAGTTTTCCAGAGAAGCCGTGGATCCCTTATCCCTGGAAATGTTCAAGGCAAGTTGGGTGGAACTGAGCAGCCTGGTCTAGTGGAAGGTGTCCCTGCCCATGGCAGGGGGTTGGAACTAGAAGATCTTTAAGTTCCCTTCCAACCCAAACCATTAGATGATTGCATGAAGTCTTTGAAGTATTTCTGAAACCAGCACAAGAACTCTCCACTGTGGAAGGCGCTTCCCTTTTACAATTTCACAATGTGCTATTTCTTTCTTTGACAGGGTCCAAACACTCCTACTATAACGTTATTGCTCCTGAAAAACATATAGCTGCAATTTTATCACACTGACTAGCAAATGACACCTCTTCATTTTGTTAACACTCACTCTTCCTGCTCTACCTGTACCCAGCAGTGTAGATATGCCTAAGTTTTCAGGCCAGGTTCTGCTGTGGGTAATCAGAATTAAAATAGTAATAGGAAAAAAACCCAGTACCTTACAAAAGGTACAGCTATCCATTTTTTCCTCTCTGCTTTTCTGTATCTTAGGCTACTGACTGTGTGTTTCTGCATGTTTCAAACTGTATCATTAGTAGCTCCCACTGAGATACTAAAATAGGGGAAGCATATGTTCAATATCCAGTATCTATGTCAGTAACTATGGATTACGGAGAATTAAAAAAAAAAAAAAATAAAAAAAAGTATCATTGTTACTATCTAACCTTGTGTGGTAGTTTGACTCTGACTGGATGCCTGGTGCCCACCAAAGTCAGGGTCAGGTGAGCAGGGGAGAGAAAGTATATTGAAAGGCACATGTGTTGAGATAGAAGGGCAGGGGGAGGTCACTCACCAATTACTGTTATGGTCAAAAGAGGAAATCACCCTGAGGAAATTATTTTAATTTATTACCAGTCAAATCAAAAGAGAGTAATGAGAAATAAAAGTTGAATCTTAAAGCATCTTTTCCCCACCTCTCCCTTCTTCCCAGGCTAAACTTCACTCCCAGTTTCTCTCTTCCTCCTTCTCCCCACCAACTGCATGAATGAGGAATGGGGGCTGGGGTCAGGTCACCATACATTGTCTCTGCTGCTCCTTCCTTCTCAGGGAGGGGGCTCCTCAAACTCTTTCCCAGTTCCAGCATGGGATCCCTTCTACAGGTGACAGTCCTTGATAAACTTCAACACTAGTGCTTCCCGTGAGCTGCAGTTCTTCACAAACTGCTCCAGTGTGAGATCCTTCCCATGGGATGCAGGCTTTTAAGTACAGTGGGTCCCTTACAGGGTCACAAGTCCTGTCAGCAAACCTGCTCCAGTGTGGGCTCCTCTCTCCATGGATCTACGACTGCCAGAAGGCTGCTCCAGTTCAGGTTTCCCACAGGGTGACAGCTTCATTTGGGTTTCTTCCAGCTCCAGTTGGGGGTTCTCCATGGGCTGCAGGTGAATATTTGCTGCACCATGAACCTCCACAGGCTGCAGGACAACCAGCTCCCTCACCATAGGCTGCCCCATGGGCTACAAAGGAATCTCCTCTCCAGTGCTGAGCACCTCCTTCCCCTTCTTCTTCACCTACTTTGGTGAAGCTGCACAGCTGCTTCCTTCATGTATTCTCCCTCCTATCTGTTGCACAGTTTTTTTCCCCTGCTTCTTTACTGTATTATCCCAGAGGCACTACCACCCTCAGTGATGGGCACAGTCTTGGCCAGCAGTGGATCTGTCTTGGATTCTTCTGGCATTGGTTCTGTCGGACACAGGGGAACCTTCTAGTGCTTTTCACAGAATTCAACTGTTTTCCACCCCACTACCAAAAGCTTGTCACACAAACCCACTAGTGTATGTCGTATTTTTCACTACATATGAATGTTGCACTAGGTTTCAAAAATAAGAGACAAAAGGTAAATGTCATAAAAATTCTGGATGAAAACACCTGAGATTAAAAATATGTATTTTTGAAGGTGAAGTGTAAGAATAAAACCCCTCACATCTCCACTAGCATGTCTGTGAGCTAATATGTGCAGTCATGTCAGTTGCAAAAATCAAGTCTATTTACTGGAAAATACCCTTCTGCAGAAGAAGTGTTTGAATCATGTATCCGACTGAAACACTCTTCCTATTAAATTATCCTGTACACAGCTAGCACAGATTAACATTTAGGCTTTGAAGTAGTTTTACTGTTTTCCTGTGTCGTGAACTAGACTGTAGATGCTGTAGATAGGTTGAACCAACAGGCTGTTTCCAAACTGTTTGGATTGCAGGGATATCTGTAAGGGAAAAGAGTCTTTTGTAGGATGTGCTTGTTTTGTTTAGAAAACCGTGTAGCAGGAGTGAGGAATGACAAGTGCCACTTTGTGTAACCATGCATGAGGCATTAGAGATGGCATGCAGGGAAGACTGAAGCTTTGCTTTCTAAGTGATGACTGGTGTAAAATATGCATTAAGTGTTTCCTTAAACACACAGGATTCCTGTGTGTTTGAAATGGTTAGGTTTATAACATCTGTGTGAGTTCCAAATGACAATAGAAATGTCATGATATTATAGCCAGTTTTCATGTGTTGAGATTGTATCTCGGCCTTGAAGAATTGACCATCATACAAGGACACAGATTTTCCATGGCTCAGATTTCTTGTCAGGCTGAGTGCACAAAAAAAGGTGAAGATACAAACCATCCAATGTTGTGAAAGGGAATCATAGACCCTGTTAGCATATTCCTGTGTGTCAGCAAGGACAGCAAAGCCTCCTGAGAGTGTAAGTGAATGTTCTAGGACAGAGGAGGGAAGTCAGGGAGCAGATGCTCCTTGCAGTGTGTTTCCCGTAGCAACCTGGCAAATTTCCCAGCAGAAATTTGCGTGTGAGTTAGTCATGTTTTCGCATCACTTACTCGTGCCTGTATTTTCAAGTATCCCCACGAAAGAGGAGATAGTAGAGACAACTGGGGAGGAGCGAAGCATAGATGATGGAGGTTGGTGGCACAGCCCCTGGCTAAGCTGTACAAGTGGATAGTGAGAGGCCATGCCACCCTCCAAATGTCTGAACAGCAGTTTAGAGTTTGGAGTTTGCACCAATGCCTGAAGGGACACGAGTCCTCGTGAGATAACCTGATCTGTAAAATCTTTCTTAATATTGTTATATTCTAAGTAGAAGAGTGTTTTAATTATGCACTTTTCTTACCAATTAATTCTACTACTACTTCTATGGTGTGTTTATCTACAGTCATGTATAATAATACCTGGACATAGATGATCATCAAGAATTATGGTAGGTGAAAAGGTGTGGCCACATGAACATGGCAGTTCACGCTCTCTGCTTGCACAAGACATCCCATAATCGAGTCAAGTCTAGCTGCAATTTGCATAGTTACACACACCCTACTATTGTCCATGTTAACATCCTCTCTGTCTCTGTATCCCATCCCTATTCCCCCTACCCCTTTTATGGGGTATATATTTTTTCATGTTTTGGGGCTTGGACTCTATATCTTTACTCTTTTTATCTATTTCTCCCCTATATCTCACTAATCCTCCTATTTTTCCTTTTTTGTTCTTTCTCTTTCATTGTCAGTTACCTTACTCTTGGCCCAGTTCTTGACTTTGCTGACACCCTTACTTGATTAGAACCATATGGACAGTGAATGAAGAAGGATGTATGCCACATTCCAATGCCAAGTGTCAGAAGCATATCACGAAATTTCACTTGCTCTTCCTTCCCCATGGTGTTCTCTCTGTGTGTCCTTATTTTTGTGTCCTTGTCTTCCTACCTGATTCAGTTGTGATCCTGTATTCTGGTGCTGAAGCTAGGAAATGCTACTAGGAATTTAGAAAATTTAGGGAGTAGCAGTGTCTACTGTTATTTGCAGTACCCAATGGAAAGAGAACACTGAACAGATGTGAGAGGTCCCAGAGAAGAAAGAAGGAGGAATATATATATACACATATATATATTTGTATAATCATCCTAGGCAGTATCAAATGGACAAAAGCCTAAAATTACACATTCATCCTTAACCTGAGTGTTTCTTGACCTTTAAGGGTGTAATATATAGGAGGAATAGAAAGCTTTTTGGTGAATTTATTAATGCTCACATGGTGAGAGCCATATCTGTGCTTGATTCTTGCTTGTACTGCAGACCTGCCAGCAGTATAACATACTGCTAAGAAACAGCCGGTCCACAAGTGTTTAACAGCTTCCTTATGCCTGATCTATCAAAAAAGAGCAAATTTCTCATTCACAGGTCGGGTGGATTTTTGATTTACAGAGTACACATACAACTTGGTCCTATATGGTGGTTTCAGCCATGTTTCATGTTTCTGTCAGAGTCTGTCAGTATGCAGTTAATAGGAGATGCTGCCATTCTGTGAATTATTTACATGCTATCCGATTTGTTTGTGTAAATAGGGCACACAAATTTTTTTTGGATGAATTATCTGCTGGCATGAGAATGAGCAGAGCAGAGCAATTTAACTCCTTTTTGAGCTGGAGTTGTGGTTACTGAGATATCATGGATCTCATAATGGCTATGCAGAAATTATTTTTATTCACGTTTGAATTTTAATGGTAGAATCATTTAGGGTGGAAGAAACCTGTAAGATCAATGAGTCCTATTGTTAAGCAAGTATGGCCAAGTCCGCCACTAAACCACATCTCTAACACCACACCTACATGTCTTTTAAAATACCTTCAGGATGGTGATTCAACCAATTCCCTAGGCAGCCTATTCCAATACCTGATGACCCTTTTACTGAAGACATTTTTCCTAATGATATAATCATTTGGACATGGCATAGTATGCATTTTCTGAAAGGAGCCAAGCTTGCCAAATGCAAACAAGTACTATTTACTGTGATCTGTTTATTTTGTAAAAAACCCAAGCCTTTATCTTGCGTTTGAATATTGGAAACTGTTCCTCATAGTAATGGATAGACTATAATTGAAAAATCAGTCATCATCACACAGCTACAGCCCTCAGTCCTCTCCAGCCTTATTCTTTGTCAACCTAATGTAGTTTTTTTTAAAAACAGGTAGATGTTTATTGTTTAGAGCAAAACCAATCCGTTTAATTCCCCACTGCTATATTTGTTAGTCAATGTTCTGTAAAAAAAACCTAAAATCAATGTCTAATACGATAGTTTCACATCACTGAATGACCAGTATTCCTGCATTCATAAACCTTACACAAAATGCCATCAGTAGAGTGGAATCAGGCTCCCCTCAGAAGACAGCTTGCTTGCTTCTAGGTGGTACAGCTTCTTGCTTCACTAGTTCATTGCAGGCACTTATCTACTGATATTTTTCCAAGCTGTTGAGCATCTTTTGGCATTCATATCCTTAAAGAGAGGTGGAAAGTTTCATTACAGTGAACAAGCTGTGTGCCTTTATGTGTGACATTTTATGTGAAGGCTGTTTAGTTTACTGCTAATGACCATAGACTTTCACATTTTAAAAACGTGAATTTTAGAATGGAGAGCACTACTATTTTTTTTAGTTTGTACATTTCAAGCCTTCATCAGCCCTTCCTCCAAGGAGATCAGAAAGATTTTACACTATTAACACCTGCATTTTCAATCTCACTATTGAATCTGAATATTTGCAGAAAATGTGGAAACAATTTTATGATAATGAAAGTAGAATTCAAAAGGGATATCATCTAACAGCTAAGTCATTAAAGATCACTGGAATAACACATAACCAAAAAACCTCCAAACCCACCATAACCACAGAAAACCGTTTAAGATGAACTGTACTCTGGCTAGAAGCAGAAAAAAAACCCCAACCTTCTGTGCACTATTAAACAATTCTATATAATTAATAAATAGAATATAATAGAATAAAAAATATTTAGATAATGGAAGAAGTGTTTGATTAATTTTAAGGGAATAAATCAGCCTAGAAAGCTAAAAGGGTTATCCTGATGTCATACAACATTAAGGAACTAAGGTTTGGCTTTCCAATTGCATGGACAAAGACACGACCTTCATTACCAGTTATTAAAAGTGTGGAAAATGAAAGAATAACTTTGGTTTCCACTTCTCTTCCCTGAACTGTCTTTTTATATTAAAGGTGGCAATAGCTGTCCAGGAGAAAGAATTAATTTTGTCTGTAATGTCACTTATTTAAACTTAATTATTAAGGAATTATAAAGAATCAAAGCTTCTTTCTAATGGCAGGAATACATACAGTAATAGCAAACACAGAGAGAGAAATTTAAGTTCTGGTACTTACTCTTGCTTATAACCTTTTCCTTTCCAAAGAACACGCCTTGCACATTGCCTTTAGGCAACTCTGAGAAATGACTCATTTGTAGTAGCAAAAAGACTGTTTTAAATATCACTTTTTGCTGATGTTTTTTGCCACATGTTGGTAGGGATGCTGCAGAAAGTGGAATCTTGTCTAGAAGCCTCAAATGCAAAAAATAAACTAGAAGTAGGAAGGTGAAATCTAAGGTTGGACTGACAGATCTAGTAAAGGCAACAGCACTAGCAGGGTTCCCCTGGTTTAGGATGGTCTGAACATCCTTGGGTGAAAGGACCAGTGCTCCTACAATGAATCCTGACCTTAGAACAGTGGCAGGTGGCAAAGTGTTCTCCTTGCCATCTGCTTTACTTCTACGACTGGTGTCAGCAAGCCTTGTTGTTGTGTAATTTGTTTTCCTGTATTTAATGTTTTGCAGAATGTAACAGGTATCACAAAATAGAATTAGTCTCATAAACCTAATAGGTCTATACCTGTCCCAAAAAGGCTGCATAACTTTGCAGCTTTTCCCAAGAAAAAGAATAGGTATAGATATATAGATATATAGATATATAGATATATAGATATATAGATATATAGATATATAGATATATAGATATATAGATATATAGATATATAGATATATAGATATGTCTGGGTAAGCTGAGGTAGGTGTGCATGGTTTTGGTTTGGACTCATGATGGATATCAGTCTGTCATTTCCTGCTGAAATGCAGCGCATTTCTGGTTCCCCATGTTCTGAACAGGATAGGGAAAAAAAAAAAGAAAAAAGAAAGGGCTTCAAAATTATTTGGAGGGCTGCAGGAAGTATTTTAGAGTGAGAGAATTCAGAACCACAAGTTGTTTCACTTCTTCAACGAGTATGCATTAGGATGACTCGATTACAGAGACTAATGGAGAGAAAGTACTGTGCAAATAAAGGGATCTTGAGTCAAAAGACTTGAATTGCCTGTAGCTGGAAGCTGTGACCATGATACCATTCAGATAAGCAATGATGCATGCTTTATTTTTAAACAGAGTGATTAACAGATGATTAACTGTTGGAATAAACCAGCAAGAGCACTAATGGATTCTTCATATCTCAAAATCCTCAAGTGAAAAAAATGAATGCCTTTCAAAGTTACACTTACACACTAGTTAATTGGCTCAAAGTAACAGCAGCAAGTCACATTGTGTCCTGTTTTATATAGGAGGTCAAATTAGATGGCTATAGTAGTTCTTCTTGGCTTGTGAGTCTGTGAAATACTGCAACTGCCAACAGCCTACATTAAAAGAAAAGCAGTGCTTTGAAGTTAAGCACTCCATGGATAAAGAAGGAAGAATTAAGGTTACTTTAGTAATCTTCACTATGATCCTCTGTGTATTTGCATTATGATGCAGTCTTAGCTGCTCAGTTGCTCAGATTACCAAAGCTCTAATTCTAAATTTCTAGAAATCGGACTATTCTTTTGCTTGATCTATAGAAACAGCTCCTTCCCCTTTTATGTGGGTCAGCCCTTTGCAAGGGATGAAATGAACAAACAATTTTATAAAGGACTGGTGGAATGAAAAGCACTTTGAATCAATGACAAGTTAATGAAAATATGTGGTCTTCAAGGAGAAAGGATACCCCATTAGGCCATCAAAATGCCTGTTCTGAAAGGCAGCACAGTTATGGAGAGGGCATGATACTGCACAGTAAGAACAATTATTCTGTTCATAAATGCAGATATGGGACATTGGTCACTGCCCAGTTGCAGAATACAATGGATTTTTTCTGGGAGCCTTTAATTTCTCATATTTATGTGTGTTACCTGAGGTGCATACAAACATCATGAGACTACCATAAGACTGTTAGGAAAAGGAATTAAGCTGGGAGAAATTGCTGCCTAACAATTTGCTTGGACTCATTCTCCTCACAGTCAGTAGGAATATTGCCCCAGGAGAAAGAATTAGGGATTGCTAATTAGAATTACTGCCCCTCATTAGGGAAGCAGATGTGGGCCCATAACTTATAATGTAATGCATAGATAAAACTGGCTCGTTGACTAACATTGAGTTTTGAACACATCACTTCATATACAGAAAAAAAATATAAAGTTTAGGTTCAGAAAAATGCATAGAGCTATGAAAATGTCTTTTAAACCCACTGAAAAATATCTCTCTCTGTGGCTCTGTACTTTACAAAGAGTTTAGGAAATAAATTTACCAATTTAAAGTAGCAGTGTAACTGCATTTTTAGGGGAGAGGGGAAAGGGGATTTTAAATTATAACGTTTTCTGCCTTTGTCTCGTAGTAGTCTCAAGAACATTAAAAAGTTGTATGTTAGAGTATGAAAGAAAAATGTAAGCGTACATTTTGGGATTTTTTTAAGCATGCTCCTCTATTTTTCAGGAGCTTCTCAAATTCCATAGTGTTCAGTGATCATATCCAGCATCCACAAAAGTACCTAGAATGGCTCTCATTGATTTCCATGGGAGACACTGTCAAGCAGTGTTAAAGATAGGACTGAACACATCCTTGGCCTCTTCAGATGTAATGGAATTTTATTCTGATAAATCCAAAGCTATTACTGTAAGTCATCAGTCTCATTTCTTAGAAGATGAAAAAAATCCTAGCTCTCCATTTAGTTTAATGAGAGTTTGGAAAAATGAAACTCCTGTATTAGAATCAGTGTTAGTATCATTGCTGCCTTCTCTGCTTTCTCAGGACTGGATTTTGAAAAAGAAGTATTTAATTTATTACTTCAATCTATTGAGGCTACTTGTATCCTCATGTTACATAGTATGAACAATGTGGAATAAAGACAATGATTATACTGAATCCTATTAATTTTACTGTTTAAAACAAAAGCAATCCCCTGTCAACTAGTCTGGATCTTCTTCCATGTTCCATGTTAGTGTAAGCTTCATCTCTATATCATGTAGCTATTGTTTGCCCAAAATAAAAGATATCCTGTTATGACTTTTGGGCCTAGTGATACTTCAGTATGGTGTTAACTGTTGGTTGTGGGATTTGGTGGCTACAGAGAATCCTTTAGTGGTATGCAGGTATATAAACTGTAGATAAGAATGATTTTCATAATCTCAGTAACACCTGAAAAAGCTTGACATAAATGAGTGTCAAATTAATTGAAAACTGCAGGTAGGATAGCTAAGGGAAAATAGTTGCCAGTCTCTTACTTTGTATATACCAGCCATTTCCCTTTGACTAATCTTGCAAATACATACAAATTAAAGGCTGTGACTTTGACTTCAAAAACATATCCAGAAGAAAAAGAGGTGTCTGTTAAGGATAAAAGATTTCAACCACGATCAATACATCTGTTGCACAATCTTCAACAAAATGCTTTTCCACAGTTTCATAAATTGCTAAGAGATCTAAAGATAAGTATATCAAAGCAATGATGTGCTGGAAATATTAATTTAACACAACTTAAGCAGCTATTCCCTTTTCTCCTCCTTCTATTGTTACTTGGCTACTCAGCATCTTCCAGAGGCTTGGAAGAGTCCTCAGTATTTGCTGTACTACAAAAAAACATATGTAGCTATGAGAAAAAAATATGTAGTAGCCAACAAAACATGTCCCTCCACTGTCAGTATGGACCATGGTGACAGATATGACAGGTGCCCACAAGCAATGACATATACAATAGTTTAAGTTCTCTCCTCTTTGTGGAGACCTATTAATTTTTCTTTTATAGGACTGCATCCTTTGTGTCAATTCAGACAAGGAATTGCCAGAACAGAGTATTCCAAGCAAATGGATTAGGGTTTGGAGATTTGTTGTTGTTGTGTTTGGTTGGTTGGTTTTTGGTGTAGTTTGGGGTTTTTTTTGTTGCTGTCATTCGCTGTTTCAGTTTGTTTTAAAGTCTGGTATTACCGATTACTTGTTTTCATCTAGTTTCCTATGAAGTCTGGTGTCAAAAAACATAATAATTTGGCTGTCTGAAGCTCAGATCTGTCTGTGTTTCTATATTGACTTTAAACACAGCACAGTTCAGTGGTGTTTCAGGGCACCCTAACAGCTGTAGGTTGGCTTTGCTACCATTGCAGAAGCTTGAAAATAACCTAATACACTGTAGCTTGTAATGTTTAACTTATGGCAAAATAATCTGCCCTTGGCTTCTGAGATAATGGCTTAGACGCAATCAACTAATGTACAAGATCCCCAGGGATAACGTATGTCCTTAGGAACACAGGTAAACAGAGTTAACAAAATAAGAAATATAAGGACTGGAACATAAAAAAAGTATAGTGCAGCAGGTATGGCAAACAATTTCACTTGCAGTTTGCCTGCTGCAGCAAGAAGTTATAACACTGATAAGTGCTTCTGGCTAAGGCAGTAAACCTATGGATTTTCCAATCTGAAGAGTCTGTATAAAAGTGATTGGAAAATTGGAAAAAATCCATGGGATGTAGCTACTGTACACTAGAACAGTAACTGGCTGTGCTGTGCCACACTCCTACTGCAATGGTGTATAGTTGGACTTGGTCTGAGAGCAACATTCATTGTTCAGCCACAGGATTGTCAAAATTTCTGCAAAAACAGGCTATTCTTACCAGCTTGTTTGATCAAGATTCTTTCATCTGCTTGAGTGTCCAGTATTGTGTATGTGTGTGTTTTTCAAACTGAATTCAACTGCACATGGATTTTGCAGCCACATTCGGGTCTGTGCTTCAATACTGCACAAGTTGCAGGAAGTATAGGAACCATAACTTGCAATAAATTATAGGCTTGTGTGAATTATTAGTCCCATGGAAATAATTAGAAGTTACATTTTGGTTTGAACAATTTATGTTTTATAACTACAGTCTGTTAGAGTCTTTTTCACAGAGCACATATAAATATTTCCAGCAGCTGTGACTGCCAAATTACTTGGAGCAAGTGAACATTGCTCAGTCTCAGTATGAAGAGATTAATAACAATCATGCCTTATGCTCATCACAAACATTACTCATTCTGCTTTACCTCATACATACTTGGGACTTAAATGACCACTGACATCTCAGCCAAAACTGTGAGTGATACAGCTACAGCCTGTGGTGGTAATGCAAGAAGACTTTTTGCTTGAAATGTGCTATGACTTTAAAATAAAGTAGAGTTACTGTGCTAGTTTTGCATTAATTGACATTTGGTGAGCAGGGAAGAAGCCACCCATGGAGATAATTTTTCTGGGAGGGGCTGCTAAAAGCTTCCTCTGTGTCTAGCGAAAACCAATAGCTGGTTACCTCTGAGAATTGACAACCTACTGAAACATTTAGAAGCTGGGTCCACCTCTGTGAGATTCACATTTTAAAGATGGGCAAGCCTTGGAAATCTCTCTCTTGGCTTCCAGCTTTGGAAGAGGTAACTGGGTGCCAGCTGGACTGGCCCTATGTGGCCTGGCCGGGATTTCCTGTCCCCTGAGGGGTGATGAACAGGCTGCTGAGCCCCTCACCAGGGGCCTGTCCTGGTGGGCAGCTGGAGCCTCTTCCCAGCGAGGCCAGGCTCCTTCCCAGCAGAGCCCAGCGGTCCCTTTTCCAGCAACATCACTGGGCCATGCCAGCTGGGGGCTATATCAGCACTGGAAGCAGCCCCAGGAGTGGCCAGGGACCAGGAGTGGTCACCGGCAGCCCGGTCTGGGAGCGGCCACATGGCTGGGACTGTGGGGCCAAAAAGTCAGCACGACCAGGACAATGGTGCGCAGCTGTTGCTGCCTCAGCACAGCTCACAATGAACTTTGTTTGTTTAGCCACTTTTAGCCAGCCATGCTGTGGAGAGAAGGACAAGAATGGCAGCAGGAGCTTTTCTTGTGGAGCTGGTGGCCGGCACGGCTTGCACAGTGTCGACAGACACCCTGTGAGCAGCAGCAAGAGGCACGGCAAGCAATCCCCCTGATGCACAGCCTGGATCAGCGCTGTAGAACTCTATAAAAACTGTTTCAGTTGACAAAGCTTGAGAACAGATGAACCTACGAACACCAATTCTCTCCCAGGTCAGGAAAAAGAAAGGGTGAAGACAAGTAAGGAGAACAACGTGGGACACTGGGGTCAGTAAAGAAGGAGTCAAATTCTAGTTAGGAGGGGATTGAGGAGATGTCTTGGTTTTGGGCTGGAATTCTCTTTGTAAGGCTGTGGCAGAGATATATTTTTGATACATCAGAGTTCATTTTTTCCCTGTAATTCATGAAGTGCATGGGGGGATGCAGCATTCACCCGCAGCCCATGAGAAAAGGACATTCTTGCTGGAGTGTGTGGATGCTGAAAAGCTGTAATCTAATGAGAAACTTGAACAGAGAGAGATGAGAGACTTTTCCCAGGGATTGAAGGAGAAAAGCCTCAGTTCCCAGAGATAAAAGAAAAGAACTTTTGGGGTTTTATGCTAGAACAACTCATCCTTAAAACAGTCACCAGAAGTTGATACAGCCCATGAAAGCAGCTCTGGGAAAGCTGCAAGGCATGGGAGGGACTTTCACACTACAAACAGATTTTCCTTTCCTGGATAGCTCATTCGCCATGACATTGAAGCCACAGGAGAACAGTTTCTTGTGGAGAAGTCTCCATGGCATGGAAAGATGAACTCCTCTCCCTACAAGAACTGATGAAAGACTATTGTAGATGGGGTAGCTGATTGAAAATCCCAGCTTTTGTCTCTATGTTGTCTGTGTGAAAGGGGTTGTGAGAAGGGGAGGAGAAGTGTTCTGAAGGTTTAATTCTGATTCTTATTATTCTTTTAGTTCTGTTAATAAAGTTTTCTTTATACCTTTTAAGTTTTGAGCCTGGCTTGCCTTACTCCTAATTCATATCTCACAGCAGGAAATGAATAAATAATTCTAGTAGGTGCACTGGCGATTTTAGGCAACACTAAATCCACCATGGTTACATTAATGACTTACAGTATATTTACAGCAGAATTTGCAGACTTACATTCTGATTATGCTATGCATTGGCAACTTAGCTAACCTTTATTTACCATTCGGTCTGTATTTATTACAGAATTCAAGGTAGATGGCTAAGCATCCCTTTCTGCTTTCTGTCTTCTGCAGTCTTCCTTCACATTTTGATATGAAAGCAGTCAGGTGGTCTCATAAATGTGGAAGTGAAACATATGCTAAAATAAGAACCTCATCTTGGAAAACCCTAGAGGAGTTTCACAACTAAGTCCCCAACCATCCAACTATGATAGCACTGAAGGTACAGCAACTTCTCAAAAACCTTGCAGAAATACCACAATAGATATACACAGTTCAGGAGCAATTCTTAGTGTCCCTTCTTGGTCCCAGTGTCTGTATGTAACATAAGACAGATGGGATAGGGATGGAGAGGATAGAGAACAATTTTCATAATATTAACATAATGGCATCTCTCAAGTAGTCCAATTTACAAAAAAATAGTATTGCCAGTCTGGATCATCCTTTAATGGTGGGTGCTAGGCACATGAAGTCAACAGAAAGCCTAGAGTGCTTAAAAATAGATTCTGTCCCTTCACAGACTTTTCCACCTCAATTATCACCACTCCTTAAATCAAACACAAGTAGCCATTGTGGAGGTTCCTACCTGTTAGGGTGAGATATGTGCAAATAAAGCAGATGTGTGGTACACCACTGTTGTATATTGACTCTCATTCTCTGAGCTTACTACAGTCAAAGCACTTTTCCACTGGCCAGTGCTGTTCATCATGGTACCACTCACTGAAATGATAATTGGAGTTATTTGTGTATAAGCTAGAGATATTTTGTAACTGCAGCATTTTCCAGATTTTCTCTTGTGTTAATAAGGTATATTGTTATTAATAGAAGTAAACCTGAGTTCTTTTTGTCAGCCTTAGGTGCATGCATTTACAAGCTTTCACAGCTGTTAAAATGACAACAAGCAAGTTTCCATACACATTTAAGCAAATCAAAGTGCTAGGATAACTCTTGCTTCAAATACACCCATATGAGAGAAAGTGGCTTTTTTCTGACCTAAACCATGACACCATTCTGTGAATTTCTCCCATCTCTGCCAATGAAACCAGTCCTAGCATGCTCTAAAGTTTCTTAGGCCATATAATGGTACCTGAACAGTAGTACAAGCCCTGATTTCAGAAATGTCTTTCAAACAGACTGAAACACAGCAGGAGTGAGAGTGAAATGACAGGACCTATAAACTTCACCTTTTATATTGACATAGATTCTGTAGATGTCATTCATTTCAGTAGCAGAGGCCCCTCTATTTAGACATGACATCCACATGTACATGAGATACACAAAAGATTCCTGAAATCATCATTTCACTTTTAACCTATGTGGTGCCTTTTGTACTTGGGATGGCAAAGGCTTCTCTGGAAATACTGTAACACATATAGTTACAGTATATGCAACACTGCACTTAGCTGTGCTAAGTAACTTTGTCCAAATTCAAATTTAAAGAAAAATAGGAGGGAATTTTTTGTTGGTTTTAAAGTCATCAAATATAAGTGCTATACAATTCTCAGGGATTCTCTTTTGCTAACATAATTGCCGTCATGTTTCAGAAGAGTGCGAGATAGCCTTTGTTAGCACTCTAGCTTGAAAAGCTTGGCTGTAGCTGTGTATTAAAAATAAAAGAAAAAGTAAATTTATTAGCTTAAGAGCATACAGCTTGGTCAATTAATCACAGAATATTAGAATCACAGAATATCTTGTATTGAAAGGGACCCAGAGACATCTCTGAATTCCAGCTCCTGGCCCTGCACAGGACCACCCGAAAAATCATACCCTGTGCCTGAGAGCATTGTCCAAATGGTTTTTGAATTCTGTCAGGCTTGGTGCTATAACCACTTCCCTGGGAAGCTTCTTCCAGTGCTCAACCATCCTCTGGGTGAGGATCCTGTCCATCTGCTTCCCCTTGTGAGATGCTGTGGACTGCAATGAGGTCTGCCCTCAGTCTCCTCCAGACTGAACAAACCAAGTGACTTCAGCCTCATATGGCTTCCTCTGGAGGTTCTTCACCAGCTTCATGGCCCTCCTTTGGATGCTCCCTGAGAGCTTTATGTCTTTTTAATATTGTGGTGCCCGAGACTGCATGTGATACTCAAGAAGAGGCTGCTAATTATCACAATATTTAAGTATTTCATGCACTGCACAAGTCAGAGCATCTGTTAGAGCTTTGGATCAGTATGTTGTCTATTTGCCTACTATGCCAAGTGCTATCAGTGCTATATATGTTCACATGTTTTGCTGCGACAGTTAAAGAGCCACAGGATTATGTATTGTCAATACAGAGGCTAAATATGTCGTAACAGCCTTAGGCATTGCAGGCTGCTTTGATTCAGCAATATTCTGTTGCAGTCCTCTAATGCACTGTTAAAACTTTTTGCTTGTTTGTTTTTCAGGAGCAATTTAACCATGAATTCTGCTCAGCTAATTACTTTGCTTTTCCTGAACATATAGTATGTTGCTCACAGGAGTTCCACATAAACAGTAACTCAAGTAAGATTTAGGTTTCTTTTCCCTCTGGTAAGGTCACTAGAGCAGAAAGACCAGAAAGAGGATGTAACAGCTTTTACTTTCCAGTCTTCTTATTTTCAAATACTCTCACTGAGATTTTGATTTCACCTGACCCGTCTCTTATCTCCCAGTACCTGGTATGTGGAGCCTATAGGGCACTGTATTTAACTTTGACTTACTGTTCTCTGTTTAATGTCTTTCTCCTCTTCTCAAGGCCCCTCATGCTACGATGTCAGTGACCTCCTTGTTGATGGATGATTATAATTGCCCATTTCTACATTCTTATGAGCTTATCTAAAAAGTCACCACAAGGATGAATACTGAGTTTGTATCTTCCCTGATCTCTGTGATTTTTGGCTCCATTCTACCTTGGTACAGTTTAGTTTTTTGCCTCATTGGTCCCCACAATCATTAGTCCAGCCATCAAAACTTGCATCTTAATTTCTTAGTTTACCTTAGGTTTTCTCTCAGTCTTTGTGGGAGTATTTTGAGTTTGTTCAGGAAATTCTCTATAAACATGAATAAAGTGTTTCTCGTGTCCTGCTTAAAAGTTCCCCTTTTAAAACTCTTTAGAGTAGACAAGCCATGTGCACTGGAATCCCTTATCCCTTTTCTATTCACCTAGTGTCTTTACCCGGTCCTCTCTTGCATTACCTGTAAGCTGTTTAGTGGAAGAATCCACATTCTTGTTCTGTATGTGTTCTGTGTCTTGCAAAATGAATCCATGGACCATGATCAGGGGTTCAAGACAGTAGAGCAAAACAAACTATATACTGTACTGATGGTGAATTAATTGTTATTAGTTCCTCTCTTTTTGCAGTGTGTCAGTATGAAATAAGTCAGCAAACATCATTCCAGATATACAGCCGGTGTTCAATACACTGGCTTAAACACAGAGGTGTGGTCAGTGGCTCCTACATTGTGTATTTAGTTTCCCATGGAAGAAAAATAGTATTAAAAAAGGCATATTTGCCTCATGACTTACCTTCACATGGTAAAATAAACCTCGCCAGTTTGGGGCCTGAAAAATCTGTGGCGTTCATCAGCCTCAATTTTCATTGCTGTAATTATGAGACTGCCCTGATATTGTAGTTCTAGTGATTTGCTTTGATTTCTAGTGATTTTACTGCCAGACGTTGGGTGGAAAAATCCTGTTTGAAGGCATATCAGTCTTCTGAAGTAGAATTCTGAGGCAAGATCATACTTCAGAGGAATACTACACAAACAGTTTACTGCAACATTTAAAGATACATGATTTTAAAGGGAAAGGGGCTTTAAGAGATAATTTGAGTTCCTGCTAACAGTGGAATGTATACATTCTATATAAAATTTACTAAAATCCTGAAAGGTTGTATCTAGAAATGAGAAGACCTTGAAGATTTCTGTTTGCTGCCCCAATAAAATTTGCCAGAATGCCTTTCTCTTTTCTCCTCTGGCTTCAAGTCAGACTCCAAATCTTGTAATAGCAGAAATACCATATCTAGCAAGTACTGTTCATAAATTTGGTTGCTAGAGTGCAAACATATAGAAACTTTTATGTTCCAAATTACTTTTCCTGCTTTCAGTACAACCTGGTAAATCTGCCATACATCTGTTGTTTGCTGTAGCCTTCTTTTAGGGTTACATCCTTCAGACACATCTCTTGGGGTTACTTTGACTCCTAGACCTCAGGATATAAAGACCTTCTTTTCCACATTAAATCTCTTTTTAGAGACAAATATTTATGTTTACTTGTGTGATACAGGTAGATGCTTTATTTCCTTCTAGGTCTGTCACAACTCTTTCCCTGTCTGGCACTGTAGAAAGGAATATGCATTCTTTAATTCTCACATTATGGATTTCCATGTCTTGGGACATCTCCCAGTGAGATTTCCTCTCATATTTTGGAAGCTCTGCCTTCCCATTGCCACTGCCTTGCCTAATTCACTTGTACTTGCATTGGAAGAAAGATATAGAAAATAATATCAAATCAAAATGACAGGTTTCCCCACTGTTTGCTAAGGCTGATCTGAGAACTACCTGATAATTTTACTTCAAATGCAGAGAGAAAGAAGTAAAGGAACTGATGTTAATGTTTTGGTTATCCTATCATCCATAAAAGCAAGATATTGACAAGCCATGCTGACTACCACCATAACATACAAAATGGACATGTGGAGGAATCTATCTCTGGATGACAGCAGATCAGTGTTGCGAACTGGATGGATGGATGGATGTGTCTTTCCCACTGAAGCAAAAATACCAACTGTCAAGGTACTGACCTTCTTTTCACTTTTGCTGTGTTGGAGATAGGCATATGTTTCTTACTGCTGAAGTCACTTTCAAGTGGATTTGAGAGGGGTGTCTGTTTCTGCGCATCAAATGACTGACCTCAGTCTGAAAGAAGTTCCTCTCAAGGATATTGAAGGAAATATTCAACTTATCCAGCATCAGCCATGAGATTAATTCTACCTTGATATTTGCAATGGGATATATTGAATACAGACTGACAATTGTTTTCTGATGGCAATAATACTAATACACACTGCATTTGTGAACTTCTGCTCATCAGCCACAGCAGCAGGGTATAGAGAACTATATGAACTTGTAAGGAATTTGTAAGGAAGAATTTCTGAAAAATGGATATAGACATATTGCATCTATCATTTGATAAAAATAAAAATGGAAAATAGTAGAGAAGAGCTTTATATTTTATAGGTCTCAACTCCTTTTTAGGTATCTATTGTATGCATTTCTGTTCTGCTAAGAGAAAGATTAGTGCTCAGTCATATCCACAAAAGGGACTGGGACCCAGTACATGGGTGTTTATAATGTGGAAAGATCCTAGCCCTGACTGCTATCATAGCAGGCTCTGAGCAGGCCACAGGTATTGGCTGACAAATAAGTTGTCATAAGGGAAGCTTCGCTGCCACCTTGCATGGATATGGATGCCTATGAAAATTTCTGTCATCAGGGTAGTAGGGATATTGTATTTGTAGGTTGAATCCAAAAGGCTTGGTAAGGTCAGATCCTCAGGTCTTTTGACTTGTGTCATTGGTTTTTTTTGTACTAGGAAGATGACAGTAAAGCTCAACAGGAAGTGTGGCTGTGACTTCATTCCAGAGAAAATGACCGAGATGAAGCTGGGAGATTTGTTAGAAGAAGGATGAGAGCTAAGGGGCCCATAATGCATAACAGTGATAAACACTGCAGAACACCTGGGAGGGCTATAGAAAGCAGAAGCAGAACAGGAGAGGCCAGTTTCTCCCCTGTGCAGTTCTAGATTGGTTACACTGTAACTGGGCAGGAAAGGATGGAGAGGAGACTGCTGAAATACAACTAGGAAAGGCAGCACCATTTCCAAAAGACACCATCAGATCCAGTGCTCTCAAATACCACATCTTCTGAGGACAGTAGCTTGCCCTGTCAGCAAAGCCTGTGTGGGATTATGACTTCTATCCATCACTGTATTCCCAAGAGGATCAAGAGGGAAATTCTGCTGTCTTTGTTTATTTTTTCTTCTTCTGGGAGAGAAATGGACTCAGAGACATCTATATTAGCAAGTCTTAGATATTACTGTTGTCTCAAAAGATCATTATTTCTCTCTTCAGCAGCAAAACAGTGACAGAGGTGGGTGAGTTTGAATTGTTGGTGCCAACACAGTGTGCATCAATTTTGACAAAAGCTTTACCAATTGACATATTAATTAACAGACTTTATAACAAATCTGTTTGCCAGAGTAGCTGAGCACACAAGTCTTTTTTGACCAAGCAGATAATTTAAGGTGAACATCATTATCAAATTATATACAGCTGAAATGAGATCACTTGGGAGTCTCAGCAATATCTGCTTTGCATAATTTCATGTAGGTACAGAGATATTACTGGTTTAGTGTTGAAATACTTCAGTCTTGTTCACACAATTTGTAGCTTCATGTCTGCTTATGAAGGGGAAAATACAAATGCAAATATTACTGCATAATGAAATCCCTTGAAATTTTTGCTCATGACTGAGCTATCAGCACGATCTTCACAGGAACTCTGCAGGCATTGAATATAGACTCTTTCCCCTAGTTTCTCCCTGGCCCACATGAGAAATATCATCAAATAACAACACCATTGTTGGTGTCTAAAGACATGATTAGAGATATAGTTTAGTATTATACAACCTGAGGATAAGCTGTGGAATTTAGCAACATTATGGGGATGGCCTTTTCTGTTCTTATTTCCCTTCATCAAGGTCTTAAAGTAATAACATGTACAGGTGAAATATTCCTGTTTCAGATGGTGGATGGATATAAGTCCATCACTGTTTTTACTCCTTTTGGAGACAGCAGTGCTAGTAATTTATGACTGCAATAAACACTACCAGTACATTTTACAGGATACATGCTAACAGAAGAGATATATTTGTCTTGCACATCTGAATTTTTTGTTACACCTGTGGTACATTTTGTCTGATTTATTTTTTTACAAGCAACACTTAGACAAATAGGTTGTGTTATCTTTACAGAAGTTCTGCATTACTACTGTCTATCCTACCTCATTTTCCTAAATAAAAAACCCCAAGATTTTTATAAAACTGACATAGTTATTGGTTGTTCTGTATCACCATCTGCTGCAACACTACTCTCTTATTTTTCTTGTACATACCCAGAGGTCTTCTTTTTTCCACATGATGGTTCTCTTATGAGTAGCCACAAGTTTTTTCTTCCCCTTTGCCACCATTGTTTTGCCTTAAAGAAGTACAAAATTAATACTGTAAACACAGCATAGAGTTTGACATGATAGCATTTTTTTTTACTGAGATTAAGGCATAAGATGCATCTTTCTTGATCCTGAACTATTACCAATTACCTTGTCTTTCAGTCACATCATCTTCCCTAGGCTCAAAAATAAGTTCCATCATACATAGTGAAGGAACTGATTTTGACACCATAACATGTCAGCAAGACTGATGCTTTTGATGGAATTTTGATAAGGTTGTTGGCGGGACCTTTTCACATCACCGTGAAAGGCAGGTTTTTAGTTTTGGCCAAATTAGTTTTCTTTTGACAAAAAAACCCCAAAACAACTTGTTCCAAATCACTAGAACAATGGGGTTTAGCCTGACATAGCATCAGGTGGCTTCCTTGACATTGCAGGGTTAATTGTCAATAGGAGGTTAACATATTTCACTGGAGAAATTGGAATCAGCTTCCCACATTGTACATATATTTCTGGAAAAACAAGGACATATAATGATAAAATTTGGGTAGGGAGCCAGTTGGGCCTACTGTTGTCGCAACATCCATTAGCTTTAATTGCTAGGGTGATTGATATACTTGACAACACAGATGGAACATGCAGGGTGCCAGCCAAGATCTCTGTCACCCACAAGGCTATGGCAGAGCCTGTGCTTTGCCTGCCGTGCCATCTTCCTCCTGCAGCATTAAATGCACTGAAGAAGAGCTTAGTAGCATGACTGAATAAATGGTGTTGATGCAGCATTTCCGTACAAATGCCCCGACGCATGTAATCAGTGAGTTGATACCTGACTTGCTCAGCCTGTGTCACAGCAGCCTGGCTCACGTGGATCAGAACATTTCACTGTACTCCTAAGGTTTATGTAAGGGTCATGTGTACTGGAATGGCAGGAAACAGTCCCATTCCTCAGCCCTTCCTCTAAGCAGACTGGGTAGAATCCAGCTCCAGTTCAGAGACTACAATGCTGAGCCCCAGTGAAGATGCCCGTTTGGTCATAAGCATTTTTATGAGTGGAAATAGAACTGGTGGCTTATTCCAGAACAGTTTAGGTGTCAACACAGCAATGATGTTACCTCTTTATTCTCATACACTAACAAATAACCACATTTCCTGGGGGTGTCTCCATTTTGCCTTCACACTGAAGTTCTAATGTGGTAAAACACATTAGACAGAACTGTTTCTACTAAACAGTGTTGCAGCTGTAAATATACACAAATTGCTTGAAGAGAAGCAATACTAACCTTACTTGCAATAAGTTAAACACAATTTGGGCTGTCTGAATCCACATTCCTGGGAAAGATCACAGCAAGGAAGTATAAATAAAGACTGGATGCACACCATGAGCTCCAAAGATTTCCTCAGAAAAGTGGAGTGAAACAAGGAGGGCCTTTGCTAAAAGAGTGGATAGAGGACAACAGAAAAGTACTGGTGCTGAGCCTGAGCCTGGAGAAGAGATGCTGTGCTATCTCTTGTGGGGGAAAACAGGCTGGCCTCCAAAGTGGGAGAGAGTAGTTCTAGGTAATGTCAGCAACATAATCCTAGATATGAAATTGAGACTTCGGGGGGACCAGAGCAGACATTTTTACCATGAGAGGAACTAAAAGTTTAGGAAATAAAACTGATACTGTGAGGAGAAAGATCCCTTGGGATGCAATCATGAGGATGTGTTGAGGCTGTCAGGAGCTGAAGTAGACAAAACACTTCTATGGCTGTGAAAAGGGCAAGGTGAGAATGAAAAGGAATTAGAGAGGCTGGTAATAGTCATTCTGCTTGTTAATTCTGCGTGTTAATTATGCTCTCCTTGGAAGGTATGGGCAGAAACAAGAAAGCAGAAAGAAGTAGAAGCAACAGGCAGCACATTCTTGGGGGGGTGGGAGTTATTTAAATAGAAGAGTGCAGTTTAATATTATTAGAGAAAAGAATATTTATTATACTGGAGGCAAACTATCCACAGCATTTCCATCATGCATACTTTTCAGTGACGGGTCAGAAAGAGGAGCAGGGAAAGTAGGGATGGGGTTTGAAAGGTCTGAAAGCAGATGACAACTCATCAAAGCTAATGGATCAGAAAACATGAAAGGTCCAAGTGTCAGTGTGAGGGAAAATGAGCAAATGTTGAAAGAGATCAGATGAAGGTTGAAGAGGGAGAAAGTGGCTATAAAATAAATATCAGAGAGTCCTGCTTGATAAAATCACTCATGGGAAAGACACCAGTGATGAGAAAAATGAACTAAGATTGAAATTTGTAGAGAGATGTGAAAGCAAAGAAATACACACCTAAGGGTTGGATGTATCATCATTGTAGGAGTTGAAATGGTTATGGATGAGTGGGGAAGATTGCAGGATAGAGGATTACCAAGACTTTAAAGAAGGTTGATAGGCGTGATAACATGTAATGGCAAAATGAATAGAAAGAGAAGCATCAGATGCAGTTTGCTCAAAAGCTGGGAGAAAGTTGGAAGAGGAAAAGATGCAGAGAGAAGCCTGATAGATCAAACATAGATGAGTTAAGTTGGGGAATATGAAAGTAAGCAAGAAGGGACAGAACTAATTTAAAATAACTGGGAAGTGGTGGGATAACTATTACAGGCTGTCTTCCCAGAGTATGCAGAAGTGTCCTCATCACAGGAACCCTATCACACAGGTATTCAAGTCAGTTGTTTATTTCTAAATTATTTCAGACATCAGGCCACATGTTGCTGTATTTTTGTGTTGTTTCCCTTTATGGAATATGACAAAAAGTACCTGTACTGAGATCTCATCTGATTGCAGGAAAAAAATAGTTACATGTCAATTACTAGAGGCATGTTGAATAGAAAGAAACAAACCATAACAAAAATCTGCTGTTTAATGGATATTCAAGGATGATTTCATCAAAATACTCTTAGAACAAATAATGTTCTAATGTGGAAATTTGTGTGTGTGTTAGTCCAGTACCTAAGGATTCAGGAGCTCCAAAGATGAGTGGTTAAACTGTCACAGTGCCACTGCGACTATATAAAATGATTCACATCTATCTAAGTTGTGTATTGACTGGAAATTGGACTACAGAAATATAAATGCCTTTAGAAGCCTTCATATGCCAAATGCATCAACTTTTTGGCCAGAAAACCAATATGTCTGAGAAACAGCCTCCTAAATCCACTGAGAAAGGACACCTGGGCTAGCAACACTCTTGATTTAAGAAAACATCATATTAGCTAGACTGTTCCAACTGGAAAAGGCTTTGAAAGTTCTTAATTATTTGCTTTGTATACTCAGATATATTGCTTTAATTTGTTTCTTTGCATTTTTGTACAATTTATGGTAACGCCCTTCCCTGAGCCCTTTAATGCGCTTTGTCTAATCTAGTATCTTTTACACTGTAGCCACCCAGGATTATCCACCAAGTAACACATGTCCAGTACTTTACATGTGCACTGTAACGCAAGGCTTGTGGGGAAACACACCCTCTGGGCTGTAGTTCAGGCAGCTCTAATGCTGCACATGTTCTAGGATCTGCTTTTTAGCAGTTCCTATTAGTTGACATTGCCCAAGCTTTGGTCATGCACAGAAGTTAAGAGTCATGGTACACCTCACCACAGCAGACAGCAAAGATACTTCCAGAAAATGGAAAAAAAATTCTTAGTCAGCTCTGGACAAAAAAAAAAAAACCCTTCCTCAGCCAAGAATAAAAGGTTTGTAATTTAAGTTTTGTACTGGAGAAAGTAGAGCTGGTAGACTGTAGAGATAAAAATCTAATGTATTTAAAAATGAAAACAATTTCCAGTGTCAGAACTCTTTCTCATTTTTCTTTTCCCTTTTCTGTCACTGTAGTCATGCTCAAAGACAGGCCATTAATTCTACTTACAGTGAGTGATGGTCATTTCAGCTGCAAGGGTGAGGTCACTGATTTATGGAGGTTATAGCTGAATTTGGGAACATGAAACGATAGAAGAAAGTATTACCTTTTTTTTTGTGTCATTTGAACATACTGGTTTCCCTTTAAACAAGGATTTTTGAAACTATGTTCCAGAAGCCTTTACAGGTACCATTAGTTCCAGCTGAGGAGCAGTACCGATGTTGAATAGGAGTCAGAAAAAAGGGTGGAGGTGGAAACAAATGGCATAAACCAGGCTAATGCACAATCTGAACAGAGGCTAACAGTATTCCAAGGTAACGGAATAATCTGGTTACAGTTCATGAATACAGAAACTTATGGAAAATATTTTTATAGAAAAACTAACAAAAATATGCCCCCTTGTTTATCTATATGTAAATCCTTGAGATGGAAATAGAAGATGCAAAAGTAATAATAGTAATTTTAAGTATGACTGAGTTTTAATTAGGAAGGCTGGTATTTTGTGTTGCTCTGAGGCGCTGGAGCAACCACAGACAGACTCTTTGCTGATGTGGCATGACATTAGTGACAAAAGACACAGCAACCCACTATATATAAATATAACACACTATAAGTGTAAGATTAATATAGCCTTTGGAATCTTAGAGATTTAAAGTGCTTAATTTTCTTTCTTTAAAAATAACATAAACAATGGAATTAGTGTTTCTCATAGCCATCCACTTGTCCACCCACAGTCCATCCATAGTACCTCAAATCACCACTGTACCTTGGCACCTATATAAGAAGACTGCAGGAGATCTCAGCATTACCTCAGGCACATCACAAACCTTTAATAACTAGGAAACATTATTAAAAATAATGATTTGATTCCTGGTTTTGGAGAATCTTGACCACATTATTGTTCTGGCATAAAAAAGGGGAATGCATTTCTTTATCTCATCCTTATTACATATGAGGGGGGAAGATGTAAAGGTGAAACTTGTAAATGGGTTTTCTGATCTTAACTGACAGAACTATTTTGATGTAAGGAAAGAAATTTGCAGCAAGACTTGCCAGTGTGATTGCCAAACTGAAGCCTGGACTCCATGTCGGATTTTTATGCCATGAAGAAACATTTATGAGGAACTATCATTTTAGCAGATACAAATTGTTGTACTGATGAAGCACATCATCTCACCAGCTGCCTAAATCTGCTCTGGGAAGAAATAAGGCTAAGCTGTTAAACCCTTGCTTTGATCTAGTATATGGATTTAGAAGCTCATTAAACGTTTTTTTTATATTTGCTTGAGCACAGAAGCACCATTACTTGCCATTTGTGATGAGACAGCCTTAAAAGATTTCAGGGGCATACATGTTAAGGGATTCCAAGCAGCCTTAAAAAAATGTCAGTGTAATTTAGTCACTCTTCCTGTATGTGTAATGGTCACTATTGCTGTGATCACTTGCCCTTCTTGCCTGGTGTCCTAGTTTAGGGCAAATTAGGGAGGAAAACTCTAAACGGGGATTTCCCCAGGACACCTGGTGTGCACAGTCCTTAACACAATGGTGCAGAGTAGTCAGTTCTCTCAGGATTGAAGCTGGGACTCTAACTTTAGCAAGTAAGGATGTCTCCCGTGCTGGTGTCTGTGTTGGCAATGGTGCCCACAAGTAATACACTATCTGATGGTTTGTTTTCAAGGCTGGTTTATGTTGAGAAGCCAGACAAAGACCAACAATAAATGAAAAGAGACAGACACAAAAGATGGTTGGTAGAAACAGGCAGGTGCTCTTTATTTCATGTGGCACAGCATTAGGCAGACAACCCAAGAAACAGTTTCTAACAAAAACCAAAGCTATCACTTCCAGGAACCATCCCCCAAACAAGGGTCTACTACCAACAGTGGCACTGAGATGTCCTTGCCTGTCCACTCTCATCTCCTCATAGTTTTTATGCGCTTAGGCTGTATCTTAGTGGTGAGTGTCCTTTCCAAGGAGACTAACTTCTTACAATGCAATATCTTTAGACAGAGTACATACTGTGCAGGATCACCAGAGTACAATCTCCTCAAGCCATGCTAAAATATAATGCTAACTCTGGAGAGAAGGCTGTGCGATCGCCTCGTGTCTCTCTGAGGTAATACAATGCTGTTTCTTAGCTGACAACATGAGGGGCACCTGAGGGAGGATCAATATGGCTTCAGAGTCTATTTTTAAACTCCTGATGCAGTAGCGAGGACCTGGTGTGCCATCGGCCGAGACAGGGTGTCCTGCCCCGACCGCCGCTGGGCACCAGCAGCACCAGAGAGCTGAGCCTACTGTCACTCAGGGGGGTGAGAACAGAGATGGCCTTGGACAAGCAGGAGGAGGAGGAGGAGGAGGAGAGGGCCATCAGAGATCACAACAGACCATCAGCTTCTCGTCGGTCATTAGGCAAAAGGTAACAATGACAGTGGTGCGGGGAGGGGTTACATTGTTAGCACTCTGGATTTAAAGGCATGAAGCATGGCTGGTGGAAGGAAGATGTTTTGGAGACTCGGGGCAAAGCTTTAAAAGCCTTGGGATATTACTTTTAATTATTATCTACAGGTTATTCTCTCTATATATACTATTTTTTCTTTCTAAATTATGAAAATAAACATTTATTAACAAGTCACTGGGTCAAATCCTGCTCTCCACTGAAGGCAAATCCATTGACTTCAATGGGAGGGAGCCCCGTGTAAACAACGAAGGGCAAATTTGGCCCTTTATGTCCTGAAAAGTCTGCTTGTACCCACTGTCTTTCAATCTTGCAAGAAAATACAGATTGAAGGGTGAACCAATCATTACAAATTTCTCTTAAACTACCAGGGGAGTGTCAGTGAGATGTGGCAAAGGAGAAAAAGAAAAAAAAAAAAAAGAAGAAAAAAAAAAGAAAAAGTAATATTGCTTTAAAGATAATTTTATCCATGTTTCAGAGCCAAAGTACAAAAAGAGAGTGGATCTGGATCAAGCGCTACTGGCCTTTACTTTCTAAGCAACAACAAAATTCTTCATTTAGCTTCGGTGAAATGTTACACAACCAGAGAAAACAGAAGAAACCCAACAGTCCTTTTCCTTTGCAAACATCATATGCCCAAAGGTGAACACTGTAATCCCTTTGGATTCTCTGCTAATTCCCACTGTCTGCACAGTGCAGTGTCAGCCACTAAAGACAAAACACATCTACTGTGCACGAGTAAAACCTGTGGTGTCTTACAAACAACATTTTGATGTTTTGAATACTAAAAACCACTAGGTGCTTTTAGACACAGAACAATACGATTTCATATGCATTTACCACTTTTATTTCACTATGCAGAAACATACATTCACCATGTGTTGTGATGCAGCTGACAGTGTAATGGACGCTATCCCTTCCGTGGGTATTAGAGCTGGACACTAGCGAGTTTTCAGTGGACGTTCTGTACAGGTTAAGGCTTGACTCAGAACTAGATAGTAAATGCTGACCAGATTCTCAAACAGATTTTTTTTTTTTCCTCTGAGAACAAAAGGGAAATCAATAGAAAACCATCACGGTTATTTCAGATTAATAATTTTCTAAAGCTGCAAACTAAGTAAAATACAGATTTTTTTTTTTTTTCTCCAAAATAACTACATATAATTTACAAGGTTAGGATCTGTGAAGGGTGACTGGAAGCTGACTCTGAACAATGCTGACAAAAATTATTAAAGTTAATATACTAAAATCATTACTACCTCATAAGGTATTCAGTCAGGTATACAAAGCACACTTTGTAAGCATTTATATGTTTGGATAAGAGTAAAGATTCATCATTGTTTATCGGGCAGTAATAAAACCAGATGAAACAAATATAAGATTCAAGTTGTTTACTGAATAAACTGTGTTATTGGCACATCTAATGTGTGGTAAAACATTATACACAGTACCTATACAGCTTCTAGCATTTTGGGGGTAATCTTCATTTACAGTATCTGTAAACAAAAGGCTTGCCACCTAACAAATTTTAATTTGTTTAGACTTTCAGAAACTGTGAAAGGCATGAACTGTTTATGTGTTACATGAGATCACTGTTTATATTGTTTATGAACGTGCAGGTAAAGCTGAAAACTTAGACATTTTAAGAAAATTAAAAATGCTGCTTTTCTGTAATTTTATTGTTGCTTCATGCAATATTGTTTAACTGCTGCTGATTCAGATTGCTTTCTATGGGAAGGTATCTCTGCCAGTTTCTTTATTAACGGTCAAGATCAATTCTTCTGTACTGAAATTTTCCATAGACAGATACAAGTCAGTCAGGTTGGAACTGAGACTCCGTATAGGCTCTCGTATTCCTACTGGTATGCATGTCTGGATTCATATGCATTTCTAGGTTATTCCTGCAGAAAAGAAAACTGAGTTAATTACTCAAAGCAACTACTCTCTTGCAAAAGAGATTTTGTCAATTTGTTCGTATAAGAAAAGCTGTTTGAAAATGGCATCATCCCCATATAAGCAACTTGGACCAAATCCAAAGTCCACTGATGCCAACAGAAAGAATTAGTGACATCAATAGACTTTTAAGCAAGCCACATTGAGCTGTCTCTGAAACAATTAGCAGAATACCACAAGAATCACAGCTACTCACTCCTTAGTGACTGGTTCCATCTTCCAAATAAATAACTGACACTGAAATTCAGTTTTCTTTAGGGTCTGCATATCCAAAAGCAGGAGAGCCAAAGAGCTTCAAAAGGTGCTGTGCATTACACTCTGTTACTTACACCAAGTGCTAGGGAATACACATTGTTTTAAGAATAAAATGCTGCTATCGATTCAACAAATCTGACAAGCAGCTTTTTCTTCCCCTTCTGCATACAGCATTCAAAGCAATTTGTGCAATGGTGCTGGCATTAGGAGTTTTTGCATAGCGGGTTAGTATGCATGACATGTTTCTGCACACAGAATAAATACAGGAATATTGAGGCGTCTGTTTAGCCAGCCACTATTGGAGAGCATGCCTTTACTGAAGGAAAGCTAGACGCAAGGAAAGCTGCATTATCATCTCATCCTGATAAACAATGCTGCTTTAAAACATTAAATGTTCTTTCAAGTACAAGAAAGCCAAGACACCCAAATACCAACAAACTAATTCACTGCGTTTAAAAGCGAGTTGGACCATATCTTTGCAAGTTGGGAATTGAAGCATAACTTTTAACATATCTGCACAAAACATTTAAAAAGCAGCTGTAGGTTTTTCCCTTGGCATTTTAAAACCAAAATGCACACCTTTAAGAACAAATTGGTTTTGTTCTTAAATGACACAAAAGCAGACAACAGATTTTTTTATGACTTCAGAAGTAGAAAATTAGACTATAACAAAGCATGGACAATGAGGACTTTTCAGAAAGCCAACGAAAGCAAATTAGTAGTTTCTCCAGCTGGCACTGTTTAATGAAGACAGATGTCTAGAGCCAATGTGGTTTATTTTCAAATATCAGAACTGATAACCAGCAACTTGAAAATGCCAGCGAGAGAAAGTGAAGAGTTAAAGGTGAAATATGGTAGGAAAACAACATCTGCAACATGCCAGCTCAGTAAATGCCTAGGAAAATCATCTGGTCCTCTTACCTGTGGTCAATCCTCCCCATCTTCTGGTGTGATTTCTGTCTCTTTATGTACCACTACTTTGGTCACTGACATGTCAGGGTGCTGCTCTTTGGCTTCTTTAATTGCCTGAGCCAGCGCCTATCCCAAGGAAACCACAGAAGGGCAAAAACAAAAAGGAGGTGGAACATGCATGATCAGTAGCAAGGTGGAGAGATTCATGACATATTACACAATTTACAAATGAGGAAAATGATTAAAATATGAAATATACCATCACTGATTTAACTACTATTCCAGCTTAATTTAAGGCATGCTAGTATGAATAATATCTGTCGAAGGAATGTTTAGAAATGTTGTTTTTGGCAGTCTTCAGGGTAGCCTTTTTAGCAGTTTGTAGATTTTACCTGATCATGATCAATATCTGCATCTCCTGTGATGACTATTCGTTTTTCAATTCTTGTCTCTGAGATGCCTCCTTTCACAGTCTAGATGGGGGGGACAAAAATGCGTATCAGTAACTTACTTTGGAGTGCTGCTACTCGTCCCCAGAATGATCAGTGCAGGGATTCTCTCATGACTGGACTGAAATGGCTCAAACAGTTTGCACAGAGGTGACAACCCTGGACTGCAAGTGAGAGCTCTGGAGTTGGCCTGAATGCTTTGAATGGACTAATGGACTCCAGATGTCCTTCCAACACAGGAAATTTTATAATTCTAGTTAATCTGCACATGCATCAAAAGAGATGTCTGTATGTCAAAAATGACAAACTCTTCCCATGAAAAACAGAATGGGAATACAGACAGCCCATATTCAGACCTATTTAAGTCCAACTGCTTGCTTCAGAATGGCATAGGGGTATGGCCTTTGTATGGCTCTTCTACTAATGGGGGAACTTCACTGCAGAAAGATGAAATCCTGTTCTCAGTGAATATTGGTAGAAGAGCTGTCATAGCACTAAGAGGGTTTCTGCTTAGGGAGGAACTGTTACTTAAATGCTGCCTTAGAACCTGGAAGACACCGCATGGTTTGTCTGTGCAGATGAGCTTTTGGTCTGGCTGTGGGCAAGTTCCTCAGGGAACCACCCAGAAACACAGTGTTGGAGCTGACTGAATGTCCTGTTATGGCTACAGGATATAGATTCACTATGTGCTTTCAACACCCTGCAGTGCTAATATCTCAGGGCTGAAAGGCACAGTAATGGCAATGGAGCCCCATGTTCAGACAAGTTTTTCCTTCCAGGTTACCATATGATGGCAACACTCTTCCCAGTTCCAGGTAATATTTGCAGCTAAATCAAGTGTCTCTGTACAGCAAGGTTTTGTACTTTCATAGACATACCCAAAATGTTTAAGATTCATGTGAAGTCATTGGATGTGTGTTAATCAACTCAGCATAGCCAAAGACAGGTGAATAAAGACAAGGATGGTAAATGTACAACGTTTTGTCAAGAGAGTATCTGAATGTGTTTTCTTTTTGAAATAAATCATAGAACCAAAGCTAAGATAGCATACACCCTGGTGAAAAAGGAACTCCCTGTTTTCTGAGGACTCACTTTGGTGATATGTGTAGTAGTTGTAGTGCTGGTGGTTTCAGATGTGATAGTTTGTGCACTCATCAATACACCTGGTTCAGAGTCAGCACCGCAATCCACCTAGAAACCAGAAGAGGAAAGCAGTCACTGAAAAAATGCTCTTGAGCACAGGGAGACAAGAACTGGGCCATTAAAATTCTACAATTCTTCATAAAGTGGGTATCTTATGGTAGGGGACAACTGCTATTAGGGCGACCACATGTCAGTATTTCTCTGTGCATCTGGAGGCTGTCCTTCCCCTCTGGAAGCAGAGATGAGAGGATGGTGCTTTTAAATCTGCACTTTCATCAATGTTCTCAAAAGGCCCAACATCATGATGTGAGAATGACCCTCTGGTAAGGTATTCTACTGTACTTGCTCCTCATGCTAACATTTAATACTTGAACAACTTAGAAAAGTTTAAACTAATAAATCCACTTAAAGACGAGTGAAGAAATGGGTTCCTTAAAGCCATGTTAAATTAGACGCTGTCTTTTTCAGAATTTCTTACCTGAGAAGACTCATATGTAATGGTTTTTGTTTCTGTATGGACTACTGGCACTTCCTTTGTTGAAATTTCAAGGGTTTCCCCACCAGCGGGAATACTGCTGAAACTTATAGTCTCAGTCTTCACAACTGGTGACTGCATGAACAAAAAAGAGGGAATTGGAACATTTAGCTAGGCTTATGAATTTCTCTACCACAATTTTTTTTTTTCACTTGGGGCAAAGAAACAATAACTAAAAAGTTCTCTGCATTTAACAAAAAAAAAAAAAAAAAAAAAAAAAGGAGAAAATTATTTTCATTACAGCAGTACATTCATGTGTATAATGGTGGTGACATTTAGCACTTCCCTGGATTTTACAAAAACAAAGTCCAAAATGTTCTAAATAATACAATAATACAATGATACAGGAAGCAAGGGTCACAACTTGAAAAACAAAAGGTTCCCTGTGAACATCAGGAAACACTTTTTCACTGTGGGAGTGACTGAACACTGGCACAGGTTGCCCAAGGATACTGTGGAGTGTCCTTCCTTGAAGATACTCAGAGGAAGCTCTCTGGACATGGTCCTGGGCAGCAACTCACTCTGGATGTACTTGCCTGATCAGGGGATTGGAGCAGATGACCTCCAGAGGGCCCTCCCAGCCTCAACTGTTCTGAGAATCTGTGATTCTACATTTTCTTAAAATGACAAGAGAATGAATTCTGCCCAGGCTTAGTCGTTTCATCTCTTGGGAAAAAACACTGTACAAAACAGCTCTTGAATTCTACTAATGGGGCTAAGATAAGGAACCTGGTCTGTTTAAGACACAGTACACTTATTTATAATTGAACCAAGCATGGAAAAAACCAATCTATTTCCTGTCTTTGAGGACATGTGAACTTTGCCAACCTTGATGGACTTTCCCAAACAGAATGCCACCTGATCTTGTTATCTGTTGTGTAAAATGCCATGAAATTTGGTATTTCTCTGTAGCATGGAAAGCAGTTTCAAGTAAAACATGCATGGCATTTTGCTAATGATGGAAACCAGCAGCAAGCCTTGCAGGTGACATGCAAGGAGGAAATAAGAGGAGAAAAAAACCTGCTTGCTGTAAAAGTGCAATCATACAAGCTGGGCACACTTTTAATGACAGGAGTTAACTTAGCCCACTATTGCCTACATTCACAGTTCAGCACAGACATGACCAATTTAACAACAAGTTACCTCAAAATGAGGTTTTCTTTCCAAAGACTCTGAAAGCTGGACTGTTGTTCTGTGCTCCTCCACCTGCTCACACGAAGCAGTGGCAGCGGCTCCTTCCTGTTTGGTCAGGGCTTTCCCAGCCTCCTCCCTTTTTTCCTCCTTCGCCCCCTCAGTCCCAGCAGAGCCCTCCTTCCCTTTCACGCCAGCAGCCACCGCCGATGCTGCCTCAGCCTGGGCATCCAGCGTAAGTCCGGCCATTTTAGCAGGATCCCCGCCTGCATGCACCTCCATCCCATGTCTCTCCTTGACAACTACAGTCTCCTGTACAACCTTCTGCACTGTATCCTGATCCGGCTGAACTGCTTGCTTCGTGTCACTGGAAGTTATTTCCTGAGACGTTGTCGTGTCTATTCTCTGCAGGGAAGGAGGAAAAAACCCTCAGCATCAGAAGCAGACAATACTATTTGATTTGCAGTAGCTCCCAAGCTTAATGTACTGTGAACATAAATTTTGAAAAATGGGCATTATATTTTGCCAAGTTATTTCTCTCACATTGCATAGATTTTTGTTCTCAGGATGTTATTAGTATAGCAGAAATGGAAAACAAAGCAAGAATCAAAATTTTTAGAAGTGAAGAGAAATTTTGATGTTGGTGTTCTCCCCCTTGGTATTTTTGTGTGAGTTTTACAAAGGCAAAATATAGCACCCCACAAAATGACCAAAATAAAATGAAATGAAAGAAAACCTGGTTGTTGCTTTTTTTTTTTTTTTCCCCTTTTTGGTGAAGTTTCTGTTGGTGGTCCATCGTAATAAAGGAAAACACACATGAATACATGCACTAGTTATACAGTTCCATATTGTGCAAAAAAAACCACAAAACAAGAGAAAAGCAAAAGCAATTGCTGTGTGGTTATGACACCGATGGAGGGAATCAAGCAGCCACCTGAGCCCAGCTATGGGAAGAAGAAGTAACCCCTCCTATGAACTCAGTCGGTTTTCTGGCGGACTCTATTAAAGTGAAGATATCTGAACCATCCAAGGTTTTTTCAGTGGTGGACTGTTTAGTCTAAATAGACAAAGAAATGTAGAGTCATACACAGAAAAAAAGGCAGATGCATATGCACAGACATATTAATTGCCAAAACCAGAGGCGGAGACGGAGGAAAAGGAGAAAAGGTTGCAGAGGCAAGGAGAGGTTGGAAACAAGAAAAGAATGGGAAAATAAATCAGAGCGAATTCACAATGGCTGTAGTAAGCAATAGTTACAAAGCGTAGTTGTTAGCATTGGCATTTTGCTGGTTCAAGCAAACCTTTTTTTTTTTTTTCCTTTTATTAACAAGCCACAGCAGCAATACTTAATTTCAGTACATAAACCAGGAGGGTTGAAAGCCTTATATAATGTCTGCTTCAGACTGTGAGTTGGAGTCAAAGTATGAGAGAAAACAAATAAGCTGGGTTGGCTGCTGTCAACATAAAGCCAGGCAGCAAGAGAACCAAAAGCTAGGGTGGTGTGAAGGGATTGCCTAAAAGAAGTCATGCTTTTATCTTTAAATCGTGGCATGAAGTGAAAGCCACTTGTTACCACTACTTTTGATGCAGACGACTCAGTAACATAGTGAGCAGTAGCAATGGTAAATGGCTGTTCTCTGGAATATCTCCACTCAGACAGGCTCTTATCTGTCCGGGCAAACGCCCCTGCTTTTACAGCTTCTCCGCCAAGATGCTTTTCTGCTTTGCCAAGCTGTAAGCTTTCCAGTGTACCAAGTAACTGCAAATCCTGGTCCATCCTCAGTGTTTTTTTCAAACTCTCCTCTTCAGGACTTTGCAACTGAGATTCTGCTTCCTTTATGGGTGTCAGAGAGTCAGACAGCTTCCTTCTTGTGCTCTGCACATCGGATCCCCGCCTGGCATTCTCATCAGCGACAGGCTTGAGGATTTCATACTTGGCCACTATTGGAACGATTTTCACAGATTCTTGCACTTGCCTTTCCATTTTTTGCAAAGTTTCTACTGAAGGCTGTACTGCTTTCTCGCTCTCTTTAGCTTTACTTGTCATGGTTACAATTTTCCCAGATACGGTATCATAGGACTTTCCTAGGGTGAACATTTTCTGCTTATTCTCCTCATTGGATTGTATTTCACTTTCCAAGTCCTCAAAGCTCTGCATTAGAACGGTACTGGATTTTAATATCTCAGGTGGAAAGGCAGCTTTACTGCTCACAGTCACTACTTTGTATGCCAGATTTTTTTCCGATTCACCATCAACTACCTCAGAGGGTATTTTGTCTATAATAACCCAATCCTCAGTGCCCTATATTTGAGAATAAAAGCTAAATTAGAATATCTGAAGGTTTATCTGTACTTCAGGAGCACTAAATTATGAAGACTTTTAAGAAATCACGTTGCTTCTTCTGAAAGCATATAGTAACTTTTAGCATTGTACCTCTTAGAGCAGTTATCAAGCTAATAAACAGAATCACCTTAGGCAAAATACGATTTCTTTGCATATTCTCTCTCTTCAGAGGTCCATATGACATGGACACAAAAATATTACTTTTGCCACACTATTTCTGTATTTGTTTGAAGCAAAATAGCATGTCAGCACATAATTATAATGGTGATTGGGATCAAGATGGGGTTAAAAATCACACATTGCAGTGGTTCACAAAGCTACAGTCAAAAACAAATTACAAAAATAGGGCAAATAAGCCCATTCAACTGTACCCCAGTTGTTACAAACATGCTGTTAATGACGTTTTAGAATAGTACGCTTTTGTACGTAGCCTGTACTGAATTTCCTTGTTTTCCTTAGAAGAACATCAACGCCCTTCAGGACCGTTTAAATGGAGAAGCACAACACAGCAAACTGTATAAACTAAGCATACTACTACAAATTCTGAATGAAACTTAATTGCAGCATCTTTTTTCCTCCTCATGCAAATGCGCTATGTGCTTTGCTTTGACTGTGCAATCAGCATCCAGTTATTTTACTTTAAGACCACAACTTCTGTATTTAACTAAGCAAATTATGTAGTTTAAAATCGAATGAATTAAAAATAACCTCTAGGGATGATGGGATACTTTTCTGGATAATGATTTGATGAGAAGTAACCAAAGTGCCAGCAGATTCTCCTTCCTGCAGCTTCTTCTCTATCACACTTGGCTAATAGAAAAACCAATAAAAATATAAAGTTCACCATCACTCAGCATAATCTAAATTCACTTGACAATATAAAGGAAACTCATTCTCGTGACAGAAGTGCCCCATTCACCGTAACGTTCTCAGTGAGGTTTATGCTGGAAATGCATGCAAACTGCAAACAGCATCCAAACAGCACCGTGCAAGAAGATTTCTAACTAGCAGAGAAATCAGTCTCCATTAGGAAACCACAGGCTCTGGAGAAGACCCATTCCTCAGAATTTGGCCTCCAGATTATATCCCTATCTGAAAATTATGAAATTATAATAATAAAAAAAAATATTAAAAGGGAGGGCTTGGAAAGGAAAAAAGATAATAAAATAATAAATCATTGCCATCCTTTCTGACTGCATTTCAATGAAGTATTGTTTGTTTTTACCTGCATTTCAAGGAATGTAGTACCTCCCTTCTGCAAAAATATGAGTTTTTCTGATTTTTCTGTTTCTTCTTTGGTCTAATGTCAGGGGAATAAATGATTTTAGTAAATGAAGGGTATAAAGTCCACTATATTTTACAGTAGCTCATATTTCTCCACTCTACAAATTATTAATCACATGGAAAATTAGGAAACAGAACTAAAGGGAATCATTTTACAGCACAGAGGTTTCCAGTAAGAAGTGAAATCAGTGTCTCTCTATGGTGAATGCAAAGGAAACATGAATATACAAATGGTATGCACAAGTGTAGACCAAAACCCACTAAACTGAGCAACACCAGGTGTGGGTGCACTGAGTTTGTTTCATTTCATATTATTCTTTAATTTAACTTTTAAACTGATTAAACAGTTTAAAATTTAACTGAGACTGATGCCAGCTTACACAGCTTCCACCAACAGCCCAGAACAGGCCCCTCCACCTTCACTCTGGGCAAGGCTCTCTCCTGAGTTTGCAGCCCTCTCTGCTGAAACAGGCAGAAGGTATGCCCAGCAAAGATTTCAGCTCTCCTTTTTTCCATGCTGGCATTAAAAGTCTAAGAAGCGCCTTTCCTAGAGGGAGCTAACTGTTTTTCTATCATCCTGTAGTGTGACACCGAAATCTCCTCACTTTTATCCCATCAGCGCTTTCCCAGTGCTATGAGAATCTCTCCATCTTGGACAACTGGGAAAATTTTAAATGTTGGTAAGACTCAATTTCCCAGGGCTTCTGAGTCTACCTTCTGGGCTGGCCACTGTTGTCATTTGGCCAGAGAAAGCAAGCCCCTGCAGAGCAAAATGGGCCTCTTGACAAACCCTTTCATGTGACTTCAGTAACTACTATATTTAATAGATATGCAAATGGAAGTCCTATGACTGGCGTGATAAAAGGGTACATATACACAAGAGGAAAGATAGAAATTTAAAGAGAAATATGAAAATAGAAAGGGATAAATGGCTCAACTCTCTGACTGTGATGAGATGCAAATCTCCTTTATTCCTAAAATGTTGGTTTCACCCAATCCAGGTCAGGTTAAACACTGTCAAGGACTTTGTCAATATGATGGCTCTCATATTCTACAGCTATCTGACCACCATCATGGAAGGTATTTAAACCATATTTTCCATTGTTAAGGAAAACCAAAGTATCTCCCCATCCATTCTAAGAAACCTGGTGGTGACTAGCCAGGCTTAAAGTCACACTTGACCAAACACTCAGGTGCCACATGCTCAAAGATCACATTTTGAAAAGACATATTTTCTCTTCTGTTCTTGTTTTATTATAAGGAGGAACTACAGGTAACAGCACTGAACACTGAACACATTTTAAAGTGGATATGCTAAATGAAATGTGTAACTTCGACTATCAGAAGGCAGTATACTATCTTGACTGCCTCTGCATTTCTTAGTAGACATCAAGGTGCTGATTTTGAGCTATGGATGGTTTCAGCTTTTTTCCTGAAAAAAATCCCCTCTCATGTGAACTGAAACCATCTCACTTACTGGGACCAAAGGAATAGCCAAATGTTACCTACAGCAGAAGTCACCTCAGAGTTAGGCTCTAATAGCGCCAGTCTGCTCTTAATTTTCCACAGAAATACCTTTGGATGAGATTCTGTGAAACACATGTAGACTATTTGGATACATGTAAGGTATACATGCATCTAAGTAACTGGATATTGCTTTTGAACAAGTCATCTTCTACTAACAAGAGAAGAGATACCAGATAATTCTTGTCCTTTCCTTTCCAAATGAATGGATAAATTCAGATCTGTTTCCTCAGGGTGAAGCCTACATAGCTGTGTAATACTTTTCTACTTCTTGTGTGTTTTAATTAAACTTTTCATTAAATTCCTAAAGTAATAAGGATATTAAACCAACAGGTGGCCCTTAATTTGTTTCCCCTGCAATCCTCTGGTTCAGGCTCAGCTAGCCACCCTTTCCAACAGTTCCTTACAACTGTATTATAATAAATGCATCCTGTTCATTGTACTTACAATTTTACTTTTTAGAAGGATAAGCCTTTATTTTCAACTACAATCAAACTAACCTGTTTGTAGGGTCTGTTATGATTCCTGAACAAGGCAGCAGGAGAACCACTAAAATGCCTCTGTGCTCCCCCCAAAATGGGAGCTTTGAGCACTGAGCCTGCTTTTTAAGGTATTTTAATCCAGCTTGAAGGCCACACTAATACATGTCTGGTGCCTGCATCAGCCACTGGGTATAATGTGGTAGAGGAGGAGGTGAGAGCCCTTTCCTTGGCGACATCCCTCTCCCTGTGAGGAGAAGCTGACACTTGCTATCTGCATGCCTCCAGGGATGCTCTTCCCCAGAGTTGTGGGTCTGCAACACCAACCTCTGAGGTGAGAAAGCAGAGCACTCTTTCAATTTACACTTTCCAGACAACATCACATCAGTGCTGTGGGCACAGAAACAAATCTCATGACCATTTATTGGTCTTTAATGCTAAAACCAAGAGGTACCCATAAAGATAATTCCTGTGAGATAGAAACCAGATATCCATTCAAAATAGAATAAAAAATTAACTTTCAGGCAGACCACACATGCTTGCTTCTTTTTGCTCCACTGGACTTAAGCCAAGACACTGGACTATGTATGTTATTGCAACACAAATGTTGCCTTACTACCCCTACATGTCTTTATCTACCTGAAGATCAAGTAAACAGCAGCTTTTGAATGGGCACGTTTCTTCCAAGCACTTGGAGACTGCACAGTGAACAAGATTTTTTCACACATACACACTGCATGAAAATGCAGATACTTAGCCATCTGCACTGGGTCTTCAATGACAGTATCCAGCAGACTGCAGCAACCACCAGGTCCCTTATGGAACTGGTCAAAAAGGTCTAATTATCATCATTATTTCTTCTCTGTCTTCAGAGACTGAGAGTTCTGCCCCTTCTCTGTATGCTCCTTTCACACTTGGCACCATAGCCCCCACCCGTCTCACTACACTGCTGCTCCCAACCAGTCAGCATTGTTTAAATTTTCTCTCCATCATTTTCATGGTTTCTTTCATGCATGGCTGGACTTCCTCAAGCTCACCCAACCTGTAACAACGCCTGTATTTTGCACCCTCGAAGAGACCCAGTTCTGCCACACGGCTTCCAGTGAATTTAATTCTCTACATACACATATATTTATATATGTATATATTTAGGGTATCTGCTTTTCCTCCCGTCTTTGCTGCTAGAGCCTGTGTCCTGAGAAAAAGGGAGTGCCTGCAAGCAGGGGTTGGCCTCTAACTACAGCCTCTAATCTAGTGAGAGCTGCTATAAGTAAAAATGCATAGACAAATACATAATGAAGCCTTTCAGCTCACGCTGACCTCTTCAGGCACTAGTGGTTCAATCATAGGAGCATCCTCCTGCCTTGCTGCAAGCCGAACGGGAGATGTGGAAAGCCTCTTCTCCCACTCATTAGACACAGTCGTTTCTGTGGAGGTTTCCAAGAAGGTGCGTTTCAACTCGCTTATATTGGTCTGATGTTTCATCAGATCTTCCTGGGTTTTGTCTAGATCCTAGACAGTTTTAAAAGAATAGAGCAGTTTGTGATACATCCTAAGCCAACCAAACTTTAGAGCCAAAACACACAACTTGGTTAGTATAGAGGGAAGTAACAGCTCAGGGAGCCAGGGAGCACAGCACTAACACAACACTCTGTGAAAATGTGGCATTTTGAAAGAGAACAGCATAGCATATCTCGTACAAGTGAGTCTAAATACACTCTTAAAGAGCCTATCCATATCGCTGTAATTTGCACCTGATAAAGAGGCTCCAAACAAACATACATATGCGCGTGGAGGCACACACATATACGCACACGCATATATCGATATTGATAGTACAAGTTAGAGGAGTCATCATAATCTGAGAGAAAAAAATAATCTATTAGCAGGTGGGAGTACACAGTTCATGCATCATAGTGCAGATCCACAGTTTACCACTAAAACTAACACACATGTACGTACATGCACTGGTATATACCAATACCAACCTCTAACATAAGATTACTATGTTTGACATACACATTTTCACCCTGTATTCGCTTAATCAGACTATTCTGAAAGAAGTGAAAAAGAAAGGGAAAGGTAAGGGACACAGTATTGAAAGGATACAAAATGCTGTTTCTACACATTTCTTCACAGAGAACCGACAGTAACATGCTGAAAGAGGCAAACACCTCCAACATTGATACCTGAGCAACTTCTAGACCTTTTGTTTCTGTACCTGTGCCTTTAGATCTCCGTCCTCCTCTTGATCCGACTGCCAGCATGAGAAAGATTGGAAAACAACACCTTACCCACTTGTATGAACAAAGGCTTTATGAACATTGGTGAGAGGTACACACTAGGTTAAAATCCCATTTTCTCTTCATTAAGGGTTTAAGGAGAAGGAGTAGACACACTGGGTTTGCACGATTTTCCTAATTCAGAGCAAACATCCTCTTCTCAATTTTTTTTTTTTAATTATCAAAGGGGTATTAAACATTTTCCTTTTATAAATATTGCTACCCTCCACATTCATATATCTCTATTTATGGAGCAGCAGTTGCACCTTCTCACCAAGGTCACGACTAGTCTAGGACTGAAGAGCAACAGCAAATGCTTTGGAATTCCATAATCCCAGAATCTGGGCCACAAGCAAAGCTCTGCATAAACTCACCATGGGCAAACAATCTGCAATGCTTTCTAAAGAAGGAAGCACATTTTATTTGCTTAAAATGCTATTTCCTTAACCATAGTCCTTTTCTGTATTTCTGTTATTTTATTTCACGTTTAGCCTGTATATATTCTTTCAGAACCTATCATCTGGAATGGCGCACACATCCTGTCCACTTCAGTGCACGTTTTCAAAAGCAGTGCCTGAAGGACTGCCTCAGCAGCCCTGTTTCCAAGGGTGCAATTTTCAGGTGGCAGATATACCACACATTTTGAAAATCAGGTATCCGTAAGAAAAACTGAGATGCGCTGTATCTTCTCCTCTAAATAAAGACGGCAACTAGGGATATTAACATGAATTTTTGAGGAATAAACTGAACATTTTAAATGTCACAATTTTATGATTATGTTTTACTTTCTGCAGGGCTCAGAAGCTATGGAGTGGAAGAAGCACTTCAAAGCATTTTGTACTCCTGACTCATCTCAACAGACTTTATGTTGTTGCACTGTTTGAATTCTTTTAATGCCCATGCTGCTATTTTATTGTTAATATTTCATATAGTTCTAATTAGACAAATAACTCATGGGAAAATCTGTTGATTACTTTACAACTCAGTTCAAATTTATTCTATTTACAGCCAAGTCTGAATCGTCCTGACGTGTCACACAGAAAATTTTTCCTTGACGATAATTTTAACGGTCTCAAATATTAATGAGATCCTTCTGAGAACCTAGAGTGGTGTTTGTGGTAAGACTGTCTTCTAGCAGACGTCAGACAAAATTCAGCTCATGTTTGCAGCTGCAACCATATTAATTATGAAAGCATTATATGCACTTCAGTGAAGTCAGATAGGGTTGAATTTGCCTGCACAATCTATGTACCATATTGTGGATATGAGGCTTCTCAGTGCAAGGAAAATATAAACTTTGTACATTTTTCCTCTGAAAAGAGTACCTGGACTAGTAGTGGCAATATGTGAAGATGCTATGTGAAAGTACGTTAAAGAAAAACCTTAGATACTTAAAATGTGAGAATACCTCTATTCAGTACATTTGAAAACTGCTTTTTATTGTCTTTTCCCCACTCTCCCAATCAGGCTTCAAAGTATAGGAGCAAAGAAGTGAACAAAAACCCCCAGGGCATGATCTGGCCAGCACAACCCCCCGGGTAGGCAGCACTGGCATGGGTGACACCGCCACTGCCCCACTAACTGCGCAACGCAGAGGCCTTGCAGCTTCCAAACCCAACTCAGAGACAAGAGGAACCCATAGGGAGCACTGGAAGCTCAACTCTCCCAGCAAAGCTCTCCCGCTTGCAGGCACGCACATGCACACATGCGCAGGGAGGGATCCTGCACTGCCGTAGCAGACATGCGGTTTAGCCCCGAGGCCCAGGGTCAGGAAGAGACGAGGCAAAACGCTCTCCCCTGCCATAGCCGGGTGCCGGCGACTGTACAAACCTCGGTGGCAGTGGTCTCACCATCAGCCGCAGTATCCGTCTGCTCACTGTCAGTCTATTGGGTTAGACAAGTACCCGGGTCCCGAGAGGAAGGCAGGAATAAAGAATAAACCCAGCTCATCAGTACACGCAGCTCGCACGGGGAACTGTTAAACTCAACAGCCCTGTGAACTGCATTAGCATTGCTTTTCAAACAACGCACATGTCAAAGAAGCAAAATAAAAATGCTATATTAGTAAACAGAACAGACTCAGAGGAAGACTCGAGGCGTACTGTACACAGTATATGGCTTTACTGGAACAAATTTATAAGCCAAACAAAACATTACTGGAAAAGTGTTATTTGAATAGCAGATATTTCTTTTCTTAAGAAAGCCAGGTAGCTTTAAAAAAAAAAAAAATGGGGAAAAAAGTGACTAATATTTTCTAAACAAACTTTTCCTCCCATAATGATTTTTTACAGAAAATTATTGAACTAATTTTTGATCTAGCCAATATAAAGTGGGGGTTAAATTTTTATCCGGAGGGGAAAAAGATAATTAAAAACAACAACAACAACAACAACGAAGAAGCTACTTTAACAGTCATCTGACTTTCAGCCCCTCATTTGTACAGAAGTTGTTCTTGTCTCCACATTTTTACACCATGAGGCTGTCTGCATTACCAAGGAGTTCAAATAATGGTACCCCCAGCCCATCTACTGTCTGTCTGTGGAGTAATGGCAAGGCTCAGATCCCACTCGGTTCCAATAAAGAGCAGCTGATAATTGTTAATGATAGTAAAAAGAAAGAAAACTGCCATTAAAAGAAGAAAAAAATACTTCTCATTCCATTTAAAAATATGGATGAAAGCAGGAGAAAACAAAAATAACTCCCCCCACCTCCCAAACACTTACTAGGTATGAGTGATAAAAATGAAACAAAGCACAGCATTGCACAGACTGATCTCTCCCTGCTTTGTATGAAGAACATCTTAGTGGAGAACACAAGTGTCAAGATTAATAGAGAGTGGAGTGGAAATTGCTACAGACTGAGAAGAGAGCTCAAAAAACTACTCCGATGTCAGGTAAGCATATGGAAAACTAGTAAGTAAAGTGCACCCTACTGCCCCAGACTGGCACATCCAAGTTGTTTTGACAGCAGTAAAAGCTCTGGTTTCTGTTAGTGATTTTTTGTGGTCCTTAGATAATCTAAAGTAACCCAGGCAGGCAATTTAAAGCCAGGACAATGCATCTCATCCTCCAATCACATCAAAATGAACAAGAACAAAAGAACAACCTGCTCGTGGATGGAGCATCAGTCTTAGCTTTGAATTTCCTCCAATCTTTTGTCATTTTCTGACAACTCCAGTGTTTCATAAGACAATGTTTTGATTTTTTCATTGCTTTGTTTTTTATTCTTTGAAGAGTTTGTATGGTTTGTATGACAGACCATTGAAGAATAAACAAGCATTTTGCACTACTTGCTAAGTGCATGAATGCAAGTTACATGTAATTTTTCAAGCCATGACCACTCTTGAGACAGACCACATTTATTTTTAAATGGAAATGTAATGTCAAAGTAGTCTATTAGGCTGGTTCAATTGCTTTCACTAAAGTGCTAGAAAATTGTTTCTTTATTAACAAAGGATCTCATGTCTTTATAACATTATAGGCAATTGCAAAGGTATGGCAATAGAAAAAAAAAGAATGCATTGTCACTCCTATTTACTAAACAAGAAAAAAATATAGAAACAAAGAGGAATTAATGAATGTAGGCATTTAAAAATAATTAAAAATTGTGTCAAGGCACTGTAACACAAGTCTGGCACATATGGTTCATTTAAGAACTTGAAGTCAATAGAAAATTAGCTGCTAAGGTACAAACACATAAGCCAGTAACTCCAAGGGGTGAGATTCTGTCTTTGACTGCACGGACTGACTCCAGATGCATAGCTCAAGGGAGAACAAGATCAACAATGTTGTTGATTGCATTGGTTCAGGATACTGGCTGTAGTCTTCTGCATCTCTGTGTGCAATCTTTTGCGAGCTGTGGGGGCGGGACAGGTTCCTATTCTTTTTGCTGTAAGTGGAATGAAATCCTAAATAAAGCATAAAACTTGCTTTATTGCAAATATATGTCTGCTAATAAGCCAATCCACAGCCATGGAGTCAAAGTCAGCATTACTGAACTACTTGAAATAAAGATCTAGGGTTATCACAGAGCAGGGAATGGTGACTTAAGGCTGAGCAAGGCAGGTCTCCTCTGGAGTGAAGAGTAAGAAAGGCCAGGCTCAGCTCCAAGACGGGCTGAGGTACAGCTGAGGTGGGGCTGACGGGCAGGCAAGGGCTGGAGCAGGACACAAGGCAGCTTCTCCTGACGTGCTGTGGCTGCACCTCTCCTACCTTGTGATCGTAATTGCTGTGATTTGTTTTGCCAATGTAATGCAGACATGCCCGAGTTTAATACATATTCACTTTCATGCAATATTTTGAACAAGAAATACCCCGTGGATTAGGCACAAGTCTGTGTTGTCTGCCAGGAAGCACTGCCAGAGTAATCACCCTCATAAAAGAGCGATACTAAAAACCCTATTTTATGCTCAATACTTCCTAACTTTACTAACAAAAAGAAGTGCTCATTTCTGAAAAAGGAACAGACTAATGTATTACATAAACACTGCCTCATTATTGCCTCTAGAGCTGGAACTATTGCTATTAGATTAATCCAAGTGCAGAGCTAATGCAAATTGAGACCTAAATGCTGTCTCAAAATGAGGACAAGAAATTAGACAGCAGCATTTTGGATGTCTTTTATCAGAAATTGCACAATATTTTTTAGTTGTAGGGCATCACAGAGCCAAAAGCATCTAAAGACTTTTTTACAAGACAAATTGATGTGACTTTTGGCTTTCCATAAAAAGGAAATGAAATCCTGCATCAAGTCTTACAAAACCAACAGCAGCAGATGAGAATGTTCAAGCTAGTTTATTGAAGAGAGCTACTGCAATGGACTATCGACAAGTGGCCAAGGTGGCTTTTTACACGGCCAGCTGGTCAGCGATTAGGTGATCTGGTTTTCTTTCTTTATATACAAGGCAAAACCATACTTTTGTATTTGAAGCTGAAGAAGAAAATAGAAAATTAAGGAAAACCTGAACTCGTTATTTTATCCTCTTAACAAAGAACTATCAGGCTCCAGCAAAAACTGAGATGCCAGTTACTCAGTTACTTAAGCAGATTCCTGTCCGACTTCTGGATATACCACCACATCCACAGTACCCAGAACCACTGCAGACTCCTACTGCAGCTGGTTCATTTGCCCTTGATGACCCTGGTTGGCTTGAGGCATCAGCTTTGGCAGTGCTAATCTAACACTGCAAATGTCAAGACAGCCCACAGGGCATGCTCTGGCAACAGCTGCAGAACAGCTGTCCCAATCTGACCCCTCACTGATACATTGGATTTAACCATAGGAAAACAATTTAATCTGCAGCAGAGATGGGATCAAGGCTGAAAATTGAGATCCAGGTTTTGCTGGACCAAAAAGCCTTTTCTGGGGTTCAGCTATAGCTGATAGCCTTTTGCAAAAAAGCTGAGTCCATCTGGACTTTGAACATACTGAAGCTGGTGAGGGTGCTCATCCTCATTGGAAAGCTACATATAGATACATATACATATATATACATATATTTGCATACTTCAGTAGTTATGCAGGAAATTATATTTAATACCCACTATTTAGATATCTATTCTAACCTTAGTAGAAACTGATAGAGGGAAGAAAAAAAGTCTTATAATTTAGTGCAAGTCTCTGCACCAGCTGACACAGTTCAAGCCAAGCCTCTTCCACACAGTGTTGTGCCTAACCCTGGGCTCCAAGCTGTACTTCCAGCATGAGAAAAAAAAAAAAAAAAAGAGGAAAAAAAACAAACCAAAACAAAAAACAACAACCCCCAAACCAAAAAAAAAAAACCCTTCTAACATATCAGCACAGACAGAAATGAGGCTCTGAAAGTAGGACCACTATTGCAGCAATCTAACACTGGTTAGGACTGAAGCACTGAACACAAAAAAGAGTGTGTTCGATGCCGAGGTACACACCTCTTCCTCTGAACTGTCACTCAGGTCATTGGCAAGTGAGGCACTCAAGGAGGCCGCCTTGGGCTCCAGGTAGCAGAGGCACATAGCCAGAGGAAAGGAGAGAGTGAGGGCGTATGGCACTGAGAAAGAGGCAGAGAGCAGAAAGAAAAAAATGAAGAGGAAGCAAGGCACGAGGGAGGGGGAGCGGATGGGGAGGTAGTGCTGCACACTGGCAGGCAGGAGGTTGGTTTCGGAGAGATTAGGGAGCGACAGGTAGCCATCGTCATCCAGGAGGGAAGGAAATGACTCTGGAAGTTGCAAGGAGAAGGAAAACAGTGTTCCGCCTTTGCCAGCTTTTTGCTTGTAGCCAAAAGCCATGTCTTGCTCGGCGGAGCAAACTCGCCCCTTTCTGTCAGAGTCTGGCTCCGACTCGCTGTGTTTTGGAGTGCTCTCTTTGAGGGCCTCACAGCCTAAGGACTTTGTCCGAGTGCTCTCCTTGCATCTCCTGCGAAGCTTTGCTGAAGATACATGGGGGCCAGGCTGAGAGGATGGCGAGGAGTGGTGGGAGTCAGTGCCAAGCAAAGATGGCTGGTGACAGAGAAAGAGCAGCAAACAAGGCGCAAAAGCAAAAGGACAAAAAGAAAACTGTAATTAGTTAATTTTCTTCCGTGATGATAAATAATATATATTATATATATAGAATTATAAACAGTATTTTAACACCACAGCTTTCCACTGAATCGAACGGTGCATGTTCCCATGCCACACATCACAGGTATTAGCGAATCACGCTTCCAGCTTACAAAAGGCAACTTCTTGATTCAACGTTTGTCTAGTCCTTTGCAGCACAGGATTTGCATAAAAGCCTCCATGGCCACATGGGGAGTTTCAGGTGCTGCCAATTTCCTCTTACTGCAAGATTGGTTTCCAATCATAAGGAGTTTTCAAACATGAAGTACATGGAGAGCAACAAAGAAGGAAACATATTTCTAATACCAGCACGACTTGTAACAGCATTCTTGCACTCAGGAGGAGACCTGGTGGGGGCCAGATGCTTCCCATCTACGCCTTGGACAATCTCAGTAGTAATAATTAAAACTCCAAGGACTTAAAATTCTTCCATTCCAATATTTAAAAAAAAAAAAAAAAATCTAGGTCCGAAACCAAATTAAAACATATTGTGGTTTGGTCGGAGAGAAGAAATCCACTCATCAGCTGCTCCTGATGGAAAAAAACAGCTCGACAGCTATCCCAGAAGCCAATTCCTCATCACAGCTCCCACCACTGGTCCCTGCTGGCCATCCCCACAGCCCTGCCTTCACCTCTGCTCAGTGTGAGCCCAAGCAGGCAGTGCTGGGGGCTCACCCCCTCACAGTCATGCACCCTGCCAGCCCCTCCACGCAGCCACATCATCGCCCGTACACTGAAAGAAGGCAGCTGAGACCTGTGGCTCAGCAAACCCCATCATCTTTCACTGGGGATCTGAAGGGGGGATGGCTAGAGAGAGGTCCTTGCCCCACACAGCCACATCTTCTCATAATCAAAATGTGACCCTTTACCCATAGTGAAGAGCCAAAATGCCCCTGATGCTTTTGCTACAAGTTTTACCACAATGCCAAGAATACCGGCTACCAACAAGCAGGATTTTCTTTGATATATGCCACTTGTAGGACATTCAACTGGCCTTTCAGGTCATTTGAGGACAAAAAATTGGTAGGAGGAGGGAGGTGATTCAGCAGAAATGGTGACTGTCATTTCACATGCTCCCTGCAAGCAGACACCACTGTCATTACCAAAATGCATACCCCAGTATGACACATCTGCCACAATGCTGATAGATCAGAGATGTTTTGGCCAAAATCTACCAGGTGCACATAGCTGAAGTGGCCCACAGGATCCATGACCAAACCCTAAGTGCCTGAGCTGCTCCATCCATAGTGCATCTCTCCAAGGAGCTATAATAGCCATTTAACTTTCATTCCAGGCTCCCAAAAGCAAAATGACTTTAAAGCCACAACAACATTTGCCTCCAGTTCAAGCTGGTGTTGAACTGGAGGCAAAAAGCAGATCCATGTTATAGACACAGGTTGCTACTAAGCCTGAACTTTACCAGGTATATTAATGGTAGGAATGGGATGTAAGCCAAGTAATTACATGGAAGAACTGCTTTCCTTCCTCTTTAGTATTTCCTTTTATCTCTTCTCTAACAATCTATCAGTTCAAGGAATCTGTATTCCCAAACTAAGCAACCAGAACCAAGCCTAGCTTCAAACCACTTACAAATGTCTTTATGGGTTTAACGCAGTAAGCTCAAGTCAACATTTAATGCTGATGGACTCACAGGTTTTTGTGTGAGCTAAATACACACACAAATATAACTTCTCTTTATATTGTGAAGGTAAAAATCCAAAGTAAATGTATTATTTTCTAATACAGTCTATTCACTTACTGACATCTTTACAGTGTTAATATTTAGAATAACTTCTGGTACTTAAATACACATGGATAAAAGAGACAAAATGTCCTAATGGAAAAGCTGAAAACATCTAAAACATTTATATGCGCTTAAAAAGGGATTTGATTTCAAGCTTGTCTTGTGTTTCTTGAGACATTCTCTTTATGATGACAGACAAATCTGTTAGCAGGTCCATGTGGAAGCAGGACTGAGATCTCTGTAGGATTACAGAACTGAAACTCTATTTATAAAGATTTAAACAGAATTCATCTCTTGAGTGGGGGGTAAAAATCAATCATTTGTGCATATTTAAGTTCCATCAAATTAGTCTCCTAAAATATCTTTGAGTATTTCTAGCCATATGTAAGAAATAACTAGATGATCTTCAAAATGCAACTGATCCCTTCATGGACTTAAATCAACAAACAGTTGGAACGGAACTAGCTTCTGTTGGATGTTTTCTACATATTTGATTTTCACCATTCTTTCTCTATGTGGAAACTAATGGAGTTTCAAGAAGACCCCAGTTAAATTTTGTAGACATTATCTTTTAAATGTTACAATTACAGCACACACTTTCAAGAAGAAAACCTTTTCTCATTCACAATTTTCAGTAACTCAATTTGTTTCTGGTTTTCAGTACCTTAACTGCAACTCTTTTTGAGGACTTGATCCTTTCACTATGTTGCTTATCTTGGCATTATATGATAAAGCTAAAAGTTCAGGTTTTAACATTTGCATACTTGACAGTTCTGTGGATGTAAATATATATGTTTTTCTTCCTAAAAGATGAGGGTTAACCTTACTTGTATAGCAAGTGCATTCCACAGTACACTTTCTGAATGTTATTCTACCATATTTCTCTTCCCTGTCAATCTCTATTCACTATTTTCTCCATCCTCCTGTTTGGTTTACCCTGTATTAATATCTCAGTAGATAGTATGCACAACCATGTGTGTATGTGTGTGGGGTGTTGCTGGGATTGAAGATGATGAGGGATGACTCAAATTTAACAATTGAGAAGAGAACCATCAATAAAAACTGCTTTCTTAAACACAAACTTCAAACAAGTGAAGCAAATAATTTTGTAAGCCAGAAAAAAAATTGCTTATAACAGCAGATTAATATCCAGAAGTTAATAGAGAAAAAATGCCCACTGAAATTCATGCAAGAAAACAGTGTTATGAGAAGGAGAAGAGGAATATTTTAAAGCACAGAGCTATATACAAGAATACAGAACTATTTTGTTGCCTTGTCAAAATAGAAAACCAGGATGGCCATACTGAAGTCAAAATATGACCGAAAACCAGAAGAACAAACATGCACCACCAGGCCACTTCTGGGTATTTCCTAAAGAGTTGTTGAATGCTGTGTGAAAAACATCATTCTGACTGTTAAACATATTTCAAAAAACAGTCCAAGGCAGGAACTAACTTTTACAACATCATACAAAAACTGAAAGGACTACAAAAACACTGATTCAAGACACGTATATGCACATAGTATATTTCCTTTCGCAGAACCAGTTTTATTTCCTCATTCTCCCCCCTCCCTAAAAATTCTGTGTTTCTCCAAGCACTCTCCAGGCAGCCCTGTTTAATACAAAACTGTGAAAATTCTACCTTGGTGTCATGGCGTATTGCTGAAATCGGGGTGACTTCCTCTGCTCTCTTCTTTTTGCCCTCTTCATCAACTTTGTCCTCTTCTGTCTTTTTCTCTGGAGTCACAGTGGTTATCAAGTTGGTCTGAGAGATGCCCTTTGTTGTGGCGTACTGGCCAGTACCAACCTCTGCAGCAGACACAGAATCCTTCATGTACATTTCATGGTTTTCATTCACTGATGCTAAAAGCAAATATTTAAAGAGGGAAAATCTGAAATAGCTTTTGCTGAGAAGCTGCATAAAATCAAAAAAGCCGGTTTAGAAAAACATTTGAAATAATGCTGAAAACACAACTATGTCATGTTTCAGGAAACCAGAAGCATGTGCATACATTTAAATAAACTGTTTACTTGAAATGAAGCTCATAGCTTTTATATGCATACACATATATTATGGATGTGTATACACACATTACTGTAGTTAATGTGTGTATACACAGTTGTTAAATGTTAGCAAGCCGTTAAAATTACTACTGTAGTAAAACACCAGACAAAAAAAAAAAAGCAACGCGTTGCCACAGTTATCGGGCAGGAAACATAAGGAGAACCAGCTATGACATCAGTCATGGGGGTGGAAGAGATTTTTTTTCTAAAATCTGTCAGAATATAAAAATGCAGATCAAATGCAGATTTAGTAACATGCTGCATTACAGAAAATGACAATATTGATATAACACAGGCATAATACCTGAGAAAAAAGAAATGTGATCCTTGTATTATTGAGTACTAAAGTCTGCCAGTTAGGTGAGCTCATTATCCTAAAAAATTCTGCAAAGTGATGACATTCAGTTCAGCGCACCCAATCAGAATATTTTAAAATGCAAGTGCTCAATAATTAAGCAGATTTAAATATAAAAGTTATTTTGAAAAAATAGTACCTTTACAGATAGAATGTAATCAAAACTTTAACACATTCCCAGACCTTGCTCTTGACTATTGGGTAACTAATTTCTAAACCCAGTAGGATTACTCAAATTTATAAACTTACATCTGTAACAAATGATAGAGTCTGGGTCACAATGTAAGCACAATGCAGAATGTTACAGACACATCTGCATTATAGTAACAACACTAGTGAAGAGATCATAAGCATTGATTTAAAAAACCTCTTTCCCCCATTTTCACTTGAGCAAATTAACATCATAAAAACCTTGCAGAGTCTAACAAATGCTGTATAAAGGGTTTCAGGTATCTTGTCTCTTGGGATTAAATTTAGGAGGCAAGAGAAAGCAAAAGGGAGTAGAGGAAGACATCTTGTTTAGATGTTACAAACAAAATAATGCAGAAGGATAATTTCTGCTTTGAAACACATGCACAGCAATCAGGTCACCAGTTGCTTGGTAACGAGCAAGAAGCACATCAGAATTAGAAGATTCCAAAATAATTAATGACAAACAGCACCTTTAGAGGGAAAGAAAAAGGCTTGTCACTCGTACTTTTAAATCAAATCTTCTCCCCATTCCCACCACCAATTATGCTCATTTCAATTTGTGATATCCTGCAAGATAATTCACCTTTTTTTTTAATCTGTAATGAATCTGAGTTTAGCCCCAGTCTCTTTTTTTCTACAAAAATAAACTACAACACTACCTCTTTTTACTCAACAGCTGACAACAGTAATAGCTGATGGGAGCTGACACTCTGAACTACACACTGATTTAACCAAAGTCAGCAGCAGAACCGTGATCTCCATGAACCAAGGATAAAGAGAGGAAGGATGTACTATTAACCTATGCATGTTACTCTCCATTTCATACCTTCAAAAATAATGTCTGAAAAAGGTCTCAGTGCTCATTGGAGCAGGATGTGAGGTAATTGGAATCAAGTGTTATTACCCAAAGGAAATAATTAATAATTTCTGGATTGTAACAAACTTAAGTGAAAAACCTACACAGGAGAAAATCTCAGATTCAGCCAAAACCCAAACAGTCACACGTGCAAACCCTGAAAAAGCGTTGAAGCCTGACTTTCTTGGGCAGGCAGGTCCATCCCATCCTTCCCCAAAGGGCAGGAGATACGAGCCCAAGGACAGAGGCTCTGTGAAGAGTGGGCTCCAAAGGACATCCTCCAGCCAAACACTTTGTAAGAACGCCGGCAGTACATTTAGCATGGAATTTCTCTGCATCCTCCTTTACCCCTGCACTGCACATGCAGGTACTTGTGGCCTCCACTCAGCCACATCTCAAGGAGAGGAGATGATGAGCTTAACACCTAACCTAAAGCAGTGACCACTGTGATGATAACTTTTGACAAGGTCAGTTGAGAGGACCTTACCCCCATCTAAGCTGCGAGACATGGTGTAACGTTTACTAGAGGAGCGCTCAAAGTAAGGTGCAGGACGGTCTATGAGGGCACTGGCTCTTCTTGTCTGGGCCTGTGTCCGGCCGCTGTAGCGAAACTTGGAGCCCAATGTGAGGAACTTCTTTGGAGGTGCTTCTGGCAGCAGGAGCCTAAAACACACCAAGCAATGCACGTGTTATTCCCCCTCCTCCAAAATCAGTCCACTGTTTCTGCACAGCAGAGAAGACGACTGCTGGGTATCACTCTCCATCGTAACCTGCGCCTCACCGGCCTGTGGCTAAAAGGGAATCAAAGGATGCCCCTCATACAGCATGACAAAAACACTTAGCTAAAGCATTTGAAGATCTGAGTTCTTCGAAATGGGCAAGAATCACTCAGCTCCTTCATGCTTGAAAATCAGATTTACTATTTTCTGATTACCAAAACTAAAAATAAGGTGTTCCTTGTACCAGAGGCCCTCATTGGGCTGGAATGCAGATGTAGCTCTTCAAATTTAACACGGTGATGAGGACAGGGCCAGAATTGATTTCCAGTGAATGACAGGCAGTATTCATTCACAGGGGTGTAGACATTTTTCAGGTTTGAGCTCTCCCCCCGCTCTGTATTTTGGGCATGGTATCTGGCTGAAGAAGCCATTCTCCAGAGTCTATGCTTCAGACACTGATCTTTCATTAAAAATCAGAATATACCCAAAAAATGCACACTTCATTTCTCTTCAGATTTTTTGCTGCTAAGACTGCATTTCATATGAATGTACAGACAGCCTGAACCAACCGTTTTAAGAAAGGAGGGAAATTCTTCAGTACTCCCAAATATTCCCCAGAGGGGGTTCTTAAACACTGAACACCCTTTCAAATTATTGAAAACATCACCCTTTTGGGTTTTCCTTGTTAAGTACCTATTTAATGACTATCTTAGCACAAACTAATTACAGGACTTATTTCACGATCCTAAACTTTTCTCAGTTCTTAGAAGTCAAAAAAATAGCTGCAAAACTCCTTAGTAATCCAAAAATTACAGCTGTGGGTTGGGTATTCTGGGTGACCAAAAAAAACCATGGCCTACTACTGTCTGTACTTTCATATATAATTAAATATAAATATTCTTCTTTTTAAACTCCTACCCACATCCCCCAGCAATCTTCCATATAAGTTGTTTTCCCTATGCAAGCTTCTATGCAGTAGTGCAGCAGAGTCCTTCATCTCTTTAATTATAGCAGCTGATAATATCGTTGCACAGATAAAGCAAAATGATTAATTAGAACCATGTGGTAATTTTAAGCAGTATCCATCTGAAATAGCATGAATAATTTGGGTGCAACATCTCAAATTTTGAAAAAGCAATAATCTTCATCTGCTCAGAGGTACCTCATGATCAAAAAGACAATTTGATTTGAAGGGTTTTGTCTCTGCTGACAGAATTGATATTTTTCTGTTGCGTTTTATATCACACCTTTAGGAAAAGAAATCCACATACCTGAAAAATGTATGGTGTTCAACACACACTTTCCATAAGCGCTTTGCAGCACGATGATTTGGCAACTTAAACCCAATAGTGCTTTCAAACTGCTCAAACTAGGTAGGAAAAAAGAATAAGTATGTTTTTGGTGCTGTGCATCTATTTTTAGACAGTGTACACAGGTTCATCTTCATTTCCTCCGTCTGTATCACCTCATTGCAAGGGCGAACGTATATGCTTATGTATATAACCACACATGTACATACTCTACAGAAAGTATTCTGGGAAAGAAGCTGTGAATGATAATCTATGGCAGCATTTGAGGATCACTTCCGGGGGGAAATATTGGTAATGAGCAAGAGATTTCTTATGGTGACTGATGTTTTTTATACCCTATACAAAGAGATCAGTTAAGATTTGGGAGACTTCTGAGAGAACATCATTCAAGTGTTTTAACCCTGTTGATTTATTTTTACCAGTTTAAACTACAGTGGGAAGCCTGGTAATAGCTGGAGGTGAGCAGCAATCCTCAGGGACTGATTTGGTCTCACACAGCCTTAGATTAAGGATATTTACAGAGAAAGTACTACCATTAGTAAATCACAGTGGTTAGAGCTAATTCATCTGAGGAGGATGAGGCAAGACAGGTAATTGACAAGAGTTGTCCAGAGATATAAAGAGACCTCTTCAGATTGTGCTGCAAATTTATGTATTCCAGATGCAAAGGCTGTGCCAACTGTATTTGCTGTAACATGTTGATGGCAGACAGCTGAGCAGAAAACAGAGTTTCTGTGATGGAGGGAAGGTAGACAAAAGGCCACTTGTAAGGAAGTCTGGATCCCTACAGGAGCTGACAGGGAAATAAGGCAGGAAACAGCAAAATAATAAAGATGATGTGGGATAGTGAATCACATTATCATCAAATGTAATTTGGACAGAGGCTGCATTGATTATTTTGCACAGAGAACTATGACCTGGTCACAGGATACTGTGTACCAAGACCAGCAGAGCTCAACAGAGTAGCAGTGGTGGAGAGCTTCAGTGCAGGCACTAGGAATGACAGTGGCTATTTGTCTGGGTTTTTAAAATCAAACTCAGGGCTGGAAACTCATTTACTAGAACTCTGTCTGCAGAGGGCAGGAGATGTAGGTTTGAGGATTTCAGTTTAGGACTCTAAAAACGGCTCAGGCTCTGGAGTGGGGAACCCCAGCAAGTTTCCCAGGTCAGTTATTAAGTCAGTCCCATAGGCATTGGCTGCATTAAGAGAGAAAGGCCAGTCCTTATTAAAGTGATTTCTGTCCTGCTATACAGCTCCACACTCTAAATGGATACGGGGTTTTCATCTATTACTGGCCAGTTAATGTACTGGCATTGAAAATGGAAATCCTCCTTCGCCCGTGATCCTGAGTTTTTTAAGTTATCATCTTATAGACCAGGTTGGATGGAGCTTTGAACAACCGAGTCTAGCGGATGGCATCCCTTCCCACGGCAGAGGGGTTGGAACTAGATGGTCATTAAGGTCCCTTCCAACCCAAACCATTCCATGATATCCATGATTTCTGGGTGAGCGCACGCCGAGCCCATGAGGTCGGTATTTTTTTCACATCCAGCTGAGCCACGAGAGGGCACTCGCTGTACGAGGTTTCACATCCCCTTCTCCAGAGCCAGAACAGGCGCTCCGGTGGGCCTGGGAGGGCTAATGTGCGCAGCCACCCGAAGTGCTCTAAATACACTGGTCTGATATGTTTATAGAGTTTGGCATGGCCTGTCTACATCTCTTATTGAGTGAGATAAATGCCAGTTTCATGTACAACATGAGGGAGGATAGCAAGCTCTCCATGAATAAGCACTATGCTACTTAAATGCCCAAAGTATTCATAATACGGGTGAGCTTATTATGTGCCAATGGCCATATTTGTTCCTTACATCAGCTCATGGATGTAAACAGAAAAGTACCAAAGTTGTTCTTTACCTGTAATTTAAAGAAAGTATATACCTAATGTTTTCTAAGAGAAGCAGCATAAATTAGGAAATATAAATGGAGAGGAATGTTAAAAGCATATAAGACAAAACAAATCAACAAATCAGTAAAAACTCATGTTTTTTCAAGACGTTCATCCGCTTAAGAGAATCAGAATGTCCTTACCTCCCCTGGTCGGATTTTGATGTAGAAGTTGTTTCTCTTGTAGGAAATTTTCAAAACCTTTGGCCAGGCAAATCTGTTTATTCTGAGCCTGTCTCGATATATTAAGAGTCCACTTGCACAGACTCCTAGCATGATTTCCACTCCTTCAGAATCCTGGAACAGCAAGCAATGCACTTTGTTGAGTATTTCTATCCTTGCATGCTACAGTACTACAGATTCCTGTATCCCGTGTTTCTATCTGAGCTATGTCTTTTTAATGCATCAGCTGTAGTGACCTGATTTCTAAGCACTACCCTACTCACTGAATGCATTCATGCAAATAATAGTAAGGTTGGGAAGGGTGAAGAAAACTGAGGGTTTCCAGTGTTTCCTTATATTTTACAAAGACTTCAAAAGGAGGAGGGAAATTTTAGATGTCATTAAAAGAAAGATATCAATCATATAGCAAAGTTTTATTAGCATAATAAAAAAAGGGTTATTAGCATAAATACCAGATTGAAAATAAGTATGACAGCATACAAATTTACTTCTCCTCATATCACTTATCTCCATGACTAAGCCTTGTGGCTCCTTAGATTTTCCTTCTGTAGTTTGCTCATCTTGGCTTTAGTAGGCTTGTTGGTTTATTTAATGCTCTTATGCCTTTGCCAGTATTTCCACTTTGAAATTCTCAGTGGGCATAAAGTTGGGCATTTGGACCAGTAACAATTATTTTCTAAAAGTGTGCGACTGTGCCTGTGCTACAACCTACGCTTGACAGGAGGCTGTAGCTAAGACACAATAGCATTACAGATTTGTCCACAGACCTATCAGAACATATCCATAAATATGTGGTTTTAAAGTAAGAAATACAGATTTTTTTTCCCTTTAGAAGTCTTCAAATAGTCTAAAACCAATTTTCATTATCTTCTATCAGTGTATCTTTGTTTAGCTAAGTACTAGTGCTGATTTAGTAAAGAAGAATCCACTTTAAAGTAATTGTGTTCTTCAAAAATTGTTTTTAAATAACCTAAAGTCAAAAAAGCCTGATCACAGATGCTATGAAGATGTCACCCTATGACAATCATGAAATGAAGTCATCATTTTCCTCTGGTTTTCCCAGCCAGCTATCTTTTAGGCACTCGGTGAAAATCTGATTACATTTCAAGACCAGCACAATGGTATGCGTGGTCAGTCATGAAGAAACAGCTACGGTGCAGCTTGAAATTAAAAAAAAAAAAAGTTTTGATATCACAACATAGAAATACTGCCATGAAGCCATTTCAGTATTACAAAGCACATCAATAGAGGACATATGTTCCAACAACGATGGTATCACCTCTTAAAGATAATTTTTTTTCTAAATACAGCTCTTGTGTGGTATTACCTTCAGGCACTACAAAAAAACAAAGCAAATTTTTTCAGTGTACTTTTGTTTCACTTTCCTAAGCAAAGAACAGTGTCCAAATACAATACAGTCTAGAAAACAAGGTCTCACTGCAGTAATCACACTGCCTGGTGAATGCCTGAAATGCAAGTGTGCTCACAAATGGCACAGTTCTGCAGGTGCAAGGGGCTTCTTTTTTTGATACCCTTTCTCAAAAACTTATTGGAATGCCTTCTTCCCTTATCTCCACCTTTGCTGCAGATCTAAGTTTATCCAAGTCTTCTGTTACTTGTTGGTGTCAGAGAATGTTTTCCAATGTAATACTACTAGTGTAAAATGAAACCTGAATAAAATAATTTGGCTTTTTTCAGGAGCCATGTGGTTGCATAGGGCAGAAACCTGTTAGCTGTAATGTCTGAGGCACATCCCTGTAGATCTGCATATGGATGGGGGGACTTCCTCATAATGGTGACACCCAGAGGACAGATCTATTTGAACATATTTTTCATCACAGCTTTGCACTGGATAACTGAGAACTAGTTCTAATGAGAGCTGTTGAGTCCAACATCTGTCCAACACTGAGGATATTGGCACAGCCTTAATGAATTGACATTTACGAAAAGACATTTGCCAGGGCACAACTTCAAAAAGGCATGCACAGAGATACTTGTCCCCTAGCCTGACACCTTCAGATCTCTCTGGAAGACCTAATTAAAACTAAACATGACTTCTCACGCAGAGTCCACTTTTCCCACCTTCAGCTCAATTTTCAAGATGACTGTCAAGTTTCCTAACTCACAGACAGACACACCTTGGTTATCACCTCAGCTTTTTAAAATAAAAAGCATCAGTTTGAAGAGAGATTAGCTTTTCTACTAACTTCTCTTGTTCTGAGTCTTTCAATATGAAAAAAAAAAGAAGAGCAAACCAGGATACTAATACTTTTTCAGCAAAGAATAAATGAATTGGTTATCTTACAAAAACCCATCTTAAACTTCACAGCTTTTCTCCAGTATTCTGAAAAAATACTTAGGCCTTAATGTTATGTTATGTAAAATTTTCAGTAACAAAGCTTGTAACTTCTTTAAAACCGTAATCCATTTAGTAGCTGGTTTTTGGATTTCTTTGCATCAGAAAGAAAACTATCAAGTGACATTTGCCAATCGATTTCTCTCTGCTCCAAATATCCCTCAAGACAGTGTGCGTATCTGCAGGATACAGGGAAGGCAGTGGCATCCCTCCTGGTAGGTGTTGCCCATTGAGCTGTACACAGATTCTTCATTTTCAGTGAAGGCAATTAACAGAACACAAAAGATTGCCTTGAATTTTCTACCACACATGCACAGCTCCTACAAAATGCCCCAGGGACACGGTTGCAGGCTCTTTCAAGATCCAAGCTGCAAATTTATCGTAATTCTTGAAAGGATCTGCTGCAGCAAAAAAACAGGCTCACAATAATTTGACCTTTATAGAAAATGCAGTTTTCTCCACAGGGCAGAATTCTTTGTTTCCATATTCATTTGCCAAGGATGCTTGCTAACCTCAAAAATGTTAAAATCCATTAGTCTTACTCTGAAGAGTAAAGAAAACAATAGTAATTATTTATTTGGAAAGAAAATTTAAAACCAAAAATCAGACAACCAACACAAGGCTAATAGGTGGCTCTCCTAAGCCACAGTAAGAATAACCATGTTTTATTCATAACTTAGCCTGCTGATGATTAGAGAAAATACTTGATCATGGAAGAATGTTTCCAGGAGAATTACTGCCCTCCCTGTCAACTGCAACAACCACACTTCAGGAGAGAAACAAGCTGCTGTCTCCCAATTATCATCAACCTGATTAGGTCATCAGCTAAATAATTGCTTGAAAGTCCTTTGCAACATAGAAATGATCTGCTATCCAGCTAAGATAGCATGGTTGGCCTTATTAAACTGGAAAATGTAGCTGAATTAAATGAAAATTGACTACTCTCTGGACAGCTTCTAAAATCCTCCCTCATCACCATCCATTCAGTATTTTCCTCAAGGATAGCACTGCTAAATCAACACGAAAGTTGATGTGCAACTTCTTTGGATCTACAGGATAAGTTATGTTATGGTTACAGGATATATTTACACTTATTTCATGAGTCACCTTTCCTCATGTTGACACATAATCCATCCCACAAAATTCGTGTCTCAAAAATACAAGAAAAAATAAATCAGGGATTCCATGCAGATCCATGTGCTATGTACTATGCCACAGGAGACATATGGCCAGTGAAAGAACTAAACTACATACCTTGGCATGATGGAGATCTACTCCATACATTGATAGTTTTTTGGCATTCTCCAAGAAATGCATCTCAGCTTCTGCAGGTGTCATTCCCCTGTGGAAAAGTAACCAGTTCTAGCATAAATGTTAAGGAAACAGAATCCAAAAGAAAATCCAGCAGCTGGAAAACATTTTCAGAACTACAGCCATACCCCTTAGGTACCTACCAGAGCCACAGCTCTAGAGCAGACTCACATGCTGCAAAGCTCTTCTCTATCCAAAGACAAACAGAGGAGTCTTGCCAATTAAGTACACCACTTCAGAATTTAACATCTCCTGATGCACCAAGATGGTACCTGAAGCTAGAGCTCACACCGATGCCCTCTGCTTACCTGTGGCTCTTGTGCAGCTCGATCACTTTGTCCTCCAGCTCTTTAGTGTGGTTTGGCGCGAAGCGGAATTCGCTGATGTAGTCGCTGCCGTACTCGTCTGGGTCGTAGTCACCGAGCTCCGACTGCACGGTGTAGGAGCCCAGCAGGGCCAGCGTGACGAACGAGCAGGGCAGCCGACCCGAAACGATGTCATCTCTCAGCTGCAAGCAGAGGTAGTACCTGCAAGAGAGCACCAAAGCAGCTCAGACAAGGCTCCTCCACCACTGTCCCCAAACAACCACCGCCCCAGCACTGGAAAGAGACCTGGGTTCTAACAGGAATTTGCAGACGGCAAAGACCTGAGATTTTCAGCCATTTACAAGGACATTTATAATTTTGTAAAAAAGCCCACAAAACACCAAGCTTTTGCCTAATTTATGAGTAGGAACACCTAATTTATCTTTATACACCAGCATGGAGATCTCTCAATAAAATAGGTTATTATTTTGTTTAGTGACCTAGATGAAAAAATACCCATTAAAAATACTAGATTTCTATCATAAATCACTTACATATAAATCTACCTGATAACTCTTTAAGGAGAAAAAAATAATTAAAACCCTCACACACTGTTCATTTAAGAATAGCTGATCTCCAAGTCATTCAAAAATATAAGCTAACTCTTTTGCAATATGTTGTGCTGTCTCAAAAATACATTTAAACAATAAATGCTATTAAAACCACCAAAATATGCAGTGCAAGGTTTCACCAGCTAGATGAAAACAGAAATACAGGTGAAGAGAATTGGTTTGGTGGCAAAGGCAGAGGTCCCAGGGGAAATTTAAGAGTCCAAAGAGGAATAAAGCAATCCTTTCCTTTGGAAGTCCACTGCTCAGTTGTAACTCTTGGCACACTCTCCTTCCACACAGTACCTACCACAGGGGACCCTGATTTAGGCCAAAGGCTTCATGCTACCTTAAAAGCAACAAATAGTCCATAAAGCAATGTAGGTTAAAAATATTCAAAGGTTGCAAAATGTTGCAACAGGCTGGGGAACAGTTTGCTGATGGCATAATATCTCATCATGGCTCAAAGCTTTTGTGCCTCCTTCCAAGGAGGAAATCAGGTGAGGTTTTGATTTTGTTTTTTTTTTGTTGTGGTTGCAATATGAATACAAAACCAGAGAGCAGAGGTGTAGAGTGCAAAGCTGAGTGACTTGGAGAGCAGGAAGCAGCTATTCATTACCACCATATTCGCTATTCCATGCACATTGATTGCTTAGTTTGTAGAATGATATACAAAATTTACATGCATGCTTATTCTCATCTATGAGAATGTTGATTTCAGCTGGGAAAGAGTTCTTTTTTTTTTTTTTAAGTAGCTGGTACAGTGCTCTGTTTTGCATTCAGTATGGTCATGAAACCAGAACATTATCTCACTTCTTTCCTTTCACAGTCATAATTTTACTTACAGTAGTAACTTGGTACCACTGGAAAAAATGGGGATTGGGTATCTTTGTGAAAATTAAAATCATCTCCAAGGAATATATTCTATATTCTAAGGAATATACATATTGAAAAATATGGGGTTTAGGCTTAGACTACATAAAATAGTTCATAACACAGGGGATAGACACTGTTCACACTGTCTTTTCTGCCAAAGCATTGCATATTTTCCATAAGCTCATATGAAAGACAATAGAATAAAAGCATTTATTTTCTTGGATAATTAGAGTGTAAATACTACCAGGAACAGCTTTTAAGCCACTTTTAAAAAGGTATTTAATGTTTAAAACACCTGGTAATGTCTTCTGATAGCTGGGCAGGGTCTGGAGGGTAGAATTTCACATTAAATGCAAACTGCCAAGCACCACCTGGAAAAGAACACAGATTGACTGAAAGTATACTGCAACTGCAAACAGAGATGCCCATGCTATTCAATCACCAGCAGACTTAAAAAAATATCCCAGACAAGCAATTAAGAAGAACAGGCTTTAGAATATTTTTCTCACACGTTGTACTGAAGATACTGCATTAAATAAGATTTTACAGCTCTTTTCTTATTTAGTAGGATTACCACTAAAGTGAGGACTGTGAGTGTGCAGTAATTTATTACTAATACTAAAAAAACCCTCAGTCTGAGAACAGGGTTTATGGAAAGTAAGCACCACACAGCCTGTAGAAGCTTTAAAAAACAATAACCCAAAACACCGAGGCACTGGAAACACCACAAGCCAGAGTACAAGCTGGCTCTGGAGCAGGGTGATGTGCCGAGGTCTAGCTGCCCAAATCAGCTCACAGCATCCTCTCAGAGTGCTGCCTCAGCACATAGCTCCTTTCTTCAGCAGACATAAATTATTGTGTAGAGAAAACTGCAAGGACAAACAGAAAGTATGACTGCAAAAGTACATAGCACTGGGGAATTCTTATTTAATTATTTCACTAAAGTTAGTTGACCCACAGGATGAATACTGGTTTGTATCTCCAGATTTAGCAAAATTATTTCTGGAGTGTTAGCTTTAAATGTTGTAAAAAAAAATCAAGATTTAAAAAAGGAGTTGAACATGGTATGTAAATCTAGAAGTTATTCTGAAAAAAAGGGTTAGGTTACACTAACACATGACTTGAATGCAAATGAAAAGCAATAACAAAACCCCAAACCACACTGTTCTTACAAGCAATAAGGAAATTTTATCCCATGGGAGGCCCCATCCACTTTGGTCATACACACATCTAATCTCAAATATTCAAGGCCAGGCTGGATGGGTCTTTGAGCAATCTGTTTGAGTGGGAAGTGTCCCTGTCCATGGCAGGGGTTGAAATTCAGTGATCTTTAAGGTCCCATCCAATCCAAAAAATTCTACGATTCCATGAATGTGCAAGAGGAGTTTTGATGTTCACCACCACGACTTCCGCTCTTGGCACGACTTTTGGAGTCCTTGAGTCTAGGAAATTTTCCATTTTCTTGGGCCATAAAAGAAAGGAAGATTTGGCTGACAATGAGGATGGGGCATGATCCCACCAGAGAGCAGACCAGCTCCAAGGTGGGAATGCAGCCAGAGGTGACACCTGGTTCCACAACAGGTGAAAGGGACTGTGGCCTGTAAACCTATTCCTTGGCACAAAAAAATCAATCAAAGCTATGATCAAGCCTGTCATAATAGCACAGATGGTTAAGACAGAGGAGTAAGCAGTCTTTACCTGAATTTTTTTGGAATAAAACCTAACAGTACAAGTACAAGTCGGTGGGTTATAGCTAATGGGGTGTGAACCAAGGGCCTTTCTCAACCACTGGGATGAAATCCCAGCAGTGTGTCTGTGTGTTGTACAACTCAACCAGCGTTCAGCAGGACTATATTTATATTTATATTTATATTTATATTTATATTTATATTTATATTTATATTTATATTTATATTTATATTTATATTTATATTTATATTTGTTTTGGAAAGCATTATGGGTAACAGCAATACTTTTCTACTGTTGGCCTGTTCCAAACTTCTGGGATGAATTGTACAGAGAAAGCAAATTATTACTGTCATTTTCTGCAAATACAACTGTCCACTGCCTTAAGTCCAGGATGAGACTCTTCTGCCCTGGGTAATCTCCTGCTGTCACAACCCTTCATTGTCTATTTCATGGCTTGGGTACAATATGAAATGCATTTCAAATATGTGGTGGGGAGCTGAACTGCTTTACTTGCATTGACCATCTGTGTAACCTGACTCATTGTGGTCTAAAGCACCTTCCTCTCCAGATCCATCCCTTCATGAGATTTAAAAAAGGCAAATGTTCATTACTTTGTTATACAGATCACTTACTTGTATAGAAAATAATACTGGAGAAAAGGGCAAGTTGCTCATAGTAAGTGGGGAAATTTTCCCACCAGCGTAAATTAACCCTTTTAATCTTGGAGAGGGAAAGGATTTCTTTGCCAGGCCCGACCCAACAAATGTGAACTACCAGATACATTTGTTTTTGGAAGTACAAATTCTAGAAGAGGTCACTTACAAAATGTGCAAAGAAAAAAAGTTACTGAGGCTTTGCTGCCCACAGAAGTCATACACATAAAATTCTGTCCTTTTCAAAAATGAGGGGAAGTAAAAAAACGCAAGTCAACTTTTGAGCCCAGCAGTCTCAAAAAGGTTTTCCTTTGAGAGATTTCTTTAATTTCTAATATAGCAGACACCTAGTTATAACAACTGAGCTTTTAAAAAGATTCATGTGAATCAGAAAATTGACTGAATGGTCATTTTAGGAGCAAAGATCAATATTCTGAAATGAAGAAAGGAAAGGTATTTAGATGGAGTACTATTTTGTATCAGTGAATTATTTCAGTATGGGGCAGTGTTTTTGGATATGATATAAATATCAGTAATGCAAGAAATAATTAATATACGTGGCCTACTCCCTAAGGTTACATTGCTTAATGTCAAACTTCAGGATTTTGCATCTCTGCAAATGTCAAGTTGTTTTCAGCAATGCAAGTTCATGCGCTATGAGCATCAGAAATGCCTCACCATCACAGTGGAGTAAAAAACTAAAGGATGTACATAATTCCTTTGCTAAAGACTTGGGACAGGATACAAAAGATGACTGTGAAATACACTGTCCCCATGGGGAGACATGTAGAAGGGGGCAATGATAACAAACTTACTTCGGATCTGCTTCTTGATTTCCTTGGCAGGGTCCAACCAATTCTGCAAAGAAAATGTTTCCTCTTTTCAATTTGAATTAGAAAACACAATAAACATTATTTTTAAAACAGTACTATGAGTCAAAGCTAGAACATATGAAGCTCTGCCACACCTTTCTCCTTGGAGCAGCAGTAGGCAGGGCTAAGACTAATTTTCAAGATGTGGCCCTGGGTAGAAACAGGATTTTTGTTAACCTTCACAGACTTTGAGGGCCTGAATGATTTGAAATAAAAGAATAAAAAATAGGAATTGGTAAAATGAACCCACAGCGATATCTTCACAGAGTATCTTCCAGGAAAACTAAACTTGTACAGTTTTGTTATAAAAAGGTGGTTTTGATAGATTTTTTTCCTCCAATCCTGGAAAGACTGAAAAGACTTGCTAGGGGATAAGCAAGTGCAGAGTAGGGCACTACCCTGTTTGCAATGCAGCATGGGCATGAGGGGCTTTCCAGGGAAAACCAGAGGCAGAACCACAGCACCTCTGCCCGCACCCACCATGCAGAGCCCAGTGACTAGTCAAGATAAAACCCCTGCTGAGGAGGTGGAGTGATGTGTTAGTACTCCATGGATGCCAAGGAGCAGATGAAATTCCTCCAGAGGAGGCACATGGCAGCTTGGGGCCCTCAGTGCCTCTGCTGTCTTGACCTCTAAGAGAATCAAGTTAATATTTAAAATGCGTCACAGCCCAGAACAAAAAGTTTGCTCCCCCCAGGAAAGTTCCACTTTCTCCAAAGAAAGATAAACAAAGGTATCAGAGAGACAATAAAACACTAAAGAGATATCAAACAATCTGAACACAACAATCACTCCCCAACAAAAACAACCACTTTGCAGCTGTCCAAACCTGCTCTGTGGTGCAAAACATGAGCCTGAAGATCTCCAGCTATTGCTGAGCACAAAAGCACACTATGCACCGAGAAATTAAAGATGCATTAGGATTTCTGTTTACAAAGATGACATGGGGTATGGGCACGTACGTTGTCTGGCTGGAAGTTATGCGCCAGAGGATGGAGGTGAATTGCTAAGTACTTTGACATTAAAAATATGCATGTTATTGATCAATAAAAGTGGTAGCAGGCAGTAGTTCTTTTAACTGTTTAGCTCTGTAAAGTAACAGGTGACCTATAAATGTTTAGTATTTATAAATCACATGTTAATAATGAACCCATGCTTCTCTTTCCTGAAGGAAAGTACACCTATCTGAAAACGCAAAGACTTCTGCCTAGCTTTTCTCAAAACTAAGCACATGCTAAGGCAATATCTTGCACTGGCATGGACCAAGCTGCTTAAGTGACTTTTGGAATTAGAAACAAAGAAGTCTGTGAAGAAAGGGGGGGAAAAAAAGAAACAAAAAGACTGATTTCTTTCATATCATGTATCTTTGAAACAAAAGGAAGCCTAGAAAACACAGCTGTTGTTCCCACAAGACATAAACAGCTAAAAAAGTAGTAGCAGCTTCAACTCCATCAGGGAAGACCTTTCAGGCCATGCAAAGCACAAAGTACCTTCAGCTGGTGAGCTCTGCTGAACTACTGCGCATATTGCTACGAAGTTTGTATTGGTGTCTGTCAAAATATTTATCTTAAAATGCTAAAATAACACAACATATTTTAAATTACCCTTTGATACGCTTTTTCACCATACCATGCCCCAAACAATGTATGCACGTATCACCTGCACGTTAGATCATTTTTGACACTTGCAATACACTGCTTGTTTCATACTGAAGCTGGGATGCAGGACAGCAGAATGTGATTCACTACTGTGACCAGCTGCTTCTGAAGACTAATGTCTCTAGTCAAATCAACAATAATGCTAAGATAAAGTCAAGGCTTAGAGCCTTCCCTTATCTTAGAAGTTAGCAGGAGCAGTCAGTCATCTCCTGCCTATCTGTGTCCCAACCACTATTATTAAGCCATATTTCAGTATTATATGTTTTGCCATGTATCTATGAGTATAAATCTGACTTTCATTTATGACAGTAAAGGAATAAATCATACTAGAAAGAGCACCAGCTATGTGATTAATATCTATGTCATAAATAGCCGAAAGAGAGGGAACCCAGGGAAACACAAGAGATGCTCTTGAGAAGTAGTGTCACAAAAAGCAATTGCTCAGACTGTGTCTATGGAACTTGGCAAGGAAGATAAAACCAGCTTCTGGATTGTTTGCAGCTGTCTGGGGAGCATCTCAGGGACTTCTGATGTTCACAGGCCAAAGGCCACCTGCAGTTTTGTGTGTTACCTTTTGGTTTTCTGTATCTCTGTATGTTAGCCCAAAGTAGTCTTTTTCCAAAAGGTTCAGATGCTCGCACACTTTGTCAAACAGCACTTGACCTCTGGAACGTTTCTGTGGGAAATGAACAGAAAACAAAGAAAAAGACGCTTAAGTTTGCAAACTAAAGTAAAATAAGCATTAAAATAACACTTTTTCTGTCAAACCGGTAACCTCAAAATGATTCAAATCAACGCATCCATCTTTCCAACCTATTTACCTGGAGCTTCATAAGAATCTGCTGAATGGGGAAAATCCTCTTTTCCTAAAAGCTCAAGTCTTCTTGCAGAGCTAAAAATAAGTCATACATGTCATGTTTCAACTTCCAATAGGAAAATCTCTTGTGTTTTTCAGAAACTGCAACTTCAAGAGCATGATGAGGTCATACCTCTGTAAACTGAAGCAATTCTTCATGTGCAAGTAGCAACAAATAGCAGTACAAAATATTCCTGGTCACGGATTATCAGAGTTGTGACTGAGGGGCAATCCACTGGAACAAAAACCAAACATGGACATACTTTTTTCTTTGGTAATAGTCTGGACTGATTTCAGGACCCATTTTTGTTTAATACACAGATAAATGTGATTACACCATCTATGAACATAATGGAAAGAGCCTAGTATCTGACTGGGAATGCAGCTGGGTAAAAAAGCAGCTTTCCAGTGCCCCACTAACCTTCTTTACTGCTGGCATGTCAGATGAGAAGACCTCTCACTGTCAACACACAGAGCCCTTAGCAGAAGCTTCATAGTATCTATCATACTGGACAGTAAAAATTCAGGTCATCCTGGTTCTCAGCGATGTATGTGAAATTGAGGAAAAAATTCTCCAGAAAATCAAGCAGACAGAAACATCCTATTTATAACCTACACATGCCAACTTTGATATGCATTAGCTACAATAAACAATTCAAAATTATTTGGGCCATATTCATCACTGTGTTTCATCATTGCCTGCTTCCCAAAGCAGAAGGAAAAAAAGCTAAAGGAAAAAAACTCCCCACTTTATTATGACCACACGCAAACATAAATATTTTAGTTGATGTCAGTGCAGCATTTTCTTTCTCTGTAGCATACACATGACTAGAAGCAGACTAGAAACACACTACTTGCTTCAAAGGCAATGCAGGCAGTTAACACAAAAGAGAAGAGAATGCCACCTCCAAATGTACGTGCCTCTGCCAACAGAGCTGTGCCCCGACTGCGCTGCCAGCCCAGCAGCCTTGGCTGGGAGAGGGCAGTTCAAAATCCAAGCTGACAGAGCTATGCCAACAAACCCATGGAGCCCAACGCTGCCCTCAAACTATTTTAGAAGTTTTAAGCAAGCCAAGAGAAAAAAAAGGAAAGAACTGAGGGTTGCTGCCTAACACCCAGGGAAAACATCACAGGACATGATGGAGGGAGTGGTGCAGCGCAATCTAATTTGTGTTAAATTTGGTATTTTGACTGGCATTTGAATGGTATATTGGAAAGGACACTGGAAAACATCCTTTACATTTTTATCAATGGAGAAACTGAAGCATGGCTTAAAAAATGTTCTCCAGTTGAGGAAAATAAACCAGGCCCAGAAGTGCATTACAAGTGTATTCCTGTAACTTCATTTACTGTGCCTTCCAGCATTATTTGAGCAAACAGCTCTAGGGCCTGTGCTTTCCACCCTGTAAGTAGGAAGCATAAATATGCCCCAGCTCCTTTATAATGTTAAACAAGTGTTTAGTTAATTCTTCACGCCCCAAACTTGAAAGTAGGTAACAAGAGGTTGGTGGTTTTATACTTGGTGTTCTCTGCAGAGAAAGAGGAGGATGTAAAAGATCTTAATACTGGTGTGTGGAAAGGAACCAACTCAGAAACTTCAAGCCAAAATGGTCACATTTCTGCTATAAGCAAGCAATGCTGCATTTTGACAAATTTCTTGCTCTTCTACTTGTTAACAAACTAAGTAGTTAAAGCAGTTACACCGAATGGGGAAAAACAAGCAGGTCAGCTCTAGAAGACACCAGCTCTGAAAAACACTATGTCTACACCAGCGCACCATTCACATCTATTTGAATTGTGGCACTTCAATGCTCTCTTAATTTTAAGAGTCACTCAAGGCCCACACAGGAGCTGTTTCATGTGGCCAATCCATGCAGCTACACAGATGCCTGTTTTGAGAAATAGTAGCTAGCAGCTGCAAGGTGTGGTGTTTTAACAGGGAATTACATCAAACAGTTGTGCAGAACTGTGCTGTAATAAAAACCAAATGCCCAGAAAACCCCCAGTGCCCAGTATTTCTTGTTTGGCTACACACTGTAAGCAAGTGAGAGTATCAATGGCAATCTGGAACAATTTTCATGGCAATGTAAACTCCTCTTTCTCCTCCTATATAGATACCCAAATTGTACTTAGTCTTTTTCCACAAAACTCCTGCTGCATCAGGATATGGGAAAACCCTGCTGGTGATGCAAGAGGACATAAGAAACACAACATGTAAATGACAACCCTTCCTGACCAGGGTCTTCTCTTTACCACCACGAGGTAAGAACTGGTGATAGTTGAAGGAAAGCCTTACCAAGACCACTTCTCTTCCTACAGAAATAGCCATTAGCATCCAAACAGATAAGCCTCATGTTGCAGCCTCACCACTGCCCTTGGATGTCTGTTCCCAGGTCAGAGATGACCTGTGGGAAAAGGATTTAGAGGACTCTGGTCATCTGGGGAGCTGGGGCTGCCGGGCTGTGGAATCACCCCTGCTGCTCTCCTAATGCAAGAGAAATCCTCATGCACCTGCATAAAGGCAGCAGTGCCACTTTATACCCATGTGCTGTGAGCAGGCACACTGTTTCTGAAGCATCACTGCACAGAAACACAGTGAAGGGAAGCTACTGCATAAATTCATAGGAAATGAAGAGGTTCAATTAGAAATGTATAATTAAATCAATTGAACAATTTGCCCTTGTTAATTGTTTTAATTTTACTTCATGCCCAAAAAACCATGCCATGAAAGGCAAGGATATCATTGCTTTGGCAGGGAGAGAATAAGAGCAGAGAAAGGTCAACTTCATACAGCTCCTCAATCCATCCTAAACCTTCACTTTCCATTATTTTGGAGTGGTAAGTCTAAGACGATGAAAGATTGACAGTCTGCTGGTTACTGTGGATCACAAGTTAATGCCAAAATTCCCATCAACTCTCAGCAGTCCAAAAAATGTGGATGAAAAAGTAAATAAAAAAAAAAAAAGACTCTGTGCTATAAAATACTTTGTAAATTAAAAAAAAAAATCTGCAAGGTAAATATGGCAGGAGTATCCACTAGAAATAGTCTTAGATGTTTTTCAGGCGTGAATGGGATGAAACAAAATGTACAGATGTGGAAAAAATATGCTTTGCTTAAGCTCTGGGAAATCAAGTTAACAGAAGGAATACAACACACAGATTAAAGAGTATAAATGAACACAAAGGTCTGGGAGAAAAAATGTTACGTTTTTTCACAGCCTCATCCCTGCATCTCTATAAAGGCCAGGGCTCTCTCTTGAAGCTGGAATGGGAATAAACAGCCTCCTGGTGAAGTTCCCAGTGAAAGGAGCCAGCAGCAACAAACTTGGCAAGCCAGTGCCTGCCAGCAATTCTCAAACACAAGGAGAAACAGCCCCTCTTCTCACCAGCTTCTCCTCAGATTTGAAGCTGAGTCCCTCCCTCCTTGGGATGCTGAAGGTCACAAAAGGCTCTCATCCCCTAACTGGCTTCTGCACCATTCTCAGATCTTTCCACATCATCGTCTTTAGCCCATATCCCTCCATCATATCCCAAATGTCTTACAAGATCACCAGACCAAGATAGTGTGAGCAGAGTGAAGAGCTCAAAAATTCAAATACTTCCACCTTTGCTCTGCCTAGATAACATGGTTATTATCAAGTCTGTTATTCTCACTGGCAAACATCTGGGTACAACATTCAGTATTTCTTAATGCATAACAATAATAAGGAAGTTTTCCTTTATTATGATTAAACCCATAAACTGTATAGTACTTACAATATGCAAACATTATCAAAGTGAAAAAATGCAAGCCTTTGCTACCCCTTCAGCCACAAAATATGTACTGTATGGTAATCACAGAATCACTGATTGGCTGAGGCTGGAGGGCATCTCAGGAGATTGCCATCCTCCCTTCTCCAGAAGCAGATTGGTCAGGATTGTGCCCACTTGGGTTTTGAATATTTCCATGGATGGAGATTCTGCAGCCTGTGTGGGCCACCCTCAAAGTGTTTTTTTTTTTTCTTCTGTTTAAATGAAAATTCCTGTCTTTCACTTAGTGCCCCTTGTCTCTTGTGGCAAATGAGTACTACCAACCACATTCTGGTTCTGTCTTCTTTCACTCCTCCCATCAGATATTGATACACATTGCTAAAATCCCCCTGAGCCTTCTCTTTTCCAGGCTGAACAGTTCCAACTCTCAGCCTTTCCTCATAAAAGACATACTCCAGGGCCTTCATCCTATCTGTGGCCCATTGTGGAACCCTGTCCAGTATGTTTCTGTTTCCCTTGTACTGGGGAATCCAGAATCAGACTCAGCACTTCAAGACTGAGTAAAGGGGAAGGAAAACCTCCCTCAACCTGCTGGTGACATTGCCCTGGATGGCACTGGCCTTCTGTGCTGCCCGGAAACATCACTGACTTCTGTTCACCTTTTTGCCCATCAGGACCCTTGAGTAATAAAAACCCTGTGTTGCACCACCTAGCTACCAAACTCATGTGCTATTGTCCTGTGTTATGCAATGAGGGAAATGACATAGAAAATGACATAGAAAATGAGTAACTAACAACTTAATACAAATATATGATACCAACTTCCTTTTCCTACAGGTGCTAGTAAGACTCTAGAAAATTCCTTTGGGAGTCAGTAAAATACAGGGAAGAGATCAGGGAGATTTCAAACGTTATGTGCTGGATGATGCTTCCCAGGCTGGAAGACAGTTGTGCCAGAGGAAAATTTGTCAAGATTCAGATCTGTCACCTCCAAAGGACAAATTTTATTTCTGTGAGAGGCTGTAGGCTTGGCTGCCCCATACCAGGACGCACCACCTCTCCAAAAGGTCTTCAAGCTGCTGGGGCTCCTTGTTTGGCAAACCTGCCCTGTCCCTGAAACACAATCATTTGCAGTCTTCCTGCAGGCCATTTTGGCACCCATTCTGATAATGCAGTCTGAGCCTCTTCTGATGCACCTCACCCTGAATGACCCACTTTCGCTTGTTGGGTAACCTCCAAGCTCCAGGACCAGCCATCTTTCCTAGCTCTATGCCAGCTAGAGCCATCCATGCTGAGGATCTGTCAGTACTCAGCCTCCTTTCAGACAGAATCCAACCCTCTGTCTGACAGATTTCTCACTGGAGGGGCAATGCCTTTCTGGGACTGGTAGCTCAACATGGCTGAGGAGCCTCTGTTCTCAGAGAGTTTCAAAGCACTAGCCAGGCAATGCCACAGCTGGCCTGACTGTACCCGCTCACTGCCCTGGCCACTGCCCTGCCCATGTCAGGGGCCTCTGAACCAGCACAGCTGTGATACTGGGATCCCTGTGCACCTCCCCAGGTGCTGAGGGGTTCAGTGTCTGATTAAGGGGTAGAGTGTTGGTCTACTCTCAAGGCTCTATTTTTGCTCACTAGCACATTACCCTCCTCTCACTGAGAGGAGAACAGGATGAGAAGCTGACAAGCGACAAGCAGCCCTCTCTGCTTCCTAGAAATGAAAACTATTGCAGCCTCCAAAGTGATGCATTTTGGGGCGGGTCTACTTTGGCATCCAACGCTGCAGTCTCATGTGGGTGCAGAATGCTGAGCAAGGGCTGCTTGCAGCATGGAATCAATTACAAGAGATCACATTCAGACCAAATTTTGCAGTACTAGGGAAAACACAAAGTGAGAACAGAGTTCCACAGCCAAACATCTATAACAGGAATCATTTTTGTCACCAATAACCATCAACTCCACTGCACAGTAACCGCAAGGTCAGGACAGCCCCATGAACTGAAACCTTCCCTTTCTCATCAGTCAAAGAGCACAGCAAGATGAAAATGTATCACAGCTGTGAACCTGGATTTTAAAAGGCAAGAGTTTGCATGTAACTTTCTGCACAAATACATATGCAAACGACCTTGCTGCTTTCCTGGGAAAAGCTGCCAAGCTGCCAAGCTGCCAGTGAGTAATGTCACACTAGTGCTAGCCTGGCATCCAACTCCATACAATTACTGTAATAACTCTAGTTAGGCAGGGTCGCTGGAATAAGGACAAACAGATCAGTATCATGAAATCCCAGTGCGAATAATTGGACTCGAACTGATGTTGAGGTTATCTGGTTCACATTCCTAATTAGCACTTGCACTTTCCAATGGATCTCAACAATGCACTGTGTAAATGTGTGGGCTGGCTCTAGCCTTGCATGCTGTAATGCATTTTGGCATGTGGCTGTACAACCTCTTCCTTTTCCCTTCTTCCTTCTGGTGAGGAATAAATTTTTTTTTTCATTTCCAGTGTTTCAATATTTTTTTGATTAAAAATATTCCAATTGTGTGCAGACCACTGATTTTGTTTCATTTTACTGTTTCAATTTAAATTACTTTTTGCAATTTAATTGAATTGATACTTCCATTTTCTACACCACATGGGCTGTGTGGTAGCCTCCTATGTGCAAACAAACACAAGTAAAACACCTGCAAAAGTTAAAATGTATATGGAAACAAATAAGTAGAATACAGAAGGGGAAGCTTCTCCATACCTACACTGCAGCTTCTGCAATTATTCTTGCAACACAAGCAAGTGAAAATGATTAACTGGTTGTCGAGAATACTTTGTACTCACCACAGAGAGCACTCTCTTAACAAAATTCCCCCAGCTGAGTCTCTGAGTTGCTGAATTCCAGCCTCCTGACAACACAATTTCTCATTCTTTCCTTGTGAACTACCCAATTTACACAAAATATATGCCAAATCCCAGACAAAAAAAAAACCCAAACCAATACTTCTGCAAATACTCACTACTTGCAAGCTGAAGTGACCAAGCCTGCAAGATCACTTTTGTATCAAGAACCCCGTTTCTGGGGGAGGGATATGAACACATATATCATAAACTAATATGCATAGGCAAGTATGCACATAATTTGATGCATACAATACATCCATACAAACAGATGTGAATTTGTAAGTGGATGTTCATTGTAGTTCCAAATGGAGAGAAGCTTGTGGCCACATCATGTTGCTTCTCCATCTATAGAAAGTCATTCAGAGATTCTAAACTCACACAGTCATTCTGGTAAGGAGCACATTTTTATCTGTAAGTGAAATAATAATCAACGTACCATGAAACATTTCCCATGTTTTGTCCTGAAAAGAATGTGAGCTGTTCAAGAACCAAAGAGCTGAAGTGAGAAATTCTAGAAGCTGATCATTGCACTTTAGGCCAGAAAATTTCCAAACATGGAGAACATGATTTTCGAACATGTCTTGATTGAAGCCAACAGAAAGAAGTCGCAATATTTTCCTCAAGGAAGATAAATTGAAAAACTCATTCTGAAAAAGTTTAAGTTCATTTCACTTCTACACATTTGTAATTTGCATTTTCAAAGGATTTACTCTTTCCCTGTTTACACTTCTCCACAGGGAAAAGAAGATGAAGAGAGGTGACGGGAGAGAAAACAAAACCCCTGAATTTCTTCAAGTCTATGGTTTCTCAACTGAAGTTCCCAGCGGGAAGCTAAGTGAGGAGAATCCAGAAAAAAAAAACAGGATAGAGGATCTTTCCTGGAGTCTTAACTGGCTGAAAATCAACAAGTTTTCCTCTGGTTTACCGAACTAAATATCACATATGTAATTTGTAGGATAAAAACATCTGTGAGCAAGAGTAACATGACTTAACCACTGGAATTTATGTCTCTAAATCCCCTGCCGTGCTTGCTGAAAATGGCACTGGTAGTTCCAGAAGCATCATCAACAGTTAATTAATCCAAAAGTTCAGTGCATTGCAAGTCATGTTCTAGGCATTCCACAAAACATTTTCTTGTCATTTCTGCTCGGGAGAAAAAACCTTTGCTTAAGTTAGCAGGGCAACACTGTACACCAAAGGTAGGATATACAGTGACAAAGCAAACAACAAATGCCCTGCTCCCCTCTTCCACACAGATCAACTAGAAAAAAGCTTAAAAATAAAGGAAATTAACTCATATTGTCTTTTTATTCCAACTACTTTTTTCTTGCAGAAATAATCTGCATATGCAAAGTATTATAAATCAATAGCTTGGGTGGAAGTACCCTTAAAGATCATTTAGTTCCACCCCCCTGCCATAAGCAGGGACACCTTCCACTAAACCAGGCTGCTCAAAGTCCCATCTACCCTGGCCTTGGACACTTCCAGGGATGGGGCATCCACAACTACTCTGGGAAACCAGTGTCTCAGCACTCTCAGAGTAAAGAACTTCCTCCTAACATCCAATCTAAATATTCCCTTCTTTTAGTTTTAAACAGTCCCCCTTTGTCCTGTCACTATCTGTCTGAGTAAAACGTCTCTTTCCCTCTTTTCTGTAAGTCCTCTTTAACTACTGGAAGGCCACACTAAGATTTCCCTGGATCCTCTTCCAGGCTGAACAACCCCAACCCTCTCAGTCCTTCCCCTTTAAGTGCTGGAAAGCCACAGTAAGGTTTCCCTGGATCCTCTTCCAGGCTGAAGAACTCCAACCCTCTCAGTCCTGTCTTTACAGGAGAGGTGCTCCAGCCCTCTGAGAATCTTTGTCGCCCTCCCCTGGACGTGGAGGAGACATAAATGTTCAAAATATAATACGTAATCATTAATAATAAATGTTCATAAATGTATCCTTAGGATGGACAGAACGCTCTCATCCAGTTTATAAGAAGTTGGCCAGCAAGCATAGAAAATATTGAATGAGACCTTTCAAGATGCAAAGGGAAAAAAGACACACTCCAAGAAAAGAAAACATTCAAAGCAAAATACATTCATTTTTTGGTTCTCAAAAGTTTTCCATACTTCAATGGTAAACTGTATTTAGAAATGTCCCAAGTTAAAATTCCAGATAATATCTACTAAATAAAATATTTACCCAAAAGTGGGGAGCACTAAGAATTCAGCAATTTCAGAAATATTTTGCTGAACAAAAGCTATATTAAAAATACTCTTTTTTTTCCGTTATGAAGCTACTTCATGTACTTCATGCTTTTCCTGAAAGCTGCATATCAGTATAAGCTCTCCAACTGTTCTATTTCTTTATTAACTTCTTTATGTGGGAACCTTCATAAAACATCCCAGTAAGTGACTGATGTAGATTAATAGCTTGAAATAAAACCTGCAATAATATTTTGCATATGTCTCTGCCTTTTAATTTAGAACACTATCTTATACTGCTCTGCACATATAAATGAATGCCACATTAGGAAAGAGTAGATGAGAAAGTATTTTAACATACAGCGATGATTTATCTATTTTTTTTTTCCCCATTGTGGCAGTACTGTAATTCAGCATCTTATTGATATTTATGGCAATAAACCATATTGAAATGTATTACCATCCCTGAAAATAACCTCTTCTGTCAACCGCTAACCAAGCATTTAGATAAACAGATAAACACATAACACGGGCTATGCTACAGTTACGTACCTGCAGCACATGTCAGTGACATTGTATAATATGACATGGTTTTTATCAGGGGCAACCTTCTTTAATGCCATTTGAGCTCACAATCCTGAACAGCCAGCACTAATCTAAAAAAGCCCAGAGGACTGCTAAATCCCAGTAAGAAGATTGGTGACCTAGTCCCGATTCTGGCATCAAACCAAATTAGGGTTTTTGCCTTCTGCATCAGCAGCAGAGATCACACCAGCACTGGCACCACACAAGCTCTAAGCGTACCGATGGGTGCCCCACACAGTTTGCATCCTTGGGAAAACACTGAGCACTCCGTTCATGGCAATGCAGCTGCACAGGGGGCACTCGATAAAACATAAACACTCTGGAGCACCTTTTCATATGTGGAAGTGTGAGAGCCATGTCTGCACGTGCACTATGGCTACAGAAATACCTGTCAAGTGTGATGATTATCAAATGCGTCCCAAGTGCATACCGTATAAACTGAGGTCTGCTACCAGCTTATGAGCACTACTGTCTGATAAATGAATATAAAAACAGTGGACACAACTTCTCAATTAGGAGTTCTGTTCTCAGTACATCTATTAGCTTCACACATTTGCTAAATCATGACATAAAATAATAAACAGTATTCCATTTATGAAGGCTTTTCAGCAGAGAAAGTAACCCTCTCACTCAGCTTTCTCAAGAGCACAGATTGTTTGGGCTTGGATTCTAGCTAGACATGCAGCTGATGCATTGGCTTAATGCCTCCTGATTGCCCTGCCACCTCCTGCAAGACTCTTTGAAGAAACTCAGGCAGGTCTCTTGGGATTCACTACAGCAGCTGAAGCTTTCCAGTGGCAGCTATAAATATTTCCATTATTCTACCTACACTTGGACAATCTCAGCAAACACTCATCTCTCCTCATCTCATATGTTAACTAGCACACAAGCCTAGTACAAACACAGCAAGGGGAACCAATCACTGCCTGAAATATAAATAGTCCTTGGCATATATCAACAAAAAACAACCATAAACAGTTTGTTTATTTTCAGCTGAAAAAAGCTCTACTGTCAACATAGTCCGATTTACAGAGTAATCTTGCCATATGAATTTAAAAGCCACAGACCTCTCTCTGACCTACATTGCCAGCCCGGAGTGAAAAAAAAAAATCACTGCAGAGGATGATGCTCTTGAGGCAGAAGAGGGACAGAGAATGATCATGCTTTTAGATTTGGGGTATCTTAGATGGTATTGCACCATCAGTGCTGAGGTTTTCATGAAAACTAACACATCCTGTTCTCAAACTACATCCAAGCTCTATCCACTTCAGATCAAAACCAGTTCTGCCAGAGTGAGATAAACCACGAGAGACAGACCGTGCTGCCTATCAACACTTTGCTTTGCAAGCAGATATTTCACCACCCAGTCCTGTTATGATGTTCTGTTCACTGTATCAACAGACAAGGATAAGAAAACATAAAACTAGCCCAGTGCTGCATGGGGCTCAGCTGGGAAAAAAAAAAAATAAAAAAAAAATCACCCATATGAGGCAGTAAGATTTTATATGACATGCTAATATATTTAGAGAATATAAAGTGAAGATTTACTTTGTTTGGGTCTGGAAATGGCAACTCTTAGTGTAAATGTGGGGACAGCACCTATAAATTGGAGCAACCAAAACCAGAGTTGATGATGAATTTAGACAGCTCATTTGGGACTGGAACAAGCAGGAGGCACTTCAGTGACACAGAGACAGAGCAGGAAACATGACAAAATGCAGGGAGGCTTGGAAGGAGCATGACTGGGCAGTGACATGAGAACCAGCAACTGCTGTGTTGGTTGGGCATGAGGTAGAGAGGGATTGTACACATTGTACAGAAACAGCAGAAGGCTTTGAGTGTCCATTTGGAAAAGGTAGAAGACAAAGCCCTTCATCCACCCTTTTTGATTTATATTCCGGCAGTTATTAAAAAATACATGCAGAGATTGGGTGCTGGCTGCACAAGGCACTCTGGTAAGAAGCTGGAGGCTCACTGGGGAAAAGATCACCCCAGGCAATAAGCCTGGAGAAGACAAACTCTTCTGTATCCTGGTGAGGCCATCAGCAAGGATGGTGACAAGGACAGGACTCCTGGAGCCAACAGACCTCTATCAGTCTGGGGTGAAAGGCAGGTGGAAGATCATCCCCTCCTGGGCTCTTGCAAACAGATTAACTAGCAATGAACCATGCAGCACTTCAGTTTGAGTGTGCATGACCAAACCCAGTTTTTAAGAAACTTTGCCAGATGGAGAACAAGCTCCTGCTGCCTGGCTCATGTCCAACTGGTGCCCCAAGGGGAGGGAACCGGCAACAATATTTCAGTAGGAAGTTTTCAGCTAACTATTTATTCCCAAAAATACGCACTTTCAGAACAGTTGAAAGTATTTGCCAATGTAGGTAGACCCCTCACAATAGCTTTCAATGTTATGAAAAATGGCTGGCACATCCAAAGTATCAAAATGAGTATTTTTGCCTGATAAACTCAACATTTCACTGTACAAATAATTTTCAGAAACTATTAACAAAAGGCAATAGTTAAGAGGACTAGATGTAGAAAACGTAAAAGTGGAGAAAATGTGCACAACTTTTTTTTTCAAGCTCCTGGCATTTGACTATGACCATGTCATCTGCTGCGCCAAAATGTGTAATTTAAGGCCCCACCTGCTGTTCACTTGGTACATCTAAAGGAGTGACTTAGCTAATTCTTGGTTCCTCATTTAGTCTCTAAAATACTTGCATATTAACTGGAGAAAATATGTCTAATCATTTAGGTGTCTCCCTATCAAGGTTATAGAAGACCTTCTCCCTGAATACCACACAGCCCAGACACTCCCAGCCACAAGAAATTGTGGGAGGCCTGAGTCTCCCTTGGCAAGGCAGAAATGTTCCAATCCTATTCCCTCAGCATTGTGGCACTTCCAAAAGGCTTAGCTCAACCTGACTTGCTTTGATTTGGATTTCTTTAGCTTCAGTGATAAGAATCATAATCACTAAAAGGGAGCCCAAACATTTTTGTTTTCATTAGTAAACTGAAGAAAAAATACCCTTTCTCTGCTCAGCCTCACAGTTGATCATTGTGAGTTGGATAACATTGGTGCTGATTTCCAAAGCATTGTGCCTCTTGAACTGACAAATATTTTATCTCATAAAAAGCAGCCTACGGTATTTGGAAAAAGCAAGTCAGAAGAACTGTATATTAACTTTATCCAGCTGAAACATATTCAGGCAATACTCAGACTCCTACTGACATGTGTCAGGTAACATAGATCTTCAGTGAATCCCCTGGCTAATCCAAGTCAGCCCTAATTAGAGGGTCTGGGGACAGAAAACATGCTGTGTAACAGCGATGATGCCTCTCAGCCCAGTCACTTTTACTGAAACATATCCTGGGGAAGGAACAAAACCCAAAACAAAGGTCTTCATATTAAATTAAGTGAAATGTGAGCAATGAGTAGGTCAAAAGGAAAAGACTTATTAAAGAAAGTCCCTCTTGCATTCAGTAATCAGTTTCACATGTAAAGCCATTTGCAAGAGACTGTGTGGAATTCATTATACAATTAAAATGTGCAGGGGGTAACCGAAACTGTATCCTTCAGAATGCAGAGTGCATCTTATTACAAGGTTTCCTTCCTGACCTTAAAACCTACCTCAAAACGGACCAGAAATTTGATGTTATTAAACTCCCCGCGCAAAAACGGCTCGGAGGTCCACACACAAAAACTCCCAGGGAAGGGTTAGCTTGGACACTGTGTGGGGAGGGGGACCACAAGGCCATGCATTCCCCCTCTATCATACAGAAACACGGGAGGATTTTTTCCTCCAGAGGGAGTCTTGCAGGTCAGGAATCACAGGCAGCCACTGCTCTCTTTCATTTCTGGCAGAGGTGGCAGTGCAGAAATAATTCCGCTTGTTCTCAACTCTTCAAGCCTATCCTAATCCAATCCTCAATGACTTCTTTGATATGGAAGCATCCTGTATTCTCACTTTTTAACAGAAAAATGAGAAATTAATATAAAATGTGATAGTTCAACTATTAGAGAATCCATTTATTTCATATTCATTTTATCTTCAAAAAGGATTACTGTGTAGGGCAGAAAGAGACCAGTTCACTCCAGTCTGCTTTGGTCCATGCTACAAATCCTGGTTCCAAATGTATGAAAAGAAAACTTCTTGTAATTTCAACTCAGACATGTTACCCTGATGTCACCTGAGGATGTGGGAAAACCCATTAAGAAAGTGGGGTCTCCACCAGGGAGGAAGTCAGCAGAGGTTCATTACTAAGGCATAACAGTGGCTACAGCTTGGGACATGGAACCCCTGCCCAGGTTGCAGTGGCAGCATGACTGAGAAAACTGGAGTTAAAAACCACTCATATGCAGTGTATTTTTACCAGTCCCTTCCTACCTCAGCTGACCCCAACTCACACAGAAGTGGGGTTAACAGTAATACTTTGTGAGATGTTTTTTCTCCATGTGCTGTGCAGCTTATCTGGATCCTACGTCAACTTGCTGTTTGATGTAGGGCTGCAGAGATGCCACAGACAGGCTGCCATGGAAACATTTGTTTTCATTCACTGGTGGCCTGCATGATAAGAAAGTCTGAGTGGTACAGGAATGATGAAAGAGTATAAATTACCAATGGCGTCAGACAGCTGAGCCTTTCAGAATTAAATCTAATTATTTTACCATTTATTTAGACAGATTATGTTACAGCTTTCAGCCTTCCCATTGTGAGTGACAGCATGTATATGTTTAGAGCAGAAACAAAGACAAATTCCAACTTGTTTTAGGAAGATGCTTTAAATTAGGCTATGTGTAATGGAGAGCATGACAGCTTGTTCCACTTGCGTCTTTTAATTAAAAAGCAGTGGTCTAGATAACAGAAAATTGAGATGAGACAGATATGGACAAGAAGAGAAATAAATCCTAGAAAAACATAATTGTACTACAGCATTTGAAAACTACTTAAAGCTGAAGAAACACAAAAAATAAGTTAATTTTGCTTGTTTTCTTGGATCTTAGGGGAAACTTGAACTAGCATGTTCAGTGCCTTTTTTAAGATTATCTGAGATTAATTTGCAGTTTTGGATTTTGCTTTCTCCTTAGCTCTTCAAACCAATGAATGCAAAGCACAAGTCTAGCCTGCTTAAAAGGGAAATCTTCAGCTACCACGCTGAAGTGCAGTTTTGGCCACAGGTCAGGCTTTGGATGCTTTGACAATCAGCATTTCTGAGCCTGATGCTGGCTGGGAGAGCACAGTGAACATCCTAAGGAGAATCACTGCTAGCAGGGCTGGACATCAAGGTGGAAACCATCACCCCGTGTCCCTCTGAATGAACTGCATTGACTCCTGTGATCCAGCTCCCCTCAGAAGTCTCCAGGTTCTTCAGGACATGGGAGAAACACAGAGCCACCCTGAAGCTATATCTCTTGGCAGAGTACCAGGGACAATGCCAATGTACAAATATCTCTTCTCCAAAAGCCAAGAGCTTTCCCTGGGGAGGGAAAGCACCATTAGGTAGCCATGGCTCCTTGGAAAGGAAACCCCCCTCTGAAATAAGGCTGCCAGTACCATCTGCAGGCTTCTGAACAAGAGCAGCATCAGGGGTACAGATGGTAACACTGGTGGTTTATGGTTTTGGAAGAGGATGAATGAACAGGTTGGGTTACCTCCTTAACCTGGTTTTGGCTTGTAATGTGTTACTGCATGAAAGACTTTCTGGGTCAGGACAGATAGAGCGTGCAGCAGTAATACTGCAGGGCCTCAAGAGAAAGCTTTTACCTGCTACTTGCTTATTTCACTGAATGGAGACTACATTAGATGACCCCCTGTTAACCTCAGCTTTGAAGTTATCTCCACTACACTTTGCCTCATACATCTCATACAACATGAAAAAACCCCAGTGTCACAAATGCAAAGCACTGAATGTGAGAGAGATTGAAAGATATAGCAGCAGACAGTGAGGATGTCCAGCATTAAATATGGAATAAGAAAGAGGGGCTTCTGAAACAAAGGACAGCAAGGGCATAATGGATTAAGCAAACTTGCCTCAGAAGTGTCTCAATCTGTGAGTACATGCCACATCGGCTGCCAGGTCATTAACAGGATGAACACATAATTGATAAGCTGCAGGTTGTGCTCTACTGGAGAGCAATAAGCTCCTTTAAATTACATTAATATTTAACATACATAAAAAGCATTTGTCATTTGCAAAGCACTTTATAGAGTAACTGATGGATTCTATAATTATCCTAAACTCCCAGACTAGGGAATGCAATTCTGAAGAGATAAATACCTGGCCTGCATCCAAATCAAGATTCAATGACAAGAGCTATTATTCTAGCTCAAAATTAGGTTTCTAAATTTCTGGTCCTTCTAGATCACATTGCTTTGTAGCCTTCAGCAAGTAGAAAGAAGCACAATACACACAGAGCAGAAAGAAAGGAGCTGACAACACAGGATGACATTTCTGACTCACATCTAGAAACTGTCATATCCCTACCTTGGGTCACTGTCCACTCTGAAAGATGCAGTAGTTATGTAGGTTGAACACAATGAATGGAAGTACTAAATATCTGATTTCCATGTTGTCTGTCCCTCTCCCTTTTCTTTTAAAGAATCGGTCTTGGCAAATTTACTGACCTCCATAATTTGTTGGGTGCCTTAGTATAATTTTATATATATATATGTAAAAAAAAGAACTGAGATTAGCTCACTTGCTTACAGCATGGTGATAATATCACCAAGGGGGTGGGTTCAATCCCTGTATTGGCCATTCACTTTAGAGTTGGACTTAATGATCCTTGTGGGTCCCTTCTAACTGATAATATTCTGTGATTCTGTGAAAACTACATGGCTTTGTGTGCTTCTGACAGAGAAGAATATATACATATCTGTATGTATGTATGCTTCTGCATGAATATTTTCCCCACATTTAAATTGACAGAGTGAGTTCACCTGAAAGTGATCCTTAAAATATGGTAGTATTTGTTTGAGATATGATAGATTGTTTCTCACGCTGCAGCATTGAGTTTCTGTGTAACTGACACAGAACTTTATTACCCAAAACTTCTGTAGAACTTCACCTCAGCCTGCTACACAATTTCCTGAGATACCTCCTGAGACAGACCCTCAGTTTCCCTGCCCTGCTAACTCCCTTTGTGAATATTTTTTACTCCTCTGGCAAAAAAGCACAGTGAAAGTCACATCATTTGTCCTGGGGGGACTCAGCATCCTTTCGCTGTAGTTAACTTTATGCACATAGGAAGTGGACTTTCTTTGGATCTACAAAGAATTCCCATGAGCTGGAGTGGGCTGTGCCAGAGAGGCACCTGCAGTTGTATTATCAATACATACAGCACAGTGATACTACTACTTAGGAAGGATGCAAAGTCTGAATCACACAGTTTAAGATATGTAAATTTATGCACCCCTCCAGCTGCACTCGTTCCCTGAAATATTTGTTCCTCCTAACTAACTTTGTTTCAATGCACCCCATGGTCTGCTCATCATCATAGCCTTACAGCTCTGTCATTTGAAAATTCATCCTTTTAGTAGCTCTATTCTCATCAATATTACATTCTGCCTGGGAAGCCTGATAATCTTAGAAGCAGATAAAATGATTACTGATGACAGTCAATACAACTTGAAAATATTTCAGCAATGTAAGTAGAAAAAATTCATACAAAACTTATATTGGACATTATTCAAGAGCCATTCAGTACTTGCAAAGCAGAGAAATTTGACAAGCAATAAAACATGATGGCTTCCATATGCCAGCATTTTGACACTTCAAGAGAACTCAAGTTTAGTGAAAGAGTGAAATTTCCTATAGAAAGTATTATTCATGGTATTTTTTTGCATAAGTGGAAATCTAACATAACAAATCTCCCTTTCTGCTCCATCTTAGATTCCGATAAAGTTCAGTCTGCTAGACAAGATTTCCATAGAAATCTTATTTGGTAAGATTCACTTGACTATATTCCAAAAAGTGACTCACATTTTACAAGCAAGTGGCAAAAGCTGAAATGAGTTGACTCTTTCCATCAAAGTCAGCATGAGTCATTCCTTCAGCTTAATGGCTTCCACACTATCCCTGAGTGACAAAACTGAGACTGCAGGTCAAGAAATGACCATTTAATAGTCACAAAGGATGTGTCCAGAGAGCTAGTTCTAGTCTGAAGGAAACGACATGGGACTTGGCTGGTGAAATTAAAAGACATTCAACCACATGGATGGCTAATTTGCTATCTGTTTGCAGCTCACTCCTAGCGTCACATTTGACCCAAACTGTAATGCCAAGGTTAAATAAAAATCAATAAGTTTTTTTTTCACCTTCCATCTCAAAGCACTTAAAATGAGAGCAGCTGAAGGATTAATGGGCTGAGCACAACTGATTGTAAAGATGCCATGATTTGTCTCCTGGTCAGGTACTCCTTTTCTCCGCCCTTTCTCCTTCCCCATGCTCCTGTGGATTTTCCTTTCAAGCCTGAAGACTATTTTATCTCTGTCTTTATACTTCTCTGCTCTCCCTGGGTGTCCTTTCTTCTCAGTGGAACCCCACAGTTACCCAAAGGAGGTTTGGCTTAGCCAGGCCCTTCAAGACACACCCTTCCTCTGCAGCCAGTGCTTGGTCAGGCTCAGCCTTGTCTTGTGTGCATGACCTTCTTGCCTAAAACAGGACAGACTGGTCCACTGCCCAAAAATCACCTTGATGAAAATGACTGAATGGAGAAAGGGTCCATCCTGAAATGCTGAATTTTCTCACGCTTACTCTGAGATGCTAAATGTGCTCAGTTTTTGCTTTTCTGGGGCCTTCTGGAGTTGCAGACATCCTCTTTGCATGTGTCTGCCCACAGGCGCAGACTGGCTTTTAAGTGACTGTGAAGACTATCCCTCCCAAAAGTAGGCTCCTGTCAGAATCCCAGCAGGGAAAGCAAGCTTCCTTACAGAAAAATCACAGCATCTTTTTTTGCCAGTAACATTCAGACACAACTACAATTCACAGACATCATGGAAAAGCACACAAAACTCTCCATTCTCACTGCTATTTGTCCCTGACATTTCCCCCACTTTTCCCGGGTGTCTCTCATGCTTGCACTAATCTCACAATAGTCAGAATTACTGTATGGACAATGACTCAATGGAAGACTCAACTCAGTAAAGTACCAAGGAAAAGAAAACCACAGTGAGATCAAAATCCTTCTTTGTTTCTGGGCTTTGTTTGCCATACTTTGTTTTCTGCGTTCTGCTGTGGCATGTGCCAACAGAAGATTAATCCAGAGTCTCTGGCTGTTTCAGGGAGTGGCCAGAATCCTTCACCTAGCTCAAATCTGCACACCATCTTCAACAACCTTCAGACAAAACAATGAAAGTATCTCTGTACTTGGCACTGGCAAAATATCATGCCATCCATTCTTCTTCATGAAATTCATACAATTTTCACCATTTACGAACTGACAGAATGAAAAAAAAAAAGATGACAAAAAGCCAATTACCTCTACTTCACACGCATATTCTGATCCATCCAGGAGCGTCACTTTGCATTGCATATTTTTCGGTTTCTTGACAATCTTTAGAGGAGACTTGGAAAGTTTGCTAGATGAAGATTTTTGAGAGAGCTTGTCGTCCTCTAGCTGCTGATATTCCAGCTGTTTTGCACTTGCAGCAGCAAACTCCTGTTCTTTCTCTGTGGCCTATAAAGAGAAAGAAAGAAAGATATTTTTTGATAAGATAAACCAATCATGCCCTGCAGTTCACTGTACATGCTGCACCAAAGCATTTAAGTGAGCCTTTTGGGGGCTTGGACAAGAAAGTCCCTGATGCAGGACAGAGTATACTGAAAAGACTTCCCATATTCCTTCTGGCCCTCCCTTCTCCCTCCAAAATGTACAGAACACCCATGAAGGAGGGGCATTCATGAAAGTATTTTAAGGCTTCTACTTTTTCCACAGGTACAAAATCCCACATGGGCTTCTTTTACTGTTTTTTTTTGGTGTTTTTGAAATACTGAGTAATCAGTGAATTCTGTTGATGAACTCCTACATTTTCTTGATACTGCTTTGAAGTCCCGTACCTCTTAAATGATACAATGTTTCCATGGTGGCATACAGAATAGAAGAACTCCATCAAATTTGCACTAATTTGGCTGTCAGTGGGAAAACAGTCCCTGAATGAGGGCACAGATCCCCCCTGAACAGTGTGAATTCATAAGGGGATGCTTACGATCCTGGGAGACTGAAAGGATCCCCAAGCACCCAAGAGAAGGGTTAAGAAAACATGATACAAGTGAGTAAAGTGCAACTTTAACGTGCAACTTTAAATGGACAGGATGAGAGGATAAATTTTGCTCTCTGCTGATGCCCAGTAAGTCTCTCAGCTGGAATGAAGTAGGTGCTATTTGAAAGACAAATATACAGCAGGGAAGAAGGGCAAGAAGCAAATGACCATGGCTGCTTTTGCTCGGGTTTATCTGAGGGTCAGGTCATTTGAAGTTACCGTGATGCAGCACAGCCCACAGTCCTTTCCACAGCACTAGATGAAAGCCAGAAGAGATCTACAGTATTTCACCCTTCCTAGCAACAGCACTGTGCTGCAGTCATTACCCTTCTCATCAGTTATATCCCTGATAGGCTCCAAACAAAACCTCAATAGGAGTGCAGTAATACCTCAGCTAAAGCTTGAGTTAAATAAAAACATCTTTCTGTTATCTCACTACAAAGCAAAAAAACCCAACCTGCTCTGGCTCTGAATTATTTCAGTGTAGTAAGCAACAAGCATTAGTGGAAATAAACTGTAAATTAATCCCGCAAGTCTGTTTCCATTCATTGTATATAATAAAACTTCACAAGAATGGAGCAAATCCATCCAAAGGCTTTAAGCTGCTTTGAGACCAGAACAATGTTGCATCATATAACCTAAAACAACAGTGTACTTCTAAATCGTGGGGTACTGTCCCTGAGTGATTTCATAAAAAGAAGCTTTAAGTTTCTCCTCCGCCTTCTGACAATGGGGGAAAGGACACACTGGAGTTGGCTGTGAACCCTACAGTGTCAGCCCCCAACAAAGCCCAGCAAATTACAGAGAGGTGTGGCAAAGCCTCACAGTCCTCCTTCCCCTCTAAGGAGTACACAGAAATGGCCTCCTGGGCTTTCCTGGATGGGGAAACTGCGAGAAAGAGGGGCTTAAAAGGCAAGAGCTGCTTTCAAAATCTATCACATCCCCAGGGCCGTGAATGTTCTCCCTCAGGAGCAGCCTAACACCAGCCATCTCTTCCTCAGTCTAGCTCCAGCACAAGAGGATTTCCTCCTTCCAGCAGATGGACACCAGCTCTGTGCCTGGATATCAAGGTCCTCACATATCTTGAAAACTGGTGGGAGATAGAGGCACAGTGTATGTAAGTTGATCAGCTGTTTCCTGAGCATTTAACACTCACAGCAGCTGTGATGAAGAGGCAGAGTCCCCCTGGGCTCACAGCAAGGCTTGAGGCCAGCCTGCCTTCTACCACATCTGCAGCCAGCTGGCAAGTGGTCCAGCCTTGTGCAATGAGAAATAAACAACACTGAAGATGCCTCCTGCTTGTGCCTCTGCACAGAGCTGCACTGCTGCTGGTGGGCAGAGGGGCTGCGATGATTTCTGTATGTTTCATCAAAAGAAATCTGCCAGGAAAGGTGTACGTGCACATATGTCAGTAAAAAAAGTAATTCCAGTGATGGGGAAAAAAAGCACTGTCTTACCCAGTGGCTCATTACATTTCTCAAGTGAAAGTTAGACCTGTGCTCCAAAAAAAAAAAACCAAAAAAATAACCAACCAAAATATCCCAGCATGGAACTAATCTCTTCCAAGAAAACAGAAAAGCTGCTTGAGAAAAAAATCCACAACAAGGACACCCATCATCCATTTAAACCTTAGAACCATACCAGCCTGCAAGCAATTTATGTGCATCCCAATGGACTAGTCATTATTTTCCTTCATAAAGACACTCAGTATATCAAGACTACTGCAGAGTTTTGCTTATTTATAAATATTAAAGAATATTATTGAGGTTATTTTGTTATTAAGTTTCCTATTTACATTAAGATCATGGGAATGTGTCTAGGTAAAAAAGGTTTTCCTCTCATTTGTCTGGAGAACAAAACATGCCAAGAACTATTAGAGAAGATTCCCCCAAACTACCCTGACATGTTCAGGCATTGAGGTACTTTCAGACTGTGTTAAGCCTCCTCTTCCTAAAGAAATCTGACATACTGGAATCTAGGAAAAAAAAAAAAAATGGCCAGTGAAAGACCTATGCACACAGAGATTTATTTTGTACTTTGCAAGCATAGCTTTATTTTCTCCTAAATTCTTCTTCCAGGTATTTCTGCATTGTTTCTTTTGTGGTTTCTCTGTTTTTAAAATATTTTTTAAGTGCTGAGGACTAAATTCTAATGCAGCAGAAGTTGCTCCAGGGTTTGCATTTTTTGAGCATAATCTCTCTCATGTATGACACAGTATGTTCAAGCCCTTCTAAAGCTGGACCTCCTCTCAAAGGATGCCTCTGGAGTCATGGGATTCAGCAGTAATGATCTTGGATGCTTTGCAGTTTCTCACTGGGGAACGAAGTGATAGTGCCACACTTGCAAAACACATTAATCCCATTTACTTATGGTAGTTGCTCAGAAACTTTGGTGCCCAACCTTGCTGCCTCCTCTTTTTCGAAGAGACAGGAAGGCAGGCAGAAAGTGAGGTTACATTACTACACCTGATAGGAAGGGCTCATTTCTCTAATACCTGTACATCTCCATATGAAAAGGTTATTCATCTACAATAAAATGTTGCGGGGTTTCATGTGCATAGGACGACAAAGAAAAGTGACTGTCATGGATTGGTAACTTAAATCTTCCTTCCCATGGCTCTCTCATACAAGCAAGAGGAAAAACCCACTCCCTCACTGCAATGATGAACAGCAAGACAGGGAGTAAGATCCTTCAGGTTCTGGCTTTTTAATGACACTATTGCAAACAGCTTTGTCTCTTAGTGCTGCATTTAAGTGCTCCTTTCCTGACATACAGCCACTTAAGCCACCACAAAATACACTGGGCCTATCAGTGCAGTTGGACTTGGCAGTCTGCTTGCACCATGGGCGTTTGGATTCAGTCTGGTAATCCCAGCAGGAAGGTGTCACATATCCCTTTCACTAACCCAGCTCTTCTATCTTGCCTTCTACAGAAGTAATCTCACCGGTGATCTTTGGGAAAAAAGGCACTTCACACCTGTAAACACACTTAGAAAGGTTTGGTGTCTAAATTAATTGGGTTTTGGGTTTTCTGTGTGTCTGTGGTTACTTTGGGGTTGAGCCTATATTGTAGTTTGGGGTTTTTTTGTTGTTGTTGCTGTTGTTTATTTGTTTAAAATTTTTAACATGAAAAGAAACTTGAGGTGGAAAGATTACTGAAGATGTCTGGAAAAACATCTATATAAATAATAATACTTACTCCTAAGACTGATAGAATTACACTTTTAATCAATGACCAGTTTATTCAACACCTATCACCAAGCAGCTTTTCTTCTTTTCCCCAAACTAATTACAGGAAACTTCTGATCTATTTGAGAGATCAAAATTGCTTTGCCAGCACTGTCTACCTCAACCAAGTAAAAGAACAGGAGCACACTTCAAACAGCCAGAATTTTTAAAAGGATGGAGAAGAGGAGGAGCTATGACTGGCTTATTCCACTCTTCAAAGGTAAATGTGATCATATGAGGGTCATAACCTTATAGAGCGATTTGCAGGTACCTCATTAATTGTGTGTCACTTACCCATGATGAAAAATGCCTGTTAATTCTATTGACTGGAAATTATTAACGGAAAGAAGAAAGCAGCTTCTGCAAATTTAATAAGTGCAACAATGAACTAAATGGAAAAGCGCGCAATAGCTCTTCTGAAACCTATTACATGAATAGCTCGAGTAATTGTAACACAGTCATTTCAGACCCACGAGAAACTTAAGGCATCACAGATTCTTCATGGCTCACACATCAGACAAGCAAGCATGAAATCAGTGTTCAGCAGGTGTCAAAAGGAATGAACTCTGAAAACATTTTCAGCTTCATAAAAACTGACACTGTTTACTATCTAATGCAAATGCAAGGTTGAAGATGTTTCCCTCTTAGTTAATGAGACTGCCCTCCTATTTAAGCACTAGGGGCAGAAATAGCTGCCATGAACTTAAAAACATTCTGCACGAGAACTATTTATCTTTAAACGCAAAAGACCAACCAGCCCAGATCTACAGCATCCCATCAAACACCCTTCCATGCGTATCTGGATATATATTTGCACTCCTAACGTGCCAGGCTGGTTATTTCTTGGGAGCAGTAGGTGGGAACACAGCCAGTTGAGTGCAGAGAGCGTGTGTGCATGGGCTGCCTTACCTGCTCCTTTCTCACTGGCGTGCTGTGCGCTGCCACAGCCGAGAACTGCTCGAGCGCGGTTTGCTGCTCTTCACTCGGCGGCTGCTGCTGCGGCTGCTGCTGCTCCTGCTGCTCCTGCGGCTGGGTCTCTGCCGCCCCTTCCTGCGCAGGGCTCTCCTCTTGATCCTGCTCTTTATCCTTGGACTCGGAGTCTGATCCCGATTCTGTAGTCATGGTTGGTTATTCTGCAAGACACGGTGAGCAGACCTACTGAGTACAATCTCATAGCTGTGAATTTGTAAGCCAGGAATACGAAACAAAGAAAGATCAGAAAGTTTTAGTCTTAATATCCTCAGCCTTTAAAACTTAAGTGCCTATCACACTGGCCCAACCAGGATCCCTAGGAAAGCTCCCCTGGTGCAAAAGACCAGGTCTAAATGCATCCATACGCTAGGGAAAAAACATGTTGCCAAAAAATCTCATTCTACAGAGTAATACACAGGCATTATAGGACTTACACGCAAGTTAAATACAGGATACGTACGTCATAATTCATAAAGGGAGAATAACATATTGGGCCTTAAATCTAACAAAACCCAGTGGAGTTTGGGTTTCTAAACCATGTGGAAACTTGAAACACTAAATCTTTTGTCCTTTACATTGAAGTCAACAGGACTTCAGCTCATCAACATCTGCACTTCCTTTTGGAAATGTACTCAAAAACTTTTGATGCTTCTAAGCAACACATTAATAGTTGAACTAGGTGATCTTAGAGGTCTTTTCCAATCTAAATGACTTTATGATTATATACATACTAGAAAGATCTGAAATGGGTCCACCAAAAACAGTAAAACATAAATTTGCCCTTAAACCCAGTTCTGTCCTTCACACTTGAATTCATCTACATTTCTGTAATTTCTAAGTGCTAGAGCATCTAAAAGGAAACATAAAGAGTTCCATTAAGTCATTCTAAGTGTTAGATTTAAAATGAAGGGAATACAACTTTCATTGAATGGGAAAAATCTGTGTTTGTACTTTGTCCAATACTAAATCAAAATAAAAATATTAGCAATATTCACTCAAAATTTTAACTTCTTCCATTAAATAGTTTGGTTGCAAATATGTGGTTTACACCCAATTCTCAAACTAAATACTTGCAAACCCCAACTTTAAAAAAAAAAGTGATTTTTTTTTTATCAAAGCAAGGATTTGAAAAAGCAGACTCTGCATCAGTTCAGCAAAGGGAGTGTGCTTTTATGTTTGTTACTCATATATTCTCAGACCTCACAAACTTATTCCTGAATAGTTTGCTACTAAGCAACTTGAAGGCAAACCAGTCTGCTGCAATCTATTTCTGTTAGTCATCAGGACATGATTTCTTTAACCTGGTAACCATGGCTACTGTGTAATTATAGGTGATTCCACAAAACATACATCTGTTAATTCACCTGCTAGGAAGTCACGATGAACTCCTAGCCTACACTACAATGCTTACTAGCAGGAGCAAATTTATTAGAGAACATAAGAAAAGTACAAACCTTTCTCTTTTTTCTTCACTTAAATGTTTGATAAGCTAAATTGCTTGCAGAAAATGTTTTAAACGAGGCCAATTACTATTTTCAAACTCACTTGTGTATTCTGCACTTTCAAGGTTAAGCTCTCCGGAGCGAAGCAAGTCACAGCATTCAGCCTGTGCTCAGCTCCTGTACTGTGTATGAGGAGGGGGGTGTGTGTTCCCACCCCCTGCCAGCCAAAACAGCACGAGAGAGAGGAATTAGAAAGCATACATGGCAGATTCAGGCCTCAGGACACATTTTCAAGGTACTAACATGTGACATACTTGTTTAGAAACACATCGTAAATTTCTACACTCAAACTGGCATAACTGTATGAAAAAGTACTTTTCGAAATCTGTTATTTAACAAATTGTCTTTAGCATCTACGAAAAGCAATAATTAATTTGGCTCTTAAAATGAGAAAGGCATTTGTTTAATCAAACTTCAGCTGTCCATATCTGAGATGGTCACTTTAAATGCGGAGCAGAAAAACAGACGTTTCAGAGAGGGATTCATCTGACCTATTTTAAATTCCTGCTTTAAGCTGAGATAAATCACATACTAGAGTGACTTCAACGTGAAGGAAGCATAAACAAGTTCCTCCAATGTAGATCATGCAAACTCATCCTCCATATTCAATTCTCCTAAGCCATTCTTTTTTGTATGCTTTAAACATTAAATTGAACACCAATGTTAATCTCTCAGAGTTTTGCTTTACCCATCTGTCAAATTCACATATTCTTCATCTGACACTCATTATATTTGCCTTGCTTTAAAAGCACACAGGTCTAGACAAATGTCTCAAGTTTTCCCTCACCCACCCCCACCCTGCTTTGTAGAAGTGTTTGAGGACATGAAATGCAAATTAATCAAGTAATTATTTCAATAAACTCAAACTACATGCTCAGTCTTCTTTTCCAGAAAATATGAATAAGTTACCAAAACCTAACTTACAGCTACAAAAGTAATTCCTCAAACAATACAAATGAGCACCTATGAGCAACACAAAGAGCGAATGCATACAGCAAGTTGTAATACTTTTTCCCCCCATCTTGATATTACTTAGAAAAGTGTAAATAAAAAGTAACTATCATACTTTCTGTTTAGAAAGAGGTATTATTCTCTATAGGATCAGGTTTCCATCCAATACTTATCAAAAGTCTGTCTTCCTTCAGCTTCAGAGGCATCACCATGCCTCTGAAAGCTCATTTTTGCACCCTGTGTAGCTTCTTTTCTACTGAACATTTGTATCCTGGCTGTTTGCAAGCACAGAAACAGACATTTAAATTAGCCCCATAAACCACAGCTTCATGTAGCATGAGATGTAAACAAGTTTTACTTTCCCTGCCAGTTACAATTTTGAATCTCAGGGTACAACAAATGTGGTTGTCACATTCTTCTGGGACATTCCTGTATGAAGCATAGCCTTACAGCACTGAGCTCCACTCTAGGAGTAACTGGTTTTCTCTCCTGTTCCCTGAATTCTTGCTGGCTTTAAGAGTGCTTTATTAGAAAATTTTGTGTGCTTTATCAAATCTTTCAGTGTAAGAGATTCCCTGGATACGATATTACTATCATTAGTCAGACAGCAGATGGATTTAATTAACCCAAGGTTGCTATTTCCAAATGTCTTTATTTCCCCACGCATGCAACACGTTTAACAACAAATACTGAGAATAAAATACTATTCTTCTCACACCATTCTCTTACAGGTGTAAATAGAAGCAAAGCAAACACATTGCAAATCCCATTTCTTACAAACTCCTCAGATGACAGTATTGTTAAGATTTATCTCCTTCCATCTAGCACAGGTTGAAAATACCTAAATTACAAGGCAGAAAACAACATTCCTCTCTCAGTGCAAACCAATAAGTTGTTTTGCCTTCCTCAGCCAACAGCTGCTTATCCGCATGAACTCTGACAGCATTTCATTTGTTATAAGTAGCACAACAATCCTCCTAGGAAGAGGTAATTTCACTTATTGAAAGAAATAACAGTAATCTTAAGAAATTTACCAACATAAATATTACTCTACCTTTTCTTTGCACGCAGCAAACCTGACAGAATAGCTGGTAGTGCCTAAACATTTATCAAGCACGCAGCTGGCTGAGAATTTCTTATCCTTATTTGATTAGTTTATTTACTATAACTGGCCGTGTATCAAAACCATTACTTCTAAATGAGAATTTCAGCACAGGAAGTAAGAAAACACTGAAGTTCCTTGAACTTTTTCTGTCGCCAGCACAGCCTCCGTATCAAATTCCCCTTTCCAGCAAACAGAAAACAAAGCAATGAAGAGAAACTGGGAGCACTACCTTATACAAATGAGGTAATACTACGCAAGCCAGATGTGCTCTTGGATAGCTACACTTTGGCTTAATAACCCAGTATTCAAAGATTCCAAAAGATTAGCTGAGTCCAAACTTAACACAGGTGCTTCTATTCCTGGATAGTAATAGCATAGATCCTGAGGCGAAAGTACATTTATTTGGTGGCAGAATGAAAATCAGAATGAAAATTAAGTCCTTTGATTAAAGGGAGGGGTGGGGGGGGGAGAGGAAAAGCCCATGACTAGCTTATTTTAACCTACTACTAAAAATGTAAGTTAAAAATATATGTACTTTCAGCAGTGTAAAATAAAAATATCAGTAAAATATTTAAAGGTCAGTGTTTTAGTACTGCTGACAACAGGTAAGCGAGTACAGATATTAATATACTATCAAAGTATTAAAACACAACTTCAAAAATCAACATGGCTTTCTATAGTAATTTTATATATAATGTGGACCAAATCACAGACAATAAATCTTTTCCTACCCTCACACTACTCTAAAACATTACATAAGGATTACAAAACCTGCAAACCACTTATGCAAAACCCCTACATCCTAAAACCTGACACAACACCTAGACCTTCTTTCCTTCAGCTATGAATCTATTGCAGCTTGGGAGATTCCCGTTTCCACTACCAATTACTGGCTGTAGACTTAGAGAATGTAACTTTTCTTCAGAAGGGAACCAAAACCATGTCGTCCTCTGGGTCACCTGGTCCCCTGCAGCAAGTGACAACCCAAAAATACTGTATAAATTTATAAATTCAAAACCTTGACACTCTACCTCTCGTTTTCAGAGCACAGACCTTCTGGGCTGCATCCACAGAGCAATGAAATTCACAGCTAATTGACAGCAGAGCCCACAGTTTAATTAACACTGCAGTCATTAATAAACCTTTATTTATATATAAATACACGCTAGTGAAAATATCTGCTATATTAAGCAAACAGAAGTCACATCAGACAAGAAATTGCAAATTAATTCCGAATAAATTGTGATGTAATGAGAAAACAAAATTGAACCAAGTATAATTAAATGAACTATACATAGCCACTAACTATTTCCTGTAATGTGCGGATTAATGATTTACATTTAAATGCTTCTTTGATCTAATTAATTCTCTTTGTAGAAAGTTCTCCTTTAATTACAGTAATTCTTGAAGATTGTTATAAATCTTTGCAAAGGTCCAAATTTGGAAATTATGTAACAAAATAATGATTCCATACTTCAAAAATAATGTTCTGCATAATGAGAGACATATTTATCCAATAACGATGAGATGCTGATGAGAAGAGCATATGGAGAACAATATTGCTGCAATGAGCAGTGACAGAAATGCCAATATATGTTTCAAGAAAAGAATACACACCAGAACGCCGACTTCTAAGCTTGAAATATAAACTGTTTCCATCAAACTGCCTGAACCTCAGCTCACTTATTCCAGCTGGGTTTCTTTTCAGGAAAAAGATCATTTTCTGTTGATCCTCTTTAATGTGGATGAGTTTCAGCCTCACAAGCAGGAGGCACCCTTGCCACAAACGCCTGGCACAGGGTCCCCAAGAGTTAAAACCAGCTCTTTCTTGACCCATCACCATTGCCAGCAGCAACTGGACGCCTCACAGAGGAGGCAATTCCCTGGCCTTACAGCTACTTCAGCGGACACCAACAAGCCAAAGTGACTGCAGAGATGAGTCCTGAATGAACACAGGTGAGAACAACCCCAAAACGGGCCACTGGATGCCCCCTCCCAACTGCATGCTCCTGTCACCTTTCTTGTGCTGGCACCAGTGTGACTTTGGGGACCTGGTGGCTCTGCTGGGAGGGCTGGATCTCCCCAGGCTGGGGAGGGGGAAGCAAGAGCCCTCCTTTGGGCACTGATGGGTACCCCTATCTGACCTGGCTGCGAGGCTCCAGCCCAGCGACCCTTATGTTTCAATGCACAAGTGCACCGGCTGTGCTGAGAGTTCATTATTGCATCTTAAATGTACACATATAAACACAAACCCATTAGAGTCAGCACATTAAAAAAACAAACAAACAAAAATAAAGTCAAAAAAGAAGTAACAAAAGAGACAAGAGGAAAACCAATGGAGAAAGGTGCTAAGCACCTGGATGAGCTGCCACCGTGCCAGCAGAGAGTGCTCCAGGCTAAATGACTTAACAGATGTGGTGGCAGAGGACATGGGCCCAAGCATAGATGCAGGAGGGAGACTGCAGGGAGGACAGGGAGGTGTTAATCAGCAATAATAAAAAAAGCTGGGTGGAGGTGTTGCAAGATATAACATGATCTAAAATATTTGTTTGGCTTTCTAGGAAGGTGCATGATACAGATTTCTTAAAAGTTTCTTGATGAAGATGAAAGGAAAACCAGAGGCGACTCCTTCCTAAAAAAGGAGTAATGTAATCTGGAGGAGATGGAGAAGGCACCTTAAAACCACCAGACACACCTTTCAAAGGGGACAAAAAGGGAACTGCAGACATGAGTTACCTGTCAGAACCCAAAACTCCCTCATCCCAGGCACACATGCACCCCTTGATAGCACCACCACAAAATGAAAATGAGTGTTTCTGGAGAAACTTCACCTAGCAAGCCTGGGGACAGAAACTGTCAGAAGCTTTGAAAGGATCTGGGAAAGGGAGGGATATATCAAAAAGGGATTGTGCACCAAAGCAGAACCAGGAACACATGACTCAGGGATGAACAGGATGAAAAGGAGAAATGAAGACTAGGATGCCAAGTGACTTAGAATTAAGCAAGAGATGTGGCAAACGATAAGAAGAAAGTCTCTATAAATACATTAGAAGGAAAACCAGGCCTGTTACAAAACATGAGAAAGTTTTTTCTTTATTATTGGGAAATAAATATTATTTTTCTTCATTATCTGGGACCAGATAATGGGGGCATATTTCATCTGACACACAGGATATGCAAGTTCAGGTTGGACGGAGCAAGGGAAAAACAGAACAAAGACATCAGTCAGCCAAGTGGTTTCAAGTCAGCAGGAGCAGTGAAAATGTCCCTAAAGTGCTGGGGAACCACCATCAGTCATCTTTAAACCATTAACCACTGCTATGCAGATGCCAGAGAGGCCAGGTAAAAGAAATTAAAAGACTAAACACAGCACGCAATCTTACAAAGGAAAGTGGGAGCAGAAAAGCCAGTTAAACCAAAGTTACTGCAGCACACCGCTAAAGGATTTCTAATCCTGTAAAAATAATGAGATTAGGAACAAAACACAACAAATGGCCAACATAAATGTATCAAAAAGTCATGTCAAACTAGAGTAAAGCCTCTCTCACTCTCTCTGACAGGGCATCTGTCCCAGCTGATAAAAAGGAAGTAGAGTAGTACAGATGACAGAGCCTATCTTTAGAAAGGCTTTTAAAACAGCCCCACATGACTTTTTCATGAGTGAACTACCGAAATAGCTTATGTTATCACAAAGAAAAAAGGAAGGGCGGGGGGCAGAAAGGTGTACAAGTGATTAATAAAACCCAAACCCTAGCCTACTAGCCTTCAAAGTTATCAGCACCATGATGACAACCTGTGAAAACTTGTTGATTTCAGGAATCACAGCTATATGAGGATCAGTGGAGAGTGCCTGATCCATGCTCAGTATCACACTGCTGAGGTTGCAATACACCACTGGCATCCTCACCTGACTTAGAGAAGAGCAAAGCAGTCAGAAAGAAAACCACATATGTGCTGAATCTGACTACATTCCTGTAAGGGTAATGGCAGCAGCAATGGGGACCTCAGAAGTGAAAAGTGATGAGGAAGATGCGGGTTGGGCAGCAGAAATGAAGCAGCATGACTGTCTGATGAATTTCTGTGGGACATAATGCTGGAGGTGTTCTGCCTTCTGCAGCACCAGGGAGAGGTATACAGCATATTATATTTAAGTTTGAGATTCATATTTTTTTGAAAAATATGCATTAAAGAGTGTCAAGAAGGGAGCAGGAAGAACAATAGAAGCTTTAGAAAGTGTGACCAATGGAAAAACATTTAAGAAGCTGGATGTTTACTCTGGGCAAAGGGAAGAGAAAGAGGGGCTGATAAGAGCCTTGCAATACATTCAAGCTTCTTGCAGACAGAAAGTAATCACATATTTGCTAACAGTAGAGCAAGAACTTGATTGGCATCAAGTGGGATTTGGAGTAGACAGCATATCAACTATAATGACAGTCAAGAAGAGGTTATGTATAGCTGTGTGGTGTCATCATGGGACACTTACGTACTGATAAAAAACCAGCAACAAAATTCTCTGTTTGCAACTTTTTAAAACATAAGATATTAGAGATTTTGTCTATTTTGCTACCCCTTCCACTTGGGTTGACAGCCCTAAATTAACAAAACTAATATACTCGCTTCTGTTTCAGAGCACCTGGAAGCACAAAGTGCCATTTTTATCTCCTGTTTACCTTTAATTTCTATGAGTCAGTGCAATTACCTGGGTCTGTTTTGTTCTCTGGGGGGCTTCACACAGCAATAAAGCCCAGAACCACTGCCATTTCTGCTGCCCCACTTGCATGCAAGGTTTATGAACAGTCTGACCAGGTTCCCTGAAAATACCAGATCACCTTTTGGAGGTCATAACACCAAGAGCTCCCCAAGGCTACCCTAATTTCTGAACAGGAGGAGAAAAATCAGGCCATTATAACATGTTTTGGCTCATTTTCTCCTGTCCTGCTGATCCAAGCAGTTTTTCCTAGGGGCAAACAGGACTTACCAGGGGAAGAAGGGAACTGCATTTTCCCCACTAAATTCTCTGTTCAGGTCTCCAGGCGATGGGTGCAGTTGCTGCTGCTGCACCCTTCCCTGCACCCAGAGTGAGGGCTGGCTCTGCCCCCCTCATCCCCCACTGCCAGGATTCATCCAGCAGCTCCAAAAGCAGGATTGATGACAGCCACTGCCCACCACTCACGCCAGTTCCTGCAGATGGCTCCTGTCTGGAAGAGCTCATGTACACGAGCTGGCAAGCACACACCTCTCTGAGAGCGCTGGGTGTAACTAGAGAAATGCACAATTTAAGCCAAACCAGACAGTTGTTTTTATTCCTTAAAAAAACCCCAAGTGCCGCCACAAAGAAAAGCCAAAAGGTGAAAGCAGAACTCCTGAGAAACACAAACTGCTGCTTACAACAGACCTCAGCAAACCGTCTGCTCATGAAAAAGCATTAATCCACACAAATACTGCATTGCAGGAAGGTAAAGGGGACCAGAAATAACACAAAAATAACTCAGCAAATCTGTATAGTGAGAAACAACAGGGAATTACAGGCAGGAGGCAGATGTGAGGAGGAGGAGAAGGAAATGAAGAAACCCATAATGGAGAATACAGCAACATCCCACAGATGTTGGTCATGAGAGTATTGCATAGAAACACACCCAACTCCAGCCCCCATTTCCACACTTCACTGAAAAAATCCTGGCAGAAAACAAAACCCACAGCAAAACTGCTTGTAGTTTGATTACAACCAATTGATAAATATTTCATTCAGAAACTAAGAAGGCAAGAAACAGCCCTCAATGGCATAGGGTGACTTTCTGCAAACAAGTGACTTTGATTACTTGGGTTACATTTACACGAGGTTTTGACCTTTCTAAATTGCTCTGGAGCCAAATGTTCACATGGGGCTCCCTGTGCACCATTCACTATTTAATGTCACAGAAGCTGAGTGTGCTTCAGGCATCACATCATTAAAGTTCATATTCTCTTATATTGAGCAGAAAATGGAACAATTCAAACTTTAAAAAAAAAAGAAGAAAAAAAAAAGAGTTGCACGGGGTTGCTGACACATGGCAGGTGTGCTACATTATCACACTACCCTCAGGCCAAAATACTGTAACACCTGTGAACAATATTTTTTGTTTCATAGAGTACCTAAATAGACTGTGCTCCAGTGCTCCCAAGCTGGTGACCTGCCTGACCTCAAAGAAAGAAGAGTATCAAGCAGACAAGGTACAAATCAGAGCATCAAGCCCATCTCCTCCAAGGGCTTCTGACTCCCTCTGACCAGACATTTTTCATTCCAGTGATGGAAGAGCGTATGAAGTAAAAGAAAATTTGAACTGTAATTTTAAAATGTCACCTCAACTTTTCTGATTTATGTTGTTAATTAGAATCCAGCCATGAAACCACTGGTTTTTTTGCTTTATTTTACTGAAGAGTGCTTGAAAAAGCCATGAAGAACTGTCTAATAAATTAAGCCCTCCCTGGCTTATTACTTGCAAAAGCAATGTAGCAGTATCATTTTTTTTGTTTGGGTTTGTTTGGATTTTGTTTCAGCGACTGAATATTTCCCCCCCGTTTTTATGGTTTGGAGGGAATTCACTATTACGTTTTTGTAGCCTTTTTTCCAAGTGTGGTTCAGAGATGGAAGAGAGGAAGACAGACCTTTTGCAGCCAGTTGCCTCATGCATCTTTCAGCTGGCCACAGACATTTCCAGTGTCCACCACTATTCTTTCCCAGCAAGACACAAATCAGCACTGTGGCTGCAAGCTCTGCTCCCAGCTCCCAGCCCTGGCAGAGTCACAGGCACTGCTGCCCTCCAGCATGCTCAGCTTCAGCAGGTTTTCCATAAACCTTCCCAGAACTGAGCATTTTAAAAGCAATTTTTTGAGGGTGTCATGAATCATTTCTTCTTGGTGGTAGATGTCTGACCTGGGTCATGCAAGGCAGGATGCCTGAGCAATGGCTTCCCCCATAACATCGCAGAGCAGCGCTCGCTCTACATCACTAGGAGCTCCAGGTGTTCCTCGATGCTGGATTAAAACAACTGAGAAAACTTCAAAAATTCAGGCAGATGCAAAAGGAAGGAAGAAGTCACAGGCTGTGAAAAAAATGCAGAGGAACCACCCTGAATTCATGCTGGGTCCTAGTTAAATTAAGGCAGCTCTGTGTAATGAGAGCCACCATGCTGAGGTCTGGGGACAAATGTGCTCCTACTTAATCTTCCTCTTTTCCTTTTGCTCCCTCCCATCCTAACACTAATTTTACAGCCTGTGTTTCAACTTTTGAAGGTTCTAAATGGGTCTGATGTATTAAGACTTCATGATGGTGAGGCACCACAGTGTTTTTATTATAATAGCTTTTGTTTTTCTGAAATGGATTATTCATTTCATACTTAGATTTTAATCTCCTGGGAATTCATGTCAATTTTGAATATAAAACACATCCTGCAATATCAAGTAAAAGACTTTCCACTATGGAGCACTGCATCAGGAAACCACTGGTTCCCCAAACAAATTAAAATCTTGTGAGCCTAAACAACCAAACCCATGGCATCAGACAGCTAGGTTCTTATACCTAAACTCTTCTGGGATCTCCATGCTCCCCAAAGCTTCAATTACCTGCTACAGATTACAAAAATACTGTTTGACCGGCACCTAGCACCAGCAACTAGCCTGTGTCACATTTGCTCCAGGTTACACTGGCACTGCAAAAACATTCTCCCAGCATCCTCTGAAAATGCAGTTCAACGTTTCCCCCTGCCCTGAAACCCAAATGCACATACCAGCAGTCAGCTCTTACCCCTCACAGACACCAGTTGTAAAATCATGTGTTGGATGCAAACCAAGATCTGAGGACGGTTTGGGAGCAGGGACCTCTAGGAACAAACTGGTCAGAGCAGAAATGCACAAACAAGTATATTTATGGTGGGCCCAGGCATCTGTAGAGTGATCTCACTTAAAATCAGCCAGAAAGGAGGATTCTCTCCCACAGCCAGGCACACTTTGATTAAATGTTTCAGAACCATTTCAGTTGTATGTTTCCAAAGCACGGGAAGATCCTTCACACCTCCCAATGCACACTAGTTAAGTCCTGAGTGCCCTTTGCATGATCAGCTCTGTAAGGAATTAAGAGCAAGCTTTCGGTATCTTCACTTAGCATCCCAGTAAAGCCAAAATCTTCCACCATCTGTGCAGCTATACCAAACCACAAGGATTTGCAGACCAGCATCCAGTAGAGCCTGACAAAGAAAATAGCTATCTTTAAAGAGGCTCTAACCCTTTTTAACTATTAAACCCTGAAATGCTCCACATACAGTTCTACAATAATTACATTATATACTCCTGACCCAGTGTTATACTGGATTATGCTGTCTCTGAAGATGGATGTCACCAGATCTGGCAATTCCTCTGCAATGTGTATGACCTTCTTGGAGTTCAGACACATAGAAACGACAGCAGCTCAGAGAGGACAGAAGGGGTTGAGGCAATTGGGACAGACAGGTGGCCTAAAGTGTCCCCACAAGACAGGGGTAAGTAAAAAAAAAAAAAAAAAAAAAAAAAGAGAGAGGAAGAAGGGGAAAATAAGAAAGCAGAAAGTTGCAGTAATGCAGCTTAATCACAAAAAGAAAAAAAACAAGGAGTAAGAGGGAATGGACAAGCTCTTGCAGGAGAAAGAGGAAGGAAAGCTCTTTCCAACTTTTAAATCACTAGGGTTTCAAAAAAGTAACATAGCATCCAAACCCTACTTTCAGCTGAAGATCAACTGTCCTTACTGATGCTGAGCTTGCAAGGACAGCTTTGTGCCTGAAAACATAAATCTAGGTTACTCAGCAGAGAGTGAGCATTTAAAAGTTAATAAGAAAAAATATATTTTTGTATCAAGTTGATAATTTGAGAGGAGAAGTGAGGGTAATTATGCTAGGTGCTGCAATTCCCAAACTCTGGCACATACTTTTCTTTAAGCATACCTGTGTTAAATGTTTGATGGTGTTTTTAAGGCTACAAACCACTAATTCCATTGCTACAATCTATCTTAATTTAAGGGAGAATACTACAAATCAGAAACAAAGTGAGAGACTTTGATAGGGGTCCCTATTTAGTGTGCAGAGTTTCAAACTTGTCACATGTGCTAATGAGGTAAGTGGCCAAATCAGTGAAACAAGTCCATGAACAGCGGCTTTTGCCATCTTTCCTCCTGATGTTATGCAGAACCCTATGCAAGACTCTCTGGCCAAGTGACAAAACACTACTGTGCATTGTAACTAATGATTATCTTATGCCAATCCATTTTCTTCAGTACCCTTCAGGTCACAGCATGTAAAATTCATTTACATTCCAAGCCATATGCTAGTTTGGGTGGGGAAAAAAGCAAAGGTAACTGGGTAACTGTCTCACTCCTTACTGGAATGATTTGTTCAAGAAGGCACTATCATTTCAAAGTTTAACATATCAAACAACTTTGCTACCTTAATGTACAATTCAACCTTCTCATGAGCTAATAAACATGTAGGAAATACAGTTACTCCCAAGAGCATCATAAATGGTGACTCAACAACCACAAGCTTCTCCTAGAGCTATGTCTGATGCTGGATTAATAACAGTCACATTTCACCTCTCCTTCCCCTCTTCTGTTCACTCTGCAGTCTGTTTTCTGTGGGGACACAAAACTCCATGCCAATATTCACAGGGCTGTTACATCTGAACTAAAAAATGAATGAGGTAATCCACCCACTCCCTGGATGTCATGAATGTTCCAGGGAAGTGGTACCCTGCAGCTGGGCTTCACCCCGTTCTGCTCTCTGTCACCTTCACTATATGCATGTGTCTCACTACAGCTGGGGCCACAGACGCTTCACCCTCAAGGAATCATTGCTTTAAAGGTTTGAAAAGAAGCAAGAAACCAACTAACTCTTCCCCCAGCTCCAGAATGGCATTAATTATCCCTACAGCAACAGCCACATTTTCTTTGAAAGACACAGACATGCAAACACGCCAAAAGCACCACCACAAAACAAGCACATCAGATACATACTGGATCTTAATTAGGGAGCTTGTCTTGCACAGTGACTTCAGTGCTCCATGGCCCCCTTCCCAGCCACCCTTGCCTAAACTCTACCTGACATATATTTATGTCACCTATTACTAAAATCCCACAATGCTGAAGTTTACATGTTCCATTTATTGTAATGGTTCCCTGCTTAGGAAAATTTTCCCAAATGTCTGACCTAATTCTTCCCACTTGAAATGTACTGAGTTCTCCTCACCCTGCAAACAGTGGATGCATAGCATGGCTCTGCAGCTCGCAGACAGCTGCTGTTTGCCCACTCTATCCCCTGCCTCTTCTGGCAACTCCTATTTTTAGTCCCCTCTCAGGCTCTTTCTTCTCTCCTCTGTTCTCTTTGCCACCAGTTCACCTCTTTCCAGAGCAATAGCATCCAAACCCTACTTTCAGCTGAAGATCAACTGTCCTTACTGATGCTGAGCTTGCAAGGACAGCTTTGTGCCTGAAAACAGTACTTCATATTTCCAGCTAGCAAGGAGTTCAATATTCTCACCATATTATGACAATTATCAACTTAGTTTTAACCTTTGATGCATTCATAAACCCACACTGTTTTCTCCACACTCCTGCCTAAGGATCTCCCTAGTGGATAAAAACCACCTTAGCTACATTTTATTCCACAAAAAGTGAGGAAAAAGCTTCACTTGCTAGCTAGATATTACTTTTCTTTTTTTTTTAATTTTATACTTTAAAGTCCCTTCTCTTTCGTTGGGTATCATTCAAAAAAATAAAACATTTATTACCATACAAGATCTAGTTTCAGTGACAGGAGTGCACATGATTTATGTTAGAACAACTGCAGCTCCATGTATCCAAAGTACATTCATGCCACGATACTCTCATATTTATTAAGATATTAGGGAGTAGCAATTGGAAACATTTCCAATTTCACCTATAGTTTCCATTCACTGCTGACGTGCACTCCAGTTCCTTGACAGGTCTTGGGGGCATTAGAAATTGGGCCAGGCTGACCCCCAGCATGTTTGCTGTAATGGTTCCACAGGGGCTGAGAACACCTTCCAAACACGGCAGGAACTCAGCGTTCCTGTCCACTTTCAAGAGCCACAGGGCCATTAAGGCGACCTGAGTGGCATTGCTGCCAGTGTCGTAACTTATTAATAAACAGAGAGCAAGCTCACATCTGCTAGGAAAGGAAAGTCTAGTCTACCTCATTTTATGGTCTCTAGCTGAGTCAAGCACATTAAAATATGTATTACCTCTGTCTACCTGTCACTTCGTGTAACATGCTTAGGTGAACCCATGGCTGCAAGCCAGAGCCCAAACTGCTCCAATGCAAGCAGTGCTTTTGGGGAAAAGTCATTTGCAACAGAAGTGTCAGGTTCCTCTCAGTATGCTGGAAAATGTTTGCCTCAACCCTTCCTGAACCAAAAGTTAAATGGTGAGGAAAGACTGCAATTTCAGGTTAATCTGGGAATCGTAATATGCTCACGAAATGAACTACATGCTCTGCCTCACCAATGAAAAAATAGAAAAATCAGGAGAGAGATCAAGACTGATTCCTTTAAAATGCATTTTAAGAACAGTTTTGATACTGGTTTCTCGAGAGAGGGAGCATAACCCCAGCCTACATTATGCCACCAAGGAGACCTTCTCCTCCTACCTTTGATACAGACAGCAAATGTGCCTTGGGGACATGAAGCCAAGAAAGGGCTGACAGGCCAATATAGGATACTGCCTCATTCCAACCAAGTGGTAGACAATGGCTGGCATTCAGACAGCTGAAAACTTGCAGAGAAGCTAGTCCAAGCTGGTGTAAGTGGATGCAAGTGTGGGCATGGATATTTAGGAGCTCTTAAGAAGAAAAGCAGCTTGCAATATTTCAGGGCGGGGTTCTGAGACTTTCTTTTTTGTGTAATCCATTAGCAGTAAATAAGACCAGGAACATGACAGGGTCATGTGTGCCCAGAACTGCATCTAAGCCTCAGAATTACAGCTGCAATTAATGGGTTTTCCAAGGTGGGGGGGAGGGGTAGGGGAAGGGAGAGGAGGGGAGAAGAATCAACTGGAGAAGAAAAAAGTAAAGCAAAACTAAAACTTGCCAGAAAACCACTGCAGCAGGCAGACTGAGCAAGTTAGAGATTTCTTCTCTTGTTCACATGCAAGCACACAATCAAGGGCACAACTCCCAAAACACATACACATTCGAGGTCTTTCCCTGTTTCACCCCTTTTATAATCTTTTACAGTCTTGTAAAAGTGTGCTGCCTTCAAAAAGACAAGGATTCTTTTTATTTCTTACCATTTCATCTGCAGTTCAGCACATCACTTGACATAACCTCTAGTGACAGAGGTTCAAGTATGCAGCTTCACCATCCCTAAAGTGAGATGCATTTTATTAGGGTTTTTACCCTTTTTCCTCTTCCTCTGCTCACACTTCAGATGACAGGAAATGCCTGCTGTGAATTCTTGTCCAGCATTTTAAATAGCACATGAAGTGCTTTCTGTCCAATGCCAGACAACTTCCCATGGACTGTGAGCTCTCCAAGAACAAGAGGTGTAAATACCTTTGTCCCTCCTCAGTGAGTGGGAAGCAGCTGGGCCAGAGAAGAAGCCCACAACCCCTAGGTGCCACTGCACCCACCCAGCACCTACTCAAGCCAGCAAGGACAGAATATACCATCAGCCCCTTTCATTCAACCACCCAGCTCCAGCTGTAACCAAAACTGGCAAGCACCCAAAAGTTTCCAATTTTTGTTATGAAGATTGTTTTGTTATTTTTCAAGCTCTTGACTGTACCACCCTATAGACCACAGCCATACATTCATTATGGTTCTTTGCATGCAAGTAAGTACAGACAGGTTGAATTTTTTTTGCAACAACCTTGGTGTTGTAACAAACAGAAGTCTCATAGCAGACGGTTTTGCAGCTTATTAAACTAAATACATTTTTGTGCACTGCAAGTTTTAATTGTCAAGGAAGATCATGTACAGCTATAAATCTATGAGACGTATTATAAATAACACATATGCTCAAATTAGTTTAATTTTAATGGAGAAGAAGATTCTCTGAGTTTATTCCTCTAATACTGTGGCCATAGTAGTCTGTAAGGTACAGCAGGTCTACTACTACAGCTGAATAGAAGGCAATTTTAAAACTGACACACAAGAAGGATAAATCCAAACTTCTCTAAGAGTAGAAATACCAACAAGCCACGATTGCACATCTGTTTCAAACACTCTTCATAACAAAAGGGCTGGCTTTTTGGTTTGGGTTTTGTGGGCCGGTTGGGTTTTTTGGGATGCCTTTGGAAGTTTGTTTCTTGGGCTTGTGGGGGGGTTGACATTTTTTTGTGTGTTTTTGTTTTTTTCAAGAGATGGCTTATGTTATCATTCTCTCTCTTCTCAGAGGATGACATCTGGTTACTGCAGAAAGCAGGTTTTTTTGTTAGAAAACAGACTTGATAAGCCATGTATGCACCTAGCAAGTTTAAGTCTGGCACACATCCCTTTAAACTCCTCTTCATTCAAACAAAATTTATATGAAAACCTGTGCCACAGAAGAAAAAAAAATGCTATTTAGCTATTTTCAGAACAGACTGTATGTACTTGAATGAATAAACCTAAACTGAGTACCTAGGAAAATGACAGAACAGGAAGACAGATTCAGCCCTAACACTGTGTTGGCTGTAACCATCCTTGCCCTTTGCACTGTTTCTAACCTCAACAGTGGTGTCCAACCTGTACAACAGGATTTATGGGTACCCTGAGCAGATGCAGACCTATTTCCCAACTTTCAGAAGCAAAATAATTTGGAGTTTCCTTCAAACTGCATGTCTGCAACACAAGATACAACGTGCTAACAACCCCTACACTCAGTGCCATGGGTTTTCTAACTTGTTTTAGTTCACAGGTCTTTGAAGGCACAGGCAGTGTGCTGTTTGGGACAAGAGCGAAGCCAGTGCGAGGCATGTGGATGTCAGGGCCTCAACCCAAGCATTTCATTGTATGGTTCTCCTTCTCTCGGGCCAATTCCACTCTCCTAATGAGGATATGAGTACATGCTTCTCTCCCAGTTTATATTTATCCCTGGCCCAGGTGCTGTTTTCCAACTGCGAACACAAGCTCCCCTGTGCTGAGGACTCGGGAAAAAAAAGTTTTCCCCCCTCCACATGTGCGAGATGGTAAAATGAATGCACACAAACTGGCATCATGTGCCAAGGCATAAAGGTCTGAGGTTTTTTCAAAGCCAGCATATGTTTGTCCCTACACTTATGTTCTATATGTTCTTTGCCTCACTGAAGCCTATAGCAAACAGCTGTCATTAACATTCACCCCTTCTGCTAACACTTTCCTTAATCCCTAACTGACTTCCCTGACTATAATTAAACTTTCCAGCTGCCACACTAAGAGATGGCACCAATATCCATCATTTATTTCTAAGTAGTCCTTAAAAAGCTCTTTTTCCAATTTCCAAGACCATGGACTAGAAAAAAAGCCTCTTACCCTTACAGATTTTTGGTTAAAAACCTTCTATTTGCTTAAAAACTGTCTCATCTTTTACCAGGGAAATTAAAAGGCCAAGCAGTATTATCTTAACAATTAAACTAATGCATTTTTATAGTGCCAATAGCTGGAATGCAAAGAGCTTGAAAAATGATACATACATACATACAAACATGTGTTTACACATTTTGTATGGAAAATACATTAGAAAGAACTGTATAACCAACATCGTTTACAAAGCTGTTTCATTCAAGCCCAAAATTTAAAGAGAAGCCTGAATTAAAATAATGAATAGTCTAATATCTTACTTTAGATTGCAACAGCAAATTGAGGTTATCACTTCAATCTGGAAAATGTGTTTTTCACATTCATGTAAGAGATTACTTGAACAGCAGAGCTGGTTGACAACATTTCCGTCTGGTACTATTCTTGCAGTGTTCAAGAGGACTTGATACTTTATACGAAAATTACTGGCTTCACAATTGAAAAAGGGAGAAGATGTCTGAAGCAAATGCTCTATTTTTTGGTAATGACATAACAAGACCCCGGGGAAGCTGAACAAAGCAGGTAAAGGCAGTGTAACACCCAGTGGACACACAGAGTGGGGTTCAGGAGACTCATTATCCACAAGCCCTTCAAATCCAGTACAAGAAAACCCCCCTCAAACAGTCACAAAATGCTGTTATTTTTGTGAGCCCCAAATGTCTGGGACACCTGCTGAGCCTCTGAGGCCACAAAGTTCCCCCAACCCAAACTTGAAGGTTGGAGAGACATGCACATCATCCTCAGTCCCAGAGCTCTGCAACTCTGCACACCAAAACCCGGGAGCCTGTATCTCCAAGTACTGTTACAGAGCAGGGCAACATCTGCTCGACTGCTGAGGCACAATCTCTGGAAACAGCAAGCAGGCTCCATTCACAGTATGATTGGCAAGTGCCAGCTGGCAATCCTGACAGCCCACAGCCTGTAGCCTGCTGATGAAGACTTAGGGATGTTCAGGATCAGCCACCTCGGTTGGCTCCAACATCTTCAGGAGTCACAGCATGCCTTGGTTTTGCCTTTTGCCTCACGTGGCAGAGTAAAATTGAGTGGCAAGATGCAGCCTTCGTGTTTATGAAACTGCAGGCTGGTTTCATAGGGGATGAGGCTACAACCTTGCTGGAAGCTACCAGCCATTTAAAAACAAAGCGGGGCACCTTCAGGAAAGGAATGCATTGGTTTTCCATGTTATACTACTGCTTGAGGTTAACAATTTAACATTAAGGTTTTAATGGATTTCAATAACTGCGCAGGATTTATCAGCTACCGTAAGGCTATTTTGGTAGGCCACCAGATTCATCATTCAGGTTCTGTCAAGTCTAAAAGTATCACTTCTCAGCAAAGAGATCATGCCAGCTAAGTTCAGAAATTATTTAAGTCTGAAAAGCCATGGCTTGTTCCTAGCAGCAAGGCAAGAAAGGTCAATATTTCAAGTGAAAATGGAAACACTTTCATTTCTCTCTAAACTATAGGTGAAACTTTTCTCCCTCCTTACATTAAACATATAATTTTAAAGATGAATTTTGAAGAGTGCGTGTGACACTCTTAAGCTTCAAATATGTATGTGTTGAGAGGTTAGGAGAACATGAAAACAGTGTTTCATTGAAACCCGTTTGTCATTTTTAATCACAGGATAACTCTAGAAGAGGTGTGACTGATGCAATTTAAATTTTCACCTGACAAACTGAATTATTCATCTTGGTGGCGCCTACGACAAAAGACCAAGCAGAGCAGTCAGTCAGTCACCAGCCCAGGAGCTACTACAGAACATCCTTGAGAAGAGAAAGCCATGTCTTGCAGCACCAAAGGGTGAAGTCCTGCTCCTCACAAGCACAACAGCCAGGAGGGCCCAGGACCTCACCCTTGTCCCCACTGCCACCTCCTACCTTTTGTTTTCCAGCGCAGGGGAGGACCCGTGCAGGCCCACTGATAAGAAATGCTGTGGTTTGCAATGAAGGTGACAGAAATGAAGCTGAGGCCTTTATCTGCACCTGGAAAGGGCAGTGCGTTCTGTACTTGTGGCTCTGACAGGGAGGACTAAGGAGTCTGAGGAGCTTTTTATTTGAAACCGAATGAAAACTTTACCTGTCACTACTTCAGCTTGCCAGTGATGGGACCCAAGGGAATGGCCTGAAGTTGTGCCAAGGTTAGGTATTAGTAAAAGGTTCTTCACTCAGAGGGTGGCTGGGCACTGGATGAGGCTCTCCAGGGAAGTGGTCACAGCACTAAGTCTGGCAGAGTTCAAGGAGCGTTTGGACAATACTCAGGCACATGGTGTGATGATTGGGGTCTCCTGTGCAGGGCCAGGAAATGGACTTGAAGATCCTTGAAGGCTCCTTCCAATTCTGCTTATTTGGTGCGCCTGTGAAATACTCCAAGCTCACACTAAGTTTTCAAGGAACTGCCTTTTTCTGATGGACTGCACTTGTTACCATATGCCTTGTCACCCCAATTCTGGAAGATGCCATGCATTTTTCAGAACTGTTATCTTAACCAATGCCATATGTTATTCTTATGTCCCAATTTTGTACCTCTCTAGCATTAGTGATCAAAAGTTTCCTCACTGTATGTCCTACCAGAGTTGAGAAAGAAATAAAGTTCTAAAACTTTCCACAGAGTTAATAAAATGGGGTTTCCATACATCACAGTCTCAGAATAGTATGTTAAGAGAAGCCTATCCAAGGTCTTAACATGAAGACTAAATGCCAGAGGAAAGCAGGATTCATTGCCTGGAAATGTAAAGATGTTTGGTTTAAACATGAGATTAGTCGAAGAGTGAATTCTGCTCAGCCCACATCTCCAGTATGTTTTTAAGTAGGAAATAATTCTGTTCATTATGTAAACTCTTATTCAGACTCTTGATAATATTTGTGCTGTCCCTTCTAATTTCTGGACAGCTTCTTTCAGGCTCAGCAGCCAACATTTAATTAAGAAATATTTAACAACTAGTGTTTTTAAACAACATCACGTTTGCAGAAATAATTGCATATCACATCTACTTTACAAAATCTAAATACAGCCAGTGGAAACCAGATACAAAACACATGCCTTCAGCTGAGCTAGTTTTGTTTAGAAAATGAACAGACAATGTATTTCCTTGGCTGAGACCTTGATCTGTTTGCCAAATACTGTCCTGCAGAGCTTTTTCTTCTTGCAACAACATTCCAGGCACAGAGGACACTATCAAGGAAACACACTCACAGCTCTGCAGGTTAGGAACAGTGATAACCTTGGCCTGCCTTAAAAGAAAGGTGGCAAAGCATTTTCAGTAAAGTACATAATGTAGTATGTAGTTAATGAGCTGTTTTATCCCTTTATAACTGCTCAGAAGCCAGAGGACGATGGGTATCTTCTTATGCAATTAGAAAGTTCTTAACATTATGTTTTGTTGCCACATCTAGTGCATGCCAGCACTTTTTTACTTAGGGGAAAAAAAAAAATAGCACAGCATTATTTCTTACAAATCTATGGAATATCAAACACTCTTATCAATTTCCACAGACTGGTTAAAAGAAGGAGGCATAACTACACTGACAGTATTCTTCAAAGCAGTGTCATAGGATCAGAAGGTCACAGGGGGCATCTTTTTTCATACCAGCTATTTTGCTTTTAGATAGAAGAAACGCTGGCTAGAGTTAGAAAGGGGTGCTTCAGATGATGGAAAATGGAGGACACAGGGAAACAGGAAAATAAATTGCAATAACCAAACTTCTACTGGGTTGAGGCAAGGTGATTCAGAACAACAAAGGATGGGAAAAATACACTGATCATGTCTGCAAAGCAGATAGGTAAAAACAACATTGGAGCTTGAGAGGGAGGGCATCCAAAGCCAGGTAAAGAGTTTGCTTTGAAAGTGTCTTTTATAGAAGCTGATGGTATCCTTCTGGTCAGTGTAACCATTTTGTCCCCATGGGTAAGCCCAAAACCATGCAGTTCACCCTGAACTGACAAGAGACATTTTATGTCCCTTCCCACAGAACAGCAATGGGAAGTGGGTAAAAATTTAAAAAGGAACTTTTTTTATTCTTCAGCTCTGCATCCTTAATCCAATCACTGTCCCCTAGGGCTGGCTTTACTGTTCTGCATTATCATGTTGGCAGAGAAGCTACATAGAAAAATATTCCTAGCTTATACATGATGCAAGTGTAAGAAAAACAGTTTCAGATTCACACAATGAAGAGTAAGTCAAGAAATCTAAGTCACAGAAGTAGCAGATGAGGACAGAAAACTTCCAAATCATAACTATGGAACTTTGTGTGGTTTAGCTTCAAAAACTGTGGTCAAGGGGTAACAGATCAGAAATAACAACCTTAGCACCAACACTTACAAGTGTAAGGTCGGCTTTCCAAGTATGTTTAGTTCAGCTTTCAAGTAATTTAGTTGTATCAGCATTTCACCGTCACAATAATTGTGTGGCATATTTAGTTTGTGCAAATAAAAGCAGGTACACTGTTTATGCAGACAGAAAGCTGGCTGAAGATATTTAAATATATTGATGAAGGAAGTGGCCGCTGTCTTATCTCCCTATCTTGGAAAACCTGTGAGGGCAGAAGCTTTGTTTGCTGGCTCTGCTTCTCCAACCCAGGCACAAAGGGATTCCTAAGATCACAACAGTGAGACAAATTAGCTATTCCCTATTTTTTGAGAGTGTCATTAAATAGGGTAGCATGAGAAGTGGCTGTGGGTGGTGGGTTTTTGGGTTTTCTTCCAAAATATCTCCTATAGCCCATAGAAGATTAAATGTACAAGTATGAGTAGTGGCACTGAGGGCAGGACTGAACACAGAAAGCAAACCAGTGTCAATACCAGCTCTAAGCTGGCACAGAGCCTGTTCCCAACCTCTGTTTGCTGCACTTAGCACACTACCCCTGCAAGTAACAGATGAAACCCCGACAGCATGCTGGCACAAAATTAAAGGCTCTTCCTAATTGCTGTGCTTCAAACTCCAGTTCTAAGCCTGCTAAGAGAAAGTCTGCAAAACTCTTTAATAAATCATAGAAATCAGAGATGGAAATTAGGTCATGTCACCCACGCCTCTTATCTGCACCGTGAGTTTGTTACCCATACAGTGCTGCCGAGTGCTCTGTCTCGACAACTCCTAAATGATTCAAGTGCTGAGGTTTCTCCCAGTTCCCCAGGCAGGCTGTTACACAGCCCAATGAACATCACCATCCATAGGCTTTTCACTGACCAGCCTCCGTACCAATTTTGCATCTGTCCCATTTTGTTCTGTTCCTATTTATATCTTCCTCCAACTTCCCCCAAATCTGCTCTTGATGCTACCTCAACTACTATCTGGCGAAAATTGTTGCTCAGGAAACGTTCTTCTGCCTCTCCTGTAATACTGCTGTAGTGTGTTGCTATTTTTAGGAGAAAAAAAGGAGGTGGTAAAGGAATGAAAGGCTGCCAGCTCCAGCTGTACAAGAATAATGCTCCAGTACAGTGGAAACTACATTACAGTGTTTCTCTTTAAGCACATATAATTGACCAAAACCTTAGTCTTCTGGAATGATCTAAATGGGAATGACAGAAGAAGTGGAAAAGACAAATTCCAAGGTTAAAAAAAGCCTTGTCATCTCACCTCACCTTTCAACCCCAGAGCTGGGCTCCTCCTTCCAGGGCTGTTCTTAAGATTTTACAACAGCACTTGCCTAGCGAGACACATGGTTAAAGGAGCCACGTACTGCCATTATCCTAGAATAGTTTAGGTTAGAAGGGACCTTAAAACTCACAAAGTTCCAACATCCCTGCCACGAACAGGGACATCTTTCACTAGACCGGGTTGCACAAAGCCTCCTCCAATGTGGCCTTGAACACCTGGCTTTTGGTAATGTTTTCAGGCACATGGTGTGATTCTTGGGGTGTTCTGCATAGGTCCAGGAGTTGGAATTTATCTATCCTTGATAGGACCCTTCCAACTCAGTATACTCTATGATTATATGACTTTCAGGCATGGGGAATCCAGAACTTCTCTAGAAAACCTAGCTATTCCATCTTTTCCTATCACTACATGCTCATGTAAGAAGTCTCTCCATATTTTCTGCAAGCCCCCTTTAACTGAAAAAGCCCCCTTCTCTGCTCCAGTCTGAGCAACCCCAACTCTTTTAGTCTGTCTTCATAGCACAGGTGCTCCAGCCCTCTGATCACATTCGTGGCCCTCCTCTGCCCCAACAGGTCTACTCTTTTCCTGTGCTGGGGACCCACAGGTGGAAGCAATATTCCAGATAATGTCTCATGAGAGCAGAGTAGAGAGAATCACACCCCTCAGCTGGCTGGCTACACTGCTTTTGATGGAGCCCAGGATGCTGTTGGCTTTCTGGGCTGTAAGCATGCCTTGCTGAGTCATGCTGAGCTTCTCTTCCACAAACATCCCCAAGTATTTCTCCTTAGGACCGCTCTCAATCCATCTCTCCACCTATATTTGAGTTTGGGTTTGTCCTGACCCATGTGCAGGGCTTGCACTTAACCTTGCTGAACTTTAAGAGATTCACATAGGCCTACCTCTCAAGCCTGTCAAGGTCCCTCTGAATGCCATCCCCTCCCTCCAGCACATCAGCCACAGCAAACCGCTTGGTGGTGTCAGCAAACTGTGTGATCATTAAACAAAGATAAATTAAGAAACCTGCTTACAAGAAGCCACTGTGCCTTGGGCCAGCCCCTCAAGTGGAAGTGAGTTTTATGCCTGCTTGGAGACAAAGTGACATGCCGACCAAAAAAGCAGCTGCCCATCATTCCCCAACCTCCCTGGTGCCAGATGCCCCACCCAAAGGCCTCTGTGCAACCTGTGCCTGGACTATCAAGACCATCTGGCCAAACTAAAAGACCCTGCTTTCCTGAGCATGCATTTTTATATATCACCCGCTGTCCCTACCTTTATCAAACCTTGTATTTACTGATAGGCAAGGTTAGGAGCCGCTACTAGGAACAAACCAGAGGTATCGGATTTCTTGCTACAAGTAATTCTCACAGGCAAGCAGTGATGTTTCTCTTTGTATATATGCATGTGTCCACGTATGGATTCAAGTGCATCCGTGGGTCACATTCAGCAATCAGACCATGCTGGGAGCAGAGGGGCTAAGCTTTGTCTGCCCCAACAGCTTGCTTTTCAACAGCAGAAATTTAGTTGAAAGAAAAAGCAAAAAATACAGAGCACCTGGTGAAGTAATCATTTCCAGGGTCCTTAGAAAGATTACAGCTTCCTGACCCAAGCTAGGATTTCGCTGGGTCAGATTTTGATACCTCCATCTAAACCAAACTGAGCCTTGCTTCACAGCCAGGCTTACTGATTTCCGTGGGAAGACTGGCAGATTAAGATACTCCCCGACATGAGTCAGGGTGCAAGAACAGGTCTCTCAGTTAGTATAAACATATGTTTCCTAGGTCTGGAAGAGCTGAGTGGTTTTTTTCTGGTTCTTCTTCTGTTCTTCACTGCCTGTTTACATTTTCTGGCTTATTAAGCATGATTTTATTAGCAGCCAGTACGTCCCAGGAAACTGGAGGTGTTACACATAACTGCCCTCAGATTCATAAGGACTAAACAAAGTAGTCTCCCCCACCAGGGAGTCCTCCTGCTCCACTGCTACCAGCAGTGTCAGGTTCCCTGGCTGCCACGAGCAGTGTCACCTCCCGCCACCAGGGAAAGGCTGCTGGTGCACCCCAGCAAGTGGCTGTCTCCCAGGATTTAGTCACCTCCTCCAGGGAGGTGGAGAGCACTGTGACTGAGCCACCACAAGGGATGAAGCTCTGAAGATAAGGAATACAAAGGAATAATCTCAAATGAGGAGGAGGAGGAGAAGCAGAGCAGGTACTTGGCCACTTTCCCAGGTGATGGGAAGAATGGAGAGTGCCAGAAGATTGGGTTCCAGCAGGGATTCCACCAAGGAGCCCAAAGACAGAGGCACCCAGCTAGTGACTGCAGCCAGGGAAAGGGGACTTGCAGGGGGAGTGATAGGCAAGAGCCTGACTGGAAGAGCAGGACACAACTACAGAGCAGAAGGAAAACACAGGCATAAGTGTGCAGCTTGCCCTGGTCTGACATGGGCCAGGTGTTTTCCCTACCTCTCTCACATGAACATCCCACTGTTCATCAACAGGGCTCCAAACAAAAGCCCACCATGATTAGCTGTTGCCACCTGAAATTATTCCCTCACTTGCTACGTGCAGCCCATCTGGGAACAGAATTCAACCCCTGTTTTTGGAAAAAGCAGTAAAAGCCAAGTAATGGGCACATGCTACACCTTGGTAGTCCCAACTCTAACATAGCCCAAAACTAGAATCATCAAACATTCTCTATTCCATTTCTTTTCCCAAGTCTCACCTAACAGAGCAATGCTGTGACTGCTTCCTCCTGTCCCATTTGCCAACAAACATCTGTTTCACACAAATACACAGGTATGTGTGTGTGTATGAGCAGGTATCCAAAACTGTATCCTGCTTTTTTTCTCTTCACATTCCCTTTGCCTTCCTGAAAATATTTTTTTCTATTCACATATGCTTTCCATTTATTTATTCTAGCCCTTTATCCCTGACACATGCTCTGAGTCCCCAGTTTCCACATTCTTCCTTAACCCTCTAAACTGAAAGACTTTTCTCAGTGGGATCAAACATCTGGTTGGTGATCCACATGCGGATTTCAGTACTTCTTTTGTTTCTCAGCTTGCCAACAGATCAGTTTTGATAGACAGTGAAGCCACTGAAAACGATTCTCTGTCTGTGGCACATAAAGTATTTACAAGATCTATAAAGGAAAGGGTAAAAATTGAAGAGGTCTATGTAGAAAAGTTCCACTCCCCCCATTTTTTTTTTGTTCTGTGTACTTTTTAAACTTTCATTTATGTAATACTCTTTCATGTACTGCACCCCATAGGATGCAGATAGATTCATGGTTTGACAGATTATAATCTCATTTTTGCTTTTATCCAGTTTATACAAGAACAGACAGCTCTGCTGATACAAAGACCGAGTAAAATTTAAAAATGTCATTTTCCTCCAGAGACAAAAAGCTGATAATTACTTAAATTGCATTGCATCAATTACTCAGGAAGGGTGCAGGAGATACTGATTTTGCTGTCTATACAGCACACTGTCTCAGATTAACTCAGCTGTCCCAAATAGTGACCCATTTCTGCTTTTCCAGAAGTACTCAGTCCCCAGCAATCCTCCGGAGCTCCCTCTGCACTGATGGTGATGGTGACAACAATTGAAAGTGGCAGGGGAGGGAGCAAAGGGCCTGTAGGTTTTCCCCTACTGAAGCCAAGAAAAGTGCTTATGCTCCTCTTCTCCACTACCTGGGCTGTTCCCTTTAAGGAATGGAGATCTTCCTAAAGAAAACAAGCCTTTCTCTTTGGGTGTTTCAAGCCAGCTACTGAGAGGCAGTGCTATGTGTCCATATACTCATTTAGACTTGGACAATTCCCCAGCTATTATAAATGGAGATTGAAAATTTAGAGAAAGTTGCTATAAAAGCTATATAATCTATCATTCTTCCAATGGTTCATCTCTTGTAAATACTTCCTTTATGCTACTGACTCAAACTGCTTAGTGATACTTATTTAAGTCTAGTTCTGGGTAACACTCTTATACTCTACAACTTTGGTACCATATAAAAACAATCCATCATCCAGAATAAACACTTTTTCTAATTTTTGGCTTAGTTGAGAGCAATCATATTTTTCAGTTATATGCATGCATTTATACTCACTTGATTAGAGAGAAATTTTGTTTGAAAAAAACACTTTGAACATTCAAACACTGCAGTCTAACATATTTCCTGTAAAAATGTGATAAATAAGACACTAAACCACAAAATCCTAGGGCCATGCTATACATATCAAAAAAACCACAATCCTGCAGACTCACAACAGCCCTCCCTGCAAAGACTGACCCTTCGTTTTCAAAGCCCAACATATACTGAACATGCACTGAACACACAGTCTCACCCAAGGATGTATTTTGATGTGACAAAGTCACATAGTTTCACACTTTTGTGTTGAAAATGCTGTAGCTCAAGAGATAAAGCTGATGCTTCATCTCATGAGAGACAAGAGGTCTTTTATAATCACTTATAAATGGTTTGACGTTTTCCCTCAGACAACAAGCAGTCATTTACTGGTACATGAGAGTTCCATGAAACAAGTCTGAATGTCACCCACCGTGAATAACACATTTAACACATTTCAAGAACTTTCTGTTAACTCAAGATCATGCCTGAAATACAAAGAAGAGACATTTTACATATTTGAAGAAAACAACCATGCATAACCCCCATGGAACTCACAACCATACATAAAACAACAAATACAACAAACATAGGTGCGACCACATTGCTGTGGGACAAATCTACTATCACCTACCCCTTCCTGGATTTCAAATAAAAAATCTCTGAATAACAATTCTTTCTCATCAAAGACTAAATATTCAGCAGGTTTCCGCTACAGACAAGAACATATTTCACCCTGATTAAATGAAAAATTACATAAGTTGTAGCTTCACCTTCACTTGCTCCTTCTCGGAAGGCAGAACAAAACCCCAACCCAAACCAGCCCTCTCCAGTTTTGGTGCAGCTCTCCAGCAGTCAGACACAGCCCTACCCAGCGAGGAGCTGCCAAGGCTGAGGCGCAGGGGGAGGCTGGGGATGGGTGCCACACCCTGTGCCCCTCCTCCCCCGCTGCTCCTCCTCAAGGCTAAACCTGCCCACCGCAGCAGCGGGCTCCCATGGGATGAGCTCCTGATGCGCATCCGACCAGCTCCTCGTCCTATGGGGAGAAAAGGCCATCAGCTGCACCACTAACAGAGGGATGCGACTGCAGGCAATTAGTGAGGGGAGAGGCCGGGGCTGTACCGGTCTGATTAAATAGAACCAGTGTATTTTTCATGTTTCCCGATGTGTTTCGTGTTCTCTGCTGCAGCAAGCAGGTCTGCAGTGTGCCAGCAGCTCAAGGAGTCTTCCTGTTCATGCAGCGCCACAAGGAATAAACTTCCAGCAGCTCTTACCCCAATGCAGTGCTCTCAGGCTCTCCTCCCCGATTGCCATGCAGGTCTCATCCTCACACTAGTGCTGAAACTTTCCAACCCAGGGAGACCAGCACAGCAGTATTTGCTCATACTCTATTATGCATGTACACACTCAGAGGTGCAGCAAGACCTGTGAATCTAACATCAGTGATGCAGCATGATGATCTTGACCTTTTAATACTCTATGAAAGGACTCTTCTCCATAGATTTAGTTAAAAAGCATACATTCAGTTGCATCTGACCTTTACTGGTCCAAGCCTTATATAGTTTGCTTATATTCTTATTTTTTTGTGGGATTTAATTATACTTGCTTTCTTTATACAAACCTTTCAGCTTTCTATGGACAGAGACAATTGCTGACAACACTAAAAGTAAAACAAAAAGGTATCATTCAGCTCACCAGGCTGTAAAAGAACAGACGCACATAGGACATACCTAAACCCGAGTTTTTTGGCTTTTTTTTTGTCAAGCAGGCCTCTGACTTGCAATCATTTTGACAGAAAAGACTTCTAACATTGTAAGTAGTTTCCCTTCAACTTGGAAGCAACGTGCACGTTCAGTGGAGGAAATACTTTCCATCTCTGCCTCGAACAGGGGCACACGCCGGAGAACAGTGGTGAGAGTAACAACCGCCTTGACCCAGCGCTTTCCTCCTCCAGCACAGCCCCAAGAGAAATTAAATCAAGACAGCGCAAGGCCGGACGGGGATGCTTTGCTATTGCGGTCACCATAGGAGTGCGAGTTTTTCAGCTTCTCGCTATATGTGATGAAGTTTCTCCTTGGAATGAAAAATGGGACGCCCGAAAAAGACAAAATCCTATTCCACCCACCCGCCCCGGTCCCTCTCTGTCAGCCCAAGGGCGCGGGGCCGCACCCAGGATGCGGGCGCACTAGGGACCCGCTCAGCCCGCACTCGGGTCGCACCCGCGGCTTCTCCACTGCCCTTTCCCCACAGACCTGGCCGGGCACCGACACTTCCACGCCGCGCTCCGCGGGGCCAGGAGTAGGGATGGGGGACAGTGAGTGCTTCCAGCACCTGGGAGCCCGCGCCGGGTCAGGCGGGCAGGGACGCGCGATCCCTCCAGCGCGGGGCGGAGCAGAGCGGAGCGGAGCGGGGCAGCCCGGCCCGGCGGGGCCCCTCGCTGCCGGCCAGGAGGGGGCCGGCTCGGAGCTGCCACTGCAGCGGTCCGGGGCTGCGATGTGCTCCGTGCATAACCACACCCACCGCATTGCAGAAGCCACGGCCCGGGGCGGGGGGGTAGGGGGTAACCCCCCCCATGGCGAGTAGCGCAGCCCCGGCCGGGCCCCTGCACCGCCCAGGGGCTGCGTCCCCCAGGTGAGCGGGGCACTGGGGGAGGCACGGCCCGAGGGGGGCTCGGGGTGCTCCCCACGCCGCCCCCGCCCCCCTCCGCCGCCCACAGAAGTTTCCCACAGAAATGCGTATCGTCCTACAAAAATTAAAATTGCAATCGCCCTCCCACCCTCCGCCCCCCGGCAGAGCTGCGGCGGGAGCGGCCAAGCCCGCCTGTGTCCCCGCAGAGCCCCCGCCGCCCTCCCCGCTCTGCGGGGGACACCGCTCGCTGCCTGCCCCGGCTCCCCCAGGCAGCCTGGCCGCACGCACAGGCCGCTCCCCCCAACTTAAAAATGGCTCCTAAGAATGATGTAAATATATATACACATATATATTTATATATGTCTGCATATACCCGCACACATATATATAAATAAATAGGTATATAGTACAAAAAGGGGGAGATGCAATCTGCCCCCGCCCCCCCGGGCATACCCTCAGCTCCCCGCTGCGGGGAGGACAGCGCAGGCAGCGGGGCCGGAGCGGCGCGGAGGTTCCTCGGCCGTGGAGCGGCGGCGGCGGGCGCGGGGCTGCTCCCGGCGCGGCGGCGGCCACGCGTCAGCAGCGGCAGCGCAGCCCGGCTCTGCCCAGAGCGAGCCTCCGCCGCTCCACAGCAAATCAGGGCTGCCGAGGCTCCTCCGGAGAGAGGGAGGGAAAAAGGAAAGGGAGGGGGGGGAAAAAAAGAGAGGAAAAAAAAAAAAGAACCGCACGCCGGGGAGAGCGGCAAAAGCTGGATGCCGGCAGGTCTGTGGTGGGCAGCCCTGCCGCCTGCTCTCCTCCCTGGGCACAGCATAGAGCCCCCGCCACCCAGCACAGGGATCCCCACCTGTGTCCGGAGGGATCTGGCCGTTTTTTGGCTCAACTAAATGAATCCATCTCTTTAGGGAGATGAGTTTAGCTGCTGCAGCTGCAGGCAAACCCCCGCCATGGGGAAGCTCCCCGTCAACTTAAAAGCAGCAAGCTGTGAGCTGGCAAGGTCTGGCTTTGAATTACACATGGGGATTTTGATGGGGGGTGGGGGGCATGTTATCAGCCTTTTCAATTTTAATTTTCAGTGACAAACTACACGTTCTTAAAATATGAACCGTATTTCCCTCAAGAAGATTGCCAAAATGTAAAGAAAATAAAATACAGGTCCTGTTGCACATCAGCTCCTGGTCCAAAAGGGGTAATGTAAAACTGAAAATGACTTCCAAGTTTGTACCACAACATGCCACATGTCAGAAAGCATCAAAAATTTGTAGTGCATACAAAAGCATTGCACCATTCCAATGTGGTAAATACATAGCTCCTCTTAGAGCACAAAACTGATTTATTTCTCCCCTCTGCACACATAAGAGTGGCTGTTGGGTTTGAGACTCTGCTGCATCACTGTGCTCAAAGGCACTGCTCATTTGCTTCTCTGGGGGACCAGAAGCAGCTGAACTTGCTCTTTTCCAGAGGAGGAAGTGACCACAGTAAAGGCAGTGATTGCTTGGCTGCAGAAGAGTGACTGATCGACAGGGTCTGATGCTGCACCTTCAATCCTGGTACAGCAAAGTGGATAAATGATACTTAATCTCTCTTTAGATAGGGCACTTTGAGAGCTTCCAAAACTTATGAGATCCAAATTATACTCAGGGCAGAGGGAGGGGCAGAGAACAGCTCTTCTAATTAGCAGCATCTCTGAGGGATTTAAGAAGAGAGGAGGTTTTGACAGTGGTCAGAAGCATACCATTTCTCAGATCTGCAAATCTGTGCTGTTCTGTATTTGACGTGGAATCGTAGCCAGACACACACTGCCCTCTTCACCTGCTATGCAAGAGTGCTGTTGAGCAGTTCTGGCACCCCGTAATGTGCCTGAGAAGGAAGGAGCGTTCAAAAGGAAAATGCATGCCATCAACTAAGAGAGGGCATACCTTTGGTCACGCAGTTAAAATAACAAGACTTGTATACTCTTTTCCACCAGGAGCTCTGGAAGGCATCACAAATCACAAGGGAATGGACTTGACAGCTAAGACGCACATTAGAGTTGATTTGAAACAAAACAACAACAACAACAAAAAACAAACAGAAAAAACCCCAAAAAAACCAAAACAAGAGGAAAGTAAGAAAAGGACTGAGTTGATCTGAATCAAATTGAGTCTCTAAAACAAGCTCGGAGACTTGAGAAATATTTGTGAGAAAACAAGCAAGAATTTACCAGCTTGACCCTTGGCAACTCTTGCGCTGCCCATTACAGAGGAAGGTGTTGACATCACTTTTAAGCAGACACATCACACGGGTATTAGTGCTCCCCAGCCACCCATGTTGTCCTTGAGCAGTACTGCAGGCAGATCTGCCCCACAGTTACACTATTCTCTGTGATCCCTTTTGTGGATATTCTGCATACATAATGACATCTTTCATCTGAGGCTCCAGAAGGCTTCCAGCACATTGATTTAACCTCAAAGCATCAAGTGGTATTAACAGGCTGCTCCTACAAACAGGAAATCTTCGCAACAGACTAAAGGCAGCTGCTACCTCTGGGCTACCAATATGGGCCTAAATTTCAGAGCTCTCAACACATAGGGGTTTTTTTAGTTGTTTTTTTTTTTTTATTTACAAGGGTTAATTTCTAATCCCAAAGTGGGTTTGTTGCCCAGCTTGTCATGACTTTTGTCAGAAGGAAGCTCCAAGGAAGTTTAGGTTTCCATGAATCAGCAGTTCTAAATTTTTTTTTTTTTAAATGTTTTTTCTGTCACTAACAGCAAGCCTGAATCCATACTCTTCTTTCACAGGTGGGAAATGTGAATAAACCCCCTGCACTTCACTGGAACTAACGCAGTGTCCACTTACACAAAAGGAAGACACAGGATGACAAGTCCATGTAGCATGAGAAGAGACTACCTCCTGCCTTGCTATGGGACAATAACTTTAGTTTTGCTATTTTTTTTCCTCCTGGAGGTGGTGCTTCAGACCTAGATGTCAGGACCAAATGGTTCCATTTGAGTTCCATTCATCTCAACTCCCAACACATCAGGCTTGCTGCAGCCCAGGGCAGTCCCTTCTCACCTCCACATAAGGCCCTGCTGGCAACAAGTCACACAGCCCCTGCTGCCTGCCATGGAGGAGTCCTGAACTCCTACATTTTGCTTGTTTAAAAACAGCACTGGCTTGGGTGGGATGCAGGATGCCACGTACTGGCAGTCCCTCTGAAAGCACAGCCTTTGAACCCCCTGCTCCCCGCTGCTCTAGACACGAGCTCCCTGCGTGCCACTACCCCCACACCATCTCCTTTCCATTTCAGTGGCTGCAGAACGCCTCTCCCAGCCTGTTCCTGCTACACCATCCCCTCTCCTCTTCTCATATCCAGTTTGGCCCATTCTTCCCCTCTCTCCTTAGCACCATGCCTCTTGGCCAGGGATTTCCCAACATCTATTCCTCCTCAGCCCTTACAGAGGTATGCCTTCATCTTCCCTCCAAAGCAGTATCCTTCCCCTTGTGCCATATACCTTCCCCATATTTTCTCCATTTTCTATATTGAGATGGCAGGACCCAACTGCATGAGCAAGAGTCAGAGTCACTCAGGAGAATGACACATAGCTGAGGAAGGGGGTAAAATAGGTTTAAAGTTCTGCCTTCCATTCTCTTCTCTATCCATCCACCCCTTTTGCTGTTCCAGTTTCTCTCCTTTGGTGAACACTTGTGACTTGCTTGGTAAAGCCCTTCAAAAGGAGGAAGAAAAAGCCAGGGAAGAATAACAGCAAACACAGCCTCTGGCTAGCTGAAAGCAGGTAAATTAGAGCTGGGGAAGGAAAAGGTGCCAACACACACACACACCTCTTCTCCATGGGGTTCCACTCAGAGGAAAACAGTTGTAAGGAAAACAGGCCTGTGCAAAGCATTTGGCCACTATAAGGACCTTTTTTATAGGGGAGAGGAATAGGGAGACACATGGTCTCTGCCAGGAAAAGATGAATAGGCAACCCTGGAAGAACAGGGACAAGGATTATTGCCCAGCTCTGGGAACTGATGCCTAAAACATTCTTGTGATTCCTTAATTGATTGGACATGGCATTCAAAATAGCACACAACAGAAAAGCAAGACACAAAAATGCTATCAAACTCAGCAAAAAGCCATCTCAAGTCCAGCCAGTGATGAATTAGCTGGGCATAGCACTTTGAAAAATGGCAAGTACTATAAAAGTACTAGCATTAATACAGCATTATTAAGAAGATACTTTTTAGCAGACAGGAGCTTGGCACTATCTGTCTAGACGGGCAGATGGGTTTGGAGTCAAACTGATTTTGTTTTTTTCTTTTTTTTTATTATTACCGTATCCACTTCCATTTATTAAAGCAAACCATTCTGTCCATGACTCATGCAACTTAACTCTCTGCATGGCAATGGAACAAAATTCTCATCATTAAGAATGATCACTGTGAACAGATGAAGGTAAGATTTAGAAATCAAACCGTATCTTCTATTTCTGTCTTCACTCACTACAAACATAATGCCAACTAATTGGCCAATATTACCATTGCCTTCAAGTATGTCAGTAGTGAACCTTTAGATGAGATATTGTTTAGTAGAACTCAGTGACACAGCAGGTCAGATTCATTCTTGGCTCTGGTTTATTGACCTCAGTGAAGAGATTTATTTGGTCTGTTATCTGTAATTCTCCCTCTGCCAGTCGCTGCCAAATCCACCTCATTTTAAGACTACTGAAGGAACAATAAGTCAAGTTGGCCCTGGTGCTTTGCAACTAAAATCTGCCTGTAGAAGACTTACTGCAATTAATTCAGCACTGCCTTTTGCCACTGTCATATCTGTGGCTACTTTCTGACTGATAGAATTAACTGGATTACCAAGGATTACCTCCTGCTGCACTTCTCAAGCCCCCACTATGAACCAAAGGTAGCTACATTTTATGGATTCATGATTCTTTGGGATGTACCTGAGGCCATGACCAAAACATACCAGAGTTAGTTTTCAGAGAGGATAATAAACTGAAGCTTTTAATCTCAGTTAAGGTTTTAATTTTTGATTTATTTAATTTATTCATAGTCATTAATAAGGTTTAACTCTACTCTTATTTAATATACACTGACTAGAGGAAGCCGACAACACAATATGCAGTTAGTAAAAATTTATTTTCATTTCAGTAGGGTTCCTGTGTCTTTCTTTTCTGTTGTGTGCTATTTTGAACAGCCCAATAACAAGGAAGGCAAGGATAACTTTCATTTTCCATTGGCAACTCTAGGACGAAAAGATTTCCAGACGGCAACCATCTCTAGGGAGGTCAATAAAACTATTCTCCCTTACTGGGTTGCTTCCTTCATTCTTTTCCATACCATTAAACCCAGTCTTGCATTTTAGTTATAAAACTATTTTTAGCTCTTCTATATCTTTTCCTCTAATTCAGAGAAGGATTTAAGCTGAAGTTTACCTTAAGCATAAACTAGAGTCTCACTGAGTCAAAGAAGAATCAATGCTCATATTTATGGACTACTATCAGAAATAGAAATGCCATCCTAAATCATAACTGCATTCTGCAAATCCCATCTGAGATTTCTCTTCCTCATGACACCTATAATGAAATGACTTGCAGTGGCCAGGTTAATAGGCATAGCCCCCAACTGCTTCTATATAATTTGTCTTCGTTAGCTGCAAGATTTACCAGGGAGGGAAGGCACTTTAATGAGTGCTTGCATAGCACCCAACACAGTTCAATTCTCATCTTAATGAAGGTTAATAGCAATTAAAGGAAGCAGTAGTAGGTTCTTTAAAGTACAATGAATGTTTATGTTTATCATCATACTCAAATGTTATTGGGAAAAGATAAGAAGGCCTGCTCAAAACAGAACACATTTGTCCTTTTTTGTACTACATTTATCCTTTATTGTCTTATATGCTAAGAGGTCCCAGGCTGCTTTCTTCAATGGTTGAAGGATTACTTTAGGCTCAAGGATTCCTTACAATTAAAATATTTCTAACCTGGCATGTCTAAACAAGAACTTTAGGTTTGCTGTCAGGCTCTCTCCGTATTTATTCTCTGAGAGCGACAGAAGAGTATAAAAACCTGGATTGGACAACAATAAGTAAACTCACAGAAAAGAGAAGGGCTCATGTTTTTAATCTATCAAATATACCTCTTGAATAAAACAACAACAAAGCAAAACCCCAATTTATGGACTGTAATTTCTCTGTCTTTAGCTAGAAAAGTGCACAGTTGTTCCCAGTATGCTGCCTTGTCTTGCTCTTACATCTTTCCTTTCTCAAAACATTACAGCAGAAGTGTCTGCTCTTCACAAAACAAGGACCTGGGGCTGTGCCCGGTGGCTCCAAGCCCACCAAGACAGATGTCACCCTTGTCCCTCGCAGCCTGTCCCTGGCCCAGTTTGATACATTCTCCCAGTTAGACATCTGCAATACCAACAGGAAAAACGTCTCCATCAATCCCACGATTTCCCAGTTGTTCCTTCCCACCTCCATCCTGCTCCTGCCCCTTTCACTAAGCCACCACAAATATTTACTAAGGCTGTGGGAGGAAGCAGGCAGGCAAACCTTTTCAAGTTAGAACTGAAAATGGAGGGGAAATAATAAACTTGATCAATTCCTCACTATGATTCCCTGTGAGATCTCATCAATACAAGACTGAGCAGTGGGTGGTGTGGTGTGACATGAGCAGTGAAAATGACAGCAATATCACACCACTGCCTCTGTTGGGGGCTATGCCAACCTGTGCTGGCATCAGATGATGATGTTGGGCATCAGCCTTTATTTCTGTGAGCAACTGGTCAAAATTATACCCCCATCCTTCAGCCCCAGCCTGACTGGGGTTCACAGGGAGCAGCCCACCTCCAGCAAACAGCCTCTGCACACAGCCAGGAGCTCCTCCACCTGACGTTTATAGCTGCTCAGACACTTCCAAAATGCATTAAAACATGATCTGATTCAGATTACAGTTTAAGTCTCACATTCAAGTCATGGGACACTGCCAGTAAAAACGAAGGTAGTGAAGAGACATTCATTCCTTCCTTCTGCTTCAACAGCTTACTCCCTCTGCATCTTGCTCTCACTATCAGTACTCACAGGGAAAAATCAGAGGTTCCTTACCAATCCAAGATTCCTGTGTTTTTCTCTTGGCAAATATAGTGGCATACCTTAGATGCCTTGTGTGCACCCAGGAAATTGTATATCAGGACAGAAAGTAGCAGAGGGTCACACTCCACTCTTTTCCTTCTAACTGAAATGCAGCCAATTGCTAACTGGACACAGACCTGCAAAATAGCCCTGTGATCTCTACCTTGGTATCTCTGAAGGGTAAATCCTCTCAGTAGCATGAAAATGACAGTGGTACAGTCGGGGGGTGGGGAAAGGCAACACCAAAACAAACCATCATCTTCAACTTACAGCTTTAAACTAAAGAAATTTCATTCACCCAAATGACAAATGGTACGTGTCTGTCCCCTAGGCACTGAAAAATAGCTAGAAAGGCATCTCAGCCTCTCACCTTTTGAAAAGCTTTTTACACTTTCCAAATAACAAGTATCATGAACAGCCTCTCACAGTGCAAATGTTTAATTTATCACACATCCCTTGAAACAATAATTTTAGGACTGGGTTTACTTGGTCACCACCAGGCGCTGCTCCCAGTCAGCCTGTGTGCAAACATCTGTCCAGCTGCTCCCACAGAAATGCATGCACAGCCCAGAGTTGCCAAGCAACATCCTCGATACATTAAGCATCAGGCCAGCTCGCCTGCTTTAAAAAAGTTACTCAGAAAAATAGGCTGATAGGAAGGCACAAGCTTACATAAGGATTCTGCATTTAGAAGAAGAGATGCTCTGCTGCTTTCCCAGAAAATTTTTGGGTGCACAATTTGTTCTTCATAGAAAAGTAAATGTAGTAATTTTTTGTCATCCCCTTAAAAAAACAAAACTAAACAAAACAAAAAAAAACCCAAACAATTTGTGTGCTGAACTTTCTAAGGTTTCAAAATTAAAATTGCAACAAATACTCAGGTTGAAAAATCTATTTCCTGGGCAAAACCACACAAAGCACACACTGCCTTTCCATTCCTTATCCAAATCCAGGAATAAGCAAGCATCCCTTCAGTGTACCTGAGGGCTGACACAGTACCGCTGGTGACAATTAAAGTCAAGCACATCAGTGGTTTCAAATACCTAATTAAAATAATGTATTTACAAAGATCCTGTGAACTAAAGAGTTCCAGCTACAGTCTTCTCCACATTTGAACTAATTTTGCTCAAACTTTAGCCAAATTATTTCTAAGGCCCTCTTTAACACACCAATCAGAGCAGCCAAGCATTTGCACTTTTCAGGGTTTTAATGAAGGTCCTCTCTCAAAACAAAGTAACAAGTAGAAAAAGTGGGACTGGAATTTCTGCTTCAAGATAAAATCATGTCAATAGCGTCAGGTGGTCCTCAATTTCCCAACTTGCCTGCTCTACTCTGATGAGACCGTGGTGATGGATTGCATCACTCTGCACTTTGGTATCTTGGCCCATCTGACCAAATTTGCAATTGCCATTGCACCTGTTAACATGTGACATTGAACAGTCCTTTCTCAACTGAAGTAACCAGACCTTGCTGATGTTTGAGGTGCCAGACAAGGGCAATAAGGCTGGAAAAGGAGTATTTCCAGTTTAAGACATTGTTTTCTCCTTACAAGACACGCAGGGTAAGAGATAATGAAACCTGAATATTTTCTCAAAGGAAAAATACAGTGACTTTGATACAAAAAATTACATTTATATGATATGCAGTGCACTTTTGTTGCCTTTGCAATTGCAAGAAAATTCTACAATTCAATTAGTTTGTAATAAAATGTCCCAAACCCCTTCAATTCTGACTTTGTTATTAAGTCTGTTCCTGGAGGTTTGGGCCATTTTACTGCTATTTGTACAGCAGCTAATCTATAGCCTAAGAGTTATTTTTGGCAGAAGAAAGAAGTTACAAAGGAAAACAAGAAAGCCAGATAAATGAACTCATAAAACAGCCTTCAGAGGGTGCAGATTACTTCAATGGGTTTCTCTCTTCCTTTCACATTTTGGAGAGAAAAATTGGGAAAATGAAAATGAAGTATGGGAAAGGTTGCATTCATAAGGTTTTATTTCTGCTCCTTGTTCTCTACACTCCACTGTTACCCCTCCAAGCCCAGTGCTCCGAGCACCCCTCTAGATCTTTCTGCAAGGCAGGAAGAAGCATATGCCCTGGCTGTGTGCATGCTGACAGGCAGCAGTGCTCACGCTGACCGTCTATCACAACATACGCTGTGATTAATCAGACGGGATACCTGCCTGCTAGGGCCTCACAGGGCCGAGCTCACGCCAAAACAAAACACATCCCTTAGAGAGAGAGGAAAGCTTTGCTCCTCTAGACCAACCATCCTAGACCACCAGGGCTACAGCACCACCAGTCTTTATCTGTTGTACCACTGCACAGGGTGGATTTGAATGTGTAGCATCTAAGATGCTGTGGCTGTGTCTTGTGGTGCAGAGCCTCCATGTCTCTGCCTGCACCAGCCACCCTCTGCTTTGCATTAAGCAACACCAAGTCTTGCTTTATTTCCCTTTGTGGGGGATTCTGCCACGCTTTGAAGGAACCTGAAAGTGATTATGCAGACGAATGATGAAACATGAGCTCTTGTTCTCATGTTCCACTCGAGCAAAAAGGCAGGAGATAGAGTGACTTATTCTTGGAGAACTCAGCCTTGAGTATCCGCCACAATTGTGGTGATGCATTTCTTGGGGTGAAAGAGTGCCAAACCCCTTCAGAAAGCAAGATCATTTTTGTGTAGTACTCTCAAATTATCTTCAAAAAGAAAGTGCTCTCATGTCATCAGTGAATTCCTCACTGGTAGGTTTTTGGTTTGTTTTCCTTTCCCCTATTTTTAATGAGTAGCAAATAATAATGAAAATAAAAACAATAATAATATTTTTAAACCCTAACTTTTAATGAACCGTTCTTGGAATAACATGACAAAAGGTCTAGCCTTTGAGAGAAACAAATTTTCTATACTCCACAACATCTATGAAATCAAATACTCTGACATATGTCCACTATGATGATTAAAGTAAAGACTACTTAAGTTAAACTCACCAATGATGAATTTACAAAGTAGAGCAAAATTTTGTTTTTCTGCAATTGACTGTGATCTTGAAATGCACATGAATTATAAGGTCTCTTGCAAAAGCTGCATCATAGATGTGGATATTTTATTCACTTACCCTCTTCAAAGGCTCTTTAAAGCTAAAATTATATTCCCTATAATTTATCAATTTTATTTAGGCTAATCAAATAAAATGTTCACGTTGCAACTTTCCAGACATCCCATTATGTGATGTGTCTAAAGTTTGTATAGAATTCATCAGTCAATGAATGTAGCAAAGCAATGTTCACCAGGCAATTACAGCATCTGAAAAACTGGCCATAAAACAGCAGTTACAATGCATTATGTACATGAAAACTGAGCTATTATGGTAAGATAATGTAGCATGTTACATTTTACTTTCTTATCTTTGAAGTCCTTAATACCCTCAGCTTTACCATGAGTACAGCAACTGCTCTTAACCACTTCTTGTTACCTCTTTCAGTGCCTGAAACCTATAAAACACTTTAATTGTGTAAGGAAAAGTTCAGTTATTTTTGCTTATATACAAAAGAAAAAGAAAGCTATGAAAAATAGAGACATTTTTGAAATGTCTACAGCAGTGTAAGACTTACTAAGTTAAAGAATAAGAAATATTTTCGTTACAATTTACTTAGCCCACAGAAAGCAGTTATAGCTATACTTAGGCATTCACAAATATTTGAGAGCTTTACATATGGAGAACAACCCTGCACAAAAATGCCACATTTGAAGTGGAGTGAAAGACAGAAACAACAGCTACTTGTAACCATGCAGCCAGCGCTGAGCTTGCACAAGCCCAGGGAGTGCCTCCACCTTCTGGAGACCTGCAGTGGGAACTCATCTCCACAACCCCTGCGCTCAGGATCAGGGGAGCTGGAGAGGTGAAGAACACAGCCAGCGTACTGGGTACCTGAGCATGGCCCCAGAGGATGCCAGGATCACATCTCAGGAAGACTATATCTTAAGTACTGGGATGTGACCAACCTGGTTTCTTATGAAGGACCAATTTCTCTGACCTGAGAAAGCTAGTTCTGCGGAATAGATGAGATGAAAATACTAACAAGTGGAGCAGACTAAACCAGCCTGGAATTTTTACCAGAGAAAGTATTTTGAAAGCATTGAAGTTTAGCAATAATATAATTTTCAACTGTACTGTATATTCTCTTGCACAAATTTCTGATGTTCCTATATTTGTTTCTACACCAGGCTCTCTTTATACACATCTATTTTGGGGAAAAAAAATATACCAGGTCTTTTTGATAATTTCAATTCCCTCTTTTTCCTCCCATCCATATCTGTGCATGTTCACTTTGCTTAAGCCTTATGGTTCCAAAGAGCAGTAAAGTAACTCGTGGAAGGTAAGCCGAGTGTTGTAACAGCTACTCAAATGAAAAAATTAAACATGAAAAGGAGAGGTGGTATGAATCATGCTAAGTCATGTGATATTTCTTAAATCACAACAAAGAAAAGTTTTAAAAATGTTTTAGTTAATAGTAGCATTGTATATCTCAGATTCCTTAGTGGACAGCCTGTATTTGGACCTGATCTTATCCAGGCTTCTTGTACCTGAGTAGACCATAATTTTCCTTAATTTTTGTAGTCTTCATTGTACTCTGATGAAGTTTACTTTCTAACATAGAAGAAAATCAAACTAATCATGGCTATGAGAATGAGAAAAAAAACAAACCAAGACATTTTGTCGAAGTGTTCACTATTACACTGAGAATGTATCCACGTGCTCTAACACTTATTATGTTTTCTAGTAAGTAATTTGATGAAGAGCTATCCTCAAGTTATTCTAAGCAATAGAACAGTATTACGAAAAATTTTGCAACTGGAAAAGATGACAAGCACTGGAACAGGCTGTCCAAGGAAGTCGTGGAATCACCATCCCTGCAAGAGTTTAAAAAAGCACATAGACGTAGGACTTAGGGACATGGTTTAGCAGTAGATCTGGTAGAGCTGGATTATTAGCTGGACCTGATGGTCTTAGAGGTGTTTCCCAATCTTAATGAGTCTATGATTTTCAAGTCCAGAATCAGAGCAAGCAATTTTCTTAAACAAACAGGCTTCAAATCTGATTTGAATGCTGCACTGACTCCGAGCACGTTGGTGAGAGGAAAGGAGGGGTCAGACAGAAGCGGCCCTGCTTCCTCCATACCATTTCCTAATGCATACTCTGCTCTCCGGCAGCAGCCAATAGTTATATTGGATTTCACAAGTCAGCTTCTCTGCCTGAACAGTTGGGTTGTTTATAAAATTAAGAATTAATGCAGCATTATAAACCACACAAATAAGCCGCCTCTCTGCTTGTTTGCACATGGGTTACACGTCGGCTGTACTGACAGGCCTTATCTCAACACATTCTTTTCCAACCAAGCCACTGAGAAACAACAGAGACTTTCTAAACCTCTGTTTGAAAATCTTATCACTCACTCAACAACAGCCTTAAACAGGCTGTCAGGAGTACTGCAAATACAGCACAGGTGGAAAAAAGAAATAAAGTCTGTTCTATCCATACTATCTGCCACAGTAGCATTGCATAAGCAAACATGATACTCCTCCCAGCCACAAAAAGGTCTAATCTCAACAGTTCAGTGGGTGAAGCCCTCACCATTGAAAAGGATGGGAAAACACATAATTTTAATGATGCAAGGGTGTCCCTGCCCTGTGCAGTCTGATATTCCTGGTGGCCAGCCCAACAGAATCAACAGAAATACAGTGTCAGAGAGAAATAGTGCATTGTCTGACTGCTCTGTTTCGCAAATGAGACAGATTATAATAGCTGTACAATTTTGACTCAATTCCTTTATTTGTGTTTTATCCAAGAGTAGCAATGCTGTATTTGTAGAGATTTTTTTTTTCTAAATAAATGAAGAGTACATTCAAGAGAAAAAGCTACATCAGGCTTAGCAATGAACTAATTATTACAAAAATATACACTCATCCCAAAAGAATTCTAGCCTGCTATTTCAGCCCATTTGATAATTCAATTCAAATGCAGACAATATTGGAAAATTACACAAACACGCTTGCACGAAAAAAGACAGCAACTGTGTTTAATATGGACAGTTAGTGCAATTACAATAATTTCTCACCCGAGTTATGTGTGCAGTTGATTCTGCGTGCACCTCTCAGTATCAGACCTGCAAGACCCTCCCCCTCTCCTCCCGCAGCACATGAAGGTCAGCTGCTTTTAATGCCGGAAATTTAGTGAAACAGCTTGGTTTGTTATTGCATTGGAACTGGTTTTAGTCAGGGCAGCTCGCAGCTAAATGGCAGGCAGAACAAGAAAATTCAATTAAAATAGCTCTGAGGCAAAAAGGAGACGAGAGTATTAGGAAAATATAAATGGGAATTTAAATGGGTGCTACAAGAGCACGACCAGCCCACATCACAGCCCTGTCTTTCCCTCCTTCATACCCATGTTTTTCTCTAACAGTGAAGAATATTTTTAAATAGGTTGCTCAATTTCACAACTTTATCTTATCTCAGCATGCAGCGAGCAGACAGAGAATAGCCAGGTTTTCACCAATCCTGCCACACCAATCCTCCCCTGCGAAGGAGAACTTTAAAAACACATGGTCTGGATTATCCCTCTTTCCCAAGCTTATTTTTTTCTTCCCCCACCACAGAGAGAAGGCACAGAGAACATCCTTTCTGCACGATGTCTGGCTGAGCACAGGCAGGGCATGAGCTGCCACCAGCCTCTGAGTGAAGAGGAAGGTGCAGTCCTCACAGCTCCAGGACTGCTCTGCCAGGAACTTCAGAAATTAGCCTGAAAATTATTCAGACCAGCAGAAACATTGCCAGTATTCACAGGTTCACAGGAATGGCCACAGAATCCTTTTTTTTTATTTTTTTCTTATTTTAAATCATTGCAAGACATTGGTCAAGGGTAGTATAACATTTTCTTGGGCTCCCAGCTCAGGATGGAAGTAGTTTGGGGCCTATTCTCTAAAGGTTGTTTTAATCTAAAGAGTACTAGAGAAAACTTCACCCATGAACTGTGCAGCCTCTCCAAGAGCCTTCTCTTCTGTACTAAGGCTCATCCATGCCTTGCTTTGCAATTACTTAATGCAATTCCTTCCCTTCATCATTGCTTGTGGCACCACTTTTATTTCCCAGCTGCAGAAAACTATCTAGATAAGGGGGAATCAAACCCTTTTTTAGTCTCACCAGATATCACAGTCCTACATCATACAGAAGAGCAGCAGGAATAAAATTAACACTTTATATTCAACTACTTCTGTGTCTCTCAATCAGAGTATCATTTTTTAATTTTTAAATCAACTGCATATGTATTTGCATAACATCTACCCTAGATCCTAACAAAAATTTGTTTTCAATGGGTCTCTGTTGTGATAATAGCTGTGATGTGCAGCTACATCCTTCTGCACCAGCACTGGATCAGATACCAGGATTCATCCAAATTACCAATTCAGTTCTGTTTTTGTGACTCTGGCACAAGTTTGAAAAAAAAGTCATCAAAGCCATGTTCAAGTAATACACATTAGACAAGTTTAGCCTTAAAGTTTTACTCTTCAGAGCTAACTAAAAACAGGCATTTTCTGAACTAATGTGAGTCAAAGTTGTTTGTTGTTGTTGTTTTGCCATGTTTTTCCTCTTTCTTTTCTTAGCATCAAAGTAACGCATCTTCAAGCACAAATACTTTATTTTCTCAAAACATGGACAAATTTTCCTTGTGGTTTACATGATAGCCTTAATAATCAGAGAACTATTGAACCTGGAATGAAGACAGACCTCAGAGAACAATGAATAAAATATTTTCTGTCCTTCATACCATCTACTACTAGGGCAACCTTCTTTTTAAGAAAGATAAAATCTTTTTCTCCTGCATTTTCTTTTTTTTCCCTCACACCCAATTTATTTCACCGTTTTAATGATCCCTTTCAGATGTCAGTATGAAAACAACTTTTTTTTTCCCCATTGATACACATGAAGCCAGTTTATTAATTCTTCTCCTGTAGCATCTCAGAACTCCAGGCAGTAAAAAGAGCTAAAGCACATTATAACTTTTACACATCAACAACAGGTAACCCTTGCTTTAGAACGCCAGAATTAAGACTAGAAATAGTACTAAAGTGAAATTATTTTGAAACTAAATCTCCTTTTCACAGTGAATCCCAGCAATTTCACATTTCCTACATGTAATTATGTTTATGTTGTGTCTAGAGCAAGTGTAACTTGGCAGGAGTGCAACACTCAGCAGACAGATATGGCAGCGGGAGAAAAGATAGCAACTCTAAAAATAAAGGCTCCAACAGTATCACAAGCAGGAGCCAAAATTCAGAAGAAAAATGTATTCACTATCAGTGAGGTTAAAGAACTGTTGGAAAGCCATGCAGCAGAACAGTCCACTCAGCTTCTGAAAGACAATTTTACCTGTTCTTCAAGCAAATGGGACAGGACAACTCGGACTTCTCCTTTTACATCAGTAATGCTGAGTAATGCAAGCAGACTGAGAAGCTTCAGAGGAATCATTTGGGCCAATGCTTAACAACAACAAAAAATAGACAAAACTAATAGGAACACAATTTTATAGGTAAAATTACCCACCAGAACACATTAGCTTTATATAAGCCAATATTTAGAAATGCCAGACTTAGGATGCCTTTTACTGATGCGTTGTGTTCAACCTTCCTCTTCATTTTTTTTTTTTTTTTTTTTTTTTTGCCAGGAAGGAACTGCTGCCTTATCCAGTGGAAAAGGTAAAGAGTATTTAAGGAATTGAGTCATGAAGACAGAGTTATCAATTTCCTCACCTGCTTTCCTGTGGTGCTTAACACTGATAAACGAGCTCTGCAAGAATAGCCATCAATACTGATAATCACCATCTTTCCAGCCACATTTTCTACACAGGGGACTGACCCACACACATTAACGTCAAAAGCCTCCACCAATTAGGGATGCCCAACTTGTGCCACCCAGGCAACATCATGTACACCACGTGGTATCTTCTAGTACTATCCCAATACTTTTCAGCTGCAGCTCGTCATTTCTGTACTGAGATTCTCAAATCACAGCTCAAATCTCAGAAAGGAGAAAATTCAGATAATTGATAAAGCCTTACTAGGGAACTTCAGGGTAATGGACAGGACTGAATGGATCAGTCCAGTCTAGCCTGATACTTCATCACCCCCATGGCCTTGCTCTATTTATCACAGCTCTTCTGCAAAGAAGAGCAGGAGGCTGGCCAGCTTTTGAGCACACCACCAAACAAGTCCTACCTAGGACAAAGCCAAGATATCACTCTCTAGTCCCTTCCCCTGACTTGTTTCTGTCCTGCTTCCTTCATTTCCCCCACTTTCTGATCTTCATCACACTCTCCACTCTGAGGCTTCCATCCATCCCTAGTTTTACCAACTTGAACTCAAATCCTCATTGCAAATAAACTTTTTGTGCAGCATTTCACTCAGTAAGGCCTTGCCAAAAAGCCATGCAGCCTGCCAAGCTAATAGACTTTGCCTGGTAGCACAAGAACAACAGAACCTTTGAGAAAGAACAGAAAAAGAGTCCTAATACAGGTAAAATAATATATTATCCTTTCATTCCTGAAAACAAGGTTAAGATAATTTTGGCTCGGGAAAAAAAACAAATCCCTTCTCTTTCCCTCCAGGTGAGGCATACACTCCTTTTGGATAAAAGAGTTAGCTGAAATATTTCAAATTAGGAGTAATTATGGGTTAAAAAACACTTTCCATGAGAAACACCTGACTAGGAGTCTGATAAAAAATCAAAAGAGTTCAAAAAGCATAGGATTTGAATTGAATCATCAAATAATTAAGATTGGAAGAGGCCTCAAAATCATTAAGTCCTATCTCCTTGCTGAAAGCAAGGTTAACTTCAAAGATCAGACTGCTCAAGTATTTGTTCTGTCAAGTTCTGAATGTCTTCAAGGATGAAGAGTGAATATTCTCTGGGCAACGTATATTGATGTTTGATCATCTTTACCATGAAATTTGGTTATTTTACAGCTGGCAGGAAATCCTTCAGCTGCTGTACACTTTTAGGTTGAGGCTGATCCACCTTATTTATAAACTGCACTGAAAAATAAGTGATTTATATTAAAAACATTTAAAAATGTATACATTTTTAAATTTTGATTAATTTTTTCTCTGGGATACATAAAGTCACACTTTCCACATCTCTTGGTCCTTCATTTCATTCTTCAGCCTCCTTGCTATCTAGACAATCTTCATTCTAAAAATTAAAGCCTTTCTTCATGGGAGCAGGACCCAAAACTGGGCACAGGACTCCAGATATAACCTGTCTTTTGCTGACTAGGAAGAACTTCTCTTGACATTCTATCTGTGCTCTTTTTTAACCATGAACATGGCTTAATGGAAGACTTGGCAGTATTATGTTTATAGCGGGACTTAATAATCTAAAGGGTCTTTTCCAATGTAAATGATTTTATGGTCTGAGATTCTGTCATTGCCCTTCACTGTTGACTTACATTCAGCTTGTCCACCAAAAGGACTCATAGGTCTTTTCCTGCAGTCCTGCTACTGAGGCAGACACCCCCCAGCCCCTGCATATTCCCTTCTAAGTGCAGTTCTCTGCATTTTTCTTTGCTGAGCTTCACAGGGTTCCCTCTCGGTCCACTAGTGCAGTTTTTTGTGGCTAAAACTCCAGTCCTTTGCATGGCATTGTAACAGTGAATGGGAATCACACTCACCAAGGGAAAAGTCTCTGGAGCATGAAGTCACCTGGCAGGGCTGTTCATCCCCACCTGGATCCTAGCACACCTCTTAACAGCTCGTGAACGAGCCTAGGATTGAGACACTCCTGCTCAGTCAGGGAACCCCTCAGTGCCCACTGCTCCCAAAGGCAGCCCCATTAGTGCAGGGCAAACTCTGCAGGTTCATGAAGCCTTCATTAGAAAAGATCCCCCAAACCACTTCCCACAGAAGGAATAGGATATATTTCTTCCATCATCACTTCTGGATATATTAACTACCCTCATCTGAAGGCAGACAAAAAAATCAACACAAACTAGGAGGTACAGATGTGCAACAAGAAGAAATGATGGATCTTTTGGGGAACAAGATGAAGGATGCAGAATTGACAGGTTTCTTTTTCCCCTCTCTGAGAAGAGCATGAAGCTGATGGATGATTTTTTTAAGGAACATATTGTTAAAAACATTGGCAGCATATTATCAACCTCCAGGGTCTACTTAATAAATTAAAATGTCTGTCTCTGAAAGAATCAAATTAATATTAGAACAAAAGTTGAAGAAAAAGCAGGAAGCTGGAGAAAGGAATAGGTTTAGCTGATTCATCCCCTCTGAGATTCTTGTTTAATTACACTTTGCCTACAATGGAGAATGAATTGTTTCTCAGGTATAAAGTTCATGGAAGATAAATTCATCCATTGCCACTGCAGCAATGTACTGATGGTAAGGTGCTATATTCCTACAATATTTAATTGACCCAGTAAGTGATCTGACTGGCTTCTCCCAAGGTCTAGCATATGGCCCCACACCAAACAATTGATGGTGATCTCAGCTGGGATGTAATCACCTCCCACACCAAGGGCACTGCAGTTGTGCTGCTTGTCTGACAAAATACTTTAGCAGTGTCCCTGCTGTGGCCAGCTTTGTTTCCTCATCATCCTCTGCCCCTTCCCAAACTATTAAAGCACCATGTGCTACATTCCTAGGGGGTTTTTGGTGTGATTGCATTTGGTATCTCGCCCTCTGCTAGAATGGTGAGAGAAAGGCTGCTACAGCAGCACATGAACTTCGTTATTTGTACTTGACACACGTTTCTAATGTGGAACAAAAATGAAAAGTTGCTGTTTGCTAGCAGCTCCACTTGTGGTTACCGGATTGAATGTCAGGGTCAAAAACTAAATGTGAAAAACACAGATCTGATGCTGTCTGTAGGGAGCCAGTTTCTCATCTGTCCCAAGCTGGCACGGCTCCACCTTGGCAGTCTGGCTCCCAGTGTAAATGGGCTACAAACATGGTCTTTGCTTTATCTTCGAGGCTTGGGGTATCTTAAATTTGACAGTCACTGAAAGAAACGTTACTCTGAAGTTTAGAGGCAAATTATTGAACTAACTTGTTAAATTACATTTCATTAGCTGTAGGAGCATTACAATTTCAGCGTTTGTTATCTGAGCCTTCAATCTGGTTTTGTCAAGACTCTTTCACTGCACAATTTTCTAAAGCAAATTATTCTGAAAGGTTGTGCAAATGGCATAAAGAGCAGCAATGGAATAATGACTTTCTAAGCAATAGCCAGGGGTGGTGGGAATTAATTTTTTTAAAATAGCAAAATCATAATTTTCTAAGGCTTCTCAGATCATCAGTTCTCAATGACTTCATATTCTCAACCCAAAGGTGTAAACCCCAAGGAGCATGGCAATGTGAGAGCTTTGTGCTCCTGTTTGTGAGGAGCCTCAGTGAGATGTGATTTGATATGCATCACAGCAAAAGGACTGCCAGCTGCCAGCAGAAAAGGAAAAGAACTGGAAAACAAAGTTTGAATTACTTTTGTAATTCATCAGCTAGGTATTAAGGAAAAGAAAAGAAGAATGACTGATTCAAAGCCTGTAGGGAATTACTAGGTTTAAATTTACCTCTGGAGAGAATGAAATCACATCTGGAGCTTAATAAATTTTTACACTGAAGCAGAGCATATTCATTTGTGAAATCTTAAATAGCATGAAATGATAGACATGTAAAATAAAATTAAAAAAAAACAGATTCCAGTAAAAGATTTTAAAAATAACAGCATTAGGCATCATAAAGACTATGGTCCTGAAAAAAACATTAAAAATTTTAATGTAGTTTATTCACTTCCTAATATTTTTCTGCATGTTCTCACATATGATTATGTTTTGTCTTCTGCTGTACTTGAGATGAGCAGCTCCATGACAGTTTTAAGCTGTAGGTACTAAAACTGGCCGATGAACTTCCAGACCATGCTCTGTGCACAGCCTTGGCATGGGAAGTTTTCAGGAACAAGAAGAAATGCAGCCACCGAATTAACATGTGATATTTTGGATCACATTACTTATTACCAAAGATTAAAAAGATTTGCATTTGCTTTTGGGTATCTTCAGAGAATAATTCAAAGAAACAGGCTCAGGTTTCAAAAGCACTATGCTTAGGGAACCTTATCCAAGAGCTCTTTGCTGCCGCAGTCATATGTGACATCAGAGAAGGTACTGAAGCTTCATCCCTATGAACACCACTCAGAGAACATGCCAAACAACATCCCTACAGCACCCCAAATCCTTCCTGCTTCAGGCTGCTATCACTGCTGAGCTTGGGCACTACCAGAGCACAGTACCGGGGACACAGGGGCTGCGCCAGGATGCTGGCTCACATTAGTTACAAGTATCCTACAGAACCTGACACAAGGTTTTCCACTCCTGAACCTGCAACACATGTGAATGAAATCTGTGTGGAGGCGAAGCATACTCTCAAAAGAGCCAAACCAAATCTCAAAAACCTACCAAGGGCTTTTGTCCTGGCTGATCTGCATTTACCACTCCCATCACCATCACTAAGAGAAGAATGAGGTATTTAGGTAGAATAAAAAGTAATAATAAAAATGAAAACCAAGTCTGAAAACCTTTGTTGTCACTTCTTGCGGAAGCAGAGAGAACCCCTTATTTTCCCACTCTATTTTGAAACTGGTACAAAATGCAGCAAAATAAAGTCCTGCCCAATGATGGAAATTTATGGTGTAAACAAAAAATCTCTGCAAGCACCAGACAGACCATGAGGCACCCACCTACTTCAGGATGCCCAGGAGAAACCCACAGCTGGATTTCACCTCATCTTGGTTTGACCTCATCAAACAAGGACCTCTTCCACTTTTGCAAATGTGTGTTTCTCACAAGTATCATGAGGAAGGTTTTGGTGACAGCAGACAAGAGGCGTCAGGTGAAGAAGCCATGAAATCATGGAAAATACAGTGCATTTAAGGAAGTTAATGTGTCACTCTTGGATTTGGAGCACAGGAGGTTTGTACAGCCACAGCCCAGGCACCTGCTCTCTGCACAGACACCAGCACTGCTATGCCCCACTCCAAAGCAGCTGCTGGATAAACAAAACGAAGCATTCACAGCGTGCAGCCCCAAGGGCTGCCATGCCCTCACAGATATTTCATCTGTGGTTCCTGTCACCAGAGAATGTCTCTGATTCACAGCAGGGAGGCCTCACTGATCAGCCAAAACACTCCTGAGAGAGGGAAAAGAATAATTTTAAGGTAGCATAGCCTAGAAATTTAACACAAGCCTCCTGAGCAGGGTTAAATTCTCCAAGGGGCTGGAGAATTATTTCACCTTGCCAAAACCATCTTTGTTCTCTTGAGTGCTTCCTAACTCACAAAGTGTGTAAAATATTCTAGTCTTATAAGCATGACAGTTCTCTATTAAAAACAAAACCACAGCCCTCACCTTCTTCCCTCCCCCTCAAAATCCCCCAAAACAAATCAAAGCTAAACCCAACCTAGTAAAGAACTCTTCCATAACTGAAAATAGAGATAACCCAACCCATACTCACCAGTGGCACTCACATTGTAAAAAACTCAAAGCACTTTAAATATTTATGCTATAACAATGAAGGTTATAAGCTCAAGGTGATCCCTTTAGACATTTTATTGCCATTCCTTTTAATGTGCTTAGTAAAAATGCCACATGCATTGTATAAGGCAAAAAGTCCAGAAAATTCTACATGCAAGGTGTGAATAAACCAGATCATCTAAGTCATGATAGTGTTTTATAGAGGGGAAAAACATTTGCATATAAGGAAACAAAGTATTTTTACAAAGTACTTGGAAAAAAACTTGCAATAACCAGCTGGCCAGCAACAGAGTTGTTTCAAATTTACTTTTTAGGTTTTCAGCAATATTCACATTCCTATATTGTGAATATGAGAGATGCAGAAACTTGAGAAATAAAAATTATTCACCTCTTAAAATAAACCACAGAAAAAGACCTGCACATAATTCACATTAGTGCATTAGTGTTTTTAAAGTACATTCCTGACATCTCACAATCAATTTTGTCTTATACTCTCACTTCCCTTTCCAAAATTCTCAATACCAGGGACAGAATATGTATCAATATCATGGAAAATACCATTGCAACACTTTCTTTGGAGAAAAAGTAAAATTAAGAAAGCATGTTTAACTTCTTCCCAAAGATTCAAGAGTGCCAGGCAACAAAAAAGCACTCACCAGAGCTGTCAAAGGAGTAGTTTTTGAGGATCTGCACCAAACCTGCAGGAATGCAAGAGCCTTTCCTGCAGCCAGCTGGATGTCAAAGAGTGATGGATTACTTACTCAGCCAAATTACAGGAACAACCAATTTTTAAGTGATTTGTTTGATTATAAATCCTGATTGTGACTCAAAACAACCACCCTTAACATCATCCTGGTACCCCTGTAAGACTTTACTAGGATTTGTATTTCCTTTAGACAAAAAAAACGCAATCAAATCCTCCAGTTGTCCCTGTGTAAAGAGCAGCTGCACTTTGCCAGAACATATTCTGAATCCAAGATTAAACAAGAGCCTATATCCACCCTGACTGACAAAACAGAGTTTCACAACAGAAGTAGAAAGTAGAGAAAAGTCTCCATCTGGGCTGACTCATGGATACTTTTCCTCCACTCGTATGCAATGATATATCCATGTATACATAGCCACAGCACAGTATTGGAGAATATGACATTTTTTATTAGTTCTTAATGTTTTACTATCTGTCCATGCCAAGATAACCACAGATCGTATCTCATCAAATGCATAACGAGCCAAATTATTTTCTACTTCTGTAAATCGGTGAAGGTCCATTGAGCTCATTACAGGAGAGCAATTTACACTTGCAAAAAGACTGGGGGAATGCTTCTAAATGAAGAAAGAGAACAAACCCCTTAATCATAGGAAACCTAATTCAGGAAAAAAATGCACACAGATCACTGCCTTTTCTTTTTTTTTTTTTTTTTTTTTTTTTTAATAGCTGAATAGCTATATTTATACCAAATTTTCACACTCAAGAGTTAAATAGTTTTAGAACAACTTACTGAGCTTCAGAGACTTTGACGACTCTCTGCAGTGCTTGCAGAGTTGAATAAAAGCAGTTTCCTTTCCCTGCAAAGCCACCAACGCCTGGGACTCACTTGGCATTCCTAAAGCATTCCTCCCTCCATCCCTTAGCAATGATAGCCAGGGCCACTGACCACCAGCCACCCTCTCCTCTGCAGCCACCACGGGTGACACTGCCAAATACAATGCAGAAACCTGAGCAGCACCTCTGCTCATGTAATTGATGTAATTGCCAAAGCGTCTGGCAAGCTCTGTGCACGTGTTTTATAAATCTGGGGCAGGGGGAAGGATTCAGGAGTAAGTAAGATACCCTGTTCTCTCTGCTATGCATTGCCTTAAAAAAACTTTAAAAAAAAAAAAAAAAGAAAGAAAGAACACTTTAAAAATCAAAATATCAGTGGACTTTTGCTCTATGAACTGATGATTTGTTTACATTTCCTCTTGGTACATGACAATAGATGTCTTGCTACAGTGTATGCTGGGTAGGAAAACATATTTCAACATGAACTTACAGAAACTGCTTGCAAGTGAACAAATTGATATATCAGAAAATTACTTATTTTTGCACAGTGTATTAATAGCTTTCAAGCATATTAATCTAATGATATCATTTTTACATAGTAAAATGAAGAAGTATTCCTATTAAACTTGATTATTTAGTATACACAGTCTTACATGGAAACTTCCAAACCAGCTTGATAGAAGTCACTTAATTCTAGTACACAGCACGAAGAACAAAAGAACAAACCAAAATGGCTTCAAAAGGTATAATGCACTTCATTTGGCAGAAGAGACATCACACATAAAATATTAAAAATAAATGCTTATACAGCTGCTTTTGATTCCATATGCAGCTCAGAAAAACGCTGAGGAGATGCTGAAGGAAGATATTTAACTAGGGGGAATCTCTTCCAATGGTCCTCTCCGGCAATTGTTATCAAGAGAGAAAATTGTTCTCTGTTGGGCAAGAGGCCGCAGACATTACCCAGGATCCTATGGACCTCTGAGGATGGGATACTTGTAAAACCAAATGTACATTTTGGGGGAATTCTTGGGTTTTGAGTTTGTTTTTAATAATGTGTGCTGGTATGGTGTTTGTCCATCAACCACTGCTGCTCTGACCAATGGGTTGTGTTGAACTGTTACCTTCTGAGACCCACAAAAGAAGACAGGATGTCTCTCAGCTCCATACCAGGTAGAACCTACCCTAAATGGAGAGAAATTTACCTCTCACAAAGTTCTAGCAAAAATAAATAACAATGCTAAAATATTAATAATCATCACCACTGGACTCAACACTGTCCCAGGTGGGGAAAGCATATGGAAGAAGCTGCAAAGTTTGTGCAGGAAAGATCTCTGCTGTATAGAAGAAAGGATAATAGAGTTCTCCATATAAAAGCCCAACTTCCTGCTGGTGGAAGTAAGGATGTTTGGATTTGATTAATAAATGCAAAATGCTTTTCTCTCCTTTACAAGAGCCTGTTAATGGTATATTGCTTTCATTATCAGGAGGAGGTATGTCACTGTAGGAAGAAACAGCAGTTGCATCCAGAAGTTGCTGCTTCAAGGCAGAGATTGCAACTGAGGCGTGGGACTGGAGCCAGATCTGGCTCCTGGGACACAGCAGGGCAGGCAGGAGAAGCCCATGGATGCACATCAAGCCCATAATTAGCAGTCACAGCTTTTCTCTTAGTGACACCACAAAAGGGAGCCTTAAGGAAGATAAAAAGCTTACAAGAGCCATTTATGAACTTGAGATACTGGTCTGAAAACTTGACAGCTGATATAAGTCCTTTTCTGGCTGTATTTTGTACAGAAACCAGGGGTAAAGAAGAACCTAAAGAAAGGAAGCAGGCAAGAGAAGTTGTTTAATAGGTAAAAAGAAGACACATAGAAGATAAGAGGGCTACTTTGCATTTTATCAACTGTCAGTCTGGAAGAAATGTCCAAGTGAAAGCTGAGGTACTGCAGAGAGAGGGAGAAAAGTAACTGGACCATGAACATGAGATGGTGATGGCAGGAAAGAGCTGAGAGAAGGATACTCTTCTGCTGGACTGGCAGAGCTCCAAGCTAAAACCATGATACCAGAGGAGGAGAGAATTAACTTATCCTGAAGAGTCAAAGTGGTGGTACACTATCTGCCACACACGCTCCACAGCACATTTGTGTCATTCCCTCAGTGGGGACATTAAAACCTGGGCTATCTCCTGGCTGCCATTTTACCATGGTTTAGAAAGAAAATCTTGAGAAAGTAAAATCTCCTCGCACAGGACCAAGCAGCAGCGCCTCCTGGGGAAGTGCAAGGGGAGAATGTTTTCACCAGCAGTATTCATTTAATTCACAAGTAGATCTCTATGTTGCTGGCCAAACACAATTCCTAGTTGAAAATATAGTACCCCAAGATGGATGAAAGAAGCATTTATCTAACATGTCGTATGGGAAAAATGAAAACAAAAATAGTTAAGCTACTGGAATTCAGTGCATTCCTATTCAAAACTTCAGAAGATTTGATAGAATAAAAAAAAAAAATTCACAGAATACTTGTGATGAGCAAAAAAACTACTGATTCATTTGTGTCTGACATAAGAACAAATCTAATAGCATTTAAATGAAATAATTACAGTTTCTTCAGGTAAATATGAACATTTGGAAAGTACACATCAGTAGCTAAAATGTTAACTTTATTGCAATGATTTTCTTCTCCCTGTGAGACACTGTGTACGTATCTAAGGTTGGTATCAGACATTAATTATGGGCAGGGAACATTTTGTAGAGGTTTAAAAACAAAAGCTGTCTTTGGTGACCCCTCTAGATAGCAACAGCAAGCCAAATGGCTCCACTTCTGGGACACTTCCAAATCACTTCTCAGCCTATAACTATAAGAAAATGCAAGGCTTTTAAAAGGAAACTAATTTTTCAAAACATTAATGCAGTTCAAAAGATTTGTCCTGGTAAGGGATCCAAACAGAAACAAGCTTTCCAACACTGCTCCTGGGGTCCTGGGCCTTGTGTTTCCATTCTGATCCCAGTCAGAAAGTTTCAGTGGGTCTGCAGCTCTCTGCCTCAGCTTTAGGAGGGCCACAAAAACCAGAGCAGGAGAGAAATGAAAAGAGCTGGTAAATGCGAACACAGCATTTAAATTAGAAAAAGTGGGATACAAGGGAGGAACGGGAAACCATCCAGCCACTTGTGAGTCTGTGCAAAGAGAGTCACCAGCCTCGGCAGCACAGAACCCCACGCAGCTGCGCAGGGCCAGCAAAGGGGTGGTGCAATGGGATGAGGTTGGCAGTGAGGTGGGATCCAAGTGGCACAGGGCCCTGCCAGAGCCAGGAGAGCTTGGTGAGTGGCACCTGGGCTTCCTGCAGCATGACAGGAGGGCATGGAAGCACAGCAAGAGCTGGACTCAGTGGGGAGGCACCAAGCACATAAGCAAGTGGAGCTCAGGAGCACTTAGTCATGAAGCATGGGGAAGATCCAAAGGAGACATCTCTATGCAGTGGGGAGGAAAAAGTGAATCTGAGTGTTGTAACAAAACAACAGGTCAGGTAAAACCACAGCAAGACTTCAAGGGCAAACCCCAACAAGGAGTTGCAGGTGTGCTTTGGGAAGAGGGGCTGCATTTGTCGAAAAAAAAAGTTACAAATTTCTGTCTCATTATTTCCTTTTTCTAATAGTAGAATAGGTGGTTTAAAAATTTTCTTTCCTATTTCAAACAATAAGAATATATTAGCAGCAATATTTTTTCAAGATAGCCTGAGACATAATCAGAGAATCACAGAATGGTTTGGGTTGGAAGGGACCTTAAAGATCATCTACTTTCAACCCTGCCTGCCATGGGCAGCGATACCTTCCACTAGACCAGGTTGCTCAAAATTTTGTCCAACCTGGCCTTGAACACTTTCCAGAGATGGGCCATCAACAGCTTCTCTGGGCAAGCTGTTCCAGTGCTTCAACATTTTCACAGTAAAGAATTTCTTCCTAATAATCCAGGAGTTACAAATTCACATAAGCATGTAGGAGGGCCATTTGACATTGACTCCACTCACATACTCTGTCTTAAGCAAATGCAGAGTATGTGCATGAGCACTGCCTAATTTAATTGTGTGATGGCTTCTGCACCTTCTGCTTCGCTTTCAGGTTGCAATCCCTCTTAATGAACACACCCTTCTCTCACCTACCTTTTTGCCAGCAGGCTTCAAGCAACAGGTTTTTTCCCATTTTTATTTTTTTTAAGTTGGAAATGTTGCAGCAAGCCATTTTATTAATGTACAGAGTAGTACCAGTGTGACATCAGCAACACCAAACTTTATATGTGAAGCAATCGAATTCCTACTACAGCATATATATGAAGTTATCGAACAGGCTGATCTGAGATATAGTGCAGCCATTGAGCTTTCAATGCACATTTCCTTTGTAAAAAAGTTAAAGGACTGTATCCTCTCAAAAATAAAATGACAGATATTAGGACTCAATAGTGGTCAGGAAGAAATGAAGTGATTCCCTCAAAAAAGAAGCCTTTCTTTTCTTAGATCACCATCAGATGATCTAAGAAAAGAAAAGTTTTCTTATGCCTTTTTTCCCCCCAACCATTATCCAGAAAAAAGAAATAGCTGTGTATTTCATAATGGATGTCAAAGTTCTCATTTCCAAATATCCCAGAAGTGATGGTTTATCTTCTGTTCAAAAATAAACACGTGAAATACAGCAGGTAAAATAAGCCCAGCCAGGGAAGCTATGACTCCTGTACAGTTTAGCATTGATTAGCTCCTGGGAGCTCTATAAATACACTTTGGTGACAATACCACCTGAAATATCTCACTTGGTGGCATCATCATTTATCAACACCGTATTTTTCCTGCTCTGATTGAGCTACTTTGCTGTAACAACAAAATTGTTCTTGAAATATTCAAAACTCTGATTATTGCGCTTTTCTGAGAGGAATACTTTTTTTTTTTTTTAATTATTTCTCCTAGAACAGATAACATTTACATTTTTTTCTTTGGGAAAAAAAAAAGATTTGTCTTCATAGCTTCTCTTTGTATTTTGCTTTATTTTATCTTTTTTAACACTGAGCACAGCAAGGAAGAAATATTTGCATGTTAATGAAAATCAAAGCATGAAAACCATAAAATCAAACAAAAAATAAAATCATCTCTGGAATTAATGAAACTACTCCTTTTACAACATTAATCTAACACTTTCTTTTACGCACCAGTTGACTAGCTGTCAACTCTTCCCTTAACCAAAATTATCAAGAGAAACAAATTTTCAGGAATTCAACATTGTATTGTGCATTCAAAAAAAAAAAAAAAAGTTATATTTTTTTTTTTTTAAATATGCTAGGATGTGTATGTTTTAACTGACAAATTTAGAACACATACCAGTTTTTCTAGGAACAAAAACTTTTAGGTATGTGTTGCACCCTTGTAACTTCAGAGAAAAGCAGAAATTTGAGAAGAAGGATAAGACCATTGCAAATGCTATTGCATATTCCAGTTCAATCTAGTTTTATATCGCTATTTACACAGCAATCAGCTCCCAAATAGCTCCAATTAACCTCATGCCTGTTTTTTAATGGAGAATAGCTGCAAACCTGCTTGGGCTTCGAGCAAAACGGGCTTAGCGCAAGGGCAGGCAGTCTGTCATAACAAACCAATAAAACCTGGATTACTTGTAAACTGCAAACTGCACCGCTAGCAGAGCAGCAACTTTTGGCCATTGTATTACAAAGTATCATTTTAGAAGACACTCTGCTTGGATTTTGAAACAAAATAAACCTCAAATGATTTTAATGCTGTGTATTCGGCTTTAAAAATGCTATTTAAGACTAAATATTAAGTTGTGCAACTTCTGCCTTCAGACTGGGCAATTACACTACTTTCCCCTATAAAAAGTGGCTTTAATAACTAAGCTTTTAAATTGTTTTCCCCATAATAAATAAATGACGTTAAAAGGCACTTGTCAGCACTGAAGATCTGGATCCAATCCCAGAGCAGACATTAAGGACATAGATTAGATCAAGCCAACAAAACACTTAAAGCTAAGGTTTTCCCTATTAGCTGTAGCAATTTTTAAATGAGATAGAGTAATATGATTTTAATGCCAGGTGAATGAGATCGGGCAAAGAAGAAATTATGTCAGCGGTAACCGGCAAATTTGTACAAATTTCATGTCTACAAATTAGAGCAAGCTTTCCTTCAGGAATGATTTGTGTCCTATCAGCATAGAAGAAACCAAAAGCAAGACACTTCACAATATCAAACTCATGAGAACAGAGCTACAATACAATGATGTTTGCTATTGTTTCTTATGGGCACACTAAGAAAGAGGATGATAGCATCTCTTTCCCAACTAAAAAGAAAATTTAATGATAAAAGCAATGGTTTAGGTCATGAAAACAATCCTCTCAGTCTCAGGACAGTAAAGCTGCCTTCCCTATTTCTCTTCCTTCAGTTTAAATTAATGTCCTTTTAGCAGCACATTTCTGGCTCATAAATTTCCCATGTCACATGCTACCATGGCACAGACCCAAGAGGTTGTGCAGCTACCAAAGACACCAATCCCCAGCAGAGCAAGAAAGGAGTTCAAGTCAGGTAACCAAAATCAATGCAAAACTCTAGGTGCTAGCTGGGTCCAGCTCCCAGGCCAGCAGGCTCAAGTTTGTGTGGGTAAAAGGGATGAGAGGTGAACATACATCTACTGTGACCTAGGTGCTGTGCCCACCACGCTGAGGAACATAAACAGGCAGGACCTGATCACACCACAGTCTGAAATGCTGATTGCAGAATGGTTTATGTTGGAAAAGACCATTGAGTCCAACTGCTAACCTACTGCTGCCAAACCCTCTGCTAAACCACATCCCTAAGTGCCACATCTACACACCTTAAAAATAACTCTGCTCTAAATAAAGGATCTTAGCACTCTTAATCTGGTTAATTGACGTATTTGTGTATTCTCTCTCTCTCAAAATACACTACCCAACCCATCAATTAGCTGATGCCAACTGTCTACCCCTACCATTTACTTCCACAGTGTACGGCATATTTGTTACCTCTACCTTAAAAAAGAGCAGGTAGATGACAAAGTATTTTATTCCATAATTTTACTGGGAGATACCAAGTCTAAAATAGTTAAGTCGTCTTAATAGTCACACACTTTCTCCTCCTCCTCCCCCCAGCCCTTTTATTTATAGCTTTCTTTTTCTTTCAGGTTAAATAGGTTAGGAATAATTACATCATCTTCATGACCTGCAGTACTTGAAACTATGAATTATTTCTGCTCTTTTCCACTCCATCTCTATTTTAACACTTTACTTCTGTACCAGTGCAACAGGAATGATCAGAAAGCTCCATACCTGATTTTCATGCACCAGAACCACCTTTCCCACCTCATGTTCTCAAGACTTTGCTTTTGTTTTCAACTCCTCTCACAGACTCTGCAACAGCTCTCCAAGTAAAGCAGAGCATCTCTCTTCTAGATTACCCTCAGTTTTGCCATTTTGCAGAGCAGAGGGACTATCTGGCATTTGCTTTGTTCCTTTGGCCTCTTTTATACTCAGCAGAGGGACCTGGTGGATGCAGCAACACTTACAAGCTTCCCCTGGTGCCACCACCATGTTGCCTGCTGCTCAGTGTCATGACTAAATCCAGCCCTTCTGAGGTTTTTCCCTCCTCCACAGAACTTTACCATATACTATCTTGGACCCAGCCAGAAAGTACTGGTGCAGTTGTGCCATGAGGCCACATTGAGGGACAAGGACAACTATTCTGGGACCTTCTCTCCCCTGCCAGCAGCAAACCATCTCCCCTGGCCATGAGAAACCACCACTGTGATCCCAGCAGTGCCGGACATGACAAGCTGAGGTTCACTGCTCACCTCTCAGAGATCCCAAGCAACAGTGTGAGTGAAGTGTCCCACCCTGTTACCTGGTGGGTGACAACAAAAGCCACCTGTAGGACCTTCATGGTCAATTTTAGCCTCAGGTCGAAGTCATGCAAAGGACATTTCTGGGTGGTGCAGTGTTTTAGTTGATGACAACTAAAAAAAACAAAATACTGCCTTGCTCGTTTGGCCTGCAATCTTTACATTTTAAAGCTACACAGACAGTTTAGATTTGGCCCAGATTTCATTATGCTTAAAGCAACAAAGCAATTTAAGGAAAACACATATTTCCAACATTTGTTTATATATTGAATTATAACCACAGCTTCTACATAGGTAACTAATAAACACAAAATCCACAAAATATGTAGTGATCTACATACTACCATAAGACCCAGAAGCCTCAAGTGACACAGACATGTTGCTTTCATTGTCCTTCACTTCTAGAAGTGTGAAATTAAGTAACATGGAAAATGAAACTGAATTTAACAATGTGGTATTTTATATTTTTCGAAAATTCAACAGAAAGAAATGTTGATTTGCTACAGAAGACAGCATTTAATAGTAAAATATATCCAGGTGTCTACTCCAATGTCATCATTTGTGAGGCCGAGAGACCAAGTTTACACCTACAGGGGAAGTTTAGAGGTTGCCAAGTACACCAGTGTCAAAAGCTTAAAAAAAAAAAAAAAAGCAACAAAAGCAACAACAACAACAACAAATTATGAATGGTCAAGAAAGTGTGAGTATGTATATCTACTTAAGTCCCACCCCATAACTTCTGGCTGCCTTCCTTAGCCAAGTGAAACCCGCACAGGCCAACACTGGAAGGCTCCAGGGCTTGGCAGTGGTGCCCCATGCCCAGGGGTTTCACCACCCACATCCCATTTCCATGGCTGTCCTCCTCAGCCATGGCTCCTAATCCTTTCCCCAACACTGCAGCCACATGGGCGGCACCCCACCACAACAGCTCCCCATTTTCACATGGCCAAGGTACCACCACCTCCCCACTCCCTCCTGGCACCAGATGTTTCCTGTTAACCTTGTCCACACTCAGCTCCCAAGTATCAACTGGAAAGCTCAGACCCCAAATATTTTACAGATGTAACAACAACAGGCTCTTTGCCAGTGACTCAGGCCTGGATCCCAGCCCTTGCTCCGCGCTTCTCAGGCAACTGGCAGAAAATGAGCCAAGAGCTGTCTGGGGATTTGCGTGGGGGATCTCCTCCACGTCACAAGGGCAGGCAGCTCTGCAGCCCTCAACATAATCAATGTGAGGGCAACACTCACAACCCCACCGTGTCTTTGGGCAATGGCAGAGGCCTGCAACACCCCCATGCAGGCTGGTGGCTCAGGCATGCATCACTCTCAGCCCAGCCATGGTGCCCACCTGCCTCTTCCCCCATCAGTCTCAAAGTGCTACAAAGTGCCAGACTGCTCAGCTTGTTTAAGTGGCCCCAAATGTCCCTTTAAGGAGAGGGAAAAATCACTACTGGACAAAACCCCATTGTACTAACAAATATACAGTCCTCAGACAGCCCAGGTTTTCTTCTCTGCAGGTTTGCTGTTGTGCCCTCCTGACCAAGATTCTGAGTTCCTGCTTCTTCAGTATGGAGTGTAGCAAATAAATCTGCATTTAGTCTTAAGTATTTAAATCAAGTTGTTGCAGTTTCAAAAAAAAAAAAATTTTATTGGTGTTTCTTGTCTCTGTTTCACAGCACTTATTATCAGGGCACTGGAGACATGATAGATTAACTATCAAATAGTATTCTATTTTAGTTAAAAATAGTTCAGAATGCAATATCCTTTTTAATAAAAAAAAATTAAGTAGCATTTGAGAGAAGATTAAATATTACAAAAACTGAAATACTGAGAAAATTATAAAAATAAAGCTTGGAATCCCACATGCTTCTTTACAGAAGCATTGCATATTGAAAAATATCCTGTTGACTGGATATTAATACCCAACACATATTTCAAAATTCATTACTTTGTAAAAGAACCCCACAATTAGTTTTCTAATTTTGATTTTAATAGACAAACAGGCTGGTTTCCAACATGCCACATCAAACACTGAGAGGAGCTAATCACAAAATATTTCAGGATCACATCATTGCCATGCTTGTTTAATTTCTTTTTATCCATGTGCTATTTCATATAATAATTATTTTAGCTTCATGTGCACATGTAAAACAGATGCAGTGCTTCAGGTTGCCATTCCCATACTGACTGCCTTGGAAAAAGTCTCACTCTAGACAATCATCAGCAAAAGCAATGCCTATCACAATTCCTCCTCTGTGTCCTTTATCCACACTGCAAGGGCATTTAAGAAAAGGAACTGAAGTCTAATCTTTAAATTAAACACTAGATGGAGCCCACTTCCCAAGACTGAAAAATGAAAGCTCTCCTTGCAGCAAACTCTTACTGCCTATTGCAATATCTGGTCATGCATAAACATGACAGGACTCAAACAGCTGCAGTGACTGTCCTTAACGCAAAAAGATATACTGTCCAGCAACCATATCTCTGCATAAATGGAGAGTCTTTAATACCAGGCAACTGCAAAGGAATTTTTATTCCTCTAAGTTATATTAGTTTGGTGAAAAAGACTCACAATACTTGAAATAAATCTGGCACACATAGTATTTTGTAATGCCATATGACAAACAATGCTGGGTTGAGAGAACTATGGCTGGGTCTGACATCTCTTTATTTTGACAATAAACTGTACTGATTCCAACTGTATGAAAATTTTGCACATGTAAATGAAAATTAAATGGGAAGAATCCTTTTCCAGTTGGTTAGAATTAGCTCTAGCAAGAAGGCCCGTTTGTGACATTTGATAAAATGCCGCCTCTCTCAAATGAAACATACCACACATTCAACAAGAGATAAGTGAGCTTTGGTGTTAAAAATAGGACGCAACAACACCAAACCTCAGCACAACTATTCTGGTGAGAAAGAAAAAGAAAAAAAAAAAAAGAGCCAAGTTGCCAAGATCCAAACTGAGCAGCCTGATGGATACTGGATAAATCCATTTATCTCAGGCTCCGCCAAAAACAACTGCCAGTTCTGCAGTATTCTGGCCCCACTCTGGACTGGCCTCACAATGCAAAGGGCAGGCAGAAATTGCAGGCAGACAACCCTTGGCCCTTCCTTAGCTTGTTGAAGGACATGCTCGCAGGAACAGCTGGAAGCCAAGCAGACAATAAAGTTGTGCAAAGCCTGAGACCTGATCCCCAGCAAAGAAATTCTGCTGACAGCCGAGCTATCGCTGATTGCTTTAACCTTTGCTCAGTCCAGGCCACTGCCCTCACCTCATTCTTTTCCTAACAAACCTATGGTAATAGCTTCATCACAGTTAAGATAAGCACAAAGGTAGTTATCTTTACCACTGAAAACTGCCTTTTGCTCACAGTGATCCATCCTGTTCAAACAAAATTAACCACAGTAACCCAGCTTGCCTTAGGGCATTTTATGAACTGGCTGGGAGGCAAGACAAAGGGAAGTTATGACCTGCCATCAACATAGATCCCAATGGCTATTTCCAGAAGGGAAAACACAGTATCTGTGATGATCAGTGAAAGTTTTATTTTACCTTGAAGGGCCCGACTCACTCCTTACTTCTGTGACAAGCCTACATAGAACATTTCTTTGGTCCCACATCCTTGTGGATGAAAGATGGTCTTTGGGTCTTGCAGATTGCTGCTGGGATGCTCTAAAACCAAGCAAAGCTCTTCAAACATGAGACCTGCTGCTAGGAGATCATGGCTTGTACTCACCATCACGCTGACAAGTGACCGCTCGACCCCACACAGAGCACGTACGGGACGATGATCACATCTGTTTGTCAGAGCTGAGGCTCGTGAGCAAATATACTGCAGCCATAAAAGCAATGGGCTTTGCAGCTGTAGCAAGCACACAGCCACCTCAAACATTGATACTTCAGTCTGTGAATATCCTGGTTCAGTCCTATTACATTATGTTTGCCTTCCAGTGTATCTAAACTGGACACGTATCTGCTCCCAGATGGGAAGACTGATTAGTGTTTTGGTTTTATTTATTTTTTCTAACCGTGGGTAAGCACCTAATAGCAAGCACCTAGCATTTCCTTTACAAGTAAATCTGAAAATAATTAGCAATTGTTTCACACTTGACCTAAAACCATCTGGGAGAACACACCCATGTACTTCCACAAGCTTCTGGTTCAATAAAACAGGGACTTTATTAGCAGGAAGAATATCTCACCAACCACACAAATTAAATGTCAGCAAAAGGAGGAGACAATCGAAGTACCAGCCACAGTGGTAGGTTTGACTAAATAGCAATGTTTAGCTACTTCCTTATCACAATCTTCCTATACAACTGTAATTCAGGAACCTTTGCCACTGTAATTTTCCCTGCTTCATTTTCTTTACGGCTATGCTTTTATGTGTCAGACTAAATACTTGTTCATCAGCACTATTATCCATGCAACAGCTGAAAATAACCAGCTATGGGAAAAACACAGAGAAGAACAAATGCAAAGGCTTTGCATATGTATAAAAGAAATTAAAAGAAAAGGCAAATTATGCAGTGTAGTATCTGATGCTGTAGGGAAAGTGGACACAAAGCCACTACATTTACACAAGTGTAACTCTGAAAACACTGTGCAGACACATGGAGCAGAATTGTTACAGACAAGGTAAAGTTAAGCCTAAAGTCTAAAACTTTCAGTTTCTCACAGCAATAATCCTGACAGCTTTCAGTCTCAGAACATGAAAGGGATGAAACTCTGGCCTTGCTATGAGCTCACCCACTGACCGCATCCCATCACAGCTGGGGCATGACTGGCAAGAATGACAGTTCACTAAGTATGTGGGTGGCAGCAGATGGAATAGGGGTTTAAAAAGTGCAAAAAAAAGCAAAAACTTTAAAAATCCCATTTGGAGTTACTAACTGTTGCTTTCCACATTGGCCAGTGTTGCTTCCAAACACAAAGGAGGAAAGTCAATCTATTAGTTAAATTAATACCATTCTAGGAGAAAGAAAAACCAAGCAAAAAACCAAAACCAGTCATTTTCTGTTAGCTTTCAAGTGTTTGCCAGACAAACTCCAATGCTGCAGGCCATCTTCCTGAAAACACAGAAGAAAACACACTTGGAGGGTTGTGTAAACCATCAGCAGTGCTTTGGTCCTCCAAAGGCACTGTGGTCATCTCTGACACACCACACTCCTCTTTACAGGTTCACCTATTTCATCCTCCAAGGTTGTGTCAGTACCTTGACCACTTTTCTCCCCCTCTACAGAAGCACTGTTCAGCTTCACATAACCACCCATAAGCACCTACATCACTTTGGGGAGCTGGCTCATGTTCAGTCTGATCAACCCACAGATTTTCAGTCACCTCCTATTTGCACTCCCACACAATTTTTGAAGGAATGCAAATAGCCGTATATCAATCTCTGAAAAGAAAACCAACAAACAACTGACTAAACAAAAAATCCTTGAAAGACTGGAAGTTTTCCACATGAAGAATTTACTTCTCCTGAAATCTCTTCCCACAAGGTAAGTGGTGTGTTAACCAATATAAACAAAAGTCACCTGATTATTTCCAAAATTTTAGAGATTAGTTATACAGCTATCATTGGCATAAAACAAAGAGCATAGAGCTCCTTTAGAAGCAGCAAGTATCAGGTTTTAATTGCTAGATTAAAAACCAAAAGCAACAAACCTTCACAGACAGCCCCAGACAGCACTCCAGAACAAGCCTGGCCAGATGCTACATCCCTTTTCCATCTTACAGCAGCCACCACCAGCTTGCACACACCCTCCGTGGCCATGCCACTTAACCCTTCCAGCTTTACTCTTTTTCCCAGCATAAAGAGCTCTCTAAATTCAAGTGTTTTTTAATGGATCATAAATTAATTCAGGCTAGGAGGAACCTCATGAGATCTCTGGTCCAGGCTTCTGCTCCAAGTAGGGTCAGCTGTGAGATCCAGCTCAGGGCTTTTTTCAGTCAGGTCCTGAAAACTCCCAACGATGGAGACTGCACAGCCTTCCCAGGCAACCTGTGCCCCTATCCAGCTGTCTGTCCTCAGAGTGAAAACACTTTACCCTTGTAACCAATGTGAACTTCTCTCATTTCAACTGTTACCCACTCTCTCTTGGCCTTCCACCACTGAGAACAGCTTGCAATGATGTCACTCTTTTAGTGAAAATAAAGCACTCCTTATACTTTAAGCTCTGCTATTTATCTGTTTATGCAAAGCACACTTTGCTCTGTGATTTAGATTGCTGTTTCAGATTTTAACTTTGCTAACAGCATTTGCCAAAAATTCAAATATAACCAAATCAGAGTGAAAGTGAAAAACAAATCTAAGAATAAAACTTGGGTGGAAAGCTCACCCATGTGATCACATCAAACTTTCCCTGATGTGCCATGGTGATGGCAGCACTTCAGCACTCATTACTGCATTTCCAGATATCGAAGAAGCATCTCTTTATATAGGTGCAACATGAGAGCCAATTATTCATGCAGATTACAAAATAGGCCAAAAAAGCAAGATACTTGCTGGAGCAGAGCTATGAGGAATGCAGTCTGCAAGTTTTCAGACTCAAAGAATTTTGAGCAGTGTGTCCATCACAGTAAATATGCATTGCTTCCTGGGCCCAGAAGCTATTGCTCTCTCAGGCTCCTCAAGGCTCCTTAGCACATCAAAGGACAGCAATCCAAAGCAGCAGTTGCCTTACAGACCTTGCTGCTACTCAGTCACCAAATTACCGTGTACCAGTCATGCAAAAGGCTTCTGAACTGCATTCTTAAGCCATGCAGCTGAGGAGTAAAAGACATAACCAGAACTAAGAGTGAAGGCAAATGCAGCAGCACAACACATGTTCATCTTGCCTGGAAGGTCACGTGATATGTGATTAATGCCATTATCCTCCAGAACTCTGGAAATTGCCCTGAGACAACAGCTTTCCGGCATAAGCTATGGATCAATAAAAAGGATTAAGCAACAACACTTCAGGAATGCTTGAAAGTAAACTATCAGGCTTTATCTCAAATTTTCTCGAAATCTATCCCTGATAAGAAATCCTTAAGTTTGATGTCCATCTTTTAGTCTCAGGCTCTTTGCACCAGTTCAAGAATGCAGGTGATGCAGACCATGCACACTCAAGAGACTGAAAAAGAAGGAGGAGAGGGAGAGAGAGCCAATGTCAACCTTCCCCCTCCCCCTTGAAGGGGTGAATAGCAGCTAAACTCAGCCACAATCTGTCAGCAAGTAGCCAGTGCCAGCCCTACGCTCACTCCCACGCCTAACCCAGGACAGGGCCATCACCACACCAGGAACACTCGCCTCACTCTGGGATAGGACAGGCAGCCAACCCCACTCCTAAATCACATTTGTCTTGTACCTCAAAACTTGAGGCTGTGCATAAGTGAGGTTGTCACCACACAAGTGAGAGGTGAAGCAAGTTGTTTTCCCTAATTAAACCTATTAGTAGTAACGAGTCACTCCTGCTAGGTCTAAATAGCTCAGAGATAAATCCCAAGGCTGCTAAGCTGCCAACTACCTCCCCTCAGTGCTCAGAGGCAGCTTTTTTACTCCTACAGACAACACTGGGTAAACACTACCACCTCCAGCCATGCTCCTGGAGCAGATCGCCAGGTTGATATATTCAAAGCTAATGTTTTCCCTGCAACTGTCCAGTCACCTTTATTGAAAACCCAAATTGCAAAAACCTCCTCCTCAGGGAGCAACAGCAGAAACTCCCAGAAGAATATTCTGCAGGTCAGGTGTCTGCACACAGGAAAGAGTATGACCCTGGCAGAGCTTTGTGCTTTTTTTTTTCTTTTTTAAAAAAAGAAATCTCACCAGAGACTGCTTGGGATGGAAGACCTTTTCATGGAAAATTCTTCTAGAATATTTGATGCAAACACACCATCAACCCATCATCTCTTAAAAGTTCACACCACAGGCAACACCAGTATTAGGAACAGTAAGGAGAATGACACAGTGCTTTTCTAAAAAGCCATCCAATGAATTTATCATCTTCTGTCTGAACTATTTGCAGAAGCAACTGAATAAGGCAGAAAAGAAAAATTAAAATGTTCTAAGCTGTTGCTTCACAGTATGTCTTACAGAAAAGTAATTTAGAAGTTATTACAAAGGCAATAACACTCAATCTCATAACATGACACTATTTCAAATTAATCCAGAGCATGTTAATTCCTTCACCTTTGCCAGTGATGAAACAGAATAAGGAAAAAAACCCAAACTTCATCAAAAATAACTTGAAATTTAGTAAGCTTTGTCTGTTGCATTAACAAAACCAACACTGCAAAAACAGCATAGCTTTCATCAAGAACAACTTCCAATACATAGCACTCTTCCTCTTTCTCCCAAGCAAGCAGAAGTAAAACTCATTTTACAGACTCACCAAAATTATCCATGTTCCAGGAGGCAGCCATTCATCCAGTTTGTAAAGTCCATGGTTTCAGCATATCATAGCCATCAGCAGGAAATTGAAAGGAAAAAGAAGAAAAAACACCTCTTAAGATTCAATGAACAGCACAACACTACTGCCTTCTATTGAGAATGCATTACAAAACTGTTTCAGGTAACTCATTAAATGGACTAAACAAAAATAATCCCCCCCCGCCCTCCCATTTACTCTAAAAAGAAATAAAAGACCCCACAATATCAATGTTAATAAAGGAGTAATAATTATTGTCTAATAAAGATCTGTCAAGGCTAACCTTAGAAGGAAGGGGGAGAAAATTATTTTTAAGAGAAAACAAACCTTCTGCTGTACTTCCCCTATCAGGCAGTAACAGGTGTGCATATCACAAATAGAAAAAGGTACATTATTTTCTCTTATACTGCTGACATTTCAAAATTGTTGATGAGGAGATGTAACATTTGGCAAGAAAGTAAGGCAAAGCCACCACAGCGACTGCTCAGTTTCAGAATCCTTAGTCAAGGATGGGGGATTGGTAATTTATTCTTTGCAATTAAGGGGGCCTGCAGCCTACCCCCACAGCTGAGTATCTACACACTGTTACACATCTGCAAACCATCAAGAACACCCAAGCTGAAACAACTTTTTTTCAGTTTGGACTTTGAACAGTGTCTGAGTGACCAAACTCAGTGTGTGTCACTTCTCTCCTACTAATAAAAACCCAAGAAAGAATTTTACAGCTTTCCCAGGCTCAGCATTGATTTCTTTTGGCAACTGTTCCAAAACAGTCGACCAATTTAGCGTTTGGGTTTGTTTTTTGGTTTTTTTTTTTTTGCTTTTCTGTTTGGTTGGGGTTTTTTCATTATTATTCCTTTGGAGAGGAAATGCTTCAAAGAGATCAGTACAAAATGCCAATTGCTGTGGGTTAACCTAAACAAACTGCATGTGTGTATGTAAGGGCAGACTCTTCTTTTGAGAAGAGAAATCAATTGCATGTGCAAGTTCAGGAAGTGCACAAGGTCCTAAGCATAGACAAGCAGACAAGGAGAGTGCTGAAGCCTGCAGTGGAACGAAAGGAGGCGGTGAAGGAAATTCTGTCATCTTCTCCCAGCGGCTCTGTAACCATCAGACTGACCACCAGGCCAAGGCTGACAAGATGCCAAAAAGCTAAAGGCCATTACAAAGTCTCTTCCAACAGATTGGGATATATCTTCTCAGTTCACATGTTTCAACTATCCAAGTTCTCCAAACCAACTGTTCTCAGGAACAGTCATCCTCACAACTCAATGTTCTTCTGTTGGGTCCCAGCAAAGGGTCCTGAGGCCAGAGCAGCATTTTCACCTCCATAAATATCAAGGTAACTCAGGAGGACAGTGAGCCACCAGCACAGCCTCTGATGTGGTTTCTGTTTGATCTCTGGAGCAACTATTCCATATGAAGGCAAATTTCTCTGTTGGTGTCAAAAACAAAACAAAACAAACAAAAAAAAAAAAACCAAAAAATGGCACAAGCAACTAATTTGCAGCTCCCCCCTACTCTATGGATAATGGCTGATGAGTTACCTCCTCCTCAGGCTTCACGGCCCATTAATAAGACAGCATGAAAGACTGCAGAAAAAGGAAGACGATTACTCACATATTTACCACTTTGCTAGCAAACCACATTTTTTTTTGTTGCTGTTTTTGTAGGAGTCCTTTTACAGTAGGAGCCTTTCCAGTGCCTCAATGTGAAGAATATTGGAGAGGAAAGGGAAAAAAGATTGCAAAAGATTTGCCTTCATTTCTGATTTCTTTTGTCAGTCTTGTGTACCCCAGTCCTTCCCCAGAGCTGCAACCATGCACCATTACTGCCAGTGTGACTGTAGTGACAGATTGCCCTCAGGATATTACCTGTCCTTTACCTCTGCAAGGGAAGCTGAGATTACTGGGAGAACATTTTTACTGGAGCAGGCATAACTCCATGGTAGTCCCAAGAAATAAAGTTCACTGAGTCATTGAGTTACCTGACTGGACACAGGACTTCATATTAAGGGAAGTGAGATTTTGATGGTGGCATGGAGCAAGCTTAACACTAATGAAGTTCTCAGGATACGAGAGGTCACATGAAAGCAGATGTTGAGTAGGTGGGAACGGCGGGAAATATGTGCAAAAACACAAGGAAGGAACAAAACAAAAACGTATGGATGACTCAGAGCTGGCAGAATTCGTGCAGGAGAGCTGCTGAACTGGTTTATTTAGCGTGGGGAGGGGACGGGAGAGCAGCCTGTTGACAATACTGCAAATACCCTTCTGAGTAAAAACAAGAGCTGATTGTTGGACATATTTTAAGGAGCAGATTTCCATTATCAGTTTAAAAGGTTTGTGGGGGGAAAAGGAAGTCAAAATATGCCATAAGGGGATGGATGAAAGAATGAGATGTAAATTGCCTTGAGCATTCCAGCAGCATCCACTGCCTACACTGGTTGCTTGGGTCAGCGGGAGGAGAGATACACAAGAGCAAGACCACAGGGACATTCTGCATTTCCCCTGTTCCTCTGCACATACTATTTTTGCATGACACTGGTTATGAAACTGAAAACGTTGGTTCAGCTTCAGGCAGCAATTTTAGGGTCAATTGCTTCTTCACCAGACACTGAAATCACAATTTGTCAAGCATCAAATTAACTGTGAACATTTTAGGGGACAGTGAACTTGAGTTATGCATTATTATTGGGTCCCCTTCCTCAAAAGCCTATCTTGTAATCCCTCTTGATATGGCAAGTGCCTTTTTTTCTTTTTGCTAGAATCACACTTCAAGATGAACTCTGCAATTACACTACTTGCTTTTTGCTCCATCAACTCATTCCTGACTTTTATGCACTCTCAAAAGTACAGATCTCAAGTGGTGGAATACGCTTTCAAAACCATGTGAAGCGTTTTATCCATTTATCACAAGAGTACATCAATATACGTTTTCCAGCTGAAAGGATTTGAAAGTTTCCTGGAAACTTTTATAGTTCAGCTTGGACCCACTCCTAATCCAGAGACAAGGTAAAAAAGACTCATCTGGCACCAGCACACCACAAAATAAGTAAGCAATAAAGCCTTAATGAGGTCAGCTGTCCAACAAAGCCCCAATACCCAGGGCTGTGCGTCTTTCCCTAATACTGCCAGTACAACACAGAAGAGCTACAAGCCTTGGTGCTGCAACTGATATCACTCTGTATACAGCTGAATCAAACTGGTGTTTAAACATCATTCCAGTCAATGTCCCAGCAGGCTTGGAGAGATGGAAGCTAGTGGAAATTGGAAAGTCATTACTGGGAATGATGTCAGATTTGGATTTATTGTGTCACCTTCAGTAGCAATTCTAGGTCAGATTCAAATTTTTATACTCTTTTATGCAAATGTTGAAGGTGAATATGAAAAATGCACTCTTTTTTGAAAAAAATAAAAATAAAGGTCCAAATATATTCCGCAAGTTCTGTAGTTCTTCAGTTGATTTAAACGAGAAGTGGTATTTCCTATCCAGGTGAGAAGCTCCTAAATCTTTTGGACGTATGTGAGTTAAATGTAAAATCTTCATAGCACTGCTGATTTCATCTTTTTTTTTTTCATCTTAAGCAATACATGACAGAGTTGAGTTTGGTTTGTTGGGCCTCCATTTCAGGTCTACCTCACCAGCCTGCTATCTGACTGCTGAGGTGCTTGTGAAAGCTTACCACACCATGAGCCATGAGCTATACAGCTGGAAATTCCCACTTGCCTTCAGTAAAACAAAGGCAGCACTAAACATCAAAATTTCCCCTTTACCCTCGAAATACAAAGCCCAAGTTCTGTTTGAGTGTCACCAAACACAAGCTGTGCTAAGGTCTCAGAGGGTGAAGGACTTCAGGTCTTAGCACATTTCATAGTTTCACCCAAGAACATGTCTGTGGAAAAGCTGTACACGTGTATGCAAATAAACACGTCCATAAACATAGCATATGTACATAAACACAAACGCATATATGCATATGTATAAATGATGTATAATTGATATCAAGTGGCTCATCACCCAGCAGGTGGCACTCATACCCTGAGCTCCCGAGGCTGGGACTCAGCACTGCTCTACAGGAGGCACCATCTTCCTGAGAGGTCAGAACACCACGGGCATGAAAGAACTCACCACCCCTGTGCAAGGCCTGATGTGTCAAGTCCAGCATCTGGGCCAAAATCCCAGTTAGCTTACTGGCCAGGCACCCCCTCCATTCATTCCCCCGACAGCTGCAAGACTCCCCCTTGACTGCTGCTGATTCTCAAGTGCTCTTGCAGCCTTTCCAGAGGAGCAGCATTTTGGGGACTGAAAAGGTCCTGAAATATTTTCCATATAGAAGCATCACATTATGATATCAAGAACAATACAACTAAATGTAAAGCTTCCTTCAGACTTCATCACTTCTTTTCTCCATTTGACACACCCAACTAGCTTTCAATTAGTCCCACTAATAATTTGGGCTTTTGAATATCTTATGAATGAGCAAATCAGAACTGGCAGAGGAAATGCTGTTTTCCTTTGATTAAAATTAAAGACTTGTTTTCACCCTAGACTTAAGTGTCAATATCATATGTACATTCTTAATACACCTCCTTCTAAAGCTGAATGGTGCTTCAACTTCAGCTGAGTGGGTTTGTTTTTAAAAAAATATTTTCTTTTCCAATTCAATATTCCACCCATCTCCCTTCCCTCTTTAAAAAAAACCCAATAAAATCAGTTTAGAAGCATCAATTTGAAAATATCAGCTCTTTGTGGAGCAGTGCTGTTCCCCGTTAAGAGAATGCCTCGTGTCAGATTGAAAGATACCTTTCCAAGGTCGTTTCATGTTCCAATGGGTTTGTTATGAAGTTGTGGAATGGCAGATAAGGTTGCATGAGATAGTAAAGTGCCTTCCTAAGCTAGTTCTGGGCAGTAATGTGCAACCACTATTTGAGCAAGGGACTTGAAGAAACTTCATATGCTGAAATAAATGCTGCTGCAGGAAGGACAGAAGTAGTACTGAGATAGTAGTAACCTGTTTCCCAATTAAAAAAAAAAAAAAAAAAGCAACAAAGAAAAGGCCATTTTCTTGACAAGTTTGCACAAACTGCACACATTTATGGCACTTAGCAAAGGTTGGGTGCTTCTAGGAACATTAGGGGGTATCTCTTCAGCAAGTTAAAATACCCAACTCTGTGTAATAATGAGGATTTGATGCTAAAAACTGCTCAATTCAGAATCAATAGTGATGCCTTCAAGTTATAAGAACAAGGATACAGGAGTAGTTCCCTATTAAGTATCAAGACTGATGATTTGCAAGATTAAAAAAGGGGAAAAAAAAAAAAAGGTGCATATCTAAGAACAGTTCTTTGAAAGTCTTGTAGTTACAAGTGTGAGGAATGATGGTACAGTATTTTTAGATTGCTTCCAAAAGATCCCAAAAATGGAGGAAACCGTATAACAGTATCCTCTTAGCAAGCTTTTAATACTGCCTGAGCCTATCCCAAACTCTGAAAGAAGGTGAGCATGTCTGGCAGCACACTGAATTGCGTGCCACCATTTCAGCCATCGTACTAGGGACTAAATCCTTCCCTGGAAGTAACAGAGGAACAAACATGTAAACTCCAGAGCGAAGGGGGGGAAAAGATCCTCCTCGCAAATGGTTAGCTACATCTTAACGTGGTTTAAAGCTGGATAAAGGATCACCCGTTTGGAATACAAAAATACGAGTATTTGGCATGGAAATAGCCCTAACAAAAGGGTAGGGGAGCCTAAGGGGGTGCTTTTTCAAGTCCCAAATGAGCATTTTGGGGGGTCCAATAGCCTGACAGGAAAAAGATTAGAAAAATGGCCACCCAGCACTGAACTATGCACAAAATGCAGAGTTTCGGCGCTTCCAGTTCTGCATTGCACCCTGCGCTCCCAGCCCCCTGCATTCCCACAGGCTCCCGAACGCCCCCGGCTCCCCCACACCGCTGTCCACTGCCGACGAGCGGGGGGGCTACGGTCCCTCGGCGCTATCTGCAGCCGCCCCCGGGGCTCCATTACTACTACTTTTAATTTTCCTGCTAGCATGACTTTACTAATGAATTGCTGTTACTACAGAAATGTAAATGTCGGCAGCTGAACAGTTCGGGTTTTTTTTAAAACATCCGAAAAGGTAGGGAAAAAGGGGGGGGAGGGGAGGTGGGGAACACTTCATTAATATCCACTATTAAACATTTTTAACGCTAGAGAAGCACCAACCCCGCCGCTCGCAAAACCTTGCGGCTTCATCAGGACTGTCTCCAAACCCCAAAAAGGGGTTTCATCGCCCCATCAACACCGACTGGGCATACCAGCGGATGCTCCCCCGGCCGCGCTCCGGCTTGCGCAGCGCGGCCCCTCCGCGCCCCCGCAACCCACCCCCGCCGCGCACCGCCCGTAACTTTGCGGGCGCCCCCGCGTCCCAGCGCCCAGGCGGATCTTCCGCGGGAGATGCTGCGCTCCGCGGAGGGCAGAAAGGCGGGAAGGGCGGCTGAGGGACAGGGTCCGTCAGGAGCCATACCCCGCCTGCGGCATTCCCGCACCGCACCGCCTGGCGCCGCGCATCCCGCGCCGCACCGCGGGCAGCAAGTCCGCCCCGCCACCGGAGCGGGGGCAAACCCTGCGCGGGGACCCCCGGAACGACCCACGGCAGGGGACGACTGCGACCACGGGACAGCCAAGAGGAAAAGCGCGGAGGAGGGAATGGAAAGAAGAGAAGAGATGCCCCCGCACCGCAGTCCCGCCGCCCCAGCCCTCCCTCCCCGCGCAGCGGCGCGGAGCGATGCGCAGCGGCAGCGCGTCCCGCGGGGGCAGCGCACGCCCCTCCGCCCTCCCCGCTGACCTCAAGCCAAGGACAGCTCGGCGGTCCCGCTGCGCATCGCCACCCGCGGGCCCCGCAGAACGGAGCCAGGCCAGGGCGGCAGCAAGGGCGGCCGGGGAGGCGAGGGGAGCGGGGGCTCCTCACCTGAGCCTGTCCCGGGAGGTGCTCTCCGCCGCCGCTGCTAGAGGGACGCGGCTCCCGCCTCTCTCCACAAAGAAGGCTGGTGCGGACAGCCCCGGCCCGGCGAAGTTAGGCGCCGTCGCGGAGCCGGGCTCCCACCTGCAGCGCCCGTCAGACTCCGGCAGCCGGCACGGCTCGGTTTGGCTCGGCTCGGCACCGCACGGCTCGGCCCGCCCCCCTCCTCCCCATTGGAGCCGCCGCCGCCCCGCCTCCGCCCGCCCGCCCGCCCGGAGCGCCCGCGGCGGGCAGCGCGCTGCCGGACCCTCCTGCCCGCCGAGCTCCGGCCGGGGCAGCAGAGGAGTCGTGCGAGGCATCAGCCCCTCTTGCCACCCCACCACTGTGCCTGCTTTGGTTTGCTTTTTGGTTTTTTGTTTCTTGTTTTTTTTTTTCTTTTCTGGGGGAAGAAGGCAAATACTAAAAGCGGGTTTGTGAGGTTACTTTATGCCAATGGTTCGTGCTGTTAGGCTTAAGCGGAGCTCTTCGCCGCAGCAGGCGCTGAGAGGCTTTGATGCAGGCACTGCCGCCCGGTCTGAACCATCTGAACACGGTCACTAATGCCCCGAGCAGGCAGCGGCAGCTCAGGCAGGATGTCACAGGGTGAGTACTCCGTGACTGATCCAGGGAAACCGCAAACTTCTGTGCAACAGCTGGAGGATAGGGCTGGTCGGGCTTCCCGAGCAATACTGCTCGCAAAAAAACCCAACAAAACAAACCTGAGCACCTCGTCCTTTCAGCCTGCTTCCCTCAACAACTTCAGCAATTTCTGGCTTTTTCGTACTGTTTTGTTTTTCTCTTTAAGTTATAGGTAGCCCCTTCACAAGTGCACTCTAGACACATAGAAGGACAGCATTTGAGAGCTGTGGGACAGAAACAAGAATGCAGCTGCGCTGCTGGGAGTTTGAAAAAGCAGTTTCCAAATAGGGGAAATTCCCCCTTACATCTGGGAGCAACCACCCTGAAATTCTGGGGAAGTGAGGTTGCAGTTCCTGAGAACACAGCTGTCTCAGGACGGGAAATTTTCGGCCACATTTGGAGGTGATGAGATTACCCATACAGAAGTGAGAATTTCCTGGAGCAAAGCTTACCGGGGAAGAACCAGAACCACTCTCAGCTGACTTGTCTTTGGCAAAATGATAGTGAGATGTCCTCCCAGACAAGTGGAAGACTGTCCCCAGACCAGGAGCTTTGGGTGTCATGCCTAAGTCATTAACAGCAAGATTATACCTGACCCTGCCAAGGTCTGTAAATCACGCCGAGGCTGACTTATCCGCCGTGGGAGGCAGCCAGAATTGCTGCATTTAGAAAGCCTGCTGGCTACGCAGTGCCCAGCAAATCCCTCTGCTCGACAGCAGGGAAGGCAGGGCTGTGTCCCAAAGGCCGCCGTGCAAGGTGGCGGTAGGAGGGGCTGTGGCATCCCTTGGCGTGCGGCCAGCAGCCCCTGCCGGCACCTCTGCCTGAAGTTTGCCCACAGCACAAGCGATTGCCGAGATCCATCACATGTAGTCTTAAGAGTTCAAAGGATACCCGTGGGGGAGAGCTTCTTGGGAGGCGGGGCACGGTGTGCCAGCTGCCAGTGGCAAAGGTTGAAGTTCCGATGGGGAAATTTTTGTTCAGCACATGAGATAATTTTCTATGATAAGTTATGCTTAGGTCGGCTCAGCGAGAACATCCTGCTATTGACGGGAGTTGTGTGGCAAGCAAATTTCCTGGGCGTCTGCTTTTTTTTATTATTATTTATTTATTTATTTATTTTTTTAAAACTGTGGATCTATGTACAGCTATTGACTTTTACAGCTTTGCAAATTGATATGCAAGAGGTGCACAGGACGAGGTGAGTTGGGACACGACCCTGGCCGATGCATCAGCAGGAATCCAGTGATGTCAGCAGAGACACGGCTCCAGCTGGGAGCGGTGAGGCCGGGCTGCCCAGCGGGAACAGGGTTGCGAGGCGAGCAGTGATGCTGTGAGCAGGAAAGTGGTTTTGTCCTGCCACACAGATTTCCACTGGTTACTGCAGAATGGGCTGACAGTGCACCCAACAGTATAAGGGGTTTTTTATCTCTGCTAAGGTCGAGGTGGTCTCTAGGAAGGAGCCACGTGTGTAGATCAAGTGCTATAAAGTGAGTGCTATGTTTGGGAAGGCTCTTGGGAAGCTGGTGCTTTTCCAGGGTGGCAGCAGGTACCTGGGACTTTAGGGGAACTGGCTTCAGGTAATTCATAAGTGATCGCCCAGCCCTGGGACAAAATGGCTGAAGCGTGTTTTGTTCTGCTGATGTGGGAAAAGGCCGCGCCAGTCCCTGTCGGAGAGGCATTAATTAAAGGAACTAATGGTGAGTTCCTAAAATATCTATCGGAGTGATCAGGATGTCTGCTGAGAGAAATCTGACTTGCTGGGCTTCAAGTTGTGCCAAGTCATTGTGTTCATCAGGAAATGAGGGTGTTCTGGGGCAGGTAAAACAGAAATAAATCACGCTGACCCTCCTCTGGTGCTTTCTGCTCCTATTTCCAAAGCCACATTTCAGGAGGTGGCTTACATACATTTGTTACATCGTTACTTAATACGATTTAACAGCTCTAAGTATTTTTTTTTTTTTTTGCTTATATTGTAGTTAATGCTTTTAGCACATTGTATAGGAGTCTTTCCTTACTAAAATTACCATCCTAAGCACCCCTCTCTGAAGTTCCCCTGCCAAGTATTCCCTGCAAAGTCTGCGTTAGAGGAATGTTAATCTGATTTACAGTAACCTGACATGACAACTTGTGGTAATAGGTGATAAAAAGTTGAAACCTGGCTACAGAGAGGATGTTCATGTCTGACCATGATATGAACGCGGGATGTCCCAGGGGGCTGGCTCAGGGAAGCACAGAGCACAGGGTGATGAATGAAGGTAAGAATTTGCAGCATCACTCTAAAGAGCCATTTGCAACAGGGAGCATCATTATTTCCACACATTTCAGCAGTTCCTAGTGTGGACTGGCCTCATATTTACAAAATTTTATGGTCACTCTGTATTATTTGTGTGGCAGTGCTGGGTTTTTTTGCTTTTAATGAACCCAATTAATAATGCTTCATCTGCCACTGCTTATTAACACACTTCTAGGAGATCAAGTGGTGGGAGAGGGGCTGGCAGCAACTGAACTTCATACTCTGAAGGAGGAGTCCAGTATTTTCCTGAGATCTGTGCTCTGAGGGTGAGGCCAGAGGTGTAGATTTGCAAGCAGGTTTAGGTTCACATTAAAGTGGCAATGAATACTATAGTAATATACCATGCAGACAGTGTTTTCTTTGCAGAAAGACCTTCCTGCATCCCCACCATCACTGGCACATCAGCCAGCAGCACTGGCTATTGGCATCCTCTGGCCCCAGGGGCATCCTGCAGACCTTCCACCATGGCACTGATCGTCACTGCTGTGCCATGGCAATAGGTTCCTGAAAAGTTATCCTGGTGTGACAACTCACCTGCTTACAGCAAAATCCAAGAGCTCTTGTTCAAATGCTCCGTTTCCAGTAAAGGAAACTCTACACCACAGAAGCAGCTTTGTCCCTGCCTGGTCATTTTAAATTGGGGTTTGTTAGAGGGGCCAGGGCAGTGTTTGTTATAATTTGCCAGTCCCTGAGGATTGCTTTCAAATTGGAGACCATTATTACCTGAGATTAGAGCTATCCCCAGCTTTATTTTTACACCATCATCAGCGCACATGATGTTTAAAGACAGAAAGACAGGAAGAGGCCGCATCCGTTCCCCAGCTAATATACGGTTTGGTGACTGAAAGAGATTTATTGAAATCAATGTGCACTTTACCATCGATTTCTTTGTGCACTGAGGCCTCCTTTAAAGCTTGTCAGCTTTTTCTTGTAAAGCTGAAAGGAGACTAACCTGATGTATCAACAGTGAGTACTTTGAAGTGATACTTCTCTTTCTCTCTCTTCCTCTCTCTTCCTCTCTCTCCAGGCTTCTGACACACTGCAAAATAACTTTTATTTTAAAGTGTATTTATCACATTTACTGAATGTGTCCAAACTGCCTAAAAAAAATAAGAACTGCATGCAAAATTCAATTTAGCATTGGCAAGGGACTTGACCAGATGATGTAACTGGTCATTTATTGCTATCTGTGACTCTAATTGCATGTCCCCATCATGCTGTTTAAAATTTTAAATTCAACCCACACCATATTTTCATTCAGTCAAAGGAATTTACTTTAGAATCATTCTTTGCCCATGTCAGGAGAGCAATTTTTCACTGCTGATAAGAAAATGTCATTTTCTGTTTTAAAATTGCAAATGAAAAAGCCATTTCTATGTCTCCTGAGCTTTTATTTATTGATTGTCTTGTAATTTAGTGAATAATTTCAATTAATTTTATAATAATAACAATCTATAGCACATATATATCAAATTGTACAGAAAAGACTTTAAATATTGTGAATTATGATCTTGTCATAATGTCATGAAATGCTGCTTTTTCGGCCTCCAAAGCTTGACCCCTAAAAAGAATAGCAAGAAATACATTATTTGACATTTTAAGTGGACTGACAGATTTCTGCAATGAGGTGACCTGCTCAGTGGATGAAGACAGAGCAGTGGACACTGCTTTATCCTGGAACATTTCAAGGTAATAAAGGCATTTGACATTATTTCCTGTAAGAACCCTCATAAATAAGCTGTCAATATATACTTTAGGTAAAAGGACAGTAAGGTGGACTGAAAACTGTCTGAGTGACCAGATCCAGAGTGGTGTGGTCAATAGCAGTTGAGGACAAGTCCCTAGCAGTGCACACAAGGGCTCAGTGTTTGGGGCCAGTGCCCCGTAACCTCTTCATTAATGATCAGGATGACGGGGCAGAATGCAACTTTGCAGATGAGACAAAGTTGGGAGGAGAGGCAGGTACCACAGAAGGTTGTGTGGCCACCCAGAGGGACCCTGACAGGCTAGAGAAATGGGCAGGTAAGGATCTCATGTACTTCAATAAAAAGAAATAACAAAGTGTTGTAACTAAGGAGGATCAACCCCAAGCACCAGTACAGGCTGGGAGCTGATCAGCTGGATCAGCCTGGAGGTTCTGATGGGCCTGGAGGTTCTGATGCATGAGCAGAGAAGGGCCTGGAGGTTCTGATGTATGAGCAGCTGATTACCAGCCAGTGATGTGATCTTCATTGCAGCAACTGGCCCTTGTCGCAAAGATGGTCAGCGGCACCTTGGGCAGCATGACGAGGAGAGTTGCCAGCAGGTCAAGGACAGTGATCCTTCCCCTCTGCTCAGCACTGGTGAGGCCACAGCTGGAGTTCTGGGTCCAGCTCTGGGCTCCCCAGTACAGGAAAGATACAAATGTACTGCAGGGAGGTCCGGCTAATGGCCCTAAAGGTCATTAATGCCTCTGAGTTTCTGAGGTGGAAGGAGAGGCTCAGAGAGCTCAGTCTGGTGAAGAGGAAGGGCATCTTACATATGTATGTCAATACCTGATGGGAAGGAATAAAGATGAGACAGGCAGGCCTCTTCAGTGATTCTCAGTGCCAGCCCAGCACAAGAGGCAGCTGGCACAAATTAAATCACAAAGAATTCCATCTGAAAACAAAAAAAAAAAACCATTTTTTACAGTGATGGCAGTCAAATACTGGCACAGGTTGCCCAGAAAGGTTGTGGAGTCTCCCTCCTTGAAAATATTTAAAAGCCATCTGGACAGGGCCTTGGGCAATCTGCTGTAGGTGTCCCTGCTAGAGCAAGGGGGTTGGACAAGGTGACCTCCAGAGGTCCTTTCCAGCCTCAGCCATTCTGTGATTCTGTGAGTAATTCAGATACCGCACAGAGCACATTCTTCCTACTTCTCAATGAGAAAACAGCAAATGGCTCCACTGCAATTCCATTTTCTGACTTTGATGAACGGAAATATGTTACGCATCATTAACAACATGCCAGCATATTAAAACCATATTATGCTTGTAAAATAAAGAGCATTTTTTTCATCCATTGCCATCAAATTTATTTCTGAGTTAATCTGAAGAATAAATAAGTCCACATGGATCTCCCAGTTAGTGCTGCCAAGTATGTATATTCTTTAGTTTGAAAGGAAAATGCTTCTTTTCAAAGTTTGGGATGGAACACATACACTCCCGTGTTTCAAATTAAAACAAATTAGATGATTTTCAATTGTAAAGCTATGTCAAAGTGAAGGAGATGGCAGTATTGCAGATTGGCCATTCTCCCTTAAAATGGCTCATCAGTCCGGGCCAAAAGTGCAGTAAAACCAGAGAAACATCTGTCCTTGGTCTAGTTGACGTGAATATGCAGGAGGCATATTGTATTTTTGGACAGAACTGGTGGCTGCCTGCAAGTGTGAAATCTGGACAATCCCAGACCACACTGAAGTGGAAGGGCATGCTGATCGTCTTTCTTGTAGATGAAATGAAAGAGGAATTAAATCCTCATTTATTTGGTGGTAATTGAAACAAGCCAAGCCACCGCCCAAGGTGCAACACAATATAGGAAGGCTGGATTGGAAGCTAAGCCATGTGGCTAGAGGGATTTCACTGGAAATTGGTTGCAAAACCAGGAAACGGGGCATTGATTTGGTTGAAGCTTTGCATTAGCTTGTGGGTGGAAAGAAGCACAAACCAAGCAGGCAACCGGACAGGCAGAATATGTGTGTGGCCCCAGAAAGGTAGCCAAGAACAAATGACTTTTTTTTCTTTCCAACCCTGAAAAGCCCAGAAAAAGATCTCAGAGACAGGAAGACAGCTTCTAACTATCTTGTGTTTCTGTTTCAGTGGAAAAAAATATTTCTATTTTAACAAACAGATTTTCCCCAACTTGTAAAAACAATGTCGACTTGAAGCAACCCTTGAACTCTGTGAACTTTGGCTTCCTGCAAGGAGCAGCCTTATCTAACTGCAACACCATATAACCTACAGCACTTAAATCAGTCTTCCATAAAGCAGACTAGAGTCCCATCCCGCTGTCAATTAGAACTCCTCTCACAAAACAGACTGAAAAAGATGTGTATTGCAGCCTTGGAGCAATACAGCTTCTCCCACAAAGTTATGAAACCTTTCTTCCTTTAGGGATAAACAGTAAAGCAACAACTAATTTGTATGAATAACCCTTTCAGCTGCTTAAATACTTCCAGTCTGACAAATTTTATAGCTGTTCTGATTTCTCTGAATCTTCCACACCTATTATTTTAGTGAAAACAGTGGATCATGCCATGCTTCACATTTCCTACTGTGCTTTTTTGAAGATTTGTGATTTTATATCTTCTTCAAAATGGTAAAATATTAGCCAGCTGTCCTGTAGATGGTTCTCCAGGTAAGGTTTTTTGTCTGATGGTCTGTGGCATGGAAAAATATTCACTTGCTGACAAAGCTGTTCAGTCTGCTTATGGCTCTTGTTGAACTGAGAATTTGCAGAAATGCGTAATGGTGCATGGACTCTGATTTTTTCTGTGCCAACTCCATCTCTAAATGCGATGCCATTTGTGCATAGAGCTATCCAGATGTGTGTCACAGCTTGATTTCCTGAGGCTGTCTAGGGAAATGCTTCAAGAGAAGCACTGCTCTCTACCCCAGTGACATGAAAGATCCCTTCAGGATGCTATACAATACCAGAGCAGCAAAGCTTCATTACATTTGCTTTTAATGTGTCCCTTTTCAGTTCGTTGAAAATCCATCCTTTCTTCTGAACATGTTCATGAAGCTCACATAAAATGCTTTTTGTCATGTCTGACTAAACCTTTTTTAATTTGATGGTGGAAATTATGCTTCTGTACTCTTAGCTGGCTGTTTGTAATTTGGGCTTTTTCACTGATACAACAAAAATAGCTCCAATCTGAAGGTGAAAATTCTAGCCTGCATTTCTGTGCCAACACTCACAGAAGAAGTCTAGCAACGCAGAGGGATACAAACATATGCCTTAATCCTCTGAATGAACAGGTGCCTCATAGTTAAAGACAGATGAATACTTATTTGGAATATTATTTGGCAAATCCACTATAGGTCACTGCCTCTTACCACCCCATTGCAATGCTAGGCACTCATACCCAAAGCACAGCATGGCAGCTCCCCCAATTTTGTCTTCTTGTGCACTGGTTTTTGCCAAGGACTGGGTTGGGAAGGGTACATAGCTCTTGGAAGTGGGAGGTAAACTTTGACATGCAGGGAGAGGGGAGGAGAGGTAGAAGGATTCAGATCATCAGGAGTTTGGGATGAGCCTAGAGACTGAAATCTTAAAAACATTTACAGGCTGCAAATTCCCTTGTTTTATTTTTTTCTTCTCCCTTGCTTTTCTTTCTCCCTTTCTTTGTTTTTCTTGACAATATGCAGTAGAAGGGGCTTATAACTGCACTTTGCTGTAGCTGGGAATCAGAGTTTGTTCCAAGGAAGATTTGTGGGGCTTGCTGTTGCAGTCAGTAACCTCAGGATCTCGTCCAGGGAAGCAGCAGGATTCTGGGAACCAGCATGAAACACCAATGAGACGGGCTCCCGGTTCATGAAACCATTTATTCAGCATGAGAACAAAGTCAGGTCCAGAACAGAGACCCCCAAACAGAGGCACAGCAGGGGTTTTTGAGGGACAGAACCTTTGGGGGTCTCCACCCTTGAGGGTGGAGTTCAGGGTCAGGGACCATTAGACACACACCAAGGGAGAACCCCCCAGGGACTCAAACCCAATCAGAACACCTGGGCCGCCCTTCACAAGGGGTTTGAGGTGGGACAATGTAACTCTTTGTCTCCCTGAGGCACACTGCCACAGCTTGCCCTGCTCTGCCAAGACTGTGCTCTCCCTCTCACAGTTCCTGGCCACATCTCCTGCTGGGTGGCCCTCGGAGGACAGCCTCCAGCCAGATGAGCACTCAATCTGCTGACACAGGTGGGCTAGGATGGATGTGGAGGGCAACATCCAGCTGTAGGTAAGGCTGGGCTTGTTTTGATCTGAGCTGCCAGAAGCCTAGAAGACATTAAGCAGAGCATGCTTGTGTAGCTGCCTTTTCACTGTTTTCTTTTAAAGCTTTGGCTTTTATAGTTGATAAAATAAAGATGACAAGCGAACTGAAAACATTCTGAGGATCAGAAAATTTGTAAAGGTGCTTCCTGAAAGCTTTTATATTATGGCTATGTCATTCATCAATGACACTTACTGTGACAGTTGCTATTAAAACCATTTTGATTATTGTATGTGATTTAGCAGCATGGATCCTGGATTGATTGCAAAAGAACCATTGCACATACTTAAGATTCATAATCTGCAGGGCATGTTATATGCAAAAATAAAAAATGCTTCAAGCAAGACTATCTAATGAACTTATGTGTGTTTTTAGACCATACTATTATCCCTCATTAGACCACAGATTTAAAATTCTGGAGAGGAAGGGTTAAACTTCCTGACAGCTGCAAAAGTTATCACAAGACAAGTAGTACATATATCATTAAAAAAATCCAGAAAATCAGTTCAGCCCTTTCACAGTAGTGACTGAAAGAGAGAAGATGGTAATTCCTTAGTGAAATAACGTTTGTCTTGGGAGAGTATCAACATGAAATCTGTTTTTAATCTTGTTTTCAATTTTAACTAAAAGGATCAAAACTAATGATTAAAATAGGACCTCAAATAGACTTCTTACTTATTACAGTAAAAAAGAAAAAAAAGATTATTAACATTCATGAGGGCCCTACTTAGAAAACAAAATACTTCAAATGAGCTGAAAGATGAAACAGCTCCTGCAAACAATAGGTAATACATTAAGAAATACAGAATAGCATCAATTAGACTCAATAACTACAAATATGTTGACATATTTAACTGCTTTTATACAATTTATTAACTCCACACTCTGAAATCAAATGTAAACAACTGCAAAAGCAGCAGAATGGATATGTCTAAGTTCAGTAATTCTTTAACACTTGTAGCATCATTCTTAATCATATGAGTGGAGGAAAATAGCTTCTCATAACTGAGGGCCTTATTTTTCAAGTGTTGCTGTAAAGACAATGAAGCTGTAAGCAAAGGATACAGCTTGTCAACTTTGGAGTCTTGGCCCAACAGAAGACAGCAATTAGTTTTAATTATGACTTCTAGCATGGGTATTAATGTGGAGACTAGGCATAAAAAAAAAGTCCAACTACACAGCCAAATCCTATCTGTAAATATTGTGGGATTTATTGGTGTCGTGGTTTTAAAACAGTAACTAAAAAAATTACTTATTTCCTGCTGTGAGATATGGATTAGAGCAAGAGCAAAACAGGCTTAAAACTTAAAAAGGAATAAAGAAGGTTTATTAACAAACTACAAGAATAACAACACCAGAATCAACTTCCAGAAAACCCTTTTTATCCCCTACTACCCATCATTCCTTTGTCCACATGACAACATAGAGACAAAAACTTTGGAACTTTGGTGTTTAAAACAGTCCCAATTCCTGCTAGTCTTTTCATCAGTCTTTGTAGAGAAACAGAAGTTTTCTTCTGCTAATCTATGGAGTTTTCTACAAGGAAGCTATTTTTGTTATAGCTTTCTATTTTTCTGATGCCAGTTACCCAGAACTCTTGTTATCAGTTCACTCCTCCCATTTCACATCACTCTGAGGTGTGTGTGGGCTATGAGTCTAAGGATGTCATTTTAAGGATGAGTTATTCAAGGGCAAAAGTTCTCTTCATCTGTTTCTGTGAGCTTCCCTGGAAAGAGTTTTCTCATTGGCTCTCAAGGCCTTAAATCTTCAACTATTACTTTATCTCACTCTGTTCCAGCACCTCACTGTATCCCAATTATTCCACCTTTTGCTCAAAATCCAAACTTTGAACACTCCATTCCTCTCTATATACTCTGTCATGAATTAAAGTAGTTTTTTCAAGACTCTATTGTCCATCTCCACAGCTTTAACAGAAAAATATTTCAGTTTACAAAGCATCTCCTTATTCTCTACCTTTTCTGAAGCTTAATTCTTTTCTTTACTGTCTCTGATAGTTTATAAGTCTCTTTACATGTTGATTACTCTCTTTTTCTCTCTCTGGATAAAAGGATTAATCTGCAAGTCTCATCTGGGTAATGAAAGGGTTAAAATCTTGCCCAGGCTTTGTAGATGTTTCTGTGATTTCTGCCAGAGCAGCAGCTGGAGTTGTCTGCGATGGAAGATTCTTCATGGCTGCTCTGGAGAGTGTGGTCACTGTCTCAGCACATCACAGGTCCAGAGCCTTTTTTTCCTTTCTTTACTCGGCAGTCTCTGGTGAATTCAGTCATAGCAAAAACTGCAGCCGAGCCAGGGACCGGCCTGGCCCGGCCAGAGCCCAGGGCAAGCCCCGCAGGCCCCATCTCCCGGCCGGGAGCCGCTGGGCCCAGCCCGGCCCCTGCCCGGGCCACATGGACTGGGCAGGGAACGGGAGGCCAGCTGGAGCTCTGTTACCTTTCACAGCCAGGAAACAAAGAGGACAACAGTCCTCTGACTTTACATCTTAAGGAGGTGTTTACAAGTTGACTTCACTTTTTAATGGTCAAAACTGCTGTCAATTCTTAGAAATGACTGATAATTGGTCAGGAGAAAAGACTCCCATCAGCCACCAGCAGCTTCAATTTCCTTAGCTCTCAAAACTATCTTAAAGGTAGAGTCACCCCATGACAATTGGTGAGACTGAATGATTATTTCTTGTGGTCATCACTCCAGTGAGGCAACTGAAAAGAGCATATAAAGAGCAGGCAGCTTGTATTCTGGGATATTAGCAATGCAGGAAGAGTCATATGTTTTCTGACTTCTGAGTGTTACCTGTATGCAGACTAGAGAATATAAAAATCCTTAAAGAGTAGAAATGAATATACATCTCCATGTATGTATTATTTTAGTGAAAGCCATAACTTTTTCCTATGATAATTTATGGCATTCAGTCCCACTACACCATACCTTACACACGTAATCTAGCAGGCTGTCTTACTTGCAGTGGTTAAGACTTGTTCTGTCAGTCTGTTATTCACAAATGAATTTATATTCTAAGAAAACCGTTCCAAACTGCTTGCAGCCACACCTGCCATCCCACTCATACATGCCATATGCCAGAGTCATGGGTAGTGTAAAGGGGTGTGTGGCACTGGTTTTGGTGGAGACCCCATGATCTGTCCTGGCATGGAGCAGAGCCTGACACCTGTGCAGGAAACTAGAGAGCCACTGAAAATTGTGATCAGCAGTTTGGGAAGAGGATCAGTTATGTGGTTTATGTGTCACCATTTCTCTGATAAGCCTGTGACTATGCCGCTTCAGAGGTTGTATTGTGCCTTCAAAGTTAATATTTGAGTCAAACTTGTCAGTTTGCATTTACTCTGTTACCTTTTATCTTGATAACAGAAACGTGCACATTTTTGTGCTGTTTATGAAACTTTTTTAATATGTTTTCCATTCTTTTGATAACATTATGGGCGATTTTAATCCTCAAGCACTTTGCTCAGTAAAGCATTTAAAAGAATGAAATTACTTTTATATACAACCATTAAGTGCTCCCCTCTATTAGAGCATTATGGACTAGATTTCATGCCTACAATAAAGCTAATAAAGCAGGTTATTGGAACAGGATTTGAGATTTTAATTCAGATTTATAATAAACAGAAGGAAAATGGTTAATATGTACTGAGTACCAAAGGTTACTGTGATGAAAGATAAAGACTAAGAGAGAATTCAAGCAGCTGAGGCGCTTTCCTCATTGAAGATGAATTTGTGATGCTATGGACTCTTGCAGTCTAATCAGGATAATTTTTTCAAAGTCTTACACAGAAACTTTGCATTTATATTGCATTAAATCATTCTACATATATCAGAGATTTTAAGAATTGCATGATTTTTCTGTCCATTATCCTTTTTTAAAGTAAGTTACAACACAGAGAGAAAATCCTATGGTATAACTTTACCATGAAGTAAGAAGGATGGTGCAGTAAAAGTAAGTAGAATTTCAACTCTCCAGCAAATTTTGTTGTTGCAGAAATGTTTTTGGTTTTTTTTTCTGAAAAATGAAAGTGGTAATGAATGAAATGCAAAATGGAAAAAAAATCATTCACTTTATTAACAGGGGAGAAACATCTCAGAATTAAAGATTTGACAGCATAGAATCAATATTCTTTCCTTCAGAATCTATAATTAAAACTGTAGATTTATAACCTCAATCCTACAAACATATCTCTAGAAAATGCTATCAAAAGACAATGCAATAAACTAGGATAATTTATTATCCATTTTTATCTGTCCCTCAGTTTAACTGTATTTTGGTGTAGAAAATGTTACCGTTTCAGAATTAAAATAGTGCCGCAGAACTATAGATATAATCTGTTTTATCTTGCTTGTAGGCAGAAAGCCATCAGCAATTGCTCCAAAAGTATTTCAAATTTTGTTCCAGTTGCTGACTGGCTGATGCCAGTCACCGATGGCCGAGCTCAGACTTGAGAGAGGTGAAAATTGTGCTGTCAGACTCAAATGCAATTTCCCTCACTGTACTCCAGACCCAAACTAGGTCTCAGTAAATAATTAATCCTGTGGGAAACTCTAAAACCTCCAGGATGTGAGACATGGGTTTGGATGTCTCCAGTTTCCTTTGAACAATAATCCTTCAGGATTTAAGGGTAGCGGGAACTGCTTGGCACAACCAAATGCATCCTGCAGGCTGCAGATCATCTCCCATATGGGTGTAATAGGAGGGGCCATTTCTCAATTTCCACATTGGTATTTAGGACATAGAGAGATAAGGAATGTTTCCAAACAGTGCATGCTTCCAGTAAAATGGAAAACTTTATCTTCTCCGGTTATTAAGCAAACAGCACATCTGAGTAACTCTTACCAGGATGATGATGACTCTGGTGGTTGGTTCTTATCTTTCTTTTTTTCCTGAATAGAAATAGGGCTATTCTCACTAGTCTTGATTAATTAAACCATGTAAAAATGATAAGAAAATAGCGTTTGTTAAGAAAGAAAAGTGAATTGATAAAGTAAATACATCTGAATCCTCTCCACTAGCAGTTTAGGCAAATACTGTGAGGTACCTAAGTGGTTTCTGTTCCTTAGCTATTACAAATACTACTGTTCCTTTTTTTCAAAATGGCTTTCTTTGAAAAATTTGCAATACTTACTTAAGAACTATGTTTTCGTAAAATATTCCACCAGTGAACTTTGGTACTGCTGGTAAACACAAACATGAGGTTTTCGGGAAAAAAGTATTTCTTCAGACAGCAAGAAATAGCCATTGCATCCCTCATCTGTCCAGACATTATGTATTTTTCCTTTCACTAAAGTTGACCTCACCAGCTCTGCACTGCAGTTACCTGGGATAACTTTAGAGCTGCCTACACTCAATTCTGAGTGTCTCCGGCTTTCAGGTTGGCAGAGGTGAATATGACTCAGCTACTTCCTGGACACTATTTTTTTGCTCCTTGCAAAATAAATAATGCAGTAACCATATTAATTCCTATAATTTCTTCATTTAAGCTTTTTTTTTTTCCAGTATGTGTTTTGTATTACATATTTTATTTATATATTTATTCAAATGGAAAGAAAGACAATTGAGAAAAAAAAGAATTCCCTTTTATAGTAGCTGAACAAAGTAAAATTACAATAGCATACATGGGTAGAATAAAAAGTACATTCATTTTTTATTTTGATTAGCAGACCATTTGCAAGAAGAAATAATTTATTAGGGAAAAAGCTATATCAGGTAAGAGATCTTCTTTCTTGGTTAAAATTTTCTCCTATTTTCAGTCAAAATAGTTTTCAAAGTGGAAACCTCATCATGTCGCTTTCTACAAAATATCTGAGCCAAGGGAAGGACTTTACATAGAATCTCCAAATTATTTTTCACTTCAGAAAAGACCTTTACCATTGATTTGATACTCTCTTTATGGATGAAAACCTTATTCAAGAATGAGAAATGTTTCCACTGAAATCACTTATCAAATAATAAGCCATTAGTGTGTTTTCTTTCTGGAAGGGATGATGCCAAGTAAATTACTTTCATTATAGGTCAAATATCACCAGTACTAAGAGCCTTGGACATAGTTTTTAAATGCTTTGATGGATCTATATCAATGCATTTTCAACCACTGAGGACTTCTGAGATCTCAACTTATCAAAAGATATTTATTCAGCTCAGCTTGCCCATTCAGCTCCAGTTCAGGCCTCTTCTTCACAGGAGAACTTCACTGAGCAGTCAAAGGACGTGGGAACAAAGAGAAGAGTTTTGTTTGTTTGTTTATAATTTTCCTTTGTGAGATCCCCCAGGAGCAGGAAAGAAAATATTTCACAGTCTGGTAAGATCAGAACAGCAAAAGTATTTGCAGTATGGTGCACAAGAAAGCACTGCCTGCTTGGAAATACTGCACTTCCAGCCAGCACCATCCTGTGAGACTCACAGATGAGCTCCATATCCTCCTGCAGACTTGCTCCGGGAGCTAAGATTCCACTCACCTCTGGAGACTATTGCTCCCTAGAGAGGCTTAAGATCTGACCCACTACAGAATATCTAGTTATTTTTCTAATTTTTTCCTCTATGAATGGGTAGCTTTTAAAATAGTACTTTAAAATCTGGGTTGGTTTTCATTCCCACTGGCAATGCTCGTATCCAACTAAACTTTTATTTATTTTACAAGTCTGTTGTCTTTAATCTTGCCATGGAAGAGACCACTAATTCTCTCCTTCTGGATGGCTGCAATGAGACCACACACTCTCCACTCCAAGCATCAGCAGACTGGAAAGAGATGAAAAGACATAAGAAGAACAAAATACCATTAGAAATCCAATGCTGTTTCCATCTGAATTGTTCTCTCATGGTTCCTCACTGAGTTCCTCACCAGAAATCTTTGGTCTCTGTGGACTGTCTATTATTTTTTTTTTTTTTTTTCTTCCATTGGTGTATCATTCCAAAAGTGATGGCAAATCTGCACCCAAAGAACTATCGATGAGCTCTTGGAATTAGCCCAAATCAAGCAGTAGCTCACACTATACTTTTTGGTTGAGACACCAAGTTCAGAAGAGGAGGTATTGAGCTGATCAATCTGAGTTGATAGAGGACCTCTTTGGAGTACCAAATGAGGGAATTTTTTAAGTTATTTGCCAGTTATGTGGCAAAGTCCCTATGCTAATGTACTCATTGATTAATTGTTTCCAAAATCACAATTAGCATCTATTTGAAGTCTACAGTGGGTACCAGTGAAAACTGTGCCTTCCCTTTTTTGAGCAAATTGTTGAGTTGGAAAATTTTGAAACACAGACTGCAGTGGTCTATATTTTAAAGGGAACTGCAATTTTAACCACCTAGAGATTGTTCTGAGAGAACACTCGTGTTTCCTGTTTTGAAACTATGAAGTATTCAATTTGATTTTGACAGCAGTGATATTATCTAAAGGACAGAGAGAATGTGGTTAGTATGGCTGTCTTGACATATGAAGTTCTCTTTTATTTTCCTGTCCAGGATGACATCATCAAGGAGACATTTTTTGTAACTCGTCTCACCAGAACATCTGGAAAGAAAGTTCAGAGACCTGGTTGTTCATTTTGCTCCATTTGCACAGTTCCTGGAGCAGTTGTTTATAGATCTATTGATGCAAGAGACACTGGAGAATCAGTCTAAAGTGTCATCAACTGCTGCCAGCTCTGAAGTCTAGTGTGATTCACATTAAATATATTTTGCCATCAGGAACTCATATACAGCCTTTCTCATCAGGACTGCAACTCTAGCTCATAGTCTTACCTCAAACCCATGATCTCAAGAGATAAATTCGATAATATATTTTGTTATTTTAGGGACATTGCCATCACTCAGGGAAGCAATAGCAACCACTCAGGGAAGTAATGGCTTGCCATGAAAGATACCTGTGGTGATCAGTGGAGGACCCATGAGGATGGGTGCTCTGTTCACAGAGCTTCTTCAGGCTGCTATGGACATATTCCTCTATGGACACATTCCTCTGCCAGCAGCCAAAATTAGGTGTCAGTGCCTTTCCTCAAGCAGCCTTGGCTGCTGCTTCTGTATCTGTCTCTCTTATTGACCAGTGATATGTTTGGGATCAGATCTGCCTGGGACAGATGCCAGCCTGTGTCCTGGGCAGAACCATTCACCTACTGGCTACAGACATGTTCAGGAGCTGTGTGAGAACTCAGCCTGCCTCAGCCACAGTACTTGCTTTGGCACACGAGCTGCTGTGCATGGGCAGTCTTTGGGCAAGGCAGCAGACAGAAAGGCCAGAATTGTGCACTTCTGACCATAGGGTTTTCAAGGGAAAAACCTCTTCAGCAGCTCAGAGCCATACTACCACAGTTTTACATCAACCCATCTCTTCATCTCTTGATTTTTTCATGCATAGAATGTGCATTTCATGATAATAATTTCTGTCCACACTTTGAGCATACGAACTCTAGGTCATTACAAGCTTGCTGCTAGAGGTCTGTCAGTCTGTCAGTCTGATTTGAGTGCTGCAGAAACTCATGGAGCAAGCAGACCATCTTGAATGCCATGACACATGCAGGACAGCCAGGGGATCAGGCCCAGCCAGCAGGGATTTGTGATTGCCTAACCCAGTCTCCTTCTATAAAAAGATGACCTGCTTAGTGGATGAGGGGGAGGCTGTGGATATTGTCTACCTACACTTTTGTAAAGAGTTTGTTTCCTTCAACATACTTGCAGAGCAATTGACTTCCCATGGATGAAGATGGGTGCTCACAGATTCCTTCCCCAGATTCATTGCCCTTCTGTCGAGACCAAGTGCTGGGTCCTGCACCCCTGCAGAACTACAGGCTGGGGCAGAGTAGCTGGAAAGCAGCTTGGGGGAAAAGGACCTGTTTGACAGTGGCTGAATATGAACCGCTGTGTGTGTGCTCAGGTGGCCAAGAAGGCCAGTGGCATCCTAGCCTGTATCAGCAATAGTGGCCACCAGGACCAAGGCAGTGACCATCCCCCTCAACACTGGTGAAGTTGCACCTCAATTCCCGTGTCAGTTCTGGGCCCCTCAGTTCAGGAAGGTCAATGAGGGGCTGGAACATGTCCAGAGAAGGGCAGGGAGCTGGTGAAGGGTCTGGAGCACAAGTCCTGTGAGAAGAGGCTGAGGGAGCTGGAGAAAAGGAACCTCATGAGAGACCTCATCTTTCTCTACAACTAACAGAAAGGAAGTTGTAATGAGGTGGTGGTCAGTCTCTTCTCCAAAATACCAATCAAGAGGAAAAGAAGAAATGACCTCAAATTGTGCCAGAGGAGGTTTAGAAAAACTTCTTCATGAGAAGGGCTGTCAGGCATTGGAACAGGCTGCCCAGGGAAGTGGTGGTCATCTCCCTGGAGGAGTTTAAACGGTGTGTAAGTGGCGTACTTGGGGATGTGGTTTAGTGGTGGGCTTGGCAGTGTTGTATTAACAGCTGGACTCTGATATTGAAGGTCTTTTCCAGCCTTAATGATTCTATGATTCTGTCATGAGTAAGTCTGAAAGTTCAATTTTTATTTTAACCATTTGATGCAAGTGTTTCAACAAATGCTCTTATAAAAAAAAAATAAACCAAAACAACAAAATTTGGTGAATAGTGAAATAAATCACGACTTTATTTGCAACTTTTTAACAGCCATTTGCTCAATATGGCCTCTGGCACAGCATATGCAACAACCAGTGAAAAGTGCTTGTACTGAGGAACCAGCAGCAACTATTCTTCTGACAAATATTTACCCTTATGCATTGCCTCATCTTTCTAGTCAACATCTTTGTTACCAGCTCCCCAAACTGGAATGGGACTGTCTGAAACGCCATCAGATCCAGATGAACGCAATCATGAACATCTTACTGTGTCAAAGTGAATGCAGAGAAGAATTTTAAAATTAGTATTATATTCAATTAAATTAGTATTACTGCATGCAAAGGATTCCTTGCCATCTTCATTTCAACACCAAATTTTATTTACCTTCGAGATGCATCCTGTCAGATTGACAATGCTAAATTACTTTGTAGTAAAAATTGTAGGGAGAAATCTGACGGTTTTGGTGACTGGGCAGAGGACAGGTGGTATATCTGGCATATGGTGAAAAATATGGGAGATGGTTTGGGAATGCAATAAGAGCATATCAGCTGGATGTTTCTGTTAGAGTATTCAGTAGCAAAATATTTAATGATGCTGACATTTAGATTGTGATAATTAGATTTCCTAGTTAGCACCACATTGAGAAGAATGGGAACAGTTTATATACTGCTCAGAGCTGTTATTTCAGACTGTCTACAAACTTGGATTGGCAAGAATGACCTGGTTCACATTCTATTTATATAGGAGTTTTATTTTGGCATTAATGAAAGCTTAGCTTTTGGATCACAGTCCTCTTCTATTATGTGGCTCTGTGAGGATGGGAATCACAAAAGGCTTGCTTCCAGCCAAGCTTGGATCTCCTCTAGTGAGATAGCTGCACAAGGCATTACCTCTGCAAATACTGGTCTGCAAATATGGCAGGACACCTCCCTTTCAAGGGAAGGGAGGTTATCCAGGTATCTTAGAAGGTACACTGGGAATTTGAATAGAGAACATTTTCTTTGCAAAAGCATTGTGGCAGAAGCAGAGTAAATGCTTGCCATTATTTCCTCTCCAAGAGAATTTTACCCTTGCTGGCAGAGGTTTGCTACACCAGGCAGAACAGAGAGCTACCCCCACCATGACACAGACTGACAGTCTCCATCTGACAGCCAGTTTTTCTGCCTTGAGCAGTAATTATGGGGCAGCAACCCACATAAAAATACATCTTCTGCCAGCCGACTTTCCCCCTTTTAAGAGTTTTTGCAACAGAACAGCTTTGGTGGATGGGATGAGGAAAGAGTCTACTTTCCTGTTCATTTAAGAAATATTATGATAATACTCTTCTTTTTCTCTTATGGGCAGGGGACTGGCCTCACCAGTGAGTTCTTTTGGCTCACTTGACAAATGAATTATTAGTTTAGATGTCCTTGTCACAGCTTTGGGGGAGGCAGCTTGTCTTCTGAAACGCTGCCTCCAGCCAGCTTACTCCACAGCCAGGTGTGGCTGTGTTCAAGTCAAAACCCTGTAAGCAGGGAGTTCATCACCTTGCTGTGGGGGCTCCTGCCAGCTGAAGGGGCAGAAACCTCTGCCTGGGATTGAAGGTAAGAAGGAGAGTTGAAGGAGGTGCATCTGAGGAAATGTTAAGGCTGAGGGAGGATCCATTTGCTGGAAAAGAGGGAAAAGATGGCTAGAGTAGGACTGGAGACGCAGAAAAAGTGCACATGGCATAAATCTTGGGGACACCGGGGTGTGTTGTAGAGATGGATGGATAAAACACCAAATTATGTGGGTAAGAGCAAATTGAAGAGGGAGATGATGGAAGCAGACAGCTTGTAGCCACTGGGGTATTCTGCCCTCCAGGAAACCAGGCTGACCACAGGAGCACCTCTACCCTTCTGCTGCTGGTCGATATCTAAGAAATCCAATAACTTGTGAATCTCACCTTCCCTCATTTCCAAATGGCTGGCTTGCAGTCTAGCACAACCCTCCACTATTCCAGAAGCAAAAGTGATCAGGAAGCCAAGGTTTATGCTGTACTTGTGGGTATAAACAATGCTAATGCTGAAGTTCAAATGATGCATGCCTGTTTTTTGAAGAAATCATTAAAACCTCCAGAACAAGTCAAAACGAGCCTTTTTATTAAGGAGTAAAAAAGAAAAAAGTACTTCAGAGCAAAGCACTCAAAATTTAAGAAAAGCATACAGAGTTAACAGAGACTCAGAACACTGTTCAGGTGTGTGCTCTCTGTGAGACAGTGTTTAAATAGGTGATCATGTTATATTTCATTCACATGACCTTTGCCTGATCCCACACATAGGGCAATGAGTCTTCAAATTTTTTGCTGCTCTTGTAAAGCACATTTCTGTAGCAGACATTTTATTTTGCTCCACAGTAATTAAATGTATTTATAGAGTTGTAGTAGGTTAACAGGGGAACTATCTGAGGAAAAGCAGAAGGGAGGAATAACTTGATGAGTAAGTAATCACTCATAATATTCTTGTAGTGACAGTTCCTACAGGGATTTTTGAATTTGTGAGTTACCTCATCTTCACCGTGGGTGTGATTTTTTTTTTTAAGTGAGCAACCCGGTCATTATTTACTTTGTCTGGTATATATGTATATAAGGGGTGTAATTACATAGCAGCCTTCTCCTTGGAGGAAGCACTAAAATGGCTTTTGGACCTGTATTACAGTTTATTTCCATGAAGCTTTCAGGATGTGAAGATTGCATAACTTTGGACCTGCTGTCAGATCTGGCCAGTGGCAAGTATGTAACTGAGACACACTCCCCCAGCCCACATTCACACTCACACCCACAGTCACTCAATCAGTCACATGAGCACCCAAGCCCTGTTTCTCCAGGCCAAACGGATTCATTCCCCATATGGCAGCTTGCACAGGTTATTTTTTTTTTTTTCCCCCACTGTATAGAGCATTAGATTTGCTCAGAAAGGCTTGAGTTCTGCATTTGTGAAGCCTTAGCCTAGGTTCCTGGGCAGGGAATGCCTGGCCACATGAAGAGCACTGGTGCTGCCAAGCCAAGTTTGCAAGTGAGGGAGGCCCCAAAATGCAGCCTGTGAATCCCGGCTGGGTGAGGATCACCAGCTGCACAGCCTTTAAAACCAAGTGCACTGTTTCATCAGAAGGAATACCTCTGACCTTACACATTCCCTCAAGCTTGGAGTGTCTGCAAACAGGCAATTTGCTCATGGTGTGGAAGCTTATCATCAGGCAGCTAATTCAGCTTTCCTCCACTGGGATAATAAATTCTATTTACTTACCTGTTATCAGCAACTATAGTTGTTTAGAAAGAATGAAACAGAACATGATTGATTTGTTCTTCCTCCAGCTCCTTGTGGATCCAAGGTTATTTTTTTCATCCATCATGCCACATTAACACAAGCACAATTTCTTTCAAGGTAGCAGTGTGGCTATCATGGTAACGGAGTGGATTATTCAGTGACGTGTTCAGCAAGAGTAGCTGTTTTTCTCCCATCTTCACTGCAACATATAAGATTTCTAAGGCTACCGTATGCTTGCAGCTTTTTCGCCCATACTTTATTTAGACAGGAAAACCTGTTGGTTTCTGTATAAATTTCAGTGTCTAGAAATAAGCTGCAATCCTCTGAACTAAAACAGCAGTTCAGATATATCTCTTATATAGAGATAGAAGAAAATAATTAATGGAGAGCTATTTTATTTATTTATTTATTTACTTCCTTATCTGTTACCTCTATGGGCAAACAGTGAATTTCCTCTTCTGCTTTTACTGAAAAGTCTCTCACCAAGGTTTAGTTCCTCTCTTCTCCCCTGGGCATTCTCTTCATGGAGCTGAAGCTAGTAAAAATAGAGCCAGCAGAGCTGCAGCCATGCTCTTGCTTATTTGCTTGCAATTAAAGTCTGTCTTTGGTTCTACAATAGACAATATGATTTCCCACTTACAACAGGTGGTGGAGCAAATGCAATCCAGACAGGCACTCACCCAGCACAGCAGCTGTGGCTCTACCTCCCCTGGGACATGCCATGGAAAAGTCAATACACATACAAGGCATGTGTTTTTCCTAAAAACTGTGTGCTTGAATAGAGACAACCTACACCTCCCTTGCTCTGACCCCAGCCGTGGTCCTCCACCTGTAATGTTCACACTCTACCAGGAGTCCCTAAGCCAAGGCTCCCTCTGCCACTCAGCATGGATCAGCACATCAGTGCTGAAGGTGAAGGTAAACCCTTCTTCCACAAGGTGGAAAGACTGGGGTGTTTTTTCCCCTGCAAATCTTAAGGGATGGGATTATGCTCTGTGGGCCATTACTTTTGGTAGTCAGATTCTGAAGGGGTAGCACCAGATCCGTCACCCTCCAAGCCTTCTGTCTCTTTCCTGCCTTTGCTGCCTAAAAGCTTGTTGCTCATTCACCTGTGTCATGGACTAGGAAAATTGGGGAGATAAGGGAGGGAGGCAGGGAGGGTAGGAAGGCACACAGATGATCACAGGACAGATACCCTGCAGTCATATTCTCTCTTTTTAGAAACACCAAATGTATGCTGTCTCTTTCTGTCTGGCACTCATGAAGATCTCATCTTGCCATTCCTGATCAGCAATAGGCATTGTGGAAGAGTGCTGACATTTAAACTTTTAAAGCATATCCATACTGCATGGGATTTCACGTGGAGAAAGGAGAATGGGGGTAGTTCTTGCCTTGAGTGATGGAGGATTATTGCTCTATGTGGAGGAAAGGAGAACGTATTATGCAAAAGCCCCATTAAAAAAAAAACAAATGAAAAAAGAGAAATGACTGTGAATGAACTTGACTAAAGCACTCTGAGGCTCCAGCTCAGTTTTCAGCTCAACTAACAGTAAAAACATTTTTAAACAGATTTAATTTTAATAAAGTGAGAGGAGTGACAGGAGTCTGAGGGGAAAATTAAAAAAATGCAACTGAAGAAGAAATCTGCTGCTGCCCTGGCTTCATCACACCTGGCACTAATCCATTCCCTGCTTCACTGCTGAGGAGAGAGAGGGAGAGTGTGGCCTTGCAGCCAAAGTTGACTCACCACACTTTGAGACCAGGGCATCAGCACTTTGCGCGCCAAAACCAGCACTACCCAAAGCCACATAGTGAATGTTGGATAACAAGCATGGAGCTATCCAGCCTGTCCCTTCAACACAAGGTGCCAGAACAAGCAGGCAGTCACATGGACATGGGCTGTCAACTTCAACCCTTCCAGGCTGAATCCAGAGCACCAAGCTGGAGTGTGGAGGAAGCCATACACTCGCTCCCTGTCAGGAAACTGGGTGCTCCTGCTTTAGCATCTGGGCCCCCCAGAGTTTTCCTTGGGATTGCCATGGCAAGAGACAACAAGACTGCATTGGGTTTTCAGGACTGAGCCTTTAGTCCATCCTGCTTAATGAATTCAGCAGCTTGCAGCAAGAACAGTCCCCAGACCCAGGGAGATCTCCATGCCAAAGGGATTCCAGGGTATTACTCTGACATACTAAAATAATTGGCTGTAATGGGAATGCTGAAGGAGATGGTGCCAAAGTGACTGTCAAGAATGCTGAATAAATATTGCAGAAAAAAATGGCTTCACGTAATCAGAATTATAGGCACTTCTGTTTGAAGGTGCAAACATACATTTTCCAAATGAAGCTTTTATCATGGTCTTTAAAAAGAACCTTTACTTTATACCTATAAAAATATCGGAAGGTACTTGACTTGATACAAAATATTTTTAAAAGCTATCCCAACTTCTTAATTTGGAGCAGTTTGCACTGAAGATGTAATATCTCAGTGCTCTAAGCAACAGAAGACCAGAAATACAGGAATGATTGTGATCCTACTCTAAGGCAAAATTAGTCCTTAGCTTTTAGTAAAAATCTACTTTTTTTTTGTTCTATTTATAGTAACATTTCTAGTTCCAAGTTCTCATGCTGAGAAATGTGAATGAAATCAACTCTGATTTTGTTGCTGTTTTCTTAGAGTGATGTGAACTGGGACCTCTGGTACAAATGGTGTTTCATATGTTTCTGAATCTGGGAGATTCAGAAACGTCCAGACATATCCTGGTGACTAAAAGTAGCTACAAAAATAAGGCTATGTCTACAAAATAATGAGTTTTCCCAAATTACCCTCACAGATTTTAAACACTCACTTTGGAAAAAATGCCTTAGCAGTACCTTTGTTAAACCAATTGACAGTGTAAGCCAGACTAAATCTAGACATAAATAGATATTAAATACTAATATTTCTATTAATATTAAGTAGCAGAGAATCTCCACCTATATCTATGTTTGGCCCCCAGTTACTAAAGTAATTGTGCATATTAAAAGATTAAGCCTTTTGGAAGCTGCAATCACTTTCTGCCAATTTATTCTATACTGCTGTATTTTTAATGAGGTCATTTACTGGAGGGTTTTGGGACAAAATCCAGAGTATTTACAGATTGGCATGGATTGCCAAGAACAATTGTAGATAAAAATAAAGTGTATGACTTTTTCATACAGGGAAAACTGAAACCTGTAAACTCCTTTTTAATTAGAAGGTCCTTGGTCTGGGAGATGTGTGACATATTCCAAATCTAATTGATGATTACCGTTTTTTTTCACTAGATTTATTAATTCTTGAACAGTTTTCAAACGTTATTCTGTGCTGTTATAAACAGTGGGCCTGATTCTCATGAACAATAAGTTTCTGTCCACTTCTGACAGCTCAAGGATCCCTGAAAGTGAGCAAAAGTGGCAAGAGAATTTTGCAATTCTTTTTCATGCTCCCATAATTTCAGAACAAGTCCATTATAAGTGAGAATAAAGTTAGCTTTGCTTCTTAGAAGAGAACATGAATATTCTTTGCACAGGAGCCTTATATGTCTTCGGCAGAGCTTTGGCTTTTTCCCTGGTTCAGCTGGGCAGAAAAACACCCTCTACAAAGAGGAGTAATTGAAGTTTATGTTTACTATTTTAGCTTAGTTAGCATCTGCCAGCAGCCAAAGTATCCTAAAACATTGCTAAGTCCTCCAAGAGATGAGCTCTATCCTTGTTCCATTGTTTTATTTCCGTGCTAGTAGCAATCGTCTGAAATACGAAGGTCACTGACACTCCAAAAATTCACACTTTAGTGTGACTATTCATGTTATGCCAGATCCAGTCTATATCCACAACCTCATAAATGAGGGTCACTGTTGAGACAAAAGTAGACCCTCTTGACTACTTCTATCTGACTCTCCAGATTCTCATTCAATTTATATAAAGTGAGATTAATCTTGGGCTTTAAGGTTAATGGTGGAATCTTGACTGGAATAAGTTTAGTCCAGGCACTCTCAGTGTCAACCCTATTATAACAACAGAATTCAAGGCTTTTTATTTTTGAATATCTGTCTGTACAACCCAAGATTTGCTTGAAGGGGAGCTTGGGTTCAGCTAGCAGGTTTAAATTGACATCTAGTTTGATGCTGATAATATGTGTCTCCGCCTATGCACCAGTTTGGATGTTAATCAGTTATTTTAGTACCGAAAAATTCCTCTCAAATTGATTAACATGTTTCCAAACTTATTTTTTGCCTTGCCTATTAACCAGATATGCTCCATTGTGGCCTGCTAAAATCTTCAGTAAGGAAAACAAAACTGAAGGATAAAGAAAACTGAAGAAAAGTAATGATGAGAGCTGTGTGCTGTTCTCTGTTAGCACAGGGGGGTTGATGAACCATCCATAGCTGTTTAAGCAGGCAGTGTCGATAGAGTGATTGGCTTGGGTGCCTGTGCAGCATTGACTGGTAGAAAGTAAATCTTTGCTATTGCTTGCAGTGCAATGCCTAAGGCACAGTGCTGTATCATAATGGGGAATTAGAGCCAGACTATGAAAAGCCTTGTTGCCTGCAACTAATCTGCAGGATGACAGCATTTTAAAAAATGGATAAATGCTACCTGAGCAAAGGGTGGGGGGGTGGAGTTGCAATATCAGAGAAAACACAGCATATTTCCCCGTCAGCAACAGAGGATATATCTCACAATGCTCAATACATTGGCTGTTGTAATCATACTCAGTACAGCATGTGATTGTTTTATGTGGTTGATTTGCTGTTATCTTAATTAGCCACAATTCTGTCTTTTTGAACATTAAATGAGTTTGGTTTAAGAATTCTAATTGTAAAAGTCTTTCAAATTAACAGAATGGAAAAAAAAATATGTTCATAATGAACTGAATTTTAGATTACAATAAGCTATTACAGGGAACAGAACAAATGTGTGCAGGAAAATGATTAAACTGCATGGAGTTTTCCATGCTGTACTACATTCCTCTGCTTTCCCCATTTTGGTTACTCTTCTAGGCTCTTTCAAGCCCAGAGCTTTCCTCATCTACATCTACAGTCAGTTTGTTTCAGTGGATACAATTCCTGAGCTTCAGCCACCCAGTAAGGGGAAGGATATAAGCAGATTCAGAATTTAGATCATAATTTCAAAGGCTAAAGCGACTGGAAGATTTTCTGCCACTTAATATAGAAATGGGTGTAATCTTCCAGAAGAAATTTCACTCTCCCACAGCCTTGTCTTGAATCTTCTGTCAAAGGAAATGGGCTTATATATTGCTAAAATATCTTGAGCAGCTTTTGACACTTCAAAGCATCAGTGTGCTCAGCACAATGTGGACTAGCTAACACTTCCAAAGTGACTGTACACTGAGGATCACACTGCTTTAGAGACAGACAAAATTCTTCCAAAACAGATGTCAAAACTGACACAGCAACCATTCTGGTGTGTACTCTGGCTGTCGCCTTTCTTAAACCTGCCACAGGGCAGCTATCAGCATACTTGCTATTCAATACATGTATTTGCAGCTCTTTCATGATACATTAGAAAGCTACCTCTGCAAAGCCAAGAGGACGTGTGAATGTAATTTCTTTTTCCACAAAGCATTTGCTATGTTCTTAGAAAGGTTAACCCACCTTACTAAACTGTACAAACATTATTTCACTTTTATTGACACTCTTTTCAGACCATGAAATGACTTGAGTTTTAATCTACTTTTTTTTTTAATACTGAAGGCAACAGACTAATTTAATAAGCTTCACACACAGAGGTATTTTAAAAACATGTTTTCTAAAGCTTCTGAAGTTGCAAGGGGGAAAGGAAAATGGTGTATCACAAAGAAGGTGTTATTGGTGAGATAAATACAGTTCAGTTTATTGGGCTGGTATTAGTTTGTTGGGTTTTTAATTCCAAGATATGTGTAGAGACAGTGGCACAGCTTTCATGCAGGAAAGGCTCCATGCTACTTGCATTGTGAGCAGTAAGGTTATACGGCCTGATTATCTTTTCCAAGGGGGGGTGGAAAATTTACTATTAAAATAAAACTCTGAAAGGATGATTTCTTTCTCAGCATAATATTATCTAGGCAAATATGGTGCATTGCCCACTTCACTTCTTGTGGTGTGTGGAGCACCTAACAGGGCTGGCTGCTCACTGGAGCAGTAACAAATGTAGCATCCAGTCTAGCGCTACATAAAAGGAAAGTGTAGGCAGAAATTTGGTCAGGTCATTTTGCCATATAATTAACAGAACAATTTTTCCATACTGTGCCTAGGGGGAAATAAAAGATCCCAACACTCCAGAACATCTCCATGGGCCTAATTGCAGAAGCTGATTAAATGCCATTATCACTGTGAGCAGCATGCCCAGCTGAATGAGCTGGCTGGTGGAGCAGCTCTGGGGACCAGGTGCACAGCAGCCTCAGCTTTCAGCAGCTACAGGTACCATGAGATGGTTCCCCCAAGGCTTTGTCCTCTCAGGGGGATGGGATTTCCATCCAATACAACCCTGCAGTGGCCACTTTTGTGGAAAACCAGGGTAGTGGGGGAGGTCCTTTCAGGGGAGGATAGAATAGTGGAGCACCACTCTTGATCAGGATGCTCCTATTAAATGCTCCAAACTCTGAAAAAAACCCCAAAATTTCAGAAGTGTGGGATATGGGGATCCTGCTGGTAGAAACTTGTCTTAACTGAGAATTCCATCCTGTGTTTTTCTGGTGAGGGGTTAACTCAGGGACAATATACTCTATGCTCCTTTAAAATTCAGTAACGTATTTGAACATGTGTTTGAGTAACAAAACTTTGCTCTGAGGAAGTGAATTTGACTATCTGCAGACTCTTGGGTTTCATGGTTCATGAAATTGGTTCACATAGCAAAATATTAAGGATCTCATACAAATTAGTATATTAGTCTATATAGATTGAAAAAAATGGCACACAGCATTAGCTAGCGGTTGCTTCATACTTAAAAGGAAAAAAACCCAAAAGCGCTCAGCAGTTCAGACAGCTCTGTGGTAAGCCTACAAGGAATCCAACCTCTTGAAGACCTGGCTGGTCAGATTGAACAGAATAATAACTTCAGAACGTTAAAAAAGTTCCAAGTACAACTAAGGAAGTGAGGATTTTGTTTTTGACAAGACAGTCCTATCAATGCTGAAATTTGCAGCCCCTTTGTTTTTTCCTCCTACCCCTTGGGCTGAGAATTTGGGCATTACTAATCCTCAAACAGCAGTAAGTGGTCTTTATGATAAGAAGAAAGACTGTCCCTGAGTTGCCCCAGAGCTGCCTATCAAAGGCTTCTGCTACAGAGTCTGTGCCAAAGTGATCACCGCTGGTGAGGCCACAGCAGGAGTGTTGGATCCAGCTCTGGACTTCCCAGTATAAGAGAAATGTAAACATACTGGACAGTCCAGCAAAGTGGCACAGAGTTGAAGGGATTGGAGCATCCCTCCTTTGAGGAAAGTCTGGGAGAGCTGGGGTTCCTCAGCCTGGAAAAGACTCAGCTCAGAGGAACCTCATCAATGTCTACAAACACCTGAGGGGAGGGTGCCAGGAAGACGGAGCTGGGCTCTTTCCAGTGATGAGGACCAGAGGCAATGGGCACAACATGAAACACAGGAGATTCCCTCTGATCAGCAGGAAACACTTTTCTACCGTGAGCACTGACCCAGGTTGTCCAGGGAGGTTGTGGGCTTTCCAGCCATTTGGGGAGTTTCAAAGGCCATTGGGACACAGCACTGGGCAACTGGCTCTGAGCATCTTCACTTGAGCAGGGAGGTCAGGCCACAAGGCTTTCAGAGGTCATACCCAAAATTTCTAGAATAGTATCGGTGTTTTGGTCCTGTTCAAATTTTTACATATTGCTAAAATTTTGTATTAAATTTCAGCCAGTGACTACTGAAGTACCAGTTGTAAGAATCATACCCCAGACCAGCATTCAGTTAGGGTGTAAAAACATGGAAATTTTTGTCTTTCAGTCATCATAACTTTAAATGACTCATGCTGTATGGAAATTTTAAAAAAAGAAAGAAGGAAAAAAAAATTGGTCAAAAGCCAGTTCTCTTACTTCTATGTACTCTGTTGATTTGTGGTGTTTTGTTAACATCCATAGCTTCAGGTGTCATGACAGAAGATTAAATAAAACATACATTTAACAATGGTATATTTGTATTTTACCTGAAAAATTCCTTGCCAATGACTAGCCAAGACACTACATTCCTACTACAAGATCTGCCTTGATGGATAGTAAAAGACACCACATGTTCTAGGAAATAAATTGAGTCCAATGTGTAATGCATGCATCAAACTGAATCCTGTGTTAAATATGAAGATAATCGTATTTCCTAACAACTACTTGACTGACTTGTTACATTTTTAGGGCCAGACTCTTTTAAAAAGAATTGCTATAACTAAAACTATCCTATAAATCTGAGCTATTTCTGGAACTGTAAACAAAGCTAAATCTTTCCCACTTTGTCATAAAAAAGAAGTTTAGTTTTTTTTTGTTACTTTTAACATAATAGCTTAAATTTTCTTGTGCAGCCTGGAACAGGTATTTGAAATAGTTTCTTCCTGCAGTGAACTAAGAATCCTTTTAAAATCTGCTGCATATATTTTCTTTTATCGTATTGTCACCCTTTGTTTTCCTTGTCTGAAATCACTCATACTCCCAAGTACAGACATTAGGATAGCTCAGGGTTCACTTGTGCATACATACAGGAGTATGTTCTTAACAGTTTTTAAAAGCCAGACCTGTGTATGAAATGTGAAAACCCCAGTACACTTGGACAGCTTGGGCTCTCTCACCAAACATTAATGTTCATAGAAGTAGAAAAAGTTTTATTTCTTAACAAGTGGCACATCACCACAAATACACAGGAAAATTACACAAATATGACAGCGTAATGTACTCAAACACAAAAGCATAATGACAGCTTTAACTCTTTAGCTGATGAGTGCTATATAACAGTTGGTTACAAGCACATAACTTGGGAGATGTGTATCCTATTATTGCAATGATTCCTGTTATCTTCACAATTAGTTTGAGTATCTGCAGTAGTTGAACCAACCAAGAGAGGGAGAAGATGTGAAGAGCTACCAGGCTGTATCAGGTGAAGAGAAAAAAGGGGTAGAAAAGAGAAGGTGTCATATAAACTGATTTGCAGAATTTCTTAAAAGTTTTGGATAACCGAATATTTCAAAACTTCATTCATATTGAATTCTGTGGTAAAAATTAAGGTTGACCTGTCTGACACTAAAACTTGAACCCTTTTTATATTCTATTGCTCAATACAAAACATAATAGAATTGGTATAAGATACCAAATACATTTAATGTGGAGATAGATTTTTTTAAAGTACTGACTAGAACAATTTGTTAAACCTGAATTTTTAAACTATTATCTTTTAAAGTTAAGGGAGAAATATACATTTGTAATCTCTATGAAAACTGTCTTTTTTGATGCACTATCTCATTTTCTACAAAGTCAAAAGTTATAGTACTGTACAAGCTCTGCATTTAATATTAGTTTTACTTTTACAAAATCTACTGATTTTCTTCTAAGGCTTCTTTCATTAGTTCCTAGGATTCAAAGACTAAGCAAAGACATTTTTTAATAACAAATAAAACAATTTAGAGGTTTAATGGTCTGTCATTTAGAAAGAAAATTATCTAAATACAGGCAGCAGGTTTCACTGTAACATTCCACTTTCAGCTCTTCCCATTACCCTAACCTTCTCTTCTGCAGTTAAAATAAATTAACAAGAATGTGAACACGGCTAAAGTGAGAATTTAACCTGGCAAGATTCATGGCTATGTAAGGCAGATTTTATTAAAAAGTCCTGTTAAGACAGACAGAAGCAATTTGGTTCCAGCCTCCCCTGTTGTATTCAACTGGGTCTGAACAGCAGACATTCAATTTGCATAAGAGCTTACATTACCAATAAATAGAACAAAACATGGCATTAACTGCAGTTGGAAACTTGACTTCCTTGCCTGTAAAGGGAATGGGCATTTGTTCTCTACTTCAAATACATGGTAGTAAAATAGGAAATATTCTTCTTGTATTGTTGCAAGTAGTGCATGAGAACTAGTGAAGAAAATTTCCGTGTTTACCTTTTCTTTTCAGAAATCAAATCAGATGTGTGAAATTTAGCAAGAGAATGTTAAAGCTTCATTGTAAATTCAGTATATTTTTAGAGATGTGCTATCTGCTTTAAATACTTTCTAATTTGGATCTGAGCAAACAAAATCTGCTGGCTGAGATAAATACCTATGTAGGATAGAGAAGATTTTGGCTGGGATATATGCAATCAAGCATATTAAAAACCTTTAATAAAGCATTGAAAATCTTTGCTGTGCTTTACCAACACATAATAAAATACAATTTTAGGATTCAATTTTCACTTAGGTGTCACAGATCAGAATAGAAAAAAAATATTCCTCCCTTGAAAAACAGCTCATTTCAACATGGATATTGTCTGTATCCACGTTACCACTGTAATGGTCTTGCCCCACAAAATGCAGTGGGGTATGGAACTCCTCAGCAAGGGCTGAGCAGATAGAACCCACACGGGCATCTCTGTGTGCACAGCAATCACTGCCCCAAAAACTGACAAAGTGGTTCAAGTGCCTTGTGGTGGATGTTCAGAGTTCCCTGGATGTCCCATAGGGTGTCCTCCTCAGAGGCCTTTCCAGCAGAGCATGGGATTCCTGCAGGTCCTGTCAGGACCACGTCATGTCTGCCTGCCAAATGCATATTATTTGGTACCATCAGGCACCTGGAAGGTCTCTGTCCATCTGACCTTAGGCAGCTGGCTCTCATCCCAAGCCTCCTCTATATTCATAGGACTGACTACCTAAATTGCTTCAAATATCTAGGCGTCAGTATTTAAAATTTGATGGTGGCACCAATTCACTGTGCAGCACCATACCACAAATTGTAAGGACATTCTGACAGCTATTTCTAAACACACTGCAAAAAACTCACCAAATTTGCATATTTTAAGCTGGTTTTGTTAAACTCCAAGGCTCTCTCCTTGGCTTTACTGTAATCATTGTAGCTCATGTTAAGAGCTAGTATGTTTGGCTACAGAAAAATATTTAAAGAATGATCAGAACACATTACACACTGTGCTCTAACAGTGCTTCCTTCCTCTTGGGCTAAGTGTTTTTGAAAATCTTACTAGTCACTGCAGGATCATGGCTTCTCTAATGTTTAAAGGCCTGTGTTACAGGTAGCTGAGAGAAAGAGTGGCAGCATTATGTAGTCCCATTCATTCAGCCAAATCAATCTGCTGTGTCAAGGGGTAAGAAGTGACCCTCCTTTTTCTCTCTTCGCCCAACAGAGCCCACTCTCCTGGGCAGTGCCTCACTTTCTAAATCACAGCCCTGTTGGGGTGGGGATGCCCACTTATCTCTGGTCTCTGTGTCATTCCAACTCTTCTGTGATTGCCTAGGGCAAAACAGCTCTCCAAAAGCAGAAGCTGCCTGCCTGCTCTCAGCTGAAAACCACAGAGCTAAGAAAAGTGGAGTCAGCTTCCTTAAGACCTCCCTTCTGGTTCAGTGAATCTTGCCCTGCTGTGAATCACCTCATATGCTTCCCTCAGGCACCTAGCCTCAAAAGAGGTCAAAGTCCAGCCTTTCCTTGTATTTATCCTTTCCTTGGACAGGCTGGAAGCAGCTCTTTTCTCAGTGAGTGGCTTTAAATCACCTCCCTTTGGTCTTTGGATTTCGTTGCGGTCAGCATGTGTCTAGAATGAAGAATTGCAGCATCTCGGTTATAAGCATTTATTAGCTATAGTCCTAACAGCCTAATTCCATGGTTTAATCATTAGATAGGGCTTCCTGTTAGAGATCAAACTTCATTCTTAGGTCAAGTTAACATTGTTTGTTTAATAAATGTTCCCCCATACCACACCATGTACTGTCAGAACATTAGCAATCACCCACCAAACCGCTTGCCTTTTGCACCTCTTGAGTAAATTGGCTTCAGAAAATATCATAGTCAAGAAATGCTTTTCCCATTAGCTAAGATAAAAAACTCACATACTGGAAGCTACAAGTAATCAGTAGGATGTAAGAAACACCTGAATGAAATTTATGTCTCTTGTGAATGAAACTGATCTCATTCATGTCAGAAGCAGTGTTGTGGTAGTAACACTATGAGCCTTGTAAAAAGTTTTACATAATTATGATAGTCTTTCACTACGTTTTCAGGAGGAACACCAGAGCTCAGGGGTGGCAACATTTAATGAAGTCCTTTCCTTCTGTATGGGTTTGGGGCACATGGAGGTTCTGTTTTGGGTACAAGAGCCACACAGAAACCAAGCATTTTTCTAATTTTCTGAAATGTCAGAATAAAAAAAAAAAAAAAAGACAACATTTATCCCAGTGTTAAGTATAAAGGAATGTTACTGTAGGAAAATACAGATGGCAACACTTCAGCCACCCGATATACAAAGACCAGATTTTCAAAAGATATTTGAAGTGACCCAGGAGTGTTGGAAAAACTCCATCCTTACAGAGTTCAGTCTTGGACTCTTGGCAGCCAATATTCCTCACAATAGGAGGGAGATTTGCCAAGGAATTTTGGATCAGGTCTCTTCACTTATTCGAGACTTTGAAATGTGTTTTGCAACCCATGGAGGAAAAAATAGGGAGAAATTAAAACTATGACTCAGAACCATCCCTAGAAGGTGTAAATTAAAGGGTTAGAAGACATCTCACTTTTAAATGGTGTTCACATTCAATAGAGAAAAGCACCCCTTGATGTTGCACTGACTTTTTGATTTAGAGCTCAGTAATTAAAAGCAGCTATTTTTAAAACGGCTGTTTGTTAATCCAAGATGCTGTTACTTTGCATTTCATTCCAGGCAGCAAACTTTTATAAGTTTGCTCATAAAAAGCACCCCAAAATGACTAGTTTAAAACCAAAAACCCTGTGAATATTTATCTTCTGGATTTCAGACTTGATGATTTTAAGAAGCTTAGGAAAATGCCAGCAAAAGTCCAACCAGTGCTTTCTAGCACTGCAACAGATACAACATAAATTGGAAATGAATTTCTTTCAGAAGAGAGGGTTTGCTTTGGAAATAATACTTTCTCATTGCAGGGCAAAAGGAAGAGGGGGAAAAAAAGTTGTGATTCTGCCATTATCCCTCATGGCTGATCATTTCAGGGGAGGGAACTGGGTGCTCTGCATCCCCTGGAGAAAGAAAATCCCTAGGCCTTAATCTTTTATCCAATAGGGTCAATATGACTGGCCATTAAGGCTAGATTTTAGACTCGATGGTGGCTTTTTGTTACCCAAAGAATGCAGTGACTTCTTGGTATTTCAGATCATCTGTGGAAAAGCATCATGAAGAGAACTAGTATGGATTAGCTGCCTTTAACTTTTAACTTCTGGGTCTATTCTGTGCAGCTAAAGTTGGGTATGTGAGATTATGAGTGTCTGATTATGGGATTTTAAAAGAAGACTTGATCCCTGTCATCTGAGAATACTTTAACTTGTAGGTTTAGTCTTCATTCCACTTTTTTTTTCTTACTTTACTCCACTTTTTTATAAGTTCAATTTTCCTCTATTCTCATACCTGTTGAATTGAGATTTAATATTTTGAAGCCTTCCTATTCTAGAAAGAAGCTTGAAAATGACAGTGTATCTTTATTTCAAGTAAAATCCAAGTTACCAGGCACCTAGCTAATGTGTCTTGCTCAAAAGTTCATGGTTACACCTACCTCTAGATCTGGAGTCTGAAGAAAACTTCCACCTTGTCTGAACACATCACCAAAGGTGTATTAGAGATCTGTTTTCACTGAATGTGGATCACAGAATAGTTTCTGACCAATGATCTTCAGATGATAAGAGGTTTTCGTTCATGGTACAGGTCTGGAAACACACATGACCCTAGATTTTCTTGGTCTCATAGCTGTATTTGCATTTTTTTCCCTGAATTTGGTATAGACTGCTGAGAAGTTACAGAATGTGGGACATCAAGGCCTGCATTGTCCTCTGTCTGAACCTTAAAACTGTGCTAAATATGGCACACAACAACACCCCAGAGAGGGTCCCTCAGCCCTTTTTGATGTGCCAGTGAAGAATCCAAGCTTGCCAGTCTTGCAAATTCAAAGTTTTCCAGGGAGAAACCTCTGTGACCAGAGGAAGCCAGGCTGGAACTTAAGTGATATTACTCTGCAGATATGTTTGCCAAAGGCAACATGAATGTAGAAGCATCATTACATTTGGCCTGAGACTTCAGTAAGAAAGCAGGATTTCATCCAGAAAAAAATCTTATAGTTTGAATATTTCCCTTCTTGTGAGTTTATATTTTGTCGATCTTTGACAAATATCTTAACTCATTTGTCAATAAAAATGAGAAAAATGTAAGTTCAGAAGCATGTCAACACCTTCTGTTTTGTCATCAACCGTGATAAGGTTAACCTTGAATATTTTTGAATTTATTTGGTAAAGAAGAAAAATGACATCTGTTTTGTAACCTCACATCTTCCTACACTTTCTGACAGTATGCAGCATTTTCACTGAACTGTAAGGTTTGCTCATGAAAGCTGAGCTAATCAGAGGTGGCTATCCAAAGTTCAGTCAATAAATAGCTTGACTTTCTAGCTTGTAATAATATAAAGAGATCAATAAGAACTATGGAGATTATTTCTCGATTTCCCACTGCTTCATGTTAAGCTAGCCATGAAGGACAGACTACTTCCCTTCTACCAGTTTTTTCTCCTTAGCTATTATACTGCACCTGTTCAGGGTATAGAAAGAAGTGTAATGTAAATACTAGCATCTGAACATTTGCATTTAAGTAATACATTGCTAAACAATACCTGTTTATAGCCTTAGCATATTTACTATCAAATCAGAATGTTTGATTAAAAAAATATGTAATTTCAGTCTTTAGGATGCCCATGATTTTTTCTTTTTCACACTTCTTGCAGAAACTAGCTCAGTTATGAATATTTAGACCACATCTCTGTCCTGAAAAATTAAGATCACTTCTAAGAGCAAGCTTTTGTTTTGAAAACAAGTGCATAATTTCTACCTTAACAACGTATAGCATAACTTCAGTAATGTCAGCCCACATGAAGCTTGTAAAACATCCATTATGTCAGATTACTTTCTGGAGAAGGCTTTAGTGAATGACTGTACTGGAACAGTGAAGAAGTGATCAGTTTGAATTGAATATCAATGTGGAAATTAAGTGTTGACCAATGTGAAGTGAAGGGTATTTCTGAAGCGAAACAGAAAAAGCAAAGGTCAGTTAAAAGAAATACAGTTACACACTTAATATAGATTGTATGGAGAAAAAAGGTAAGAAGAAGGCTACACACTTAATATAGATTGTATGGAGAAAAAAGGTAAGAAGAAGGCTCCAGGAGAACCAAATCAGTTTTAAGAGTTTACATAAATAACAGTTATCTGCAAAACCAGTGTCTTTTAAGTTGGAATTTTTTTAAGCATTAGTGAAAGTGAGTGTGTACTTTGGATCTGTATCTCACCTGCAATTAGGGTTATTTGTGGCCAGATATTTAATGCAGTTTTAAACAGAAGACTAAGACACAGGCCATAATCTGGAAGAACATATTTAATACTCATAAAGAGTTAAAAGTATTTTAATTGTCAGGATAGCTGAAATTCCAGGAAGGAGTCTAGGGAAATAAGCCAAAGTAATCTTGAAACAATTCTCTTTGAATATTCATTGAGGACAAAGAAGGTCTGAGAACAGGAAAAGTTCAGAATGCATCTCTGAAAAAGAAATGTGTGGAACAAACCAGAAAGCTTAACTTTAAGACTTAGGAAGAACAAGTTAATAGCGTCAAGAAATGCTGGGGCTTTATTTGGTCTTGGTTATTTGCCCTCAGTGCTGAAGAGGTCTGTTAATGCAACTGAATATGATGTTAGCTACAAATTTGGTGTAGTGGGTAATACAATGCCACAATCCAATATTTCTGTTAATAAATTCCATCTCAGAGAAGGAACAAATGCCAGTTTGGGACACTCTGGAAAGGGAACCTCAGACACCTTTGAAAACAAGATATAACTGCCTGAAAATTTTAAAATTAATTTTATTGCATGAAACTGCAGGGAGCGAGAGAGGAAATGAAAAAAACAGAGTATGAACCATCCAGCCAAATACCACCAGTACAGAAGCTGACCTAGCTCATACAGTTGATCCCTAACTACCTACATGCTGATGTTGTGATGTTACTTTAACAAAAACCAAACTAACTTTTTGTATCCTGCAACCTAAGAATCATACCTAAGTTGTAAGAATCAGGTTGGCTTTTATTTTTTACCTCATGTGGTGCCTGGGATCAGTAGTCAAGGATCCAGTTCTGGAAGCACCAAGTGCAGACAATTCCAAGGAGAGAGAAGATACCCAGAGAAAACCAGTTTAAAACACCTAGTGTTGGAAGAATGAAGAGATTAGACACACCTGGGTAAGACAAGAGAGAAGAGACTATCATAACATGTAAAGGTTTTGCTATATAGATGTTCATCAGCAAATGTTCTGCATGCTTTTTTGGACTACGACAGGAAATAATAAGCCCTGATATTTAGCATTTTCCAAGAATGGAGTCTGGTCAGACCTCCTGGGCAGCTTGCTCCAGAGTTTGACCACTGAGGTTTACAAAGGCTGCAGCATATCCTGTTGCCCTGTCACTATATACTGCTAAATTAATCCTCATCTCCACTGTAACCACCCTCATGGGTGGCTGTAGACAGCGATTTAATCTCCTTGCCCTTTGCTTTTTAGGATTGAGAAATCCAGTTCCCACTCCTCTCCTATGTCTTGTGCTCCAGACATCTTTTTGACATTCTCCAGCACATTCGTGTACTGCTTTGTACTGGGGAGACCGAAACTGGTCACAGCTCTCCAGATGTGATCTCACAAGTGCCCAGAGGAAAGGAAGAAGCACGTGCTCTCCCAATGCATGTGTGTAGATGGTTCCCATACCATAACAGCACGTGGCTGACTCATGTTAAGCTTGTCTGTCAGGATTTCCAGGTGCCATCCAGCAGAGCTGCTCCACAGCCAGTCAGCCCCAATGCATGTGATGGATTATCCCAAATACATCCAGGTACAAGACTCCACGCTCGTTTTTTTGAGCTTGCTGTCAGCCCACTGCTACAGCTTGCAGAAGGTACTCAGTTTAAGAGTCTTTCCTTTCAGTCCTTCAGCTATGGTCCTAATTTTGTATTACCCACTAATTTGCTAAAAGCACACTCCATCCTCTCATCCAAGAAAACTGTTGCCTGTTTCTCAGCCAGGAAACGAAACTTGAGATAATTTTAGTAAGGAGGTAATATAAAAGTGGATCATTATTTGAAGGCCTCCAGAGGCAGATATAGAAAGATTTCCACAAAAGCCCACCCCAGAAGTGAGTACATTTTCATAGGTTTTAGGAAACTAGCATAATTGATAAAAGCACCAATTAGGAGGACAAGTGGCGATGCAATTCACCCCCAGGTCAAACCCCTTCTCTGGAGCCTCCCCTTCAGCACTGATTCACTCTCTCCATGAAAATGTATCTGGAAGAGTTGTTCTCAGCCTTGGTTCCCAGGAAGAACCAAGATAGGATAGGGGCCTTGGACTTCCTGGGGCTTGGAGCTCTGGAATTTGTTTTGTCTTTCTGTTTAGGGAAAGGCCATGGAAAAGCACTGGGAAAACTAGCCACTAATGCAATAGGTGACAGAGTTACAAATATATGTGTGAAGAATACAGAGAACATATAAAAGAAAAAAAGGCAAAACCCAAATGGCATTATAACCAATAGAGTGTGATACCTGAGAAATACTACGTGTACATGGCTGCCTGGCTTTTCAATGACTGACTATGACTACTATTGTTAGTCAAGAAAGCACAGCCAATTTTTTGTCTACCTTCCAGTGAATCCTCAGTTTTCCCAGTTCGCCTACAAGTTTATTGTGGAAGAACCTGTCAAAGTAAAAGCCAAAGTAAAGGTATGCAATGTACACTGTTCTCCCTTCATTGACAGAGCCCCACATTTTTGCTGCAGAATGAAATCAGGTCAATCACTTTCTATTTGCTCATGATGAATCTGTGTTGGTTGTTTCCAAAAACTTTCAGTTTGTCATGTACTTGGACAGGGCTTCTGTGAGGACCTGCATTGTAATGTTCTTACTTACTGATGTGAGGCTGGCCAGGCTCTGTAGCTGTTTCTTTGTTGTTTTTTCTTTCTTTCTCTTTTTTTTTTTTTTTTTTTAATGGAAATAAGATTCCTCTTTTCCCGGTAACGAGAAACCTCTCCTGAACACCAATTGCAATTTTGCGTGACATGGACCACCTTCTTCAGCTCCATCCTTGAATTCAATTCTCCCCTGTCATAGTGGGGACATATATGTTCATTTCCTCTCTCTCAATTTTCTAAGTGCTGCTACTAAGAGCAGAAGCTGTGAGGTCTGAGATCAAACCCTGTTAATAAAGAGCAATGAGAAGAGGACCTTGATAATCAAACCCTCATCAATACCCTTTGCCATTAGTTTGTCTGTTCCTAGACAGCAGTAAGTTCCATATTCCTTGGTATTCCTTTTGCTGCTGAAGTACTTACAGAAGGTTGTCTTCTTAGCCTTCGTATCTATGCAGTGTCAAATCCAGTCGTGCTTGGCCTTCCAAACTTTCTTCCTGAAATAGTACTGGGTAGTAACTCTGCACTGTCTGTGGATCATCTGTCCCTGCCTCCAACTCCTGTGGCTCGAGCTCATTGGGAATTACACACTCAGCCAAGCTGGTGTCCTGACACACGTTCATTTTCTTGAGCACAGAAACAGATCTTTCTTACCCTTTAAGAAGTTTGCTTAGGAAGGTCAACTAGCTCAGTTCCTCTGCCTTTCAGGGCAGTATCCCTTGTGGCTGTGAGGCCTCTTTCAGGCAGCTTTGCTCAATTGCTGTACTTGATCAAATCCAGTAGCAATGGGGAGGTCCATACCCAGTTTGGGTGACTGTAACCAGGCTGGATGGAAACCCCTGCTGACATGTACTTGGAACTTCTTTGAAAAAAAACATTAAGTTACACAGGCCTGTCTTTGGCCACACTGAGACACGAAAAGCAATTCAAGCTTTAGCAGGAAACATGGAAGGGGAACCCCAGGAAATCCATAATATATATCCAGTGAAGTCAGAAAAACATTTTCTAAGACTCTCCCTGCTGGTCTTAGTCTTAATAGAAATAAACACTTCCCAAACTAGTTTAACATCTACTTGCCATTAATGAGTTTGATTTGTTCCTGTCTGCAGCAGAAAGACTTGCAATCTGCACGTTATGGTACACAGTGTGATGAGCAATATTAAGTGCACCCTTTTGTATGGTGTAGTCAACCTGATAAAAATAGAAGCAGACCAAAGCCTAAGGAAGGATTTCTTATTCTCCTACCATCAGATGAAGCTCTTCAGACCCATAATTTAAATGTTTGTCTCATTGTAGAGGTGCTAAAAAATGTGTCAAAAGACTTCAGCTAGTTAGTCTGCAATTTAGCTTGAAAAGTTTGTTTCTTCCCATTCTTCCTAGTTTTTGAATAAAGAGATAAGGGAAAACGCCTGCTTGCCATGGTAGGTACATGAGCTATAATTTGCAATGAAATATCATGAACTGTGCCATACTACAGAAGCTTTAATTAGAGTAATTAAAACACATTGTAACTTACCAGTGATTTTGCATTCAGTATATTTTAAACAGCTGAGCACTGAAAAAAATGCAGTGATTTGCTCACTACCACACATCAATGGGTTTCTGCAGCTGTGGAATCACACTAAAATTGAGCTTGCTCAGGCAGCCAAATTATTCTTTAGGAACTGGAGAAAATCAGAGAATGTTATTCCTAGAGACAGACCATTAAAGAAGAATTAACTATTAGATCTCCTATGTGATTTTTGGCTCTTTGTACCCGGATGGCAGACATCGAGGACCTTTCATATCTCATATATATATATATATATATATATATATATACACACATATAGATGTATATATATGAATATATGAATGTTTCCCTGCAGTTAGCCAAAGCAAAGAAATACACTCCAAGAGAATATGCTGTTAAGAATACTGTGAGCATGGACTCACAGTAGAAAGGAAAAGATACCAGGTATTACTAGCTGGCAGTTTCAAACCAGCTGCTTGTTAAAGGATAATTTCACAAGACTAATTCAGAAATGAATATGCTTTTGAGTGAAGGAATGAGGGTTAGTGTTGCCCTGAAAACTCAGCTTTTGAGGTTGCTAACATAGTTGTCTAAGGACTTTCCCAGGACAGTAACTGTGAACATAGATATGTGTACATTTTTTCTGTTACACATCTTGTGATGGGCATCTCTCATGGCCAGTGCAGTGAGAAAGTGTTATCCTGACCATCCAATCCCTGGCCGTGGTCAGAAGCCTATAAATCCTGGGAGGAAAAATAAACTTTCTCTTCTTTTCACCACATCTCGACCTGTGTCAGTGTGATCTATTCATCTTCAGCAGCGACAGGTTAGGAATTTTTTTTCCTGTTTCTTGGCAATTACTTTAGCTTTGTATACATCCCTGGTGTATTTTATTGTTTAGGCCTTTACTGCTTCCAGAAGCTAGAAAATATTAAAAAATAATTATGTCAGTCCTTGCACAGATGCTTGAATGGAGACCAGCTATGGGTAGGAGACATCTAATTCAATAGCACTTCTACACATCCTGCACAAGTGCTTGGTGGGAAAATACATAGGAAACTCAGCATCAACATCCCCATTCCTGCAATGTGCTCCATTGGGCACATTGCAATGGCTGGTTCGTGCTGTGCACCTGCTGCAGCCCAAAGTCCAGGTTTGTGCCCAAAACTGCATGTTCTACACACAGAAATCCCTAGGCTTAGGCCATCAAGCATGTCCTGCCCTATGTCTGCTGGTGGAGAAGCAATCAAGCCCATCCCCAGTACAGAGCAGAAAGACTGGTGAGTCACAGGTAACTGCCCATCTGCCATCATCTGTTCTGCAGGCCCAGTGTGAGGAGTGAGATGAGTAGTTGGGAGTCACTTAAGTAAAAGAGCTAAGGTCATCCTAGCCAGAACCCATCAGAGGCTTGATTTGGACAGAAAAATGCCAGCTCAGGCACCAAATGAGCAAAAACTTAAAGATTTCCTTTGAGGAGAGACCAGTCTGTAAACAGAAGATTTTTACACTTCAAAGTTTAGTTAGGTTAACATCCCTGAGATTAAATGTACACCACAGCATTTGTAAATGGTAGAGAAGGATATCAAATCTTTAAAGGTCATGCAATCTCCACACGAAAGCAAGGGATTCCTATCAAAACAATCTCTCTGGGCAAGGATCGTTCTGATATTTTCAAGACAGCACAACAAAACACCTAATCATTATAGTTTTCTGGAGGACACCCTGCATAGTTAATTTAAACTAAACCACAGAGAAATAGAAACACTTTCTTACAACACTGTTCCTTTTTTAAAAACTACCTTTCTGAAAATGTAATTGAGTCAGCTGTTCAAGTGACAGCATTCACAACAGGGAAAGGATGAGTCTTCAGTGAGTGATTAAAGTCTGAAGCAACCCATTTAGATAACCATAAAAAGATTTATTGCAGATTTAGTCCAAAATGAAGAATATGTTTGTCATAGGACAAAAGAAGAGTAAAATAAAAAGAACAATTAATACAAGGCTTTGGAATATGTTTTTTCTTTCTTGGGAGCGTTTGAAAATTGTTGGCTATTTCTGAATACAGAAACTTGTCACAGGACATTACTGCTTCTCACTGCCCACCACGCTGTTCCTTCTTGCCTCTTGAAACTGTGCCTTCTGCCCATGCAGCAGCCACCAAATTTCATTAGTGTGTTCCTACAGGAGACCAATTAGCAGGGCTGTGACAGAACTAGGGTCAGATATGAACCTTTGCTTGCTTCAAATACTCATTTGTCTACAAAGTCGATAAAAACATTATGGTCAAACTTCACAAAGTAATAATACTAAAGAAAACACCTACTTGAATAACCCTTGATAGCACTCACAAAAAGTGATGCTTCCCACTTGTACAATGAGCCATTACAGCTACAGCCTGTGTATGGGCCCAGGGTGGTCAGGGTTCCCCACTCTGCCCCAACAGGGAGCCAGGCGAGGGTGCCCTGGCTTAGGACAGTGGTAGGGATAAGGTCATGCCAGCCACACTCCAAACAGCAGGAGTTTCATCTCAGGTCCAGCTATGAGGGTCCAGTGTTTCCTTCCATGAGGATCTACTCCCACAAGATTTAATTCATAGTGTAGGGTTTATACCAGCAGTGCCTGTGCTGAACATCACATGGGTCATCCAGTCCTTATCCCTTGTCTCTGGCAAGGAATAGGGTGCTGAGGGATGCTGGTGCAGACTCTTCCACAACCAGAGGAAAAGCTGTTGAAGGGATCAGGAAAAGAAGAAAACAACCCAATTGTGACCTACATAAATCAGCTGGGCCCACAACTACAGTAGTGACACAACTGTCAATAACTGGACTTCCTTAGGGAAAGAAAATAGCCTCATTTTCTGGATATATTGTGGCAGAAGATTTTAGAGTCTTCCTGTTTTACTGGTCACTCCATTTTTCAGTTCATAGAAAATCTCAAATGAAATATTTTGCATTTAATACTTGTCAACACTGTGTAAAGACATCAGTTATTGTGACCTAATGACATGAAAAGTAATTTTTTAAGTTTAAAAATTGCAGGGGCCCTAACACACTCAGAAGAGAGTTATCAATAGAGATTTTAGTGCAAGACTCAGTAGCATCTGCACTGCAATCTGCATTCTCCTTTTGAGGCATGATTTGAGAAAAGCACATTTGGTAGTATCAGAAAGTTGCAAACAGCTACTTTAGCTTTCTTGCATTCTCAAAGGTCAGACTACTCTTCTAAGAATTTTTACCTAAACACTCACTGTTCATCCAATTGTATTACTTGCTTAGGGGCACATATTTAATAGTAGTCAATTTATTAATTTAAAAATGCTGGAAATGCCTCATCTCAAACCAATTAGATCCTTTCTTTTAAAAGCAACATGCTAGAGAAACTACATTGTCTACAAAGATTTATCACACACACCTTAACTTAATTTTATCTCTAAGTGCCATCAAGACAGCAAATGTCTTCTCAGCCAGTTTTAAAGCACATGCAGAGCAACAATAAAAAAGAAAGAAAGCAAGGTGAAGGAGAAGCTTTTCTACAAGTAGGTCATAATGAGCTCTAGTCACTTATTCATTAACAATTACTTGAGAGTGTCCAAAATCCTTAGGTATTCAGTGTAAGAAAACAGGCCAAAGCAGTAAATCTATTGAGGAAATATTTGGTATTTCTGCTGTATCAATGTTTGCCCTGCTGCCTTCCCAATTCTATCCGATAAGCAGTAACTTGTAGTAAGTAGTTCAGCTTCAGCTTAAATCACTTTATTCATCACAGGTGCAGATGAGTCACACTCATGAGAAAGCCTCAGTCATGTGAATTGGATTGGTATAAAAACCCACCCCAGAACTGTCTGTGTTCTGTGTATAAGCACCGAAAGTTTTAGGAAAGGAGATTTATGTCTAGTGTCATAGTTGTTGCTGACTGAAGCACTTTCAAGGACTTCTATATAAGCTGTTGGTGCTGTTATTAGCAGGTAGGTAAATTAATAGATGGCAAAATTTTACTTCATAACTGTTTTTGTGGTTATAGCGTGGCAGTTTGAAGAGCTGTATTTGCTTTAGCAAATGTGCTGTGCACTGAGAAATGGCAAGTTATGGCTTCTGATGATGTGCTTGGAAATAGGGGTAATGGGACTTTGTGGGTTGGGAGAGAGGACAAGGGATGGTGTGGTCTCAGTTAATTTGATATTAGTGAGGGTAAAAATGTAGCTATTATGGGCAGAAAAATCTAATTGCTCAGCAGGTTTGTACTGGGGCTTTTTATGATGGTTCTGTATTTTACCTCATGACTTCATACTGTTTTTACTTCTAAGGGGATCTCCCTTTGAAATGTGCTCCTTGAGGTATAAAATTATTGTAGTGCTGTCCATTAGTGTTGGCTTATGTAGCAGGACGTAGCAGTCTGCTATCAATTTGAGTTATGAATTGTTTATATGTACCCTATTTTAAATCATTTCTTAGTTTTGTTTTTTTTTTGGCCATGTCTATTTGTGATGCTAAAGTGACTAGAAAACTAAGGAGAAACAAAGCTCAAGTCTATTTGAACTGAATCTTTATCCCATTCTTTAGGAGGGGGAATGATCATAAAAAATTATTTCTTTTTCTTTTTATTTGATTTTTTTTCATTTTCTTGTACTAATATTTGTCCTCGGAGTAAATTGACCTGAGGCATCAAATTGCCAGTTAATGCATGATTTTAGAAACCTGACCATGTAAGATATAGCTATTTAGTGTGCTGAGCTATTCTGTCTTTGCCTTTAATAGGCCTTCAAAGACATGCAGCTTGAATGATAACCTAAATCTGAGGTGGTTATCAAGTGTCTATAAGGCCTAATCAGCTGCCACCACTGGGACTAGTTAATGACAAAAGTGTCCCACTTCTTTGTAACTGGTGTATATTATTTTTGTTTATGCTTTTAGCATTTGCTGTCATGATGCTCCTCAGAGAAATAGGACAGTAAAACTTCTCTCAGCCTTAAGGTTGTCCTTTGGGTCTAGCATGTGATTTTGGTAACAGCTTGAATAGGAACTTGGTGTTTATTGGAACAATGCCAGGTCAGTAGCTTTGAAGTGTAAATCTCCTGTTTTGTTTGATCCAGAAGTGCAGATGAGCCCTGTAATGCAGCTCTACCTTGCCCTGGGAGCACTTAGTAGTGTGCCTGAGGGATGGTAGCCTGAGCTGGGAGCATTTCCTCACCTCTGGAGGGATGTCTCATGGCTCTACAACATTGCAGAGGGGCTGTGGAGCTCTGCTTGGGCAAGATGCAATGAAAAGTGATGAGCACTTCGCCCTTGTCCCCTGCTGACCACGTTCTCCCTGTTCTGTCTTGCAGCCCCAAGAGCCTGTCTGTGGCTGTTGTTCTTTTTCACCTATGGAATAACTGTCTTAAATCCAATTTGCCTCTTTTCCACTTAGCTATGCAGTAAGTCTGCTGTGACTTTCTTTAGGCTTTCTAACTGCTTTAATAAGAGCATGGCCTTGGGTGATATCTTAATCTGAGAAGCCAAAAGGGGGATATTGTGAGGGGAAAATTGCTTCCTTAAGTTGCTTGCTCTGATCTGCAGAGTGGATTTGTGGGTCCTCTGCAGGCTGCTAACAGGGATAAGTCCTTGCTCTTCTCTGTTAGATAATCTTTCCCTGCTTGTGGGATCCTTTTAGTGCTGAAAGGAAGTTATGGATATGCAGTGTAAAGGGTATACACAGCTAAGGAGAGAGTGATTTGATTTATACTCTTATGTTGACACATATCAGCAGCCTGTATAAGTAAAATGCATGTTTAGGTTACAAAAATGTATGTATATATACACACATACAGTGTGTATGTGTGTGTGTATATATATATTTATGCAAGCTGTAACTAAAGATTCTTGTTGCCATAGTGTTTCATTCTAAAAAAACAGCCCTCTCCCAACCCAGAATGGTTTTTTTCAGACCTCCTTTATTAATCATTAGTTTTTGTGTTCTTTATTCCTTTTATTGATGTTGCATCTAATGGTGTCAGTCTGCCTTGAGATGTTAAGACAGACTATCAAAAGATAAATTTTCTGCAAGAGTTAATTCAAAGAGATGTATTATTCCTGCAGCTCTCTTCCATGTTTCCAAATATGATCTCATGAATTTAAATAGATCAACTACAGTTGATGTCTCTTCTTGATCTATTTGAATTGCTTCTGAAGCTACTGATCATATGCTTTTGTCTCCTTCATGCTGGTGGCACAGCTGTCTGCTCATTCAAGGTCCAATTTCTGAGGTTCTGGGATTATTCTGTGCCTCTAAAACTGCTAGCTCTTATAAGTAATCAATGCTAGCTCATTCTTGGCAAGGGTTTAATCCACACCAGGGTTTTGATGGAATGGTTCAATTACTCTTTCTCTTAAACGTGATAGTCAGATGCAAAAAGAATAAAGGAGATGGGACAGTTTCCATAACTCTTAATGATATTGTGCCTTACTCTGCAATTAATAGTATTTATAGCTTTATGTACTTTCTCTTCTGCCTCCTTCTTGATATAGAAAGGTGAATTACTGCTTCCTAAAAATCCATAATAAAGACAAAATAACTCCTGCAAATACCTTCTTTATAGATCGTTTGAGCAGTTAATTAAGTAAAGCGTGGTTTCTCTTTTCAGCGACTGAACAAAACTCAAAGCAGTTTCTAAAGAAAGTGTGAGCCTATATATATGCTGAAGATGCATTCCACAAATACATTACAATTACTTATCTTGTAGCATTAAGTAATATTTTCTTTTCCTGTGAATGCATCTGAGTAATAGCCTTGTTAGAACTTCTGCAGAAACAAGCTTGACATTTCAAAAATCCCCATTTATTTGTTCCCTCGAGTATCTCATCTAGCAAGTGCTCTGCATTTCTTTTTCTGCTCCTGCTAGTCTCTTGTGTGTTGGCATCACATTTGAAATGCAGATAAAGTGACCTGAAAGAAAGCTGCCTCTTCTTTGAGCATCTCTGACCTGCCTGAAAGTGCACAAGAGCACTTCAGCCATAAAAAATTACAACATCTCTATGATGTTTGTGCCATGTTAATTTTGTTTGAATATGAGGGTAGTAATTGCTTACAATAGTTCTGACATCCTGTACAAGCCACAGCATGTAAGTAATGTTTGCATAATACATACCTAGAGCTGTTGTTCCTCCCTGAGAGAATTCTAGCAAATTAAGATGGAAAAGTTATCTTTTAGGATTGCTGTTTCTTTGAAGACTTGACAACAATCACAAAATATATCAAAGCATTTAATTTGTTCCTGCTGTACTCAAGTGCCTGCGTGTGTCTTAATAGCTTCTTAATGGATGCTTAGGAAATTCTGTCTGTGTCCAACCAACAGAGCTCTCAACCCTTTACTGCTGATAATTACCCATGAGTTTAGTTAATAGGTTTAATAGGCTGCAGTGAGAGGCTGGCTTTTTTCTGTCACATTTGGGAATTCACTGTCAAAGACTTGTTACCTGGGATGTCCCAATGTGTTTCTTAAAAAAATCTTGAGGGATAGAAAGGAGGAAAGCTCTGCATTTACTGACCTTCAGCAGCAGATGACATTAAGTTGGATAACTAACTATAGAATTGAGCTCTATCCAAAGTTATGTTTGCTCCTATAACTCGTAAGTATGGGTAGATTGTATAGTTCAATAAAATTTTGTGCAGTACCAGATTAAATTTGTGTAGCAAACTTTCATTTCCTTGTGGCAGGTTGTTGTCGGGGGCAGTCAGAGGTAGTGTTCTGCCCTGTCATGCTGCAAGCTCTCTGACCCATCCCAAAATTACTGATGCAGATGCTATGGGTTGTCACTTCCTAGTGTACATGGAGGGGTCATTCCAGCCCAATACATCTTGCTAAAAGAGAAACTTGGACAAAGCAGGTTTGCCTCTTTTGTTGTTTTTTTTTTTTTTTTTTTGACAATTACCAGTCTAAGTACAGCTTTCACAGTGATATCTGGGAGTATGTTGGTCTAAGCTCTTTTGTTGTCATTGAAGAAAATGACTTTTATTTCTCCTCCAGGCAAAAGGGCATAAGCACCACAAGGAGGGTTTGGTAGAGGCATGTTACAGTATGTGTTTTGTGGCATAAAAGCAGTAGTTCTTGGCTCTCTTCATTGGGAATATTGAAGTAATGCAGGTGAAAATGTCCTGTTACACTATCCTGCACACACCTTTCCCACCCTTCTAAAAAGCCCGAAGCAAACACAAAAGAAAAAGTCCTTAATCCTTCTCAAAAAAATCAAAAAACCACAAAGACAACAAAACAAACCTCCAAAAAACAAAAAAAACCCCAAACTCCTAAAACAAACCCTAAAATAAGACAGACTAAAACACAGGGAAAATGTTGAGAACTTTATTAGTATCATCTTACTAGAGTGAATACAGGAAGATGCTTCAGGGAAAAGTTTTCTTTGTACTCAATTATTTTTCAATTTGAGAAGAAAATGTCTTGATGACAGTCAAGTATCATTAACGCTTTTTGCTCCGCTCATTTCCCAGGACACAAAGGCAATGTGTAAATATAAGTTGACAATTTACACTTGCATGATGGTGTAATAGTGATGTGTTGTGTGATTTCACTACAGTCCAGTGTATTGTCACTATGTCTGGCTTTAACACAAAATTCAGATGAGCAATGTAGGATTATTGTACTGCACAGGGCTATGTCTATAATGGAATGTGCTTCTTTGGAGAATGCTGGAAACAGCCTCTCTTCTGGTGCTGGAGTATTAGATACTGTCTTTGTGCCTAAATGTGGTGAGCATATGAATGCGAAATGTTAGAGGAGATTTGCCAACTGCTGATATCTTTCTGATTTCTCTGCCTCCATATGTCTTTCCACTGGCTGCCTCTTACGTCACAGTTCCCATCCCCCTGCTCAGATGCTTTTATATCGTTTTTGGAAGAGGGATCTGTGTTCATCTGACAGAAGGCATGCATAATGTGAGCTACTTATTGAAATAGAAGCAGTTTCTTGGACTGTACATATATACTGATTTTCCAGAGCCCTCCTTTGAGGGTACAAATAGAGAGGCTGGGAAAAGGAAAACCCAAAACACATTACCTTTTCATATCTGACTAGATCTGCAGTCCCTCAGTGCAGGGTGAACTGCAAGAGGAGCATGACTTTGCAGAAGTGTGTTTACATGGCAGAAAAAAATCATCCCAGTTGTGACTCAATGGTTCATTCCGTTTACATACAGCAATACACAAGATCATTTTTATTAAATATGCTTAAAAATTTCCTAAGGAGGTGTGTATGTAATCCAGGTTCTTATTGAAAAATATTCAGGTTTGCAGTTAAGTACATACTATGTTTCTTGAACAGAAGAGTGGAAAGCACAGTTTGAAATACTTCAATAAAGAAGTGAAATATTTCTTTACAAATTAACTATATAAGCTACAAACTTACACTTTTTGTATTTAAACAAGTTTTAATTTTCACAATAATGTGAATTCTGCATAACTTTATACAATAGGTACCGACTTATAATATAGTATTATATACCTATTATGCCTTATGTCAGAACCAGTGACTTGCTAGTTCCTTTGGGCAGTTTTATCTCTAGTAACTGACCTCAAGATTAAAATAATTTCTTATTCTTTATTTAAAGGGCAGATGTCTCTTAAAGGATATTTGCAGTTTTATTTCCCCTAAGTGACTTCCAGTATCCAAGCAAGTAAAAAGAACTAAGTTGAGGTGTTTTGGGTTCTTTTGTTCTGTTTTTTTTTCAGTGGTCTTGAGCGATGCTTTATCTGTTCCTTCAGGTATACCCCTTTGGAGGGGAGCATGCTGACCTTTGGCAGCTCTGTGCCTGCCTCTAGCCCTGCTTGCAGCCCAGGCTGCTGTGGGTGAAGGAGGACTGGATGCTCTGTGATGGTCAGATATTCTCTTGTAGCACTTTCTGCGCAGTTGATAGATACTCAGATTATATTGATTTCTGCCCGTATCCTTTGGTCCTAAAGAATGTCTTTCTTTGAGTCCTCTTACTGTCTGAAAAGTGCTTAATTGTCTGATTAGCAAGGCTTTGGGAGGTGTGAACTAAGGATCTGACAGTGAGTGGCTTGGATGCTCAGGCAGGGTTTGGAAATATACGTATCAGTTAAAATTTGTGAGGGCTTCGCTGTTCATATACAGTATTCTGTCTCTCCAAGGTTGGATACTCAATCACTTAAGACAGAGACTTCTTGTGTGCCTGTAGAATAAATTTTTTAATGGAACAAATAATCCATATTTGCGTTTCTAAGTGGATATGAGATACTTAAGAAGAGCCATTAATTTGCTGGCTGAATCCTTTAGGCTGCAGACTGTCGCTGTGGCTGGATACTGCAGGAGACCATCATAAGCAGAAGATGAGATGATGTAATGCACTGTATTTTGGATTAAAGATTATCTCCTCAATTGAAAGCTGGAAAGCAGACACTTTAACTATTCTGCCCTGTGAAATATTGCTGAGATATAGTGGAATCTGTGTAAGTGCAATGAGAAATTGTGATAGAGTAAGGGGGCAATACCTGGACTATGCTGTCACAAACCCACAGCTGCAGGCTTTGCAAATCTGCTCTGCACACAAAAGTGCTTTCCAATAAAGACAGAAGCACTCATGCAGGAAATGTGGCCCACTTGGTCCATGGGTGCCTCATAAGTGCTGGTGCCAAAGGGTGATGGGAGTGCCAGGTTTGGCTGAAGTGGTGGCAGCTCAGGGTGTCCAGGTATGGAGGATTTGACCTGGAGATTCTGCCTGAATGAGAGGTTACAAGAACAGGGTTTTTTCAAATCAGTCTCAAGTTTAGCCCTCCCACCTCTCAGTTTAATGGGGTCTTTGGTGCTGCCTTTGTGAAGGAATAATGAAGTCAGGACATCCCTGCAACATGTGCTGGAGATGAGCTAATTGTTTGTAACATCATCCTTTTTAATTATAACTTTACTCACAGTATTTTAGTTTCTGATGTATCAGAAGTGATGAATATTACCTTTTTAAAGAATGATGTTTGCTTGCATAAATGATATGCCTACCAAAAATCAAAGTAATCTCAAGAGTGTGCTGATTATCTTATGCAAATCATTTTAAGCTTATCTTGGGTAACACACTTCTTTCATTTTAGGTAATATAAAGATGCACTTTGAAATGCAGACTAATGTGGCCTGATGAATTATAGCCTGAGTTCTGCTTCACCTGGGGCTAAGGGGAATAAGGGCAGCAGGGATTACAACTGAACCAGCTGACAATGTACAGAATATCTGCCTCTGTTACACCTAAAAGATTAGTACAACATCCAAGATAATTGCTGTTTAATAGCTGCTCAGAGATCCTCATAAAGAAAAGCAATGACTGGGGCACATTTTATGGATGTATTGGTTTTTTGCTGCAATGTGAAAGTGGCACAATGATTGTATGGTTCTAGTCAGTGAAGAAACTTCTGCAAAACCTCTTTAACACGATGTGTAATGATTATAACTCACAGGGGAGCATGTATTATTCGAGGGAGGGTGGTTTATCTTGCATATCTAACACTTTTTCTAATTATAGTGCTTTAAACAATGGCTAATAAAGCAAGCTACACACAGTCATTGAAAAGGTAATAACTGCATTCCTCTTCAGAGGAATGGTGGTGTCAGCTTTCCTTCTCCACCAGGCAGTGGTGGTCTCTGAGACACCGTAGTCACTATTGTGTATACTGTGTGTTAATGCTGAAACTCTGTCCACATACAGATATGGTAATGGTGGATCATTAAATATAAGTCAAGCCTTTTTTTTTATCTTTCATCTGTACTCTGGGAACAATTCATTCAGTGTGGTCTGACAAAGTGTGGAATCCTAATGAGCCACTAAGGAAAAAGCAGCTTTATAGAGTATGTGTTGCTCCTATCAACGGTGTTGTTTCTGCCTCTGATGTCTTTCCACCAAACATAACTATTGTTAATTTCAGAGCTCCTATTTCTCCTATTTTTGCCCTCCACCCATTCTCCTTGGCTTCCCCTCTGTAGGTGGACAAACCTTTTGAATTTAGCCCTGGTAAGGAATTAGTTGCCTACTGCTAAATAGCAGCTTGGAATACTGCTTTTGGAATGTTCATTGGTTACTTTGGTAACTAATCAGAGAAAAATAGACATCACCAAATACAGTATTAGTTTTAAGAGGTGTGAGTTGCCTGATTTTACCGTTTTTATACTGGGAAAATGGAGCTAATAAATGAACGTGTCAAGAAATTCTGGAACTTCTGTGCCTCTTAAATCTTAATGTTACAAACAAGTAAGGCAACTGAAGTTTTTATTTCAGTCTAAAGGGTTTGGGCTTAAACTGGAGGAAACATATAGGTACAGACCATGGTACACTCTTTTATGTTATCTATTTGCTACTTTGGGTTAATTAACTGTGGCTCTGTATTCCCTCCCACCTTTTCCCTTCTTCCTAGCCCTGTATTAAACCTCTAGCAAAAGGGACGATGAGACAGGGCCTAATACATCTCAGTAAAACAGTTCTCTAGCTCAAGCCATGTTTTACAGATGATTTCTGATTGTACTTAAACTTGTTTCCTCTCTTCTTGTTACCATTTCTCATCAACTGCAACAAAATTTCCCACTTATGAAGGTACAATAAACTAGTAAGAGGGAGAAACTCGGCCCCAACAATTTCTATGTGTTTTTTCTTGATCTAACTTAATTTAGTTTTGATAGGCAATAAAATGAAAAGAGATTATGGCATACTGTGATGGCTTAAAGGATGCAACTTCATATAGAAATGTTGTTTCTAAGAGTTTTTGTGGCAGGTTCCTTGACATGTTTCTTCTTCTCCTCTAACATTGTGATAGCTGAATGCTGAAAAGGCACCTTAGCAGGAAGAACAGGTATCTGAGATGTCCAGTCTGCAAAGCATGCAATTATTTTGGGGGGACAGGAGATGAGAAATAAGGCCTGGTGCCCATGCAAATATATCATAAGACTGAGGAAAGTAACCTGTATAATTACAGCCTTCTAGCATGGCAGGATGAGGTGGATGTTTTAGGCATGGGTTGCCAGAGGGCAGTATTGCTTAGAGAAAAGACCTGGGCGCTGCAGGAAAGGTTGTTTGCTTCAAATGCCTTTTGCTTCATGTACATCAGATTACTTCAGTAAATTGTTAGCTTGATCAGGAAGAGGAACAGGGAGAGTTCCAAAGGCCTGGGAAATCATTCAGATCTTGGGCAAAACACAAGAAGTGAATTATTATAGTAGATGTGTGTCTATGCTTGACCAGGAGCTGGTAAATCTTTCCTTTATCTCCTTCATTTTAAGTATTCTCTCTGGACCTGAGATGCAGATCTGCCTTCAGCTACTGAGCTGCACCTTCATCATGCTCTCCAGCAACTGAGTGACAAGGGAGAGACTTGTAGAAAGCAAGGCCCATAAATAGACCTTTTTGGGCTTCCCAGATCAATGCCAGCAAACTTGCATGTCACTGTCACAGCTGAGGAGTTTCTGACCTATCGGATGAAGCAGAACTGTGTAAAAACTTCTCATGGCTTATTTTCTGTGCAGAGAGGCTGTTTTGCATGCATCAGAGTGGATGTAAGCAGACTTCAACATCATCCTTCAGTGACACTGAGGCAATGCTAGCCAGTCAGCAGTTCCCTGCAGCACTTCTTTGGAGCACAAAATCTATTTCCGGGTAGAAGTGAATATTGCCTGGCTTCCAGGGTTTCTCTGTGTTATGGGAGCTTAATACTGGCAGTGCAGCCAGCTGGGCAAAAGGGAATTGCTTTGCACTAGTATTAAACTTGAGAGCAGCAGAGTTGAATTTTCTATTGCCATCCACATTGGGCATTTGATGCTTCTGAGATTGAGGAGGTGAGAAGTATCAGACTGAGGTCTGAAGCAGCAAAGACACGTCCTTGGGAAAATGCTGCCTACATCTTCAGGGGACAGGTCAGCTTTCTTTCTTGCATGTTCCTGGACACTTTTGATCAAGGTTTAGGCAGAGTTACTATCTGTTCCCAGCCTTTGGCATGGGACTGAGGATGGGGGGAGCTTGCCTTTGGAGCTTGTGTGTTGTTTCAGAGCTGCTGGCTGGGGTACAAGGGTCTGCATTAGTTCTGTCTGTCAAAAGGCTGAAAATGGAACAAACCATTTATTTGAAGAAAGAGCTTTTTTTGTGGTTTAGATGTTTTGGATGCAGGTGGGTGGTCTTCCTGCCTTTTTCAGGACCTCCTAAGAGCATATTTCTGAGCTACGGGGCAGGAATCTTTCTTATTTGTATAGACTGCAGTCTTCAGCTCTTGGCTGCCCAACTTGCACTGGACCTTGTTGTGGGTGGACGAGTATTTGATGCTGTCACCTGGGCTAAATGGCATGGCAGGGCACTGAATAACAGTTAGTGGGAAGACTTGGCAAAAGCCTGGGGCTCTCTGGGATGCTTCTAGCACTCAGGATTTCCAGAGACTTTTTATTTCATACAGGTGCTGAGGTGTTTCAAAGACCAAGATGCTGCCATCTCATTAACCTCTGAGTTTAGGGTGTACTAAGTTGAGGCATAAAAAATCCAAGCTCTTAATTATCAATTTGATGACAGCCACACAAGGGCCATAAGGACTTTCAAATAGTGTAGGGATGGCTGGGTAACAGTTGCATCTCTAGCTCTTTGTAGGTGGCAGGATTATCTAATGAAAGTTTTGTGGGAGATGTGCACAAATGAAGCAATACACGCTTAAAAGCAAAATAGTGTAGGGAAAGAACTGTGTGAAATTGATGAGACTCCCTTGATGCTATGTATTGAAAACCATAAAAACAGTCGATTATCTTGTATACACTGATGCTTCTTTCTATGTGATTCTATTCTCAACCTCAGCTTTTGCATTGTCTTTGCTAGATTGATGACAGTCTGTGGAATCCCTACTGAAAGTTACTGTGCAGGCACAAATGCAAGAGAGACAGTACGGTTTTCAATGGTACTTTGGGTGGGATGCCTAACAAAGCCAATAACAAATGTCCACCACCAGGGCAACTTGTTACAAATTGTTACCTGTTTTAATGATTTTTCACAGAGCAGTTTAGGCTGAGTGCAAGAGAGGGTTTTTTTAAACTTCTATTATGTTTCAGCTATACACTGCTAGTAAGACAAATATTGCAGTGGGGTTTATGATGTTTCAGTGGCATGAATCCTGTCACTCTAGGCACATGAAACTTTCTGACTCACCTACTTGTTTACAAAGAATTTAGATGCTGCATTCTCTGGAGCTGACTGAACTATTGTTATAGGTACTTACCAAGGCTTGCAGTGGTTTGAAGCTTAATTAAATGACTTCTGAAAGAGAAAAATGGCTTGCTTTCTCAAGTACCTTGACTGTGAGGGAGGCAGGGGAGTGTAATGGTGTCTCAGGAGCTGCTGTGCCATTACAAGTACTTAAGAAAATCAAGGTGTGTTTTACAGCAGTTAGATGGTTGAAAGGGGCTCTCTGGGAGACTTCCACATTGTTCTTTCCTTCTACTTCCTCACTTGGACACTGAAGACATGAAAGTAAGGGCAGAGATGGTTTTTGTCAAAGCTGATGTCAGATATTTGGAAGTTTTGCGCTGTTTCAGGATGAAGTACTATGTTAGATTGTATCTCTATTAAGGATCATTGAGCTGATCAGGGATTCTTCATATCCCTGATTAAATACTCTTCCAGAGGACAAAATGGTCTTTAGGAGTCCAGACCCAAACAGCATGGGTAGTAGCTGATTTTATAGCCACAGTGTTTTGCCTCCAGAGAGATAAGATTGGTCTACTTGCGTAAGCACTTGGCCTCTTACATTTCAAAAACCTTTAGTAGTTTCTTTACGTCTTTAGATTTGAAATAGTCAACAAAAATCTTAAAGCAGAATAGAATATAAGTAATGTAGCTATCTGATTGGTGAAATTGCATGTGAAATATATACAAGCATTTGAATATCCTTTCAAAAACTAGACCATTATATGGAACAAAGTACCAACATCTGAATTCTGGAGGGAGCATATAATAACCTTCATATGAATTCAACATGAGTTTCTTAAGCTTTTCATCTTTACCCCACTACAAAAATAATTTGCATTTGTTGTTTTTTTGTTTGTTTTTGTTTTGTTTTTTAATAAGATATTTAATAAGATAAATAAGTATATAAGAAAATATAAGAATTTTCTTATAAATAAATAAATTTATAAGAAAATAAATATTTTAATAAAAGATTCTTGGATTGCCCAATATTAAAACATGTAGGTTGTGTGTCAATTTTTTTTACACTTTTTCTATTTAATTTTTACTTTTTTCATGGTTGTGGGCTTTGTGGGGGTGGGAAGGGATCTAGTTTTCCTGCAAAATTTGAACAAACATTTTGGTTGTCTTGGAGAGAAGATTTATAAAAAATATCTGCCTACCTCTTATAGCTTCAGGGGAAAAAGCCCTCAATACTGTCATGACTTGGAAGGACTTTGTCAAGGCCAGTCATAACCTGTGATGTGAAATATTTTTTTCTCATACAGATGATTCCTGTTTGGTCTGTAAATTTATTTGCTTAGACATCCTCTCCAAAAAGTGCTGTTTCTCTTGAGTGCAATTGAGCTGCATTGACCAACTAAGAAATGTTCTTGTTTTTTTGTGGAATTAACCTCTGAATTGAGGAGGGGAAAAAAGAAAATCCCTTTTCTCTTTCAGTGCCTTCACTGCTTGCATCTAAGTGGCATGGATAGGAAAAGCATCTCCCTCTGCAATTTTACTGAAGTGGAAAAGGGAATGAGAGGGTGAATGGGAGATGTTAAGACAAATGAGGATGTGGCAGGAGTTTGCTGTAGAAAAAACTGTAATATATACTTAGGAAAGAAGAAAAGTAGTGTGTGCAGGTCTGATTAGATGGTGACGTGCTGCAGTTACAGACCAGAGGTTCACAGGCAATCTTGTTTCTGTATGTGTTCAGCTTCTGAGTCTGGCTCAGGTTATTCTCAGTCTCTGTGAGTAACTACCTCTAGGCAACACACCTGCAGTCCCTTGATAAGGCCTCTGTCTCTGTGGTGCTGCATGCTGTGAAATGGTGTACTCATGCTTTAAAGCATGGGAGACCTAATCAGGGCAAGAGCAGAAGTTAAGAGCACAGTATAGTGACTAGAAGCTACAGTTCAATCTTCAGCCAGGCTCTCCAGAGGTTTTTAGCCTGAGCTGTTTGACTGGTTTCAAACTTCCTTGTACTGAGTCCAACTGCAGAGCTGAACCCAGACTGAACTGTTGCAAGAAATATTTTTGATAACTGTTAGGCTTTTTTCTTTTTTTTCCCCCCCAGTTCCTTTTTAAAAGTACCTCAAGGCCCAAAGAAAGAGGAGCATCTTGGAGAATCCCCAGCCTAGAAGAAGAAAGCTTTGGTGTTACAGGATGATGGTGATAAAACAGGAGTTGCACGGGAGTCGGGATCAAGAGGTGGTTCAGGTAGATGGAAATTCAGATGGAGCTCAGCCTCAAGAGGTAGTCCAGGAACACATTCGGGTGGATGAAAGCCCAGAAGGAACTCAGCAACTCTGTTCACCAGTACAGCTGGAACAAGGAGACCATTCTTCAGCAGCACAGATACTGCCAACTGCTCAAGAGCCACAGGGAAGGAATGATATCCATGTGCACCCACAGAGCCAGCCAGTCCAAGGAGGCATGGCCCCAAACATGGGACCACAACCAACAGACCCAGGGTGGGAGCTCCCAAAAGTGACTGTCAATGTGCAGCCCCAGAACATGAGCCAGGGGTGGGACTCCCCAGAGGTGACTGTGCAGGTGCAGCCCCAGAGGCCAAGCCTGAGATGGGAGGCCCCATCAGTGACTGTGCAGGTGCAGTTACAGCAGGGGGGTCCAGGGCCATCTCTCCCACAAGTTACTGTGCAGCTGCAGCCCCAGGAGCAGGGACAAGGCTCTGCTGGCATCAAGGTCACTGTGCAGCTGCAATTGGGCTGTGACCAAGAAGAGATAACCTGCTTCCAGAACCAAGGTGAGGGAGTGCTAGATAATGAAGAACAGTGGACCCCCCAGAAAAATCAGGGAGAGAGAAGATCTGAAGGTGAGAGAGAGCTTGCTGTGGTGGAACTGGTGCCACAGGGGGTTCTGAGCCAAAAACAGGATCAAGGAGGAAAAGCGGAAAAAGCCCGGCCAGACCAGAGCCAAGAGGAAAGAACAGAAGTGGTGGAACTGCATGACATGCAGGCTGGAGCCAAAGCAGACGTGAATGGGATGGTGACAGAGGAACAGCTGCAGCACCAGAACCAAGAGCAGGAGCAGCTAAAAGCAGACCTGCCTCTGCAAAAGGAAGACCAAAGAAGTACAGAGATGAGACAGAAGCAAGGTAATATCCAAGAAAACCCCAGAGGGATTGAAGAAGACCAGAAGGAGTACCTAGGACAAGAACTGCCTAAGAAACATCCAAGACAGGCTCCAAATTATTTTGTTGCTATTCCAATAACAGATGATAAGGTACTTTGAAGTAGCTGTTCTAGTGAAAACCTTAGGTTTAATTTCTTATCTTGATGGCAAGGATTGTACCAAGCCAAGAGTGATCAAATTCTGCCTGCTTACCCCAAATGGTTTGTTGTGTCTGGGATGGAGTTAACTTCCTCATAGCAGCCCTTAGGTACTGTGCTCTGTTTTTGTGGCTAGAGCTGTGTTTATACATATCCATGTTTCAGCTACTGCTAGGAAATAATCACTTCCATGATTGCCACTGCCCATTCTATATGGTCTAAGGAGGTGTCTCTCATCACTAGTATCTCCTACTCTGTAAGATTTTTCAAATACAAGACCTGGCTTTCATCATCTTGTGTTGTACCACCCTACATTTTCTTAGGGCTGTATTCAGTACAAGGATATTGATTTGTTTGTTCATCTCCTTTTCCACTGAAGTTCATAATGGAGAATGAGAATTTCCTTCTCTTCTGCAGAAGGTTATGGAGAATTGATCTGTTTTTTATTCATCTTTTAGCCAATAAAGTTGCCCTGAGATCCTAGAGAGATGGTCAATTTCAAGAACCCATATGTGCAGTCTATATGCTCATACTTCAAGGTGTGCTATATTCTGTGACTCTCATGTTTAAGCAGTGTTGGAGAAAGCAACAGATCATTTAACCTCCATAATGTTAAACTAAAGTGCAGCAAATAGTGGAAATACAGAGACATTCTTTTCTAGAGGCTTTGTGGGGGATCTAAAGCATTCCAGTTACCACAATAATAAGTGCTGTTTCTGAAATATCTCATACAGTCTTGCAGGGTTTGGCTGCTACAGGCCCTGTTTTATGTTCCATAGAAGTAAATTCCAAAAATGATACAGTAGCTGGAGAGACAGATTTCACCCTTTATTTACTAGTTAAGGGCTTCAAATGAGCCTTGCATAACTTCTGCACAACTTTGTACTTGCAAAGAAATTGGGAAGATACTGGCTTACCTTGAACTTCTTATTCCCATTCTGCTGCTATGAATTTTGAAGCTCATGCAAAGATTTCTGAAAGACTATGGAATGTCTTATTTCCAAAGCAGTACTGTCAGTGCCTTTATGGATGGGGTTTTTTTTTCAAATCTTTAACCTCTCACAGACAGCTATGACCTGCTGATGGCAATGTTTTGTTTGCAGCTGCTCGAGGTATGAAAAAGCAGGCAGAGCTCTCACTTTGTCCCAGTATCTGTTGTTATCCCAAGTCAGCTTAAATGGGATTCTGTTCCAGCATTGTGGAACAGCAGCATTGTGAGGTGGGACATGCCCCATGCCCTTTATGTAGGGGCAGCAGATGACTATGCACTCAAATATATTATGAAGAGAAAGGAAAGCCTTGAGATTCCAAGACAATGAGCAGACAATTCTGCCTGGCAGAGACAGGCAGGAGAAAGTCTTAACTTGAATCAGAAATTGTGTCCAACTTGCATGGGCAGAACACAGAAACAGTATATAAATTTTGTAAATTATTAATATTTATATTATATATATGTATCTTGGTATATTTTCCTATAAAGAAAATGTAAAAGGCAAAACCTGAATATTAACTTGCATGAGCAGAGTGAAAATACAACATTCTACTATCAGCTTCTGCTAGTAGTTTATGGTGCATTTTCCAATGAACCAAACAGATATTGCTTGTTGCAATATATAACTTGATTCCTTTTTTCCCCTAGCTTGAGCATTCATGCAGTGTCTGGCATGCTGCTGAAAGGCAATAGTTAAGTAGGATTGATGTATCTGTTGTACAGAATTTTTCTTTTTTTTTTTTTTTCTTCAGTGTGACAAGAAGTTATGGTGCAGTAGCTTGCTTTGGCAGGCTTCTAGGTTTTTGTTTTTACCTAAGTGTAAAAACACTTATGCATGTGTTAGGGGGAGGCGTCAAAGGTGCCTTCCTCTTGGTAGGCAATTATTTGCTCTGGCTTTGTGCTCAGCAGAATGATCTTTGAAGGTTATCTGGAGGATGGCCTCATATAACTTTAGTGATTCCTACATATGACTAGCTTTTGAGAGGTGAACAAAAGTGCAGAGCACATCAGGAAGATAAATGCCAGGAAGGGAAAATAACTTTGTAAGCTGAAGACAATGCTGGCAGATGAACAAATGGGTATGAAGTGGGCAAAGAATAAATCTAAGCTGGAAACTGGAAAGTTTCCTGCCATCTGAGGAATGAGATCATGGAACAGCTTGAGGGGTCATGAATGCTTAACTTATTCTGCTATTTTAATGATATTCGGGTGTCTTAATATATAGCCTGAGACCACATCCTGTGCTGCCCAATGAATGTATTTCCCCTCTTTTTTCTTTTCTTCTCTCAGTTCTGGTCTTACAGGTTGCCCTGCACACACACCAGCTCTGGTAATCTGGCAGCTCTGACATTTCTGGTTGGATGCTCTGCCCACAATTTTCCTAATTTTTGTTCCTTTTAAGTGCTACCCTTAAGGGTGGCAGTGACCTGAGGCAGTCCTGTGTGATGCCTTGAAAGAAACACTGAAGAATGCAGTGCTATGAGGTTGGCAGGTATATGTAAAGAGTGTGAGTAAAGAAATTATAGAATGGTTTGAGTTCGAAGGGATCTTAAAGGTCATCTAGTTTCAACCCCTCTGCCACAGGCAAAGACAACTTTCACTAGACCAAGTTTCTCAGAGCTCCATTCAGCCTGGCTGTGAATCCTTCCAGGAGTAGGGCATCCACAACCTCTGGGCAATCTGCTCCAGCACCTCACAATTACTCTCACAATCAGTAATTCTTCCCTAATATCTAATCTAAACCTACTCTCTTCCAGTTTGAATCCACTTTTTCCTTGTACCGTCACTCTATGCTCTTGTAAGAAGTGCCTCTCCATCTTCCTTGTGTTCTCGCTTCAGGTCCTGAAAGGCAGCAATCAGGTTATTCTGAATCCCTTTCTTTTCCAGGCTGAACAAACAGGTGTCTCAGTCTTTCCTCACAGAAGAGGTGCTCCATCCCTCCTAGAAACCTTGGTGTATCTCCCCATGGCTCACCCCATCAAGTCCATGTCTTTTCTGTGCTGGGGACCCCAGAGCTCGATGGGCAGCACCCAGAGCTTGATGCAGCACTACAGGTGGGGTCTCACCAAATGGAGTGGAGGGGTGGAATCACCTCCCTCGACCTTGTGGCCAAATTTGTTTGTATATACATATGTGTATGTGCACACATAGTAGTGTTTTGACAAATTTAGATGCTTTTACCTCTAAAGCAGAAATTCCTGACCTCACTGACCATACAATTTGGTTGTCTGTTACTCTGTAGACATTGTCTACTACAGAAGGGTTTTAAAGATGTTGTTAGTGTTTTGGGAATAATTATTTTGCCTTAATTATTTAAGAGAGCTCTCCAGATGTCAGAGCCTAGGGCTGTCAACATTTTTCTGCCTTTCAAGAGGACAAAGGAAAAGCCCTGTTCCAGTCCTGTTGTGTGCACAGCCCTTTTTCCTTTGTGTCAAAGCAGGGCTCCAGGAGGCTGGACACCAGGCTTGCACTCGATTGAATCTAAGAATGTTATGGTCTCAGGCTTTTAGTACTCCATTCTAAGTGCTTCCTTCTTGCCCTTCACTTCTCAGGCCCCATCTATCCCATCAATTACACAGAATTGACAGAAAAGTGCTAAAGATTGATGCACAAAAAAAAAAAAAAGGGTAGTGATAGTGTAGGCTGCTCCCATGGGAGTAGGACCAGGAAGTTGTGAAGAATCATGTGTGAAGATAAGAGGAAGAGGTAAGAAACTACATTAACACTGCTCTGTGATAGTTAAATATCTGTGTGAGAGAATTTCACTCAGGCTCAGTTTCCCAGATGTCTAAGCCTCAAACTGAAATGCAAAAGGATCTTCTTTATTTGAAGGATGTTTTTGGAAAGACTGGCTAAGGGAGAACAACAGGAGGCTCTTTTGTAGAATTACTGTTAATACTTAGCCTAGTCTGTTGAAGCAAAGGTTGTAGCTTGTGTGGTCGGACAGCTTGATGGCTTTATTCCTGCTCAATGTTTTCACAATCTAAACACATGCTGTAAATAGCAGGCTGCAATAAATTGTGCTTCAGTTGCAGTAGGAATTAATGTAAGAGCCAGTGATGTGTTTTTCATGGTGACAAACGTACCATAAGGTCTGGTGAATTCAGGGAGTTTGTATCTTCAAATGGTTATTTTAACTGTGTGTGGCTTTTATCCTCATGTTTATTGGGAACTTGTTATGCTAATCTCTTCTGATGTGCAGGTTGTGGGACTATTTACTGGGCTGCACAATGATGGCTGGGCTTTATGGACAAAGATTGCAAAACAAAAGCATATTGACCCAGCTGTTTCAATCTGTGTAAGAATAAAGGGGAGCTCTAACATGTGTGAACACCTAGGCATGTAAGGCAGAGTTTTTCTCAGTGAAATAAGCTGAAAATCTATAAATGATTTCTCTGTAACTTGGGCTTCCACCAGATATTTAGTACCTGTGTGAATGAATTCTTCTCTCTCCTGCCTGTTCCCATGACTGGCTTATAAACCTTAACAGCACATATTGGAAAAAAATAAAAAAATCTTTGGAGTCCATTGTGTAAAGACACAGATCCACATGAGCCAGAAACTGGCCACACAGTTCTGGGAAACACTAGCTCAGAAAACAGTGTGTTTACTCAGTCGATCTACTTTGTTTGCTGCTACATTTTCCTTTTAGGAAGAGATATCAGTTTAATCTGTGATCAAACTTGTAATCAGAAAATGGTGTAAGATTAATTATGGAAATGCTATTCAATTTCCACAGTCTATTAACAACTGACAACTGCATGAAGATCCCATTAATATTTACACAGTGCTGTGAGCTTTAATCTAATATGATTAGGGTCAGATTCACACCTACTTTAAGATCTAGGGCTTCTGTCTCACAGGAGAGCTATGAATTTAGCCTGTAGGCTTTAAAAAAAGGAAAATAGATAAATCAATTCCTGAAAAATTAAGTGTGAAACTGAATGTTACTGTATGATAAAACTGGGGTGGGTGAGGAGGAGAGGAAGGTGGCTTTGTGGATTCCTGTCTTAAACATTGAGTTGCTTTTTGGGGTGTGTCAAGTGCCAGAATTTTGAATTTTTCCGGTAATCTGTAGGCATTCCAAAATGAAAATTTGTCTCCTGTTTATTCCACTGCAGATTTTGGACAGAATTGAAGATGTTCAAGAACTCATATTCTCTAAAGAACCTGACCTGTCAAGAGCTCTTCTTCCTGTTCAAACTATGCACCTTACTATAATAGTAGCTCATCTGGGAACAGAAGAAGAAGTGAAAAAGTAAGAATCCTGCCAAATTGAAGAGCAGCTAATTTTTCTGTATGTGGTAGTCTTACTGCTGCTATTGTGAATCATTATGTTTTATTAGAGCCTACACACAATTTCTCTTAAACTTTTTTTTGATCAGTTTCTGGCTTGCTTTCAGTACCTGTGGGGAAAGATCTTTACAAAAGCTATCTGTGATGCATCAGAGATTGAAATTTTCTTATCTGCCGTAGGGTGAAGCGGAAAAGTAGTTTGGCTGTAAATAGTATTACTGCTTTCTTACTGTGTTGCTACCACAAATTAGCTCAGCAGATGTAAGGTTCCCTGAGCTGCTGTCTTTTGAGAAACCACAGCTTTTCAGATCAGCCATACTTTTATCAGCTGGAAGATGTTAGCTGTTAAGATGTATTGCATTCAGAAGAAAACAAAACAAAAAAAAATCTGCCTAGCTCCTTCTCAAGCTGCTCTCCTGTTGAATTCAAGCTGAGGGCTGCTGCTGGGGTGCTTTGTATTAAGATGGAGCTATTGACAGATGAGTAAGGAAAGCTACCCTGTGGTCAAGAAGGCTAGAATTGATAGGTCCAGAAAATAATGCCAGTCTGCTGCAGTTTTTTCTCTAAGCCTTATTGTACTGCACCACACTGGGAAACCTGGAACTCCTTGACATAAGGAGGCAGAAAGGAAAGGCCCTTATGTGCCTGGGAAGGCATCATGTGGTAGAGGTGGGAACCTGGTGAGAACAGCCCTTTCTGCAGGAGCCCTGGCACGTATCAGCACGGGAATGAAAAACAGGCCTCAACACCATATGAGTGTCACACAGGATCTGCTTGGGTGTAAAGCAGAATGCCTAGCAGAAAGGTGTCAAAAAACCCAACATGACTAGAAAAAGCCTCTTCTGCCCATACAGGCAGCATCAGTTAAGCATGATTAAGATGCATGTGACAGGCTTGTATGTCTCTTATTTTAAAATCACCTGCCTTATTTTTCATTCCAGGGACTTTTTTGGTGTGTCTGAGGAGAAAAAATAGGAGTGTTATATGGGCTAAGGAGATGTGCAGAAGGTAGTGTACAGCAATTCAGTAATAAAACGCTGTGACAGTGCTGCTGACTGGGCAGGCTGATGTCCAAGAAGATAGGAAGTTAGTTGAGAGCAGCAATCAAAATGGGAATCAATTGGTTAGGGAGGTGAGTGGAGCTAAGTAGTGTTAATGAACTTAAGAGTGGACATGTGTCTGTAATGTAAAAATAATGGACATGCCTAATGAAAAGCAGATCTGCCTTGCCAAATGCTTTTCATCCTGTATCTTTTACCTACCTCCACAGCTCTTCTAAATGAGGCTGTAGCTCAGTGGCTACTGCTCTGTGCTGTCATACGAAAACCTGCCTAACTATTTCTCACTTCTGAGTGATAAAGCACTGCTGCTAAAGCTGGCCCAGCCCTTTACAGTGTGAGGGAGGCATCTTCTCAGGGAAGAAGCTGGAGCAGAACTTTTTATGTTGACATAGGACAAGGGGGAATGGTTTCAAGCTGAAAAAAGGCAGGTTTAGATTAGATGGTGGTAAGAAATTCTTTATTACAGTGAGGCCCTGAACAGAGAGAAGTTGTGGATGACCCACCCCTGGAAGTACTCAAGCAGTCTGGATGGGGCTTTGAGTAACCTGGTCTACAGGAAGGTTCCCCTACCTATGGCAGGAAGGTTGGAACTAGATATTTAAGGTCCCTTCCAACAGAAATCAATTGATGGGAGAAGTTGTCTTAGCAGTATTTAATCTTTGCTTAGATATTAACTTAAATGAAGGCCTAGTTTAGCAATGTTTGAGGTGGGAAAATCAAAATCCTCTGAAAGAATTTAATCTCTTTCAAGCAAGTTGTGTCCTTGGTATATCTTTATCTGCTGAGTCTTGATGAGTCTTCAAAAGAAGCTGCTCTTATGCCATTACCTGAAATAACTCCAATGTAGTAGTGATGACTGTTTATCATTTTGGGTGAAGTGGCCTCTGTATGCATTAAACACCCTTTCCAAAGGGCATTAGTTTGTGTTGTGTGGGTTTTACTGCCTGGTTTCTGTTTGGTTGTTACACAGAGTAAGTTTTAGAGTGGAATGAATGCAATCAAAACTTGTGTTAGGTATGATGATAAATATGACTGTAGAAGGCCCAGTAACCTATGGGATGGTGTCCTTCAGTCCTTAGCTGTGCTGCAGTTTGTTAGCAGTAGGAAGTCTTAGTAGAAAGCTTCTGGTCAAACTCTGAAGACTGACAGGAGACACCAGGAAGAAGGGCATGTGTAAAACTTCAGCAGGTATTAAGTTGCTGGAATTCTTGTGTCTACATTTAGAAATTTGTTATACTTTTTCTGTGTCTTTAATAAAAATGTTTTAATTTGAAGTATTAATGTCTTTGGGTAATTTGCTTTTTTGAGATTTCTGTGCACAGCAAGGTGCATATCTAAACTTTATTAACATGGGATGCAGAGCTGAGAACATAACCATCATTTCAATATTTTGTTACCTAGCCTGGAATAGAAGGATATAATGGAGAAAAATGTTAATTGTGCTTCAGGTGGGAGAATGAATTTGTTGCAGTTTAAGAATAAAATTAGTCAACCAGCTGAAAATTACAGTGACAAAGTTTTTAAACTGCATAACACAAGTATAAGTTCAGTTTTATCCCTCTTGACTCTTCAGTAGCATATACTTGTAGCTTTTCTGGAATGTTAATATTTTGAATGTTTACTAACAAAATTCACTTCTAATATATAAGCTAAGGTTGAAGTGAAAGATGTAGTGTATTTGAAATCTTCCAACTATTACAAAAGAATTAGCAATGAAATAGAGTGTGCCTGTGATACTTTGCATAGCACTGCAGAATAGTCAAAATCCGGTATATTGGCTGCTATTAAAAATAAAACAATGTTTCTGTATGTAAAAAACCATAATACTTTCAGCATTTTTATATTGATTATTTTTAAGGGCTGTTTTGGCACTGAAGCAAAGCAAGGCTAAAGTGGAAGACATCTTGCAGGGTAAAGACCTTAATTTGACATTCCATGGGATTGGAGAGTTTAATAACCAAGTGCTGTATGTGAAAATGTTGGAAGAAGACCAGAAAATGCTTAACAGAATTGCAGGTAAGTACAAAGCCTCATTCTCTGGTGCTCACGATAAACCAGTTTGTAGAGTCAGTCTGTTCCTGCAAGCACTGGCCCAAGCTGTTGTGCATGACTGATGTGCTGCCTTTACTCTCTTCTCTTTCTTAATTGTTAAATATGAAGCCAACAACTGGCTTCCTGCAGAACATTAGGCCTAAAATAGGTTGTCTGAACTAATATGGGACAGGTGAGATGCACAGACATTCATGTAAAGATCACATAGCAAGGCTAACTTAACCTGCCCTGCAGCTGGAATCTCACAGGCTTGAGGTGTGCACAGTGTCCAGTGACACCTCTAGCTGAGACTCTGTTCATTCTAATAATCTGAAAGCCTATTAAGTGCTGGCCCCAGCTCGACTATACAAGAACTTCCTTTAAACCGGAGTATGCATGAAATCAGAAGTACCTCTGGGATGGGAGGTGGCAAAAATCAGTATTTGTCCGCATGTGTGTAGCACCAGTAAATCAATGTTCTGCTTCAACTGTAGAAGATGAAACAGAAGTGTAAGAGGAGCTTGTCCTCTGCTCTAATTTTCCAAAGCACTGATGGGTTTTTGAGATGTTTCAGACCTTTGATCTGCTTACCTGCATCTGAGTACAGTTTCAGAAGGGCGTGATACTCTCCTCTTCCTCCTTACCCAGTTCTGCTTTTAGGACCTGCTTTAGCCTGCAATGCAGAACCTAATGTGTTCTGGGCTTCTGTTCCAAGAGAACAGAAATAATCAATATACATTATTTTTCCTTGCCATTTTAATACTAAACAAAAAGGAAGCACAGTTCAACTAATGCTTCTCAAAAAGGCATGCAATACAATGTGTAAACTTCAAAGAATATGATTCTCAGAACAGTCTGCTTTTCTTTTTGTTGATGCTGTTTCCAACCTCCTCCAGTTCTCAGCTTTGATATAATAGTTCTGCCCTCTTATCCTCCTGTTTGTTTTACCTCTTAAGTAGTCAGTGTTATAACTAGACAGGAGATGCCTCTTATGAACAGCTTCTTTGCCTCAGCTATGTAAAATTAGCCACTTCACTATCCATTACCTCTTGCTTGACTCTGGCCTTTGCTTCTCTTATTGTTCCATCTCAAAGCTAATTTTGACCCAAAACAGCTGTGCTTTTTTTGAAAGTACTCTGATATTGTCCCCATTATTAGCATTACAGCCTCAACAAACTTGTCCATACATGAAAGGCTTCTTCTCAAGGCTTTAAGTGGAAATAATCTTGTCTGGAAGATAAAAAAGTAGAAGGCAGATGATGCAATTTCCTATAAGATTGTATTTGGTACATGCCTGTCTACAGCATATATACAATTCAGTACCATTGAAATATGGAACTGATTGACTCTTTTGATGCCGGATTTGACTGTTTTGACAGCACTGCCTTGGCTCTCTCATCAATTCTAAAAGATACAGAAATTAATACCTCAGTCCTCATCTGAAAGTGATCGGTTTTCCCTCGACTCATTGTCTTGCTTAACTGAGAATTTTGTTCCCAATGAGTCATACCATACAAGGGCAATCTTTATCATTCTATTTTATCACCATCAGAAATGTTTAATTTTGGTTCTGCAGAATGTGTGCTATTGATGCTCTTTAAATATCATCCTGGACCTGCATTAGCTCTAAAAGCCATTGCAATAGTGGATGGCAGATCTTTCATGTTCTCTGCCTGGATAACCTGCATCTTCAGAGTTTAGTTTCTGATCTGAACCCCTTAATTAGATAGAGGAGAAAAATCTTGATTGCAAACCCTGGGAATATTCTGCCAGTACTTATGCTTTTAATGCAATATGATTGTTGACTGATTGCCTGAAATAATTCCTTGACTTGGAGACAAGCTGACATTTTTCAAGCTGTTAACTCCATTACCAACGATTTTGCAATTCAGAGAGTTGTAGCTTCCAGTGTTGTTCTATTCTGCATAACTTCTGACCATTTCTAGAACTTAATGAGTTTGGGAATTATGCGAATATGTATCAAAGTCTATCCTTTCAGTGACGTCTCCAAAGAGATGGGTTTTTGTCTCCCCTTCTCTCAGCAAAGCAATTGAATTAATTGTTTTACAATTAACAGGGAATTTTTCCTTACCTTTTAGTCAATATTTTTGGTTGTCATGAGCTAGGTGTGAATTTTAAATGTGGTCTTTTTGAGCAGCATGATGGGCCAATGATTTGGCTAGGAAAGGTCAAGACACTTCTGTCAGCTGTCTCTGCCTCATCATGCCCTTATTGATAGTTTGTCAGCAAGTTTGAGTTCTGCCTGCTCTAATGAAGTCCTTTAGCCCCTGAAGTGTTCTTGACATTAGCCAGGTGACTGGCCCTCCATCTGCTTTTGGTCCTACATCATGGACTTCAGTTTCGAAGTGGAGAGTTGGCTCTATCTCTAGATCAATGGATAGCAATTACTGAGTGCTGCTGGGTTTATCTTGCTCCTAGTGACCTAGTGATCCACTTTGGAGAAAAGATACTGCTTAAGATGTCTTGGAACTTTGGTAGGATATTTTTCAAATGAGCTGGAGAAGACAGTGTCTGCAAAATTGAGTGCCAAACTTGTATGGGCAGGTCACACCACCCAGGAGCCTTGTTCTTATACTGACTTCTTGAAGAAGATTGCTGGCCTTGACCTTTCTTCCATCATCTACTTTTCTGATGAAAATCTACCTGTGGCAGTAAGACCTTCACCTTTAAATTAGAACCCTTTCCTGCTGTTCTGTGGACTTCGTGCTGGGTGGTAACCAAGAGGAGATATTATTTTCAGATTTTCTTTCTTAGGTTAATATCTACCTGGTTTCTTTTTATGCAGCTAGGGGAGGTTATATGCTGGATGATACATGGGGAAGGGCTTTTTATTTTCTAGAAGGAGCTTAGACACTCTTCTGCTGTTTTTATTCTCTAGGGCTTGCTGTGCTTTGACCAACTGATAAGTGAACAAAAAGACTTAATACGCATAAATTCTTCATGTTAATGTGTTGTATTTGACAAAGTACCAGGGGCATTATAAGGGGTTGTTTGATACCTAACTATAATCACCTAGGACCATTTTCAGATATCCTAAAGTATTTGCAGCACTCACATTGGACCTACAGCCAGGCTGTACCTTCTGCAGCAGCAGCTGGGGGCTAGGTGGACATCCTGTAGGGCATCTAAAAGTGCATTAGATGCTTGTTTGGACAACTGGATCCTATTGTTTGAGTTTTCCAGATGGAAAATATAAGAAGCAGTTGCCTTGGCAAAGTGATCAGACAGCCCCAGCTGCTGTTCCTTCATAAATACTCTGAGAAGAAACATTTTAAACTATTAATTAGCTGAAATCCAAGCCAGAGACCTGGCCTTGATAACAAATGCATATGACAAACTAGTGAGCACACATGTAGTTAAACTTTGATAGGTGGAAAATAAAATGGAAGCAGGGGGATTTTAAAAAAGGCACTCATCAGGTATGTAATATGCTGTTTTTTACACAATTTCAACATTGAGCCTCCTTCTTTCAGTGTCTAAGCAATTATGCAGAACAAAGACAGGTGTCAAGGCAGGGGGGAAATGACTGGAAGAGCCACAAATGCTGTAGGTTTCCATTTTAAAATGTTGATTCCCTGCCCCCCCCACCCTATTTTTTATGCTTTATATAAACAAGGTGTAAAGATCTGTCAGTAAAAAATTGCTGGGGAGTACTCCAGCCTTAGCCAAGGCTTTAAGTGTAATTTTGGAGTTACTTACTGTTTAAGCTTAATTCTTGAACAAGACATGATCATCTTCTGGTTTTGCCAGACTTGTAGGGATCTGCCTCATGCAAACCTTACCATGCTTTTGCAACTTGAGACTCTGCATCATCCCCAAAGTTCATGAAAACCAGGAACACTTCAGCTTGGTTTGACTTGTCATTAAAATCCTTAGCTAAAAGGCCTTGAATATAAATCCTGGAGTTGCTCACAGACACTTTTTCCTTTTGAAGGATAAAACCTTATGGCTTTATAAATATGTGACTGAAGTTTTTAAGCCAATACCACCATAAAAGCTTTGTATCACATTTGTATCTGGGGAAGGAGTATTATGTTTGTGTGATGTCCCCTCCTGAATTGTGTTAAGTGCTGTGGAGTTGTAGTAGTTCGGGGAATCTAGCCACACTTTTTTTTTTTTTCCTGGAAGCCCTCTGCTTCTCGCATTGCTGTTTGCAATAGCTGGGGATAATTTGTTCTGTCACAGACCCTAGCTGTGGCCACTGGTGGTGGCTGCATCTTGCTCCTGGCAGGGCTGCCATGGACAAATACTTTCTTCTTATCATCATTTGATAGGGGATTTGTGAATTCAGAAGGAATTGCATTGCAAACACAGAAAAACTTCAGTTTTTCTGATCCAGTCTCAGGTTTACAACTTATGTCTGTATGTCATGCAGAACATTCATTTTGAGTACTTTTCACAAATTTTTCTGTTCCCTGTGATCATGCAGCAACTGGTTACATTGGGTATGTGGTAACTGTCTTGCTCAAGATAGGGATAGTGACTTTTTGTCTAGCCTTCCTGTAAATATTTTTTCCATACCTCCCCACTGTAACTAATTTCTTTCTTATATTATCTTTTTCCAGCTGCTGTAGAAGAACGCTTTATTGAAATGAATCTCGACATTTCAGGAAGCAAGGACTTTAAACCACATCTAACTTTCTTGAAGCTCTCGAAAGCATCAAGGTTGAGAAGAAGGGTAAGTAACTGGATTTAAAAATATTTTTCCTGGGATTACTTTTCTTTCAGTGAGATCCTTGGGATCTAAGCAATAATCATTGCAACCAAAGAACAATATAACTTCTCTTATTTAACCAAGTTTGGATATAGACTGGTCAATGCAGTTGTGCTTGTTCATAGTTGACTGGAAGAAATGAAGTCTGTTGCTAATACTGTATGTGGCTCTCTTGTGGAGTACAGACTGCTTCCCTTCCATTGTGGCTGGTCACATCTGCACAAAAGCAATGTCAAGTTGTTTCCATAGGGGAGGATGGCTTCTGAGGAATATTTGTATTCTGAGTAATATTTACCTTAGAACAAGACTAATGTCCTGTTGAAAGTCAGGCTGGTGTCTTGATTTATACTAGAAATGTGTGACGTGCTTTTCTAACTTTCACTGCAGCATTGTATGGCATCGATCACAAACAAATAAAGTAAAAAACAGCTCTGATTAGATTGCTCATTTCCCAGTGGAATACTGTCCTGCTTGTTTCCAGGAATAATACTTGTATTTATGAGGTCAATATATAGCAAACCTGAAACACTAGAGGAGCATGCAGAAAGAAAAACAGAAAAAGCTATAATAGCTGAAGAAAATGACCTTGTTCAAGTACTTCATATTGACTTGATATTAGCCTTTTGTATACATGATAAAATCAAAGTTGGCTAGGACTGATAGTTCTGTGCTGGAGGCTCTTTCTTTTATACTGCCTTTAGGGATTTTCAGGAGCAGATGCATCTGCAATGTCTAATGCAAAAAGAAACTATAGAGTAGGCACGTAGGAATTACTGTTGACTCTTGTCTGGAGTGTTTTCACACTTCCTCTTACTATGAAATTTAAAATTAAAAAATAGAATTGTAATTTCCTGCATGCTCTTCTCTTTTGATCTCTAGCACTAAATATAGCTTAATCTCGCATAACATGACTTATGTATATGTATTTATGCCATCTCCTTGCGTATATGTATATAAATATGCAAGTGTATAGTTCTTTGAACGTTAGAATATCATGTGGTGTGCCCAGAAGTGGATGCAGTATTCCTGGTGTGGCCTCACCAGTGCTGAGCAGAGGGGAATTACCTCTCTCAATCTACTGGCAGCATTCCTCCTAATGCAGCCCAGGATACCACTGGCTGCCTTTGTAGCAAGGACACGCTACAGGCTCATGGTCAACCTGGTGTCCACCAGGACCTCCAAGTCCTTTTTCTGCAAAACTCCTTCACAGTCAGCTGTCAGCCTGTACTCGTGCCTGGGTTCATACTTCCCCTATAGCTGACCTTTGTGCTTCTTGTTCAGCCTCGGGAGCTCCTGTCAGTCCATTTCTCCAGGCTATTGAGATACCTCTGGTTGGCAATACCCTCTAGCGAATCAGGCACTCCTCACAGTTTGTTATTAGTGAAGCTGTTGAGGGTGCACTCTGCCCCAATATACAGATCATTAGTAAAGATGCTAAACAGTACTGGACCCAGTATTGGTCCCTTGGATATATCTCTAGTTACCAGCCTCCAACTAGACCTTATGCCACCAATCACTGCCATATGGAACGGGCTGTTCAGCCAATTTTCAATCCACCTCACTGTTCAGTCAGCCAATAATTTACCAGCCTTCTCTATGGAGATCTCACAGGAAACAGTGTCAAAAACCTTCCTGGACTTCAGCTAGTTGATATTCACTGCTCTTCCCTTGTTTACCAAGCATTACTTGTTTCAGTGCAAATCTATTTTCACAATAAAACCTTTGCTCCTAAAGTATTATTTTACAGACCAGGACTCAGAAACTGGTGTAGGGCCATATGTTGAGTTGATTATTAGGGGCATGTGAACTCTGTAAATCCATGTATGAATCTCCCTGAAGTTAGTAAGACATAACAACCCTAGACATAAGACATTATCTCAAAGACCAGACTGGAAGATTACTGTTTATGTGTTTGGAGATGAGATTGACACTGTCAGCTTATTGCATTTCTTTCAAAATATAATACAAATAAAAAGGAGGAAAGTGATTTACTTTTATAGTATCCCATTCCTAAGTACAGGATTAAAATCAGCCTTCCTAAGTATTAGAAGATGCTGAAGTATGAGTAAGACAAAATATCACTTAAGTTATTATGATGCCATCTACTGGCTGTAATTACTTTCTTTATACCATAAATAACTGTTTCCCTGTAGAAAGGGTATTGTTTTAATATTCCACACAGTTGAAGTGCTTCTTATATGAAGCTTAAGAGGTAATTGCTAAGTATCTCAAGAATACTTTGCTAATGAGAGGTATGTGATGATACCAGTGGTGTAGCTGCAGACCTTGTTCTCATTTGTAGGGAAAGAGGAGCTGGTTCTCTTTAAAACTAATACAACTGTAAACTTTCACCCTGAGAAGCTGTGCATCTTTGGCTTTGGTTGTGTGTTTAAATACCCCAAAGGGCTGGAGAGATCTTGGATTGTGTGCTTTTTATTCTGAATAGCTACCAAAGAGTAGTATGTGCTGTTTGAAGATCAGGTTCAAAATGGGTGGAGTGACCCTGGAATAAATAAAAAAGATGGGTTCTTCAGGTGTTTTGACATCTATCTTTCCAATGAGCCAAAAGGGAGCAGTTCACCTCTTAAGAGAATCCATGTCATTACTTGTAGTAAGAGCCCTCTCCAGCACACAGACGAACTGTTGCAGTGTGGGCTGTTAGCCTTTTGTGCTGGGCACTGCCTGGTTTCACCTCTGCCAGAGCAAAGCTGTGGATCAAGTGCCTCTGTGCTAAAGTGGAAAATGTTTGTTTCCTTTTATGCTGTTTTTAAGTAGATTCACTAAGATTCACTGCAGGTCTGGAAGTAGCTGTGGTCTACTCTGGGTTGTAAGAGAGCATACATGTTATTTAAAAAGTATTAACAAGCCACATACTTGTATTAAAATATTTGGTGCTTTTTAATGGAAGGGCAGTCCTAATCCTGCCCTCTTCTGGCTGCTTGATAAGTTATCTTCGATGATGTGACCTCACTCAAGTTTCCATTATCCTCCCGAACTACCTAGGAAACAGCCCATGTGCAGGGTGTCTCTGCATTTCAGCAGAACTTGAACCTCATGGCATTTAGGTGACATGTAGCTGCTGTCTCCTGATCAGCCTGGCTCTGACTGACACATGGGTATCTCTGGGGCACAGGAAAAGTGTGCTGTTGGTTTATTTAAACTTTCAAGTGTTTTAGTCGCCTCGGGCAGCAGTGCCAAATGGTTTGATGTATTTGGTTATAAAGCTATTTCTATCTGCTTTTATTCAGGTGGCACTGGTTGTCCTCCCACAATCTCCATGCTGTGAACCATACATATCCACCTGCTAATAAGTCTCTCATTATGAGGAAAAAGTCTTGTAAAAATGCTTTCTTTTTTGTTCTTTCTCTGGTGTTTGGGAGCAGGTCTGAACAAACTGATTGAGAGTTCTTTGAGGCAATGTGCTGCAAGGAGCTCCTTGGAGCCTTGTTAGCTCACATACTCATTAGGTTAAGAGAAGGTGGGACTATTATCTGTTGCTTAATGATTCATCTGTCCTTCATTACATCTCCATATGTGCCCCTAGCATATGTGGTCTGCTATAGGCTAAATGCTTTGTGGCAGCCCCTTCTATAAATTGGCAGCCTGTTGCTGTCTGAATTAAAGACTCAGGAACCATGGAATTGTCGGATTGCTCACCCATCCCTGGTGACACCCATACAGGGCAGCTAGTGCTACTGTGCCCAAAATTGTTGAGGGGGAGAAGAGCAAAGAAATCACTCTGAGGAACTGCTGTTTTTTGGTCTTGACAGTCATATATTGCAATGATTTCTAAGCATATGCTTTGCTAACAGCAAGAGAAGTTACTTTTCTTCATCTGAAAAGAATGTGTTAGCATTTGAAAACAAATCTCTAGGAGTGCACCCTTTCATTTGTGTGTTGTAACTGTTCTAGCATTTGGCCATTGAGATACTGGCAGTGCTTGATAGATATCTAAGAGCTGCTGAAGTTTTCTTTTTCTTTTCTGGCTTGCTGAAATGAGCTTGTTTTCCCAGTAAGTCACAGAATTAAATTTATTTTGAATACTACTTTGCTCACAGGGATGAATGTGCATGAACTATATTTCTAACCCATCTTTAGCACACAATTTAATTACTGTTGTAGAGTATAAGCACCAAGGAAAAGGGTCAACTTTTCAGTCTGTTAAGGCACCTGTAAGATGAAACTGAGCCAAGTAAACTCTAGGTGAAATCAAGAAATCCCTCCTAAAGGCCATTCAGAATAATTATATATGGTGAGAATAATTATATATGGCGACTGTGAACTTGTCTGAAGTATCTAAAATTAGGTGGATGCATTTAAACAACAGTTGGTTAAATTGACCTGATTTTGTTCTTTGGCATGTCTTTATTCTTGATGAGGGTGGGGTAGATGGAGGATTTGGGAAAAACCAAGCTTCCTATAACTTTAATTTGTACTGGTTGGCTTTTCTCAGTATCAACTTAAATACTACCACATGAAGTTGATGCTGTTATCCTGATCAGGGGTGATGTGAGGGTGGGTATTTTCTTTGCTGGGTTTTGTTAAGATAATACTTGACACACCTTCCTAAAGTGCATGTGTAATTGTACACATATATTATAAATATAATGCCATATTGCTCTTTCAATAAATAGGGCTTCAGGAAAATTTGTACGGATCTGTATAAGGAATATGAAGACAGCCACTTTGGCACAGAGGCTGTCAGTCGAATTGATCTCTGTGCCATGCGTAAGAAGAAGCAGGAATCTGGTTACTATTATTGTGAGTGTTCAATCAATGTGGGCTCCAGAGATATAGAAGAGAGTAAAGAACAAGAAATGCAGACAGAAGATGTGGGAGAAACAAGCAGTGAAGACCTCACAAACAATGTAGTGAAGGCTGAAATAGGAGCAACTGCTGCAAGCTGTAAGCTTGCCTCAACAGTAGTAGCTGATGATAAACCATCTGAAATTGTTGCTGAGGCCTCAATTGCAATTAAAGAAAAAGAAATCAATGAGGCAAAGGGACAGCCTGAAGCTACAGATGGAACTTTCCCTACAGCTGGAGATATCTGCTCGAAGTCAGTACTTGGTCTGCTGCCAGCAAGTTCAGATGTGTTGAAAAGCTTGGAAGTGGAACAAGAAAAAGCAAAGATAGCAGATGGTAGTTTGCAAAAAACTGAAGCAACAGAATATGCACCTGGTCAGACAAGTTTGGGATAAAGTTGTTGCAGTCCTTGGTTAACTTGGTGAGGGTGGAGAAGGCAGAGAGGTACAGTGGGGCTGACCTGCACTGGGCTGAGGTCAGAGGGGTGGGGATGGTGAATTCATCTTTATCAGGAGACTATCTTTTTTGGAGTCTGGTAAAAAAAGCAGAGGAAAATCTGAGGGGAACATGACTGAATATTGTAATGGTGAAATGCCTAGCCCACAACCTATACCATCAGTGTGTTGTGAGCATTGTACTGCAAAGTGAGCTGTGGTTTACGGAATCAGACCCTTCAGCAGTTGCCCATTGATACAAATGCTGTTGCCAGATGCCTTGGTGCCCAAATGCACATTGCTACCTTGGTTGAGCTTCTTTCTGCCCTGCTTCACCCCCTGCCCTGGGCCTGCACCCTCAACTTTTATCCTATGCCTGACTGCCTTCTCTTTGATTACTGCCTTAAAGACACCTCTCCTTGCTTATTCCCTACATCTGCTCTCCTTTGTGAAAGCCATGATTGCAACATGATCATTCATTGCATGTCTGTAGATAGATAGTGTAGGTAGATAGTGTTAGCTGTTAGCACACTATTGTGAAGCACAACATGCTTTCCTTTGATCTAGTAGCTACTTAATGAGAAAATTATTTTGCCTGACTTATGGAAATAGCTTTTTTTTTTTTTGAAGAAAATTAGGTATGGCACTAAATGCTTTCCTTTGTTTTCCTCTTCCTCTCCTTTGCTTTATCTAAAGAATTGTCTTTACAAAATGCCTTGAGGAGGACACAAGGGACAAGAGCGCTTTTCTAAGCCGAGGTTTTGGCCGGGGCTGGCGTTTCCTGGCCTTGCCCTTTGCTGGCCGAGGCCCGAGCAGGGCCGTGCCCGCGGCGCTCCCGGCCCGGCTGGCGGCGGAGCCCCGCGGCAGCGGCACCAGCAGATGGCACCGCTGGAGAGCCAGATCCGCCGCGCAGGGACCGAAAGGGCTCCGTCGGGCACCTGGAAAACATCTTGCCTCCCTTATTCTACTCGAAATGCCCATTGAAAAGGGATACTTTGTATTTTAAAAGCTCTTTTTTTTTCTTTCTTTGTCTTTTTTTTTTTCCCCGTGGAAGTAAAAAAGAAAAACCGTGCATTTCAAAATAAGAGTGTGTGATCAAGAAGTAGCTCCTCTTCCACACACACACACGAAAAGTGTAGTAGCATCAAGCATACGGTGTTCTGCTTCCCTACGAGGCGTGTGGGAATACACGTTTAGGCAGAATGGCCAGGATATGCACTCCGTTAAATTAACATCAGGCTGGTTTAAAACTTGTTACCAAACTTTTGAAAAAACAAAGAGCTGCATTTGTAAAATTTTCACAGGGAGTGGGGGGAAACAACCCTCCCCAGCCAGCCACTGTGCAGGAGGAAAGGGAAGGCTCTGCATTTAATGAACCTGCTTTGTCCTCACACTGGGGTCTGTGTCAGATCCCTTGTGTTGCAGTGCTTGGCAGAGCATTTATTTTTATGTCCCTCCACTGAAGGTTGTGGACTTTGAAAAGGCTGTCCCCAAATGGTCTTCTAAATGCAAATTCCAGAGTAGCTATTCCCAGCTTCTCTGGGGTCTTCAAAAGGCAGCTAAATTGTTAGAGGAAGACTTCAAGGTTATTTTGGGGAGGACTCAAGAGTGACACTTCAGGGTACATCCCTATATCAAGGCATTCTGGATGTTTCTTCTTTTTCAGGAAAACTTGCTTCAAATATACACTGAGGACACTGGTTTTGTTTTTTGTTTTTTTCTTGGTTTGTGGTTTTGTTTTTTTTCCCAATTCAGAAAAGGATTAGCAGCATCATTCATTGTAAGAACAGAAGTGGATTCAATGGCCTAGAACCAAATACACTTTACAACATGCTGTATTTCTTCTTATTGAAAATGTTAATTATCTTTTTATAGACAGATGGCACTGGAGTGTAGCAAAAGCATGGTGAACCTGCACTTGTAAACATTTGGGGATTTAGTGTATTCAGGTTCCAATTAAGTTTAATTCTGTTTTAGGGTTATTATAATGATAGTAGGGTAATTAATTTCACTTATCTTGGGAGTAGAATAACTTGTTTGGGGACATTAAATAAAAATATATACGTAAGTTGTATCATTGTGATTAATCTTGACAATTCAGAATAGTTCTTGAAACCAAATATCTACCAAATTCATCTGTTTAGTCTTTAATGATAATCAAGTTAAAATAAGCTTCTGTAATGCTGTTCAAATAATAAGAACATATTTTCAGCTTTGTGGTGGAGAATATAAAAAGTATTAAGTCTTAAATTTTATTAGTGCTCTGCTTTAACCAAGAGTTTTTTGTTCCCTGGTATATCTTTATTCAAATTAATTGAAAAGTTTGATTATTAGACATAATGTAAAATAAGAGGGAGAGAGTTTCTGAAAAGAAAATATCTTTATACTGCTGAAGATTAATTGTCCTTCTTTATGGCTACTGTAGGGAAATTACACTGTGAAATTCAGATCCAGAAGGTAGTTTGATTCACTCTTTATGATCCTTGCATTTGCTATTCTTTTCCTATGTTTTTTTTTTTTTTTCCTATTTATGGTCTGTAACTTGCCTGTTTTTTTTCTTTGAGTAATTTTCTTTATAAGGAAGAATAGTTTATGTAGAAATGCAACCTACTACTATCTTGTAATTGAATTTAGTTGAATGTAACTTGAGTTACTGAAGTAATGATACTACATTGGGGTTGGAGAGAACTTGCAATAAATATTACCCACTGTGACTTTTTGTGTAAGTATTCAGTGATGAATTGCACTGCAATAAGTACTTTCCAAGCAAGTTGAGAGGTGGCTTTGACTACAGCATCTCCCTGTGTCTCGGCTGGTTTTAACTGGACGCTCGCTAAATGAGCTATTCCAATAAACAGGATGCCAAAGCCAATGGAAATAACGTTCTGTAAATACCTCATCACAAATACCACGGTCCCTGGTAGGCACTAAACATCACATGGGTCAGTTTTTTCCTGGATGTTACATATTTTGCAGATCAGATGCAACTAAGCAAGAGCTGTATGTCTCTGTGTTAAAACAAATGCAAATTATATTGGTTAGTTCAGCTGGCTTTCCCTTTCTGTAGTCTTGTATATTGAACGTATGTAGAAGAAAGCAGAGACACCTCCTTGTTTACCTACATTTCATGTCAGGAAGCTGCCAGCCTCTTCAGCAGAGCCAGCAGAAAGGTGATAACTTCAGGCAGAAGCTGTGAAACTATCCTGCCTGATCCCTCAACTAGGAGCAGGAAGTTATAGGGGGAGTGAGTAGTAAACTGCACCTCCTTGAAGCATTTTAATTTGCTTTTTTCTGCTGTTGTTAGCCACAGTTTCTATGGTGTAGTGTATTACCAAGGCAGAAGTCCTACATTGTTTTTTTGTGTGCAGGTAGAAAGAATAATCCCACAGTTCAAAACATTTACCAACACTTGCTGTTGTTTGTCATGAACTCTTATGTAAAAAACAAACACCAACAACACAAAGGCAAAAAAAAAACCTTTCCCAAATCTTCTACTTGGCACAAAACTTGAAGCAGATTTTTGCACAGGCCCACACTCCTTGCAATGTCACCCTAACCCTCAGCTGCAAAGCTGCAGGCTGAGCCAGGAGAGAAGCTTGTTTATGGCACTTTGGAGATCAGAGAAAGCTATGCATTTTTCTGCTAGGAAATCTTCCATTCTTTTCTCATCATATTGTCTTGGAACTAAAAGTAGTTATTGGAATGAAAGACAAGTTCAATAAGTATTCCTGTTGAAAAAGCTACAAATATTGGTAAATAACTTCTTTGGAGAAGTGGCTGTTGAGAAGAACATGTCTGGGGCCTCATGAATCCTAAGAAAGTTAGTGTAGTTGTATGTGTTTTATTCTCAAAACCACTCCCAGATGGGCTTAAATCCAAGCACTGTGTTGGCTTAACACCTCTGAAGCTGGCTTCCAACCATGGCTTTTGGTCACTGACCTGTGCAGCAGAAACATGAAGCAAGTCTCATAAATAAAGTCTAAAAAAGACCATATATTACATGAGAGTATACTTTTCTGACTCATAAAAAAAAATTAAAAATTTATTTTTTTTAAAAAAAAAGTATTGAATGTCCACCCAGAGCTCGCTCTTTTTCATTGTGACTTTTGATTTTTCTAATATGAAAAGTGTTTGAAAACATTAAGAGCTTCTTTTAGAAATTTTATTCAAAATTATTTTTATCCAGGTTGCAAGATGTGGGGTGTCAGTGCTTGGATCAGAGGTGGAAAAACAAATCCTGTTTTTAGACTGGACATAGAACTTAGATAATTCCATCTTTGAAATGAAAAAAAAAAAACAAAAACCCAGTAAATTGCTGCATGGCTGTTTGCTACCCTTTGAACCTTCAGTTTTTTTAATGTAAAAAAGAGAGATGAGCACCTGTATGGGACAGATGCTGCATTTTCAGCAAAGAGGGATATAAACTACTATTTATTTGCTGGTAGGTGCCTACTTCCACCTTTATGCTGTTGAGTAAGAAAACAGTATTTCCGAATAATAATTAAATAGTGGCAAGTAAGTGTGTTAGAGGTGATCACACTGAGTTTCTAATACACTTGTAATGTTTATGAGATGTTAGAAGAGGACAAGTCAAACAGTCTTCTCAAGTGATTGTCAGTAGTGAACTGGAGTCAAAGATCTGTAGAGGATTTTTCTTTTCATAAATTCCCTTTGGGTAGAGGGCTAAGCTTCGGATGCCATGTGGTTCATAGGTATTTTTCAGAATTGAGTTGACTTGAGGTTAAATCCTGCTCAGACTGCAGTGGAGGAAGTGCCATCAGTGACACTGAGGTCTTACCTAATGCTGAGACCAAATCAAACCCCCAGTTTTCTGCATGATAAAGGCTGTTATTGAGAGTTACTGGGAATACTCTTTGCTGAAATAAATTTAACAGAGACGTGCAGAGATTCTTCTGCACAATCATATCTTTTTTAAGGCTTCACCTCCAAGTACAGTATTCTGATGTGAACATGCTGCCTCACAGAATAATTAATTCTTCTGTCTGCATAAAATTTATGGACCTATGGATTCTCGAGTCTTATCCCAGGGGATGCTATTTCCTTGTCTCAGGTGACCTGTGGGAAATCCAGCCCCAACAGGGACCTTGGCCAGACAAGAAGGGGAGGCCAAGGGGACTCTGGGAGATTTAGCAGCTCTGCTGGCAAAAAGATTTTCTTCTTTCACCTTTAACTTCATGAAAAAGATCTTTTTGCTCTTGACTTGCTTTACAAAAAACCCACTAACTAGCCTCTGAGGCTGATACTGAAATTACTCTGTCTACTAATTTCACACATAAAAACCCCAGAAATAATTATTTGCAGAAAAAAATCAAATTATATTGAAACAAATAAAATGTAATTGAAATAAAATTATATTGAAGCAATATAATTTCAGCCTGGATAATTGAAACCCTTTAGGTACTGTTATGAAACCCTTTACAAAGTGAGTTATAAATAAATACATTATGATGCTAATATATTATCAGTCAAAACCCAAATGAATCTTGAGTTTTGCTTAAAGTAGAATTTGCTAAGTTGATTTGCTGCTGCATCACTAGACCACCTTTTTTAGCACTGCTTTTTCTGTTGCTGTTTATTTTCTATTCTACTCTTAGTTTATTCTTCTTCCAATGCATTTATCCAGTTAGGCATGGATAAATTCACTTCTAAAATGGATAAATACCCTTCTGAGTCTTCCATGATGCTTCTGTCCTTGGCTGCATTTCTCAGCTGGATCAGGATGCCCCGTGTCACCCCTTTGGGCTGGTAAGGGCTCTGGGCTAGCTCGCCTTGGCAGCTGTTAGTCTGCTGCTTGTAAGCCCCTTTTGCTCTGGTTTTCAGAGCTCCTCTTGCAGTGGGGGCACTGAGCCACCCTGAAGTCTCTGAGCTGCTGTAATCCTGCTTGGAATAACTGAGGAAGTGTACTGCTGACTTACTGCAAATGGAAAGCGGAGCCAGCACAAAATGGGATTGCAGTAAATGTAGCATCAAGTGTACATCAGGGTCTCACAGAGCAGCACTTACACTTTCCTTTGCAGATGCTGGCTGTTTAAGATCAGGCAGAAGGGGCACAAGTTCTCCCTGTAGTCTCTAATTTACTCAGATGACTCAGAGAAGCAGCAGCAAATTGCAGGATTTAGTGTCTTGGGCTGTCCTGTGTCAGGCTGGCTCCAACCTTGGACATGTAAGCATATCAGCCACCACTTGTCCATGCCTCATCCCTGGAAGTGTCCAGTGCCAAGACGGATGGGGCCCTGAGCAATCTGGTCTAGTGGAAGTGTCCCTGCCCACGACAAAAGGGTTGAAACTGGATGTGCTTTAAAGTCCCTTCCTTAAATCATTTAACCCTTTAACTCAAACTATTTTATTTTTATGTAATGATTCTCCCATGTTCCTGTTCCTGAGGATGCTGGGCTCCTCTGCAGAGGGAGCTGCCACACCAAGGCTGCTGCTGTCACCAGTGTCCCTGCTCCTTGCTGGCTAAGGGAGGGTCTCTGCTGCAGCCTGCAATTGTAGGAAATGCTCCACCAGCCCCTGGAGGGAGAACATCCACTCAGGACACATTACTAACAGTGATGTGGGGCCTGGAAACAGCAAGTTGGCACTAAGGATGTCCTTCCTTGGGAATAACTCCTGCCTTAAGTTGGGCCCTTTCCCATGTGCTTGACTTATGATGAGGTACTGATAAGAAGAGTTTCTCTCTCCTTTTGAGCAGCTTTCATGGGCTGTAGGTGGGGTCCTTGGCATTGCCTTCAGTTACTACTTTTTTCTTCTTTTTCTCCTTTTAAATTTTTTTTTTTTTTGGCAACTTGTAGCAGGTTCAATCTAATGTCCCATTTCAACCAGCTCAGATTATGAGGTCTATGGTTTTAAATCCTGCTGCACTGAAATCAGCTATTTCCTCATTGCCATCCCCATCTATGACACCTGTTTTGCTCTGAGTGCATATGTTACCCCATGTGTTGCACCAGAACTTCAGTTTTTAGCATTTGCCTGTTCTTTGGGCTATGTAGAAGTTATGTCTTTTCAATGAGCATAACCATGCTGATTTATTTATGTCATGTTGCTGCAGTTGACGCAGATCCAAGCATGTGTAACAATTACTTACACTCTCTACCATAACAGAATTATTCTATTAAACAAAAGCTGATTAAGTTGTAGCCCTTGACAGAGGAGAAACAGAGCAATTCTCAGAACTCACCTTGATAGACTGAGACTTGATAATGCTTCTATATTTTAAGAGAGTAAAACTAGTGCATTACTTACTGTTTCAAAGTCATGAAAACTACCCACTCCCTAGGCTGATCAAACACAGATTTTTTCAAGAGAAGGCTCCATACTGGATATTGCTTCCATTTACTATGTGTTATATAAATAGTCTATCATCTCGTGTCGTTGGAAGGAAAACAAAAGAGATTAAGCAATCCAGCATCATAGTATGGAATGTTTATCAGCATGTGTTTTAAATGGATATATTACTCACTTTTGAATCTCCTTTGAATCTCCTGCTAACAAAAAAGCTTCTCCATCCCCCACATTGCCACATGTATTCTGTTTTCATGTTAAAATATAAATGTCTTGTGAACATCTAAAGATATTTAGGGAGGCATCTTTATTTTCCCTGCACTTTTTAAGCATTCCAACTGCTCACAGGAAACAACTCATTTTAAAATAATTTGAATAACTTATGCTTTAATTCCCTAATGTTTTGACATCTTGAATTTACAAAAGTATCTTGGAATGTATGAACTGATGGTGTGAAAATTTCATTTCTAACAAGAAACTGAATTTTAGGGTGGCAATTCTAAATAAAGTATCTGTTGTCGATCCAAACCTGATTCTTATCTCCCACCATTTCTTCAGGCTGGGATTAAACAAGACACTTGTGTTCACTTTATCAATTTTGCTGAAACACATATGTCTATTATTTTTATAGTGGCAGAGTTACCTGAGTATATATGCCTAAATTGCAGATTTATTATTGAGATTTATCTAGAGCTCTAAACTAAGCCAAGACATTTTGCAGAACATTTTGTGAGGTACTTAGTTGCCAGCAGGTGTTGAACCATGACAGATACTTACCTAATCTCTTGGCCAGAAAACATTGCTGTTGAGAAATCTGTTGCCTATATGAGAATTCAACATTTTGGTGAATCATTAGGCAGCCTAAAATGTTTATTTGAGAAGAGGACTGCATTTCAATTTGCCAGTGAAGTGCAGAGAGCTTTTATGGAGTGTGTCATGAGTGAACTCAGAGGCAGCCATAGGTGGAAGCAGCCAAATGCTATTCACCTGTCCTAGTAGAACCACAACATTTTGTGGTTCCTCTTCTTGCCCACATTTGACAACCCAAAACTGCAAGGACAAGTACAATAGAAACTCAGTGACTTGTTTCTTTGCTTGCCATCATCAATACTGCCTTCTTGGTGGCATCAGAGATGATGCAACCTGCACTTTTGATGACTAGAAGCCACTGACCTTCCATAGCTCATTTTTCAACCCTTTTCTCTCTTCCAAGATTGTCAGTGACAAGCATGTACCAGCCAAATGGTTACTGACACACAACACTGCTACAGCATTAAAAGCTCACTGATCCCAGAACTATGCTACAGCTTCTGTTCAGGATTTCCTCTCTGTGTGCCAGAGGGGAAACAGTATATCCCTGCAGAGAACATTGCTAGGAAGGCACCCTCACCTTTCCTTTGCACATTGGGCCCAAGCAGTACTCTAAAGAGTGGAACTGCTTCATTAAGGTGACTGCACCAACTCTGGTTTAATGGTCTGAAAGAAATTACTTCCTTCCACAGCCTGCTTGTGGTGAGAGATGCAGCCTTAGCACTCACTCATCCTTGTTTCAGTTCTGCTGCTCCAGACACATTGCAAAGACAGACACAAGGACAGAAACTGTCCTGTTTGCATTTTCAAGGTAGCCTGTAGTGTGAATTACGTTAGCAGTGCCAGCAGACAGTTTTGTTTATGAAACCCGAAGAGCTGCTACTATCATCATCTTATGCTGTGTTACCACAATAAGGTAATAAGCAGTGCCAGACTTTACCTGCTCTCATGTTAAGTTTTTCATTTGAAATAGAATGTTATCAGCTGCCTAGTGCCTATATTTATGCCCTTAAATATACTGAGGGAGGTCTTGCTAGTTATTTTGTGTAATATTGGATGTGATGAGTCTGAAAGACAGTGAACTAAACTAGCACTCCAGTGCCTCACATGCAGAAAGAGGCTCTGTTAAAGCTGAAGGATGGATCTCCTGCTGGAGGATGTGTTCAAGGCTCTGTTCCACAGCAGGCTACTTGCATGGTTTGGAAACATCATTCAGAAGCAGATATCTGAACACCATCATCATTGCATACTGGTGCCTATACTTGTCTCCATTTAAAGAAAAAAAAAATCTGATCTTTGCACACTTTGTCTGTGGCTGTATCTCTGTCTTGTTTTCACAGAGGAAGATACTTGTGCTCTGTACACAAGGCATGATAGAGAGAAGTACATTAAGAGGTCATCTGATACTAATTTAATGGGGACTCTATAAGCATTTTAAATAGTAGTTTCTATTAGCCTCTGAGACCAAACTGCATTTCTTTAAAATGACTGTAAAGTCAGTGAATTAAAAAACTGCTATACCCCCCAGGGAGACCTAAAGTATACTCCAGGAATGAGGGAGGAAGGCTAGTTTATGGTGTAGCAAAATATCATCTCATTAGGGATTTATCCTTATGGAGCTGGCTCTGGTGACTTTCATGTGCCTTTGCAGGCAGTTTTCTGTGAGACCCTGCCACAGGTTTCTGTGCTGCTCCAAGGTGTGAAGGGAGCTGCACTGCACCCTTTACCAAGCCACCTTTCTGCCAAGTCTTCAGCAGCTGCAAGACTTGCCAGAACTGACAGACATGTTCTGAAGTCCTGCTCCCTTAGATATGGCTGATCTAGATTTTGGCAACAAAATGGGAGCTGTATGGCATCGTCTCAGCCTGCTCTCAAGCAGGTCAGGCAGGATCATGCCAAATCTTATGACTGATGAACAAAATGCAGTCCGAGGCTGTGTGATGGTATTAAATCATCTGATGTGATGGTGAAACTTGAATGCTGAACATTCACTTTTTACTTGCCATTTTCAACTCCAGCTATGAAGTTTAGTGTCGAACAGGCTGCTTATTTAAAACCAAACCGTCTCTACCAATTTTTATCTTCCAGTCTGAGCTATGTGTATTTATAGCTTGTCATATACTCAGGTAACTCTTCTACCATAAAAACAATAGAACTGTGTTTCAGCAAAACTGTTAAATAAAGTGAATGCCAGTGTTTTTTGTAATCCCAGCCTGGAGAAATGGTGGGAGACGAGAAGGGAAAAAAGAAAAACAATGCTCAGAAATCACAGACTGAAACTTCTTTGTGCAGAGGAAGGTGAAGGAAATCTCACAGACTGAGTTATTAACAGTGATTTTTGACATTTGTTTAGTTTGCATCTCTTTTCATACTGTCCCCGAATAAGTTTTCTGTCTCATTGCAATGTAATTTAAAAAAGAATAACAATGGATAAAAACCCCTTTAAAAGTAGTATTTTAGCTTCATTACCTCTGTCTAACATGCAGGTAAGAGACTTACTAGTGGAAAATCACATGCCATGTTCCTCTATTTCCTGAATTATCCTGCAATTCAGTCAGATCCTTTTTGGAAGCATAATTCTCCCATCCAAACTTCAATGCCATTTTACTTGATTTTGTATGCCTCTGTCAGATCTCCAGGATTCCTTCTGTCTTCATGTTTGGAGTGCAAGCTAAATGCTAGAAGAAAATTTCTAGTGTCCTCACTTAGACTTTTCTGTTTTGGAGCTTCTAAAAATGGTAAATAGAAATTCCAGCTTCTAAAATGAAACAACAATGGTATACTCTTCTATGAAAGACTTTTTTCCTGTGGCTGTGATAACCTGTTTATCCTCTCAGATTGTGCCTGTACATGCTGTGAATCTTATTCACTGTTTGTAAGCCCTAACTTAAAACCAGTAAGTGAGTGACCTGGCTAAAGCATGACATTATTGCTAGTGACAGTCTTGGAGAGGTGATAGAAAATCTTTTTCCCTAGAATTAAAAAGTGCCTCCCCTGTCTGTACTTTTATTCTCTACTAAGATTTTACAAGTCAGCTAGCAGTGAGCATAGTATTCTGTGTGGGTTTTGTATAGAAAGAAAAACTGTTAAGCGTTATCAAAGGTTGTTGTTCTTCCAACTGAAATCCAGTAAGATTTATCATTCTGTCACTTCCTTTACTTGTAATAAAAACTGTTGTTTAATTGCAGTCATATTGCTACTTCTGTGTAAACTGTTTTGGCTGTGATGAAAATTACAGCAATCCATAACATCTGTATTTCAGATTGCAGACCCCAGATTATGTCAACAGTTACTTAATTTGATGTTTCTAAGTGAGCTATTGCTCAGTGTTGGACAGCATCAGTCCTTGAAAAGGCTCTTAAAATGTATCTAAACAATACAGGTTAATAAGTCTGAGTTACAGACTTTTGCAGTAGATCAGCTGGTATGTCAACAGCTGAGGAGTTCAGTAAATCAATCCAGCCAAGCAAGCCAGGTTAATGCAAGGATTCTAAATACTTTGCTAGCCAGTGAAAACTGAGCCAGAACTGGGTTACAGTATGATCACGTCAGCAGCTTCTCCAGAGTCCTGAGGATTTTGTAACAAACAGCAGCATGACTGAAGTACAATTAGGGCATTTGCCTGTCCTCAGACTGGTCCAAACAGCATCTACACTCATAATGAACATACACAGCCTCCCTCCTAGGTATGGGGGTATTCTGAGGGTTCAGACAGAAATTAACTTTCCTCTGGAAATCTTATGTAAATATTATAGCACTTCTATGCTAAAAAACCCAAATCAGACTAAAGCACACATTTCTAAACCAAAATCTGAATTTTCCGTAGCAGAAAGGTATGGCTAAGTATGCCATCTTAATGTATCTTCAGGGACAATACTTCTCAAATATAGGGACTAATGACGCCTTCTTAATAAACATTAACAATTTTTCTAAACTAGTTAATTTTAATTAATTAAATACTTCTTAATAAACCGGTGTGACAGCCCATCTCTTACTGCAACGTGCAGGCAGCTGTATACTGGCGAGTAGAAGCAGTTCCTGGTGCTTGTCAAGGGCTGTGGAGGAAGCACTAGGTGGCAGGACACCAGAGAGGAAGGCTAGAAGAGACTGGATTGGAGGAAGATGCACAAGCACCCGGTGGCAGGATGTGCAAATGATGGCCGAGAGGCAGCCTGGCAGTCCTGAGAAGCAGTCAGAGCCAGCTCAGAGAGACTGTAGAGCCAGTCAAAGCACAACCCCCACCACCCCCATTGCCTGTGGGTAGCACCAGGAAAGGCTCAGCTCTTTACCAGCTGCTTGTACTAACAGCAGGCAGAGAGAGTGCACAGGGGTTGAATCTCTGTGGTTTTCCAACACTGGGGTGTTGGACTAACTTGCCTAGCTTGAATTTGAAACAAAGCTTTCTGACTGCAACTCCACCTCTGTACAAATTGCTCAACAAATAGTTTTAAGTAATAAATCTGCAAAAATAAGGCCTTGCAAAGACAGAGAGGCAACTTTCTCTGCTTATTAATTTATATGCTAGAAAATCACTTCTTGCTGCTGTTATTAAAAGTCCAGCTCGACTGACAAAAGTTCATGTTTCAAATTTTTTTTGGTAACACAGGAACAAGCTATAATTTTACTTATTAAACACAAACTGTTATAATTTTGTCATTCAAAAGACTTTCCAGTAAATTAATCATCAGAATAATTACTAGCCTGCTCTGATTTAAATCAAAGGAGTAACCAGAAGCTTTTAAAAGTTGCTTTTTTCTTCTTTTTTTTTTTTTTTTCCCCAGAGCACACTTCAGATGACAGAAGAAATATTTACTAATATTTTAAAAAGCATGTTTCCCATTCTCAGAATAAAACAAACCCCTGTCACACCTTCATGAAGATTCCATGCCCCGGTAAGTAGCACACAACTTGCCTTTTCCCTTGCACCTCCATGGAAGGTTTTAGTGTGGAAAATAACAAACAGGATGGCTTCAGCTCTGTCAATAACTAGAATCTGCATCAGTACCAGGTAATTCTGCTCACATCTCATAAATCATCTCATAAATCTTGCTGGAAGTCACAGGAGAAGGAGCAGAAGCACGTGCCTGTGGAGAACGGAAAGATCCATAAAAATGCCAGCACCAGCTGAGCCACCTGCTCACCACTTCCTGTGGTGCCCAATCCAATCCCATGCCAATCCAGGCAGCTTCACAGCAGATTTTTGCCAGCTGTGTGACAGCAGTTTAACAGCAAAAAATGACACAGTGATGTTCTGTCAATGCACTGGTTGACAATGACAGGAGAAAAAACATTACCACCTGGATGTCTGTTGCTCAAGAGGACAAGCACAAGCACCTTCTGTTTCTCCAGTCTCAAGACACTTAAATGGAAAATTATTTTTTTCTTTTAAATTAGCCTTATTTATTATAGAATTTTGCAGGCTTACTAAATGCAATTGTATTTAGAAATAGTTATAGTCCATGTCGCAATGTACTGTAATGTAAGTATGTAGCTAAGCACTTTAAAACATGGAATCACAAGAAAAAAATTAATTGCAACAGAAAGATTTCTGTCTGCCTACACATTGTGTTTGTTTAATGTAGATTTTTCTTCCCATAGTAGAGAAATGCCACATCCATATTTAAAATCAGAGGTATTGACAAAATCTACTGAGTGCATAAAGCTGTTTTGACAAAACATGAGTGCCTGCCATGCTGCAGCTACAAAAATGAAACAGCTCAACAATTTACCAAAACTCTGCCTACAGACAAGGTATTCTCTAGGCCTCAAGAAACCTGATGCTTTTCCTCATGAAGGAAGAAATCGTCATCATGCTGAACTCATTGAGAAACTGCTGCTGACTTCAGCACAGCCAACTGCTCGGAGACTGACAGGGCTTTCATTATGCTTTAAAATTAAGCTTATGCACATGCATTCACAAATAGGAACCTCAACAGCAGAAAGACTTAATGCAACAGTTATAAGGGAACTGAAAAATCCAGAAAGAAGATGAAAGAGTTCAAGATTAATCTCACAAAAAACCTAATCTGAATAGAAGATCAAACATTTAATTTTTTTTCCCTTAGCATGTCAAAATCTCACATTTCTTAGGCTGTCTGTCACAGAGTACTGTCAGAAATGGAGACAGAATCTGCTGTCTGAATTACAGTGTGGTTTCTCAAGGACTGAAGCAGTATTTATTTTGAAATTTCACATAAATTATTAATTACCTCCTTAAAAGTATAAGCAAGCCTTTGGCTTCATAGCATTTCTATACTCTTTCACAGTATAAAATGAAACAATTTTTGATATCTGTAATTACTTACCAAAATAAAGGAATTTTTTGTAAGTTTTGTTTGTAAATATTTTATTAAAAAACATCTTTTAATGCTGTTAGTCAATACATGTGTAATAATACTTTGATAAAGTATCATGTAGTAATATGTATTTTGGATTCAGGAATGTAATGGTTTTAACTAAATCATCAGAGCTCTGTTCTGCTCCAGTCTCTTCTAAGCTGTCATTTTTTACCAGAATTTATACAAACTCATTCTTTGTCAAGGTACATCATCCTTAAGGCCTTACAAACGTTTTAGTAATTGAACCAAAACAAAGAGAGAGCTCAGCTTTCTTTCTGAAGACCACGTTGCTTTTGAGCTTAAAAAGGTGCCTGCAGCTTTCAAGCAGTTAGTGGCAAATCAGCAAGAAAGAAATCAGAGGAGAAGAAGGGGCACTTAAAAATCAAAACAGTAAAGTGCACAGCTATACCATCCAAAATTGTATTAATCTGATCCAAAGAACTTGCTGGACTCTGGATATTTAATACAATTTGGCTTGCATGAAACATACAATCACGATTAGACAGAAAGGATTTTTTCTTCCTGAAGTCATCTACAGGATCTATGGAATTCAATTTTTAAGGGTAACATAGTGCAGCTCTTTGGATATTGATTGGTTTCCTAAGTCCACAAGGAGATGAAGAAGCGGGGAAGGTGTGGAGGGATGCAAGGTGTCCTCTTGCCGTCTCTGTTTTATTTAGATGCCCGTACTCTCCAGTTCCCCATCCTCCAGCCCTAATGCAGCATGTGACCTAGAAATCATAAAGAGTTTCTCTTTATTTGTATACTGTCTTTGAGTTTCCTGGGATTGCTCCCCTGTTTGTTCTTTGCTGGTAGCCTTGAGGGGGTCCATCTGCTCAACTGGTGCCTCCTCACAGTCCTGAATTTTACTGGCTGTGGTATTGGCAACTGACTCTAAGGAGGTGCCTGCCTCCTCCAAGTGGCTGTAGCCCTTATTGCTGCTGGAAGGCTCGGATTGGGAGCTCTGGGAGTCCGTCCTGGTGATGGCAGGAGGAGCTGAAGGGGGTGATCCCCCCAGATCTAGAGGTCTAGAGTCACTAGGAGATGCCTTTACCAAGAGGCTGGATTCTAAGACCCTCCTGACAGCTGGTGACCGAGGTGGCTCAGGGGAAAGGGGATGCCTGGTGTCAGGCAAGCAGCTGGTGCTCTGCCGCCTGAGAACCACTTTTTGCCTCGTTGTCCCACAGCTTCCCTTGATGTGGCCGCTGCTGAGGTCACTTAGGCTCAGTTCAAACTCCCCCCGTGGGATCTCCTGGGCTCCCCGTTCACCAGGTGGCCTCTGCCAGCCTCCACCTCCACTGCTTGGCCCCAGGGGCAGGAGGGTGAAGGTGCTCAGTGAAGAGCCGACGATGGAGCTGGCGGTGCTGCACCTCTCGCAGCTCCCCCGTGGGCTGCAGGGTGGGCTGGTGACAGGGTGGCCAGCAAGGGCAGCACGCTCCTGGCAGATGCTGTACACAGCCTCAGCCAGGCTGGGTGGCTGTGGTGGGGCGCAGAAAGAGGAGCGCTGCGGTGAGGACACCAGATCCGGTGGGGAAAGGGAGACACCCAGTCCTGGTGGCCAGGAGCTCTTGGCCAGCATGGCTGCAGCACCCAGGCCTTCCCCACCAGGCTTTAGCTCCAGGCCCCGGGATTGCACGTAGTTGACAAAGCCATTGAGAGGGGCTGAGGCCGGAGTGCCTCCATCCTTGGCCCGCAGGCTGTGGGCATCAATGACGGTGGAGTAGAGGTCACGCAGGTTGATGATCTTCGTCTTCTTGTCACGGTTTTCATGCAGCACCGCATTGGCGCAGATGAAGAGGAAGATGCCGATACCCATGATCAGAGGGCCCAGCACCTTCAGCTTGTCTGAATGCAAGTAGCTCGAGAAAAGACGGAAAAGGAAACCAGCTGAGGCCTGGGGGGATGAGGAAGCAGGGGCGGAGCCACCGGTGGTAGCAGTGGTGGAGGCATTGGCTCCAGGGGGCGATGCCAGGTGGATCCTTGCTTGCACCCTTTCCTGGCTCTGGGAGCGGTTCGTGTGGGTGCCACCCTGTGGTGCTGGGTGCCGGCCCTTGCCAAAGCTGCTTTCTCTGTACACCTGGCTGGGCTTTGGCCAGTAGCCCACCACAGCCAAGGCGATGCCCACCAGCAGTACCAGGATGCCACAGAGGGCAATGAACCCTGAGAGGGAGCACAGCTTGAGCTTGCCTTTCACCACCACCACGTCATTCTTGCGCTTCTTTTTGGCCTTGCGTTTGCGTTTGGGGAGTTGGCTCTGGGGTTTCAAGGGGTCCTGTTTCCTGGCCGAGATCCTCAGGAGGCCTCCAGTGGCAATCATGGCTGGCTACCAGCACACTGCCCCCCACGGCCACTCCAGCTCCTGCAGTGAAGGGGAGAAGAGAAGAAGATGAGAACCAAGGACAGACCTGCAGCACAAGAGATGTCTCTGCTTTCTCTTCCTCGTTCAAAGTCCTGGTAATTAAAACCCTGAACAAGTGGGATGGAAGGTGACACCAACACAGCAGATCTCCCTTGCCCAAACAGCTCTTTTGTGTGAGCAAGAAACAGGCAGACCAACAGCATCAAAGCAGTCACATGTCCCACTACGCTGTTGCCAAACAGCTAATTAATTACTTTATACTCCAGGTAAATGACAGACCTAGTAGTATCCACTAGAGTAAACAAACAAAAAAAAAAGATCTTGCTCATTTCAGAAGGAGTTTGCAAAGCACCAGAGCTCAGAGAATACCAAATCCCACTCCTTGGTATGTTCTGGGGTTAGAGTGCACAGTGACTGGTTAGTGATGTCATGAAGGACTTGAGGGGATGAGAGAAATAAAAGGAGGGAGCCAGTATATTTGATCTGTAGATACCATTTGTTTCATTACACTACTTACAAATTACTGGAGGGAGGGTTAAATGTATTACTTGTCTTGCTTAAATGAGTGGGAAAGGAATTGCTGTGAAATGCACAAAGGAAACATTTAAACACTGCAGAGCGGTGCCTTGTGAAAGTTTTTTCCTAGCCATTTGCACTTGATCTGCAATATTAGAAATTCATCTCTTCCCTGTGGTCCAGAGGCATCCCTAGTTTGGGAACATGTGTGATGTTCCAGGTAACTGTTATGTAACACTGACAACTACAACCCCCTCCCCCCTGCCCTCAGAAAGGGGAGATGGCTGGCAGGTAAGAGATGGCAGGTCAAATCCTATTAAAGGAGAAGTGAAACCCCATGAGTCACCCGGGGAAACCCTAACGAGTGCTTGCAGGGAAATTGGCAGAGAACTAAACACTGAGCATTTGTGGCTTTTGTCTTGCTGGACCATCAGAAGTCATCTCTCTGTTCCCGTGATCTGAGCTAAACAACACAGTGTGTAGGAGCATTTCTGCACTGTGCAATTCTTTTTGGAACCTATTTCTTCATGCTACTGAGAAGCAGGATCCCCTCCCCCTTTCCTCTTTCTTAGCATCCTATTATTTTTTCTTTGACGGGGCAAAAGATGACATCACTGAATATAATACGACTCACAAAGTTCAATTAATTGCACTGAAAGGCGATTAAGTAAGAATCTAAAAAAAAACCTGCTTGTTCCTCTTTGACTGTTCAGCCTTTAAATCTCATCTCTTTTCCGTTCTAATGCCAGAATTGCCACATATGCAGTAATATTGTGTCCCATTTACTCTGTTTGTATTTTTCCCAGGAAAAAAAAAGATGGGTGTTGTCAGCAAGGACGTTGTTAAATTACTCTCCGAGGTACAGCACGCTCAAAACAAAGGACAGAGATTTCTCTCTCCTATCCCTGAACTATTTATTAAAAATAGAAAAAAAAAAAATAAAAAAAAAGCGCATTTTGTTGATGCAAAAGTGCAATTATGGGGGCATGCTTCGCTGTAATTGCCGATTCTTTGATCTCATTTTCTGCTGCCCCACTAGCCAGCTGCCCATCTCCTCTCCACGGCGATAACAGATGGTCATCAGCTCCGAGGAACGCTCCCCGTCCGGCATCGCCCGGCACTTAGTTTCGGCGATGGCGAGAGCAGCGCTCGGCAGGCGAAGGAGGGCACGGCCGGGCCGCCAGCCATCGCCAGCGGCCGCAGTGCCACGAAACCCTCCGGCCGGGAGCCGCGGGGCTGGAGCCACCTCCCTCCCTCCCGCACGGACGGACTGCGACCCCCCATCCAGCCCCGGCAGCCGGTCCCGCAAGCACCACGACCCAGCCCGGCAGAGCCCAAACACCTCTGTAACACTCCTAACAGGACCCGGCTTAACTCCTTCCCCGGGCTCGCACTCGGGACTCGCCGGGCTCGGGCTGCCGGGACGCCCGGCACCGACTGCTGGGGCGCCGCTGGCTCCGGCCGGTCCGGCACAGCGCCGAGCCCCGGACGGACGGACGGACGGACGGACGGACGGAGCCGCCGCTCAAGCCGGGGGTGCCGCGGTCACTTACCGAGGAGGGCCGGGGAGAAGTCCGGGCGGGAAGCGGGCGAGCCGCCGTGGGGAAGAAACTTTCCAGCCCGAGCGAGCATCCCCGCCCCGCCGCCGCTCACGGCCCCGGGCGGACGGGCGGCGGGGCTGGGCCGAGCGCCGGGCGCCCCCTCGGCCCCGCCGCGGCCGGCCGCCTCCTCAGGCAGCTCCGCGGGAGCGCTGCCCCCTCGCCACGCCGCATCCTCCCCTCGGCGGGGCCGCCCCCCGCAGCAGCGCGCCCGCCCTCCCGGCGGAGCCACCGCCGCCGCCTGTACCGGTGCCGCCGCTGCGGGCGGAGCGCGGCTCCGCGGTGCCGGCCGGACCCGGCGCCGTTGCCAAGCGACGGGAGCCGTGACACAGGGAAATTGCGGCAGGGCGGCCCCCGCCCCCGCCACCTGCGCACCTGCGCCCGCCCGCCGCCGCCTCGCCCCGCACCCCGGCGGCCCCGCCCGCGCAGGCACCGCCCCGATCGCCGCGACAACCCCCGCGCTCCTTTCCGCCGCTACCGTCCGGGCAGCATCATCTTCAGCCACCTCACCTTTGGGTTTTCCTCCCCGCACCCAAGTTTGCCGGAACCCTTAGGGAGAAAGTCAAGAGGCAGAAAAGAAGGAAGCAAGAGGTTGAAGAAGAAAGTGGCAGCTGAGATCCATCAATGGTGTCACCCAGAATCTCTCAGTTTCAGCAGAGAATGGGAAACAATGTTCTCTTTTGAGCTACTTTCTGAAAAGTGATTAAATTGAAGCTATCACCTTAGTGAGACAATCTAATGTGTCCCCTTACACTGCTGCGCTTATTCTTGGGAGAAGATTGCTGCTGATTGCTTTAGTCAAGTCTTATTAGATGTTCACCATGATCTAGAAAAGCAAATCTCAGGCAGGTTTTCCAGTAAATACAGAAGAATCATCCTGTGGCTTGGGGTCACTCCTGAATGTACATAGGAGAGTTTGCTAGGGTGGATAGACTGTAATCTTGGGGTTTTGTGCAGTAGCCTTTTCTCTCGAAGCTGAAGTTTTACCTAGCCTGAGCGAAGCCAGCTTTCTGCAACCTCTACATGACCTCTTGGGTGGAAGACTGTGGGTAAAACAGCCTGGCAAAAAGCAAAGGGCAATAATGAAAATATTTGTCAAATGATGTTTTTAAAAATAAGAGTTCCAACACAGACTGGGAAAATCATCACAGAGGTTATGCATATTCAATTAATTTGTATGTATTCCAGCCTCAACAATTCTGCAATTCTATGTTCACCCAGACCATGCTATTTTGCATCTTTCACTCCAACCATCAGTGCCTGGTTTGAGACCAAACAAATCCTAAAGCTGCACATATGCATTTTAATGTCATTTGCAGTTTGTCTCAGCAAAATCATTTGGGACACATTTTTTTAGTACATATATAACTTTTGGTTATGCAACAGGCTTGAAATTTAAGATTTATTATTTAAGAACTTCTTTTGAATTTGTGCTTTGAACCAAAGTCTTTTGACATGCTGTAATTTGCTTTGTGTTCAGCCCAGGCTATCAGAGGAAACCAAACATATCACATCTGTTTCCACTGGAGACCTGTATAACATCAATAATGCAGCATCACCAGACTCTCCCTGAAAGATTCCTGTGTAAGAGAGAGAGAGAGGAAGAACAAGACTGATTTTTTAAAGGGCAAAGAACTCTTTTCCCTATCTGAGTCATATTTTCTATTTCTGTCAAACTAAACTATTTAGCTATCTTCTTTATACAACAGCCCTTTTTTTGCCATATTTTCATTGCTAAAGTTTTGAGTGATTGGGCTATCATCACATTCACAGTTTTCAAATAACTCTTAGCAAAATGTGTTGTAGGTGAGGCCAAATCCTGGAAAACAAGAAATATGTTCTTGGATGAAAAGCTCCTGAAGGTGTTGTTCTGTGGCAGCTATCAATGTAATCTTAATTTGCTCTATGTGTTAAGAACCAGTTGTATGATGGCAGGCTGAATCCCCCATGGTAAACTACTTTGCCATGTTATGTGTCCCTAACTATGCTACAGATTCTTCTTGTTGAAAAAAAGGCTTTGGGGGTTTTAATGAAGCATTTATTTTATTTTTACTTGATATGGATTTTTATGTTCCCAGAAGTGGAATGGTTGCAAAAGGCAGCTTCCCTAATGGTCTGGTTTACTGGTTGCCTGAGTGAATTTGTAACTCTGTTTGCATTTGACTGCTGAGTACTTCTGGCAGGCTCTGCTCCTGCCTTACTTGTATAACTTTCTATGTGATGTTGTGCACTTATCATTAAACTGTGGTGAATGTAAAGAATTATTAGGAATTGCAAAGAGTGTATTTGAGCTGGGTTTTTTCTCCTTTCTCCCTTCTCCCTTCTCATTTCTCATTTTCCTTTCCTCCATTCTCCTTCTCTTTCCCATATCCTTTTCTATTTTCCTCTCCCTCTCCCTCTCCCTCTCCTCTCTCCAAAATTTAAATTAAACATTTAAAATTTTAAAGCATGCACTTGGTTTGGTAGCTTGCTTGTGCATAAGATAATACCCTTTATCTGGTCTTTATCAGGGCATGCTTTGGTACATCAGTACTGCCATTAGTTTTAGTATATCCACTTGAATATGTTCCATCTCAGGCTGGCTGGGCACCCGGGAGATGTGTAGCCAAGTTAATATATCTCAGCCCTCAGCAGGCTCAAGGTCCAAAAGCTATTCAGAAGACAACCTAACGTACTTGGTGTACTTCTCTGAAATACTGTAACATCTCTGGGCTGCAGACACAGACCTGCAGTTCCCAGTGTAGAGATCCAACCAAACAAAATCAGAGAGAAGGCCCTTACTTGTTATAAGTGCAATCTGAACACCAGACAGGAAGTATATATATGGAAAGGGTTCTTAGCACAGTATTAAAAGTGTAAGAGAGACATTTTGCACAGCTTTCAGGTTTTCCCCAGTAACTTTCCTTTCTAATTTCTCAGGTACAATGTAAAAGAAGTAGAGAATGGTCATTGCTATCTTAACTTATACCCTGCTAGCAGAACGAGTTCCAGTCAAAACAGTAGCTCTAGCCTGAAAGTCCATTTTTAAGCTACAAATATAATAGCTCATTTAGCTATTTTTAATTAGCTAATTTATTCCATTAATAAAAACAAGAGCTGATATGCATTTTATACATATGCTTCACAGTATATTATGCTAAATGCCAAGGTTTCCTGAGTCTTTATTGATGGAATTCATAGCTTCATCTTATTTAATAGCTGGGAAAGTTGTATCAAAAAAGCATCACTCCAAGTCAGGCCAGTGGTCTCAGAGGGATGAGTGGTTTGGGGTTTTTCCTAACCTTAGCCTCATATACTTTGTTTGTTTGCTTGTTTCCCATGGCAATAGAAATTCTGATATGATTAATGGTGGAGACTCTGGTATAATTAATGATGATTTGATAACAAATGTAGAGGAAAAGAGCAGCATTGAGAATGAACCATGAAAAATCATCCTCACTGAGAAAATATATGTTTTAATTCCTTCCAAACCTACATCAAACACAGTGAATTTGCACTGTGTATTAGATTCATCCAGCTTATTTAGCATGTGGTATAATCAGAGGCAACTTTGCTTTTCATTGTGTAGCAAGTCTGGGTCTAGATAATCTGCTGAGAGTGAATGGCAATTTGCATGTCTGCTCTTCTTTCAGAATTAATTACAGCAGACATACACATTGCTGGGAACGTTTGCTTGGGTAAAGTAATACACAGCCATGAAATCTGCTGATTGAAAGGTAAAGGGAATGAATATTTTCAGGTAAACAAACCTTTTCACAAAAAAAGAAAAAAACAATGAAAGGAACTACTAGTTTATCTTACTCCAGCTCTTACTGTCATTCCCCATTAAAAGATTTTTTTGTTTTAAGGCATTAATTACACTAACCACTTTATAAATATATGTATTTTTAATTGACGTCTGGTGAAGGGCTTGAAACTAGAGTAGACAGAATGTGAATGGCTCCCGGGCCACTTGTGACATATTGCAGGAAGCCTGTGATGGTCACACCCGGAGGTTATGAACTGCTGAGGGCCAGATGTCACTCACTTTCTTTTAGATGTTCTGTGCTTGGCTTCTCAGCTGGTTCAAAAAGCAGCAGGAGCTATTCAGCCATGTTATTTGCCTTCACTTTTGATTTGTTGATACAAGACAACTGCAAGTAACTGCAAAAAAATTGTTTTGTGTGTGTTATTTGTGGACAAAACCACATAAAAGCTAATCAGGAAAATTTCCCAAACTATTTGCCTGGAAGGGAAGATCAGTGCAGCATTTCCCCCAAGTAATTGAAATTACTTCTTTTTTAAATTTATTTTTTCAGGTCATTCTCCTTCTGCTTCTTTTGCTGCTGTATGATATAAGCTCTTTCAGATGGAGACCATCCCAAAGTTGATCGACCCTAGCTGCAATGAGATGTGTGCACAATTGTTTCATACTTAGAATCTACTTAATTTTTGAACATTTTTTGTTGTTTAATTACAAATCCACAGCAAATTATGTGAGTGTGTATTTTGTAAGGCAAGTTCATAAAAAAGCTTATTTCATCTTCTAGCCTTCAAAGCAGTATTTGGAGTCACTAGACTATGAGAAATAATGCTAAATTTATTTTGTTATATACATTAAAAGTACCCTACATGCATGCAAAAATGTTTGTAGGAAGGGAACATTAGAATGAACCAATAACCTCTGGCTCCTTCTGTCTATTTTTCATCTAGGACAGTAGGTGTTAGAAAGATTTTTAGCCTTGGTAATTTAAAATTGTATATGCAAAAATAAATTTGATACAGCTCAAAGAAGAAGTGATCAGTGGGAAAAGGTGAGCAGTTTGACTGGGTGTGAGGATAGGGCATCCATGAAGTAGAGTTCATCCATCCAGGACATGAGCTGGGTTAGTCAACCACAAGGAGCCACCATCACCCACACCCCGACTATTTTACACGATATTCTACAATTTCAATTGTATCAATGTTTTCCCCTGTTTCTTGGGGACGCACCTGCTGCTTCCCAGCATTTCCTGAGGCTGCAGGGGAACAGGGCTGCCTTTTCATTATACAAAATACACAGTGCCAGTGTCAGTTGGGAAAATTCCTGACTGGTCTGGTGAGACACTGGAACAAAGCAAGCAATCATAATCACATTTAGAATTAATATTAAAATGACTTGCAGTAATCTGTATGAAAGCACAGTCTATCAGTCAGGAGAATGAAACACTGGTTGCATCATTTCTTTTTTAAGCAGAGGTTTTCTCAGACCAGCTCTCCCCACATACTTAAATATTTGTGCAGTTTGGTAGGTGTTTTGTCCTACATTATTAAAGGATTAACTTAGCATTTAATAAATTGAAACTATCACAGTGTCTTTTTTGTATGCTGTCAAGAGAGATTAACCCAAATTTTTGACCTGCTTTTTTTGTCTTGTCGTTTCCCTTTCTCCATGACCTACAAGCAGTTTTTTAGTCTACACTAGACTTGTCATCACTGTGGAGAGACAATAAGTTAACATAGAGTGCTCATCCAATAGAAATAGTTGTTAGGGTCTATTTTTAGAGTCAGTTTGCCCCAATGAATTGTGAATGCCCTTTAAGATTCATTGCTATCAGTACCAGAGTACACAAGATCTACTCAAAACTCAAGCTCAAATTCAAGGTTTAATGGCACATGGGAACATGAAGGACCACAAAAACATATTTAGGACTCTGTTGTAGGAATCCTTGTGTTGCCAGAAGAAAAGTCACCTTGTTTCTTCCAGGTTTACTGCAGCTTCTCTATAAAAAAGTGTCTTTGGTGTTAAGTCAATAGCACATCTTAGAGCACTTCTTAAATGTGAAAGGTAGTGCTACTAATCAGGACAGGTGTGAACAGACTGGGGGTTTCCAGTGTGTGATAGGAGTTAAACCCTTCCCAGGCTTAGGGCAGCACAAAACTGAACTGTAGAGTTCTTTGATCTCCTTCATGCTCTGGACCCAGAATCATGGGTCAGCATGCTGATACATTTTCTCTTCAGTCACACTTAGGTTGTGTTTTTAATTACTATAATTTTCAAAAATAGAAAAGAATATTTTCATAAATAACAGTAAGCTTTTCCCTAAAGTTGTAGAATGGTGATTTAACAGTGATCAGTTGGTGTTAAGTCCTAAAAGTAGACAGGAAAAAAAGCTCCTATTCAGAACTAGAACTTGAATTCTGTAATTATACAACATTTAGGGACTCAGATTGTAAGCCATTGCTTGTTAAACATAATTCATAGCATTTTACATGGATGACTTGATTATTATTCTTTTGATATACGTGACACAGATCATACCTCTGCTTTTATTATGAATGTTAATCTTGCAACATTCAGTTATGTTAGTCAAATGACCAGCATGACACTAATTGTTCTCAAAGAGGTTTGTAACTTTAAAGGTTTCAAATTTTATCATTCAAATAAAGTAAAATTTAGTAATGCTTTTCTGCTTTTATACAAACAAGCTGAATTTACAGAATGTAGTAGATCTACAGGAAACATTGTGGTTTTGCCCAAACCAGGGAATATTCACAGCAGAAAGCCTATAGAACTTTTAATTTCTTTAATCTAAGAAACATTACCATGAAAGAGTGAAAAAAAAAAAAATTAAAAAGAACTAGCAACATCATGTATGCTTGGTGTAACTTTTGCTTCCATTAGGACACAACTCCCTGAATTTAAAGGGAGAAGACAAGGGTACTTTCAATTGTGCAGGCTAAAATAATGTTGCTGGAGCTGGTCTTTTCAATGCTCCCACTGGGGTAGATTATGACCTAGTTAATCTATATATCTGAAGAAAAGACAATTTACTTGCCATAAAATTTCGGCAGAGATACTGAAAGGAGAATCTGGCCTGTAAGTACTGGGGGATTATGTATGTGAGTAAAGCAACAAGACTTCGTTCTTGTCAAACACTAATTGTATTGTTCAGGTAGCATGGTAGGAGGATCATCAGGAGCCTCTATAGGCTTGAGTGTTCCTGAAATACACAGGTATTCCACGCAGAAACAAAATGTAAGCCTCATTTTGTAATGCAGAACATAGCTGATTTTCATTCTTTTCTGAATATCTAGTTATTTTTAGAGAATTATTTGGTTGAATTCTATTTATATATATTAATAGTGCAGATTAGGTAATATTGCCCTAAAGCACTCAAAAATACAGAACCTGAAATAACATTTAGTTTTCCTGAAATTTATTTGTGATTACATCTGGCTACGGAACAGAAGGGTGGGAAGGGCCTTTTCACATTCTTCTCTTTGCTGGTCTGAATATTTTGTGTGTGAAATGAAGCTTGTCATGCATGTGGGTTAAAAAGCCTCAATACCGCCATTTATTATGCAGTCTTTTTGGTGAATGCTTTATTACTCATGCGTAGCCAGGGGATGAGGATCACAGATTTATTAAGAACTGTTCATTTAGCTTTTAACTAACTGATCAGCGTGAAGAAAATATTACACAGATATTTTGAAGTAACACCTGCAGGTATAAATGAGTACATGGCAAAACAATTAACAGTCTCTATCAGAGCTTCTCATGATGTCTCAACCACAGTCACAGCACTTACATTACTTTTGCTTTCCCTAGGTGTCCTTACCACAAAAGTCTGTGTCAGTTCCTGTCTGAAATATAACATATTCCATCTCAAATGTGTAAAATTTATCTCACCTAACTTCGGAAGGCTATGACATGCCTACATCACTTCCAGAGTAATGACAGATCTGGTCTTCTGTTGGAGTGGCAGTTTGAGGGGAGTGGATTTCTGCAATTACTTGTTTCTTCCTAGTGATGATTGAACAACTTAAAGTTTAGGTTTTGATGTTGCAGATTTTCACATTTCTGACTTTTCCCTCTGCTTATCTGTACTTTTTTACATGACTTCCTCTGGAGACTTTTTGCATAATGTCATAAGAGTTCAGCAAAGCACTAGATCTCAGGGTCATGTTCAAGAGATTTCTATTCTGCATCTCATAATGCTTTCAACACCCCAATATCTAGTTCTTTACACCACTCAGTGACTTCATGCATTTCTATTTTACTTATGGATCCTTGAGGGAATTCTGCATCTGTCTTTCAGCTTCGCTTTTCTCTCTCTATTCAAAAATTTAATTTAGTTCTGATTAGAAATTTGACTGATGGGTGTGCTGAAGTGTAGACAAAAATTTTTGAGGGAGAAGAACAGATAAGATAAACACTTCAGGAGAATAGCAGGTAGTTTCATTTCACTGGGAAACAATTTGAGAACAGCAAGTAACTCCTGAATGGATCACATTGTAAGAAGTGACTTAAATAACAAGAAATAGTTGCAGAACATTTGGGTATCGAAAGACATGTCCTTGAAGTTGTATGATGAACCTTTTAGCAGAGATCCCAGAATGAGAGGTTCTTTGCTTACAGGGAAAACTGTTTTGGCTGTCCTCTGAAACTCTGCTATCCGTATTTACTGTTGCTCAGTAGGCACTATGCCTGAGGTTGGGAAAGCCATGGAGGAGATTGTAGATAAGCATATGTGTAAGATCAAGCATATTCTTACTCCAAATGGTGTGATCCTGAAAGCTTTTGATGGAGAAATTTGAAGCAGGGATTATTCTGAATTGAGTTAGAAGGAGTACCAAATGATAGGTGTGGCCTATGGACACTCACTCTATTTCTGGCATCCCTTCCATTATTCTGGTTACTTATCCACTCAGAGTCCTCCTTCCACCATTAGCCACATGCTGCTGAGTTGTCAGAGTTAGTTTGCTAACTGTAAAACAGTGAAAAGAAGGTGCATAAGGTACATTTTAGGAGTAGATGTGCAGACAGTATTATTCTTTCTTCATAGGCACAAGCAACATATACATGCAGAGATTATGAAATATTTACAGTATACTGGCTAACTGAGGAGTAAAATAAAAACCAAAATATCCTGAAAGATCAGGCATGACCAGCTGAAGAGCATATTATAGCATTTACCAAGCACGAGACAAGTCACATTCTCCTCATCTGAAAGAGAACATAACACAGGGAACATGACATCTAGGTGATTAAATTTCAAGTAATGGATTTAAACCCAAAGACTGGTGAAGGGGAGCTTAAATCTTTAGTGTTTTACCTTTAAATATTGGTATTTACATGACTCTGTGCCGAGCTTTTCTCAACATGAAGGTAGATGATATCAACTTTAGTAAACACACCTTGAAAAAGAACTAATCTATTATTTTTCTTAAAGGAGAACACATTTCTTGTGACTTCACTGTGACAGGATCTATATCTGAGCACCACTACCTGGCTTCCTGAGACAGGCTGGTACCCAAGGCTCTGATGACTGCATCTTCCCTGGAGGTATCCCATAGCACAGAGGGCAATGTTAGCCTGCAGCAAATACAATTATTTTGTCCCAGTATGCCAAGAAAACACGCTGTTCCTCATTCTGAATACAGAGATAAAATCTTGATTCCTTTTCTGATCCTTCTCTGGTTGACGCTTCTCTGTCTCCAATGTCTCATAGTGGAGAGGCTTAGTTTTTGTGTTTGGTTTGTGGCTGGTTTTGGTGCTTTGGGTTTTCTTATTCCATTTTCAATTTTTAAAAAGTTTCTCACTACTAATGGTAGGAAAAGTCTTACTAAGAATATGAAACAAGTCAAATGGGATCGAGTAGAAATCTGATCCTCTGAGTTCAATGTTGTCTTTCTCATAAAAGCCAGAAGAGTAAAATTGTTCTGCTGTCTTCTTTCCCCTATGCCTCCAAATACTAAAAAGGTAAATAATCAACAATCTTAAATCAAGTGAGCTAAAAAAAGGTCTTAAATAAGATGAATTCCTTTTTTTGTTAGAATGCTCATATTAACTTAAACTTTTCAGTAAAAGATCACTTTGAAATTGTCAAGGGGACATGCTTGTCTAAACCTGTTCAATAAAAATATTTATTTTAAAACAAATTATTGTTTAATAGTATGGGGGTTTTTTAGATACTTTATTGCATTAACTGAATAACTATCCCTGATCCTCAAAATGCTCATGCAGCAGATGAAGTCCCATATTTACCCTGTCTGGGACATTTGCCTGTGCGTGACCAAGGCAAAGATGCAGAGGAATTGTCTGAGGAAACTGAACAGTCGTGAAAGGGATCAATGCTCTCATGTGAAGTTGCTGTGGTTTAATCAAGGTTTTCCACTGGGGGGTGGTTCCCTGTGCCGAACCTGGCAGAGCCAATCAGCTGGCTAGGTTTGAAGAGCCAATCAGCTGGCTATGTTTGAAGAGCCAATCAGCTGGCTAGGTTTGAAGAGCCAATCAGCTGGCTAGGTTTGAAGATTAACACCCAGTTAAACCACTGAAAAGAGTTGAATACGCCGCTGTGGAGATGCACATTTAAAATTGAACAAAGCCTGGGCATATTCCCTTTTTTTCTCTTGGCTCCCAGCCTTTGGACAGGTAACCTGGCCTGGACTAGGCCGGCCCTGTGTGGCCTGGCCGACAATTTCTGCCCCCTGAAGGGTGGTAAGCAGGCTGCTGTGTCCCTCACCGGGGAGCCCGCCAGGCTACAGTCATGAGCAAAGGCACCAGTGTTACAGCAAGCAGATGTTGGAGTAGCTGTAATTCAATGAGAAGCTTAAACCTAAAAGAGAGCGATAAGGAACCTTGCCCTGGGAATGAAAAGTTCAGATGTTCCCAGAGATGGATGAAAAGAACTTTTGTTCTCATGCTAGAGCAGTTCATCTTTAAAATAGCACACCAATAAGTTGATATAGCCCATGAAAGCAGCTTTGGGAAGGCTGTAAGGCATGGGAGGGACTTTCACACTGCAAACAGATTTTCCTTTCCCAGGTGGCTGATTCGCCGTGACATTGAAGCCACGAGAGAACTGTTTCTTGTGGAGAAGTCTCCATGGCATAGCAAGAGAGACTCCTCTCCCTAAGCAGGCTGAAGAAAGATTATTTTAGAGATGGTAAACTGACTGAAAGTTCCAGGTTTTGTCTCTCTGTCAATGGGAAAGAAAAGAAGGTTTAAGGGGGCAAGGAGAAGTGTTCTGAAAGTTTATTCAGTTTTTCTTATAATTTTTAAAAATTCTGTTAATAAAGTTTTCTTTATACTCTTTAAAGTTTTGAGCCTGCTTTACTCTCCTCCTAACCCTTATCTCACAGCAGACGACAAGTTAATTCTATTGGGTGCCCTGGCACTTAGCCAGCCCTAAACCTACTTCGTAATGGTGCCTTGACCAGAAAACTCAAATTAGCAAACCAAAACCGCTACAGAAGTCTAGGTGGAGTCATACCTAAGAGCTCATAAACAGTTAGGTTTTCAATTAATTTAATTGAAATACGAAATAACAGAGCAAGGCCAATTTGAGTAGACTTTCTGATGGATACTGGAAATGGGAATGTCCTAGTCCATTAAACATAGCTATGCTGCAAGAAAATTAAGCGGATTTAGGTTATCAGTGGAATTAAAGGCAAATGTCTTTCCTGTGTGTTGTTGGGGACAAAAGGGATGCAAAAATATTATCCGAGAAAGAAAAACACATAAGAGAGCATTAAACTCTGTGGAGACAAGGTACTGTGATGAATTTCTATCCTCCAGAGCCTTGTGCATATATTTTACAGTTAGTGATAAAATAAATGGGATGCTTAGCAGTTATGGAAAGGTAATCTGGGGAACCAGTGGAATAGATAAGCTATTTCTTTTATCAGCTTTTCACTAATTGATGTGAAAAATCAGAGAATGGATTTTGTTCCTAGTCACACATGTGTAGATTTTCAGAAGTACCTCAATGAATAATGAAATTGATGTAACAGAAAGTGACTTTTTTTTTATTTCAGACAAGCGAAACTCAAAACCTGTATGCTCTTAGTCTACTTATATCATCTGCTTTTGTAATTTATTTTTCCTGGAGAACAGTTTAAAATGCCACATGTGGCTCTAACTACTCTAAACTTCTGCCTAGGATGAACAAAATTTAAACATGAACCAAACTGAACTGAGGTTGTTCTAAGTGGACTGTTGACATATTAATGAGTAATAGATGAAATGAACCTCTGTGTGGGCTATAATTACACCAACACATGGAAACTTTGGAGCAGAATTTCTAGAAGAAATAAGAAGGTGGAATTTGTATCTCTCATCCAACCATTCCTGAGCATTGCATAAAGCCTTCCCACCCCTTGACACTGGCTGGACTCATCCATCTGCAGAAAGTCCAGGGGGATCCATGCTGTGATGAGACTCAAAGTGTTGCACGGTCCTGGTACACTACAGTCATCTTAAATCTTCTGCCATTGTAGCATGGAGGTAAAGTTTATTTTAACATGGGCTGTGCTGCTCTGTGGAAGTGCTGTCAGTGAAGTGCAGACAGTTTGTTTGTGACACGGGAAGTGACGAGTTTTGAGTTAATTTTTTCACAGACAATCAAATAATTTCAGTGCATCAGCATGAAGAATTTCATATATAGATATAATGAGGATGTCACAGAACTGGCAACTTCCAATCCCACTCTCACACTTGTCTAGAGGTGTTGCTGTTAGCTCCCACTCATAGAAAAACATACTTCATATGTATTTCACATGAAAAGAACTACAGACATGAAGCAGAAGCTGACTGGGATTGCAACCTAATTTTCAGTATTTTCTCAACAAGACAAACTGCAAAACCTACTGATAAACAGAGTTATAATGTCAATAGAAAGCTGCTGCAAAGATGATCTGGGATTTGTCTAGTAAACCGTAGATGGGATTTTTCCTAGTAAACTAGGAAAAACTAGATGTAAGGGAAAAATTTGTTTAACCTTTCATGAGAAATGTCAAAATACTTTCTTAAAACTTTACTTTTTTTATTTTTTTCTCGAAAAATAGAGAGCATGGCCATTTTTTTCTAATACTTTCCTTCTTTAAATCTGAGATTTAAAAATAGATAAAAGTGATCAGTTTGGAAAACAGCTAAAGCTTATATTGACCAAATGCTTACATTTTTTTTGAAACATAATTTGTATCTCCAAGACAGGTACCTCTTCTAGGGTAGTGTCTTCTGAAAAAAATATGACTGCCCTTTATATTGTTGATAAACATGAGTTAAGCCTCTTTTGAATCCAGGAACTAAAACACTTATTTGGAGCCTCAAACTTAAACGTAATCACCCATAATCACTTAAGGGGGTTTATCTTGGTATTGTTCATAGTTGTTTGTGTGGGACAAGCAGAAGAAAGAGAATGTGCCTCAAAGTAGCATAAAACGAGCAACCAAAGCCAAGGGACACCCAAGCCTGAATAAACATTGAGACTGTGATCCTGCAATTAATGCAAGCTTATACAGCATAGACTTAGGATTAATGTCAACTGGAAAATAGTCTGGAAAGAAGGTCAAAGTGCTAGTTTCCTTCTTTCAAATACCTGTTTCATGCTTCCCAGTATAATAGCTAGGAGTCAAAGAAGGTCTGATTGCTTATTCAAGGAGAAGACTTTTTGTTTTGAGGAAAGGAAAACTCAAGAGGTGACATAGAGCCTTTAGGCTAACATGGTACTCTACTGAAGATGCTATAAAAATGTGAGATCTTATTACTGAATATGGACCATTCAGAATTAGGAACTTGATATTTGCCTTATATATCTGTGGTTCTGTTGTTCTTTCAACAGAACTGGCAAAACTCATTCAACTAATTTATCTTCAGAAGGTGATGGGAAGGTAATTATTGCCCCAGCTCTGAAATTATCCTTCCAGCTTGTGCCTTGCTGTTGGCTATTTGCCCTAAATACAACAGACTATTTAATACATTATATTATTGCAAATGATTGTGGAACCCATTTCCTAAAAGTGTGAGTAAATCAAAATTAAGAAGCCTGGAGCTGATGTAAATATAATTTAATTTTTGAAAAATAATGCATGACATGAACATTCAAGTTCTGACCTTGAATAAAAGGTTATGTCTCAAAGCAAGGCTTTTTTAAATCCAAACAGCTTTTACTGACAGTGGCATTTTATTAAGATGGAATCTTACTTGTAGAAGTATGACATAAACATATGACAACAATGACCCTGTCATCAATATATTTGATATGACACCTACTGATGTATGTGGGGACACTGGTAAAAGGAAAATATGCCGGTCTGAAAACCTGTTTGCCTTTCAATCCATTTCTATTATTCTGTTTGGCTATTTCAAGTGATGGCAAACTGAGTCTTTTCACAGCTGAATAAGTATTCTATGGGACTGTTCCTTTCAAACAAATTATAACTCAAATTTTGTGCCTGGCTGAAAATGAGTAATTAATCATGGTCGTCATTTGTCACAGGCTCTGTAACTCTGGAGAAACAAATTTCTTCATATTCAGAGATGCCTGGAATTTGCTCATATATGTTAGCTGTTTCCACTTATATTTTTTGACAATGTTGCTGACCTTTCTTTTCTTTTTTTTTTTTTTTTTTTTAAGTAGTAAAGAGCAAATGGCTATGAGGTGAGGCAGGTCATGAACTCTCTTCTTTCAAAATGTACTGTAATATTGAAAAAAGGAAATCTCAAACCCAACTCTTTTTTTTTCTCTGTGGTGTTACAAAGTGTTTGAAGATGTGGTGAGAAAGAGCCGTGGAAGTGGGCACTTGCAGTTAAAAGAAGTGTTTGATTTACTATAAATAATTGTTCCAACATTTAGCTTTTTTTGAAGATTTCAATCAAATGCTATTCCCAATTTGGTAAATATTTTCAAGAGCTTGTTATTTTCATCCAGAAAGGAATTGAAAACAGGGCTGTAAAAGAGGTGTGCATCTTACATGAAGTCTTGACAATAACTTTCTTTTGCCATCCTGCTCAAATGCTTTTCAAAAGCACATTGGGGAAAGCTGCAGTGTAGAGAATAAAGACTTACCTGGTATTCAGATGAAGGGAAGAGGAAACAACTGCATTTGATTCAGATCTCTCATAATTTAGTTGCACTCACTGCTGCACTGTGTCAAATATAAATTTACTTTGGTGTAAATGAGAGACGGCTTTGACCAAAACTTGAATGTTTTGGAAACCAGCAGCAGACTAAGTTGCTACAAAAACCAGATGCTGAAACACTGGGAGCTTAGAGCCTATTCCTTCTGATCTGACCTCTTTGTCACAAAGCAAGAATGCTCAAAGGCTGGCCTTCACTTGTTCTCTTGTCCTAGGGTCAGTTTTGTCACACTGAATAGTACCTGAATATTTAAGTAATGCACTCTCATGTGGGGTCCTTGCCTGCACTTAATGTGAGCCCTGCTGAAAGTGAGGCAGGACCAGATGCCCCCAGGAGGCCTCTTATGGCTCCAGTTACACCATAATCCTGTAGATTTTGGCTATTCCTTTCCAGGAGAAAAACATCAGTGTAATGCTTATTCTGAGGTAATTTGTAGGTTTATTTTTACTACATGGGTAAAGAAGAAACTTGTGCTTGCCCTTTTTTTTTACACTTTTTTGGCAGCTATATTTTAAAACTTCTGAATTTTCATTTAGTTAGAAATGACATTTCTTTTGTCAGACAATATGTAACCATACCTAAATTATTATTTTTACTGCTCCAGTACTAAATTTGGCCTAACCCATTTAAGTCATTTTTAGAGACAGATTTGCATTTGAGCTGATTATGTGAATGCCAAGTTTCAGCCTACAATGACTGAAAACAGCTGAATAGTGAAATAGTGAGTGACACTGTTCATAAAGGAAACAGCTCCTGACCCTCAATGACAGCTCTGTGAATATGATGGGACAATCAGTCGAGGATTGTTCACAGTTATTACTACGTAGGTTCTTAATTTGTTGCTATCCTCCATCATCAGAGCATGTTCTGTAACTCACATTTTTAGAGTGCTGAATTTTATTTCTCTCTGCTTCCTCTGAGTGATATCTTGTAAAGGACCACAATATTGATAATATCACTTGCATTTATTTTCATATGGCTACACTATGCCTTTGGGCATAGCTATGTTGTGCCACAGCAAGGGTAGCCCCAGGAAATCACGTGCTTCAGACAGTGCAATAAAGCACAGCTTTTCTTGCTTTTCCATTTATCTGGATAGTAACTTGCAATTAGCTAATGTAGCAATGAGTTTGGCCAGTCCGTAAATCATTTCTCCTGTGCTGAGTGCATGTGTATGCATATACAGAGTGAGTGTGAGTGCAACAAGCAACAATGCCTAATGATAGATTCATTACTGGGGTTCTAGAGGTGTGTGTCACCCCTCAGTCTTTTTTTTTTTTTTTTTCCCTCTTCATTTCTTACTCTCTTTCCTGCTCTACACATTCTCATTCACTCCTGTGGAAGTAAGTTTGAGGCTGGAGGAGGCAGGCTTAAGTTCACACCCACACTCACCGTGTTCCCCTCTGAGTATCTCACACCCTGGCTCTAATTTACAGGGAAAAATGCATAATTTTGTCTCAGGAAGTCTGACGAAAAGCTCTAGTCCTGGAGGTTCCAAAGGGCAAAGTGTGAATGTCACTAACGTGTTTCATGGATTACATAGTCTATAACTTTGATTACATAGTCTCTATTTTTTTTCTGAAGAACACCAACAGGATAATTTTCAGTATTTGAAACATTTTTAGCCTTGACTTGAAAAAAACAGCCAACCAAACAGCAAAACCCAGGAAAAGAAAACAGAAATAGAAAGATGCATTTTGGGAGATACCTCTATTATTTCTCTAAACCGGATCTTGGATTTTAAAACTAGATGCTCCATTACCCATTCATATGTACAGCAAAAGAGATTCAAAACATATAACTTTGAAAGACTTCACATAAAAAAATACATCTATTTATCCATCACTGTGGGTGTGTATCATTTAGCCATGTTTGTCAGTGGAAGGGAGTAAGGAGCTATAGAGAAGGAAGAGTCTCTGCTTCTTGTAGAGTGTAGATCTCAATGTATGAAATAAAAAGTGTGGGAGAAAATAACTAGCTTCACCCAGGAGTTTTGCCTATCCCTTTAGATCCCCTTGGTTTTGGGACTTCCAACAAAACATGGATTTATTTTTGAGGAACAACCACCCAAAAAATGAATGCCAACCAAACTAAACCAGGAACCAACCCAAAATACATCTTTGTATATGTGATCTTTATTAATGGCTTCCCCTTTATTTTTATTTTTTTTATGTCTAAATTCAGAGTTTTTAACACTGTGCTTTGTTTTACTGAGGTCACAGCAAGTTACTTGCAAAGGAATCTGTCACTAATTGGTATCTGTAGGTGAATGGGATGGAACATTCTTAAGAGTACTTGAACAATTGGTTCTGCTGTAACTTTTACAAAGCCTTTGGTTTAGCCTTGTTAGAAATTGTGTGCCTCAGATTTTATACACTGTTTGAAGTGTCTCTTTATACATTATTCATGTTCCCATCAGCACAATATTGAATTTTGGCATCCTTCCAAGGACTGGTAACATTCAGTTCCAAAATGAGAGTGAAAAGGAGAGGAGGGGAGAAAAAGATCATATTTCTCATTTTTAACTGAAATTTTTCTGACCACTGACCTACTTTATTTTCTTGAATATCATGAGAGATAAAAGTGGATTGATGAAATAATTTCTACAGATATCTGAGTGAAAGTGAAATTAAATGGAGGACATACAATCTTAAAGAGTCTGGGACAAATTTACCATTGGGATTATGCTGTCTAGGGGAAGTATAGAATTTATTGTAGTTTTCTTATAGCAGAAATTGAACATGTGAATTTGTATTAGTAAAAGGGTGCTATGGCCTTTCAAACACTGAGGCTTGGGCAAGGATCAGATGGAATTTGAGAAGTTGATGTTTTAGTACGGGCACGACCCTGTAAGCACAGCTTCATTACGCTCCTTCAGGAGCTTCTGCCTAGAGTCATGGATGCAGTAAATTCTGGTGTTGATAGAAAGCTCTCTTATCTTCAAGGATTAACCATGAAGGAATGTTGGTACCACTGCCTTTCTTCTGTAAGCATTCACATGGCTCAGACTTTACCACTAGAGAACACCTCCTCCTGCAGCTTTGTCAGACAGGATGCCACAGAGCATGGTATTCCTCTAGCTTGTGCTAGCTCTGAAACAAGTGCCTCTCCACTGACTTGATAATGTTTGTCAAAAAAATCAGTGGAAGATCTTGTTAAAGTATATACCAATTAACTTCATGCTCTTGTCCTGGTCTGTTGGAATTGTCTACAGTGGAGAAGAGACCTGTGACTTTTCATAATATTTAGCAAAACAACAGCATGAAATAATTGCTTGGACTTCATTTGAGGAGTGAGAAGCTAACCAAGTGTTAGGACTTGAAGTAAGAACATTTGGCAAACCCAAAAGTTAACAGCCATGCTGATGACCTCTGTGCCAGCATCTAAGACTGATGATCTCAAAGACGGCTCCTCAATAAGTCATCCCACTAACCCAGCAATGTCTTCCAATGCAGAACTCTCCTTTTTAGCCCCTAGAAACAAGCACTTCTGGACAAAAATTATATGGTTTAATCAAAACTGGAAACTGTTACTTTTATATTGATAAACTAGAATAACTCCACTTTTTTTTTAAATGACTGTTACCACTGCAATGGGTTGCAGAAAGAACCAATACAATTGTATTTTTTTTTTTTCTCAGTAATGCTAAGTTGGGATAGAAAGATAGCTATTGTTTCCAGAGTAGGAAATTCTTGGAAATTACATTTTTAGGCACCTTCTGCTATATCAAAGATATTGTAGATGCTGTAGAACACACAGGATAAAAATCTATATTTCATCCTCGTTAGGGATTATTTTCTCCATTGCACTGACCAAGAGGAGAGCAGATACCTCAAATACAAGTTCTTTAAATTAATTTTTATTAATTATTATTTTTATTATTACTATTACAACATTATTATAATTATTATTGTTATTATTGTCATTATTATTATTATCATTATCATTATCATTATCATTATTATTAAATTTTAATTAAAGGATCTTTACTTCTTTCCATGCTTGCAGGGAGGAGCAACACCTTAGGCACTTAGATGGATGAATAGCTGAATATTCTCTATGATCATTCTCTCATTCACTGCTAAGCCTATGCTCAAGTGCCATGCTGAGGAAGGCCTTCTGAAAGCTTAACTCTATGTGGTATCCTTGACTTGGATGCTGTTGCCATCATTTTCAGGACACTTTTCTTTTTAGTTTGTCTTTTTAACCTTAAAAATTTGTCTTTTCTTCAGGCTCTTAGGGAAGACTGGGTTGAGAGATGAACAACCTTCAACTTATTTTTTCTTCATGATAAGTATTGAATATTTATGTGCTGAATTGTGATGAGCTGTCCTTTCTATATTGAATATTACTGCGTATTTTAATTCATGAGATGGAATTCAGAGCAGAGAGGTGCTTCTGAATGTTTTTATAGCTCTAAATAAATGAGACAGACAAATTTTTGTCTTCTCATCTGCCTCTTTAGAAAATACATTTCTTTACTCTTTTTTTCTGCAGGCCCAAGCTACCTCAGTGATAGATACCACGTGAATCAAAAGAAACATCACTACCTTGTTGGCATTCTCTCTTTTGAGAGAAGAATAGAACAGAATTGAGAAACTGTTCACCTTTTTCATTTGTTTTCTTCATGAGTCTGGAACTCAAATAATTTCACCAGAGTTATGCAGACAATATTTCTAAACTGTTCTCAGAATAATTACTAAGAAGTTCTCCCTCTGGCTTCTGAACATCCTGTATTCTTCCCATCATGTGAGTATGAGAAAGCATCTTAAAAGTATATCACAACAATAATTTTACCTTTTGATTTTTGTCTTCCCCCACTTCCAAGCTGTTGTGCTTTTCACTAACCATACATATTTACTTTTTACAAAAAATTAAAACAACAAAAAAAAACCCAAGAATAATTGAAGAAATACTCAGAAATTATGAAAAGTTTAAACTTCTAGTATCAATACAATGTGCAATAAAGGCTTTAAATATCAGCATAATAATCATGAATCTTTCAGCTTCCTTCTGCAAAAACACATAAACCTGGAACAAGATTAAAATAATGTGCTATTGATAATGCTCTTTAGTTGAAAGGTGAGTTGGTCAAACACTGGCCAAAAATTCTTATGAAATAAGTAAAAATGTCAGTGTAACATTTATTACATGTTTAAAAGTTGGGTGAAAAATGTATTCCTCTGGATTTCTTTTATAATTGGGTGCTGGAAACTGCCTTTTACTTTTTCCATCCCTTTCTTTCATATTTCCCTTTTGTCTCAAAAAAAAAGACAGGGGAAGAACACAAAAAGTGATAATTTAGTTTTTAATGCCTTGAAAAGTTTTCATTCTTTTCTTTGTTAAAGAGTCATTCTTGTCAGGATTTATTCTTAAGATACTTCAGAGCAGAAGTGAAAGTAGCTGCGGCTAAGGCCCTCTGAGCTGCTTGTGCAGTTTTGAGGATGCCATATTGTTGGGCTGATGCCTCCATTCTAAGGGATACCTAGACTACTGAGAACCACAGAGGTTGTGTGATAGGCAGCATACTCTTGTTTGAAAAGTCCCTCTGAGCTCCTGAGATGGAAAGGTCTACAGCAGCAGGGAGTATTCCTTAAGGTTGTGTGCAAGTAGGAAACAACTCTTCTAGCAGACTATAAAATAAGAAATTAAGGTGTGTTCCCTGAGTTGTTTAACCATGGCTTTGCTTCTCGCTTTTTCAACAAATACAGGACAATGAAAAGGTGATCACAGTGAATTCTGAGCTTTCATGCTAAATGTTCTTAACTCATGTATTTTTTTATGTAGAAAGCCAAGGAAAATTGTGCTTTGGGGAAGAACAGACCCTCTGGGCTTCACACTGGCTGAAATCTTACTGTAGTAATTACAGCTTTTTGTGTCATGGGTTACAGGGCTCCCTTTAACAGGGCATGGTGTGGAGAAAAGCAGATCCTGAGAATTGCTATATGCTAGCTGTTCATTAGAAATTACTGTTCTACTGTGAACACTAAAATCCAGCAATGCATATCTAGTTATCCATCCAGCTTAATTCCTCTGAAAAAAAAAAGTTGGGACTGTTTCCCAGTATTTTCTACACCTTATTGTATCTGTTATCTCTAATTTTAAAACTTGTCTGCCAGTGCATTGGGCAACAGACAATATTTCTTGCTTGATTTTTTTTTTTTTTTTTTTTTTTTTAATGAGCATGTGGAATGGGATGCAGCATGAGCAATAAATCATTTCACCTAAGTAGAGGTGGATCACTGGCTAGGATTTCCATAGCTGGGACCTTATTGGACAGGTCACTGTTTTCATCAAGATGAGTATCTAGAAGAGAATTAAGTATTACCCAGTACTTGTGTTAGGATCTTAGAGGTAGAACTTAAAGCCAGAGTCATTTGCTATGGGAAGTAAAAAACGGTACTACTTAAGTATTTAAAGACATCTTGTGGACAACAGCCTACAATAATATCAGAGAGAAAAATACTTTTGGAGGTCTTAGGGAAGCAAATGTGTAAGTGTGGCTGGGGTGGCAGACTAAGGGTAATATGAAGTTCCAACTGTATGAGTGTTTCTTTCTTTAACAATCCTTAGTTTTATTTAAGAGATGTAGAAGGATAGCAAGCTCCTGGGTGTGTAGTTAAACATTAAGGACCACATTTGTTCAAGAGGAAACTAAGGAGCCAAAGGTGTAGTGTATGTAAGATTAGCCTGCCCTGGTTTTGTGGCAGTCTGTAGTTTTGTTGAGTTTAAAGAATTTGGGTTAGACATAGTTTGGTCCCTCTATAGGTCACAAGCTGCTTGGGAGAAGGATTTTTAATGAGTTAAACAGTGCCTGGAGCTGAGGCACTGCAATTTTAGGGTTTTAAATGGCTCTGTCAGAGAAATCTAAAATACTGCACAAATAAAAAGAAACAGAAAGGTCATTTTCTCTGGCTCATGCCCTGGGAAGAGTGTCTATATGGCTCTTTCTTCTAGATCCTCTCCTTTACCAGCATTTGTTTTCTCAGAGGATGTCCTGTGTTTTACACTTACTTTCTAACATTTGATACTCAGTCTAAATGAAATAAGAAAGCAATGGTTTTGGTAATAGCATCATTTTTTAGAAGTTGGAAGCAAAGCAGAAATGTGAAAAATACAGCTCCTTCAAGACTGAAATGTGTGAAGAAAGTCTGTTAGAAATTAACATAGAAGTGTTTGAGCAGGAGGAAAAGAAGGATGTTCCTGATTTAGGGATCAATTCTGAACAGCATGTGGCCATCTTGAAGAGGTGGAGGTTCAACAGATTTTAGAGAAGGGGAATTAAAGGAATATTTTTACTTAATTTATGTTGCTGGTAAGAACCAATTGAAGTGCAGGGGAACATTTATATTTTTGCAAGAGAAATGAAGGATGTAGAAGGAATGGCTAAGTCAGCTCGCTGTTTGTCCAGACTGGTGTGGAGAAAATGTGAGCTCTGAATGATAACTTGTAGATATCAGTGACACAGTAACATAAAATAAATAAGCCTGAAAAATATCAAGAACAAATATATAATTCTGTGGTACTACTAAGTATCCTTTAATTAGGAATCCTTTAATCCAGGCTGGCCAGGAGCCCACACATTCTACCACAAGGAGGAGGAATGAGGTGACCAGGGTCGAGGAGCCTTTGCCAGTTGCATGGCAGGTCTTAACAGAGTACTCAGCAATAGATTAAATCTGGAAAAACATCCTTAGGGAAGCCTAACTCCAGAGATGCTGTCTTCTGCCCTTTCTATTGCAGGAGTGAAGGGAGACCTCAGTGCAGGCAGGAGCAGTCCTCAGGCCATACTGTGGCACTCATAGGCTGCTGTTCATTCGTGGACAGAGGCAGGGCATCCCCACAGTGTTCGGGTTCCCCGTGTTTAGACAGATATAGAACCTATTTGGGCAGAGACAGATCAGTGTGGATGTCTGGGAGTACCAATTTCGAAGCTGTTGACACTTGGGGTTGACATGGGTACAGCTGCATGGGATGTGGGCTCTTTGCCTAAGATTCTCTGCTTTTCCTGAGCTCGGAAAAGAGAAGGGAGGGGAGCCAGGGCCAGAGAGTGAATCAGATGCCTGAAATTAGCTGCTGTGAAACCTTTTCTCATTTAATACCAGTCTCAAAGGCCAGACTGCAGTTGCAAGAAAGGCAATAATAGTCAGCATTAAACTCTTGTGTAGTCTGTCTGGGCTTCAAATCTCCAAGAAAATGCTCCACACTGCTAACACCCTGACTCCATAGAGCAGTAGATGCACAAAGCTCCTGGTACAAAGTGTGTGTGTGGATACAGGAGGGGGGACAAGGCTGACAGCAGAGGTTGGTGCCTGCAGAGAGAAAACATTTACCAGCTGATGCTTCAAACAGCAGCTGCAGCATCCTCAGATTCACCAGCTCCCACTCAAAGACCTTGCCTGAATTGATTCAGCATACAGCAGGAAGGCCACGTGCATCTGTGGAGGAGCCTGATCTAAGCAGAGAAACATCTGGCCATGAGTATGAAAAACTCTTTACCCTGCTGGGACCAACAAGGATAAAGGTGAGAGCTCTACAGGGTGTGGGAAAGGAACAGAATCTTTCCAGTGTCAGTGATGTCCATAAACCCTTTGTGAGGAAGGAATGCAGTGAAAAATGCTGCTTTTGAGACTGGAAGAAGCAAATTTGCTTCTTTGATTTTGCTGAAGCAAATATCAGTAATAATGCACTGGAAATTGAGGAAAATCAAGACCTGCTGCCTCATCATTCAAGAGGTGAGGGACCCGGGCTATCACTGGAGAGAGGGATCTGTACTGGAACCAGGCAGACTGAGCTGGGATCCCATTACTGGGTTGCTGCAACTTTGGCTTTACTGTGTGTATCTGGAAAGACTATGGGTTGGCATTGGCTTTTGTATGTATAGAACTCAAAACTGTCTTTCCAAAACATACTGTAACAAAATATGCTGTGTTCTTTACAAGATATTTGTGGGTTCAAGTACATATGTATGTGTTTTCCTGTATTTATATGTTGTATCAGTAAATATAGATGGGGAAAGAAGAAATACCTGACAAATGGGTAAAATATGGGCCTATGGTCAAGCATTTTTTCTGAATAGTGAAGAGATTCAGAATAGAAAAGGGCAATATTTTTTTAGTGACCAAGATGGAGCTTTATTATTTTAAAAGGATCTTTATACTGTATTATTTGTCCATTACTTTCCAGAAGGGTATATATGATACACAGCTGCATTGCCACAAACAGTTTCTTTAAGGAAGTATTTTCGAGTTGTCAATAAACAGGCAGAGTAGCTGAGAAGAGGATTGCATCATACTTTCTCCAGATTTCCTAGCTGGCAGTCTCTGCTCACCTCCCAATGGCCCTCTGCTCTGCTGCTCTGGCAGTGTTTAATGCTCAGTTGGAGAGACAAAAGAGGATTGTCCTTTTAGAATGTACATACATCAGCCCTGACTGAAAGAGAAATACAGCAGGAAACACTGATTCCAAATTGCTATTTAAAGTGTTGGACTTCTGAAATGCAGACAGAACAGAAATAAAACACAAGCTAAAAGCAGTGATTTTTGTTCAAGCAGAGAAAGGACTCCCTTTTGGCACCTTTTTTAAGGCATTAACTATATCCAAAGAGCAGTTGAAACGGGGTGAGAATAAAATGGTATTTCTGATGTAAACAACCAAGCTTTGGTAGCAATAACTACTCCTTTAGATACTGGTTTCTGCTGTACTGGAATTTGGGAGGTAAAAACGGTTTCTTATCCTTGGTGGTAAATCTGCTGGGTTAAATCTGAAGCTAAAACCTCCAAAATCTCCAGGCAAAGCTTGCCAAGTCTAAAGGATCCTACTAAACGTATGTCATCTGGAGGCTGATACATGAGCTACTGCTCATATACTGCACAGAATTATGCCAGCCCCTTATGCAAGGCCCTCTTTGGGCCACAGGACACTGGGATTTTGTGGCTGAGAAGTGGGTCTGGATCTGCTCCAATCTTTGGTGTGGGGAGAATGATTATTGCACACTAGATGGGCAGTGCTGTGTATTGCATATGACATGCTTACTCAGTATTGGTTTTTTTCTCCTATTTAGCCTGTCAGTAATCAGAGACCAGAACTTGCACAGCACAGTTTCTGGACTAACATCACTTGATGCATTAGATACCTCTAAAAATGAGTCACCTGCGGTGCTGCTCCCCAGACTTTCTTTTATTATACTCCCCAGTAATAGCAGATATAGATGATACCCCAAACTACCAAAATTTCTTTGGGTTTAGTGCCAATATTTAATGCCTTAAAAATGAGAAGACATAGCTCTTATCTATACTTAGAAAAGCCTTTTTGGGGATGCAACATGATGTCCAATTCTAGCAGAGACATATCCAGGGCTGCCATCTGCCAGACTGAGCCTATGCCTTTCTGATTCTGATCCAATGCCAATTAAATCTAGCATACAGAAAGCAGAGGTAAAGAGTCCAAAACAATCAAGAGAACATGAAGATCACAGAGGGAAGTTGATGCCTCATTCATACATCAGTAGGGATCTATCCACTATCAAAGGGCTTAAAAGAAAGAGCAGAAGCAGGAGACTAGAAAAAAAAAATGTAGTGACTGTATGACAAAAGAAATTCTAATGTGTTGGTATTCCTGAAGCACTTCAGCCACCCCTTTTCTTAGAGTAGGCAACAATGGCCTGATCTCACAGAACTGGTATGAGCAGTGGTTGGCTTTTTAATAGTGCTTTATTTAACTTACTCTTGAACCAATATACAAACATAACACTTGTATATGCAGAAAATATGGGCTTTAAAATTAAACTGTTTTTTCAGAGAAGGCCAAAAAATAGAGATGCAACTGCTCATGCTGAGGTGCTGAGCATCTGATCAGCTCAGAACTCCTGGATGGAGTTGGATGCAGTCTCTGGCATGTGGGCATCAGTAGTACCCCTTTCTTCTCCCCCACAGCACAGAATAATCAACAACAGACCACTTATTTCAAGCTGGAAAGGCAGCTCTAGGTGGCTCTCTGTGAGAGCTAAGGGCAGAACACAAGAACAAAATAAATGTTATACTGTTTAGACCATGAACAAGATACTTCCTCTTATAGCTGTAACTTCTCAGGTTACTGTAGGTGACTTTTGGAGGTTTTCTAGTTCGTCATGGTGTTGTATAGGGTTTGTCTGGCATTTGCCTCTTTATGCAGTACTTGCCTGCCTTCTTTTTACACCCATATATGTTTTTTCACAGCCACAATAGGAAGGATTTTCATGTGTACTATCCACTTGCATGAAGAACTAGCTCCCTTTGCTGGTTTTGAGCCCAGATCTTGCTTTTTTGGCCTTAGTTATGGTGTTGAAAGTGACAGTAAGTGACTGGTCTCTGCCCACCTTCTTTATGTTGCTAAGGATTTCTTGGAGCTCTTTACTCTAAACCTCTAAGATGTCTTTTCCATAATGAACAGTTCCAGATTCTTCCTCTAATTTAAGCTTTTCCTGCTTTTATTTATCCCTGTGGGTCTTCTATGAACCATATATGTTCTTTTGCAGATGAGGAGAGCAGAACTGAACTGAATATTCATGGCATGGGCAAAACATGGATTTATACTGCAGCATGATGTTTTTTGTTTTGTTCCCTGTTCTCTTCCTGATAATTCCAAACATTTGTTGTTTTGCTCTTTCAACAACTATAGAACAGTAACATGATCCTTTTTATGGACCTATATATCATAACATGAAGGTCTTGTTCCCAAGTGGTAATAGTCAGTGCAGAGCTTAAAATTTTTGTGTGAAGCAATGATTGGTTTTTCTCATCTGCTTCACTTTGCATTTATCCACACTGGATTTCATCTATCAATTTATTGTCCAGCTGCTTGGCCCCTTAAAGTAAGAAAAAGTCATAATGGTTTTTCTTTTTCTTAGGGCCTTGGGTATTTGTGTATTATCTGCAAATTTTCTTATCTCCTCACTCATCCTCTTCTCAAGGTGAAAAAATTTGTGGATCTTAAACATTACAAGTTTTAGCACGCTTCCAGGCAGAATTTGACTAGTGATTGCACAGAGAAATGACCAATTCTATTTTCTCTTTTGATTTTTTTATGCAGTTTTATTTTCTGTGCTTGCTTATTTTCTTTCTCTTTGATACAATAGTTTTAAGAAGCCTCTTGGAAATCTAGTTGTGTCAAGTAGATAATTTTCAGCTACCCACTTAACCCTCTTCTTGCACCTTAAAGAAGCCATGCTGACTATTCTTAAGTGAGGCACCCTCAGTGGATAGCATGTCTCTGATGAATCCTTTTTCGCCCTAACATGGCTGATGCTGTGCTTCTGTAAGTGACTCATTCTTGACACGCAATTATTTTAGCTAGGCTCCCATTTCCCATTCTCAACAATAGCTCAAGAATGAGCATGCATCAGCTCTTGGAAGCTGGCCATGGCAATCTCATGGAGAGCTGTCATGTCCAATCCACTGATAAATTTGTTGTGAAGGTCTGTGAGGCATTGTCCAGCTGATTTACCCTGATGAGCATCCACCATGTCCACAGTGCTCTGTCTGCGTGTGTGCGTGCACCCTGTTGCAGCAGCCTGTTTGCCCCACTGAATATCAGCTTCCACATACAGGCACCCACCTGCATGCATCTTAGCAAATTGTTAGCTACTAGCGTGGAGCCTCAGTACCTCATACTGATTAGGACCTCTTCTGTCAGTTCTCAATTTCTGTAGTAACCTGTGAGTGTACTTTCAGGACAAGCCATTTGGGCTGCTGGTGAGCACTGAAAACATCATCAAGTCAGCACACCACAGGGTCTGCAGGAAGCTGTTCTAACTCCACTAAAGACTATGCAGCTCTATGATATTTGTAGGTTTGGCCTCTGTCATTGAACAAGACCCCTTTCTATTTAAATGTGTACACTGGTGTGGTATGTGGAGATTAAGGCACAAATCAGCTGTGCCTCTGCCTGCCTCAAGGGGTAGAGTCTCTCTCACACCTTCCAAACACCTACCAGATTTAATCTTAACCAATTCTTTAACAAGAAGAAATATAAATGTAAAATAAGCAGCCTCATTGTGGATGTTGAGTACTAATCAGGCCCCATATATTATATATTTTCATGTACATATACCAGAGCAAGAACACAGGCACAGGCCTACTGCAGAGAGCTCACACACAGACTGCCTCTTCTTCAGAGGGACCACCTAGATTTTCTCTAAATTTAGATTTTCTCTAAATCTTTCTAGACGAAACCAGCTGAGATTTCCCTCTGGTACATGCCCTTAAGGAAAGAAGGTGTACAGGCAAAATTCAAACACCTATAAACAAAGGGTGCTCATTGAGAACCAATAGATGCATGGAGGAACATGGATCAAAAGTGAGTGGTAGTCTTGATTAAGAAGGAGAGAGCCCTAGCTGCTGGTAACCTTGGGCATGGTTACATAAGACCCTGTGGGGAAAAGAGTGCAGCTGCTGGACAGTGTCTCTTGGCAAATCCTGATCCGTAATTTCCTTTGAAATGCTGGTAAAATGCTTCCAAATGACAGCTTACTGCTTCTCACAGTTGCTGCTATGACTGCGGGTAGTAGCAACCACTGTTTTTCCCATAACTTGCCGAATGTGAAAGGAAGCCCTGGCTAGGCCATTGTGACTAGCTACTGTTCTTTGCCATGGAAACCTGTGTTGGTGTGGTCCCTCCTGAGAGCTGACAGAAATCCCTCTGTGTGGTTAAACAGATGGGTCATTTAAAAAAATCATGAGAAGAGCAAGCAGGCCTCTGAGGCAAAAGAAACCTAAACAAGCAAACAAATGAAATGTACACAGGTGTTGGTGTTCCAACACTTCTGCTAAACCTAAATAAGGTCTACCATGTGAACATGGGAGGCTTCCATTGGGGCAGCCTCTTCCTTTGGTCCATTGTTAAGAACAATGCCTGTCTTGTGCTGGATAGTTTTGGATAAAGAGTTTTTTGGGGGACAATGAGAGAGAAGGAGGTAATGTAAAATTCTGTGTTTGCTTGTAGTCACAAGCCTTTGATGTTCTTGGGGAGCTACCTCTTATCTCCAAAATTCTACACTAAAATCATAAAAAATTCAAAGAACATATGCTTCTACATGCCAACAGTTTGTTCAGTGTAATCCGAATACACCTGTTTTGTGCAAATGTTCCCCTCTGTGTCTCAGTCTTCAGAGAAAAATATCTACATGTATTTGGAGGTGTCAGAATTTCCATCTAACTCCCAGGCTGGGAAGTTCTTGTCTGGCAAAAATGGTAACCAGTACAAAGGAAAAGGGGAATTAAGAAACCATGAGGACATGTGCTCATTTTATTACATATGAAATAAAATTAAAAATTTCACACTTTTCTAAGCACACGCAATTCTCACTTTGATTATTTTTGAATTGCTGAGTTATCATGTCTTTTACAGTGTGTAAGTGAAAACTCCTCACAGTCCAGATGGAAAAAACATCTGAGTATTGCTCTGTTTTGCTGATAAAAACATTTAAAACATATTTATGAATACTACTTTTACTATCAACAAGCTGAGGATTTTTCTCACAAACATTTGAAATAATTTTCTGGTAGATCACTGCTTTCACAACAATGCTTTGAAGCTTAGAAGTGTTCATGAAAGAACTCTAGCATTTACATTTGTGGGCCTACACTGTTTTTAGCTCATGTTCATCAGAATCTCTTAAAAGTACATAATTTTTGCTTAGTTGATATATGTGACCCAACCCGAATGATAAAATCTGACATATTCTGCATGTTAAGAGGATTGACAAAATGTATACACAAACATGTGCAAATATTTGTAAGCCTGAAACTCTTTTGTATTAAACCTATGTTAGGGTTTTTTTTTAAGTGCTGGATCAGATTGAACAAGTCTTCTTTCAGCATTCCATTGGACCCATGTGCTGAACCATAACTATTCCCAGTCCATATCTAACTTATAGTGTAATACAAGACTTTTTCTGAAAGATCTCAGAAAGATTAATATAAGTGATTTGAGAAATAAATACACCTATGTGTCTGTTCTTCCAATACAAATCTTGTAACACAATCTAATTTCAGAGTTCTCCAAATACACACCTAGTAATAATATACACAATCTAAGTTCTGAGACTTTTCGGCAGCTGAGTCAGATTTAAAGCAGAATACATTTCACTGACTATGGGAGCTTGGACATCTAACTTAACTTAATTAACACCTATTTTTAGATGACTTGAGACTCCGGTTAAAAGCTCCTCCTAATATTTTCTGATATTTTACCTTTCACACCCAATTGTCAACTCAGACCCTTTCTATTTTTATTTTCTTTCATCACTTGATTTTCAAATTTGCTTTGCAAAGTCTTCTTTAGGTTTGATTTTTCTGAATGTAAATTCAGAAACAGGTGATTTCAAACATCTTTCCTGTCTAGAAAGGTCCTAGTCTAGAGATCAATCCATATTTATTTGTCTCACACCTATTTTAATCCTTCCTTCCTGCCTGCCTTCCTTCCTTCCTCCCTCCCTCCCTCCCACCTGCCCGTCCGCCCTCCCTCCCTTCCTTCCGCCCACCCACCCGCCCGCCCTGCCTTGCCTTGCCTTGCCTCTTATATTAGTTTTATTATAGTCTAATAAAAACATGATCTGCTTTTCTTTCTGCTTTTTAGGATCCTATTTTCTTCATTATCCAGTAGGGTTCTTCATATTCCAATAGATCATTCAATGATGCTCTTCATATCTATTTACTGATGGTGGCCAAATGCCTAGATAAAGTGATTTAGTCAATAGTTGCTTGACTCCATTATCACAGTATAAAATCATGCTCTACTAGTGAGACTTTCTATGCAAGCAAACTCTGAAGCTATTTTCAACACTCCCCTCCACCATATTTCTCATTGCCCAGCCTGTGCCAATTCAAAAACTGCATGGTGAAAGAGGGCACTCTCTCTTCTCCTGTGATTCTTGAGTCACCTTGAATATTTGTCAACATTCACAGTTTTTAATATGTGCTAATGACAGTAATATATGTCCTGGAGAGATTTCCCATCTGTTTTAATGCATTTTTGTTCTTTATCCTGGTGTATTGTCTCTGTGATGAACTAAATAGCTTTAATAAATACTAATAGCTATTATCTTTACCATATATTTAAATCAGCAGGTAGAATATTTTCCCATTCTACTACTTAGAAGTTATATTAAAATAAGGGGATCTTAATGATTTACAATGAAGGAGAATTTTTCATGAATTTTTGTATTAAGGTATACATGTAGCAATACATTTGACAAAAAAGAGCACAGAACCCTTTAGTAGATGCAGTATGTTACAAAAACTATATTATAAATAATAGACATGCAAAAGGTATTTTTAGAAACCAGTCAGGTAATTCAATGCTGTGTGCAAGAACTGGTTTTGGTGGCTAAAATAGCTTCAAACTTTACACAATGTTGGACTAGTTCATACTGTATTATTAAAATGGACTAGATTATAAACCTAAACCTTCATTAGCTTGGGTTTCTTGAATTACATATATTTTAGTTAAACTAGGTTTCACTGTAGGAGATTGTGACTAATAAATACATCTGCCATTCTCTTCTGCAAAGTCCCAATCCCTGCCTGTGTTCACATAAATAATTATTGGCAGCTTTATGTATTTATAATTCAGACATTTTAAGGGTATTTATTCTTACAAAGTGGAATATAAATAAAAGCCAGTCAAAATGAAATTTCAACAAAGGTAACAAATGTTTTCTCAAGCATCACCCTGGAGCATCACACTGAAGCAAACACATGTACTTTACTTCATGCCAGTCTCTTATGCCTCACTCCCTGCTCTCTAATTGCCTCTTTGCTTCTGAAATTCTTCCCTGACACTGACACTGGATTAAGCAAGGATTCTCCAAATACACTCAAGGATTACTGCATCTATTTGTTTGATTCTTGCTTTGAATTTAAAGAAAGTGATTCTGGCTCTGTAAAAGAGGGGTTTCCTCTTTTGGTCTGAATTTTATTTTCCTATAATATTTCCTATAATATTCCATTATCAACCTCCTCCTTGTTATATGGCTGGTTGAGTGGGGATCTGAGCAACCTGGTGTAGTGAAAGGTGTCCCTGCCCATGGCATGGACTTGGAACTAGATGGTCTTTAAGGACCCTTCCAACCCAAATCATTCTATGAGTGTGATTCTACACAACATGACGACAGCACTCATTTAGATGCAGAAGAGGAAAATGCCTAGGAATTAACCTTTTAAAATATTTATACATAGAAATCCACCTAGTACAATAATGTGGTTATAATTCCATTTGAAGAACTTTGGTATTGATACAGAAATGTCATGTTTCTCATGAAAAGAGAGAATTTTCTACCTATGAAAAAGAAAAAATATTTAGATTAGAGCAAGTCAGCTAAAACATGTTACTCATGGAAACTTCTTTCACTGGTAATATTGCAAATATTTCTCCAAGTAACTACTTTAGAAATCAGTTCTATTGGAAAGTAATTATGTGGGATAATGACTAGCATAATTAGGCAGTGGAGGGGAAAGGAATCCCTCACTTAAATGATCTGTTTAATAATTTCTATTTTCAGATTGCTTAAGGACAGAATCAAACTAAATTTGTTACATGCATGAAATAATTTCTATGCCAACTATAACATTTGTAAACAATGTAAACATAGGAAGCACAGTAGGTACTTAGAATATTGTAATACTATTGTTATGTCACTTTCCTAGGGCTAGCTAAAAGAAGAAAAATATGGTTTGACTTTTATTTCTTTACTTGTACCTGCCAATGTCCCATGGTACAATTCAATCCTCTAAAGGTAGTGGAAGAACTCTTGTTTGGATTTGTCCTTTGAAAAATAGTATTTTGTTAAATCTACACCAAATTTATTCTTGCAATTAGAACAGAAAATACTGTAAATTTAAGAGTTGCATTTCTAAAAAGGAGAAAATGAATTGTTGTTCCTTAATGAAAATGCTGAATTATAAACACTCTCAATCATGGTATATGTAAACACACAGGCAGAATTGATGTTTCAAGTGTCTTTATCCTGGTGTGAAGCCACTTTAATCACTTTCAAAGTTTCATTAATTTTAATATATTTTTAATTAGTTCAGTAAACTTGTAAGTATGATGAAGAGATGGCAATCAAGCTTCTTAATTTTAAGTATTAATATCCACCATGGCATCAAGGATATAGGGTTGTAATCAGTAATCAGTTAAAATGTTGCTTTTGGGGGTATTTATTGACTGGATATAACTCTGAAAAATTAATGTATTTTGCTTAATCAAAGGAGGCAATATTATTTGAATCTCAGAAACAAATTACTCTTTTCAACAGCGCACTGGAATTGCATCCCACATATTCCACTTTAGTTGCTGAAGAAAAGAGCCATCAGGGAAGGCAATGCCTCAGATGAAATTATCATATTCTGCAGTGATAAATCAAAAACCTTGAAAGAGGAGGGAGAAATAGAAGTTGAGAGTTGACTATATATAATCTAAATACATCCCATAACATTACTGGATTGGATACTCTAAATGAAGAACTGAAATTTAGTTGCTTTTCATGCTCCTAGCTGCTCCTAATGCTTTAATGACAGAAAGATTTTGCTACCTTTTAAGGGATGCAAGGGAAAAAAATAGGAAATCAAGAATTTCATTCTTTAATGACATTAAATAGCTAAAGACTACTGTGATGATGCATCACAATTTATTAGTGATGCAGTGCTACTTCTTTAGAGGTTTAAGGACATACCTCATTGTTTATCTGGACCTTTGTGGAACATCACGCAGGTCTTTTAAGAATATACCTCTAGGTAAGAACATGTTTCCCTTTATAATCTTCAATGCTCATGCTTATGGACTAGACCATTAGTTATTCTTGAATGAATTTCCTTTCAAATATTGACAAAAGAGCACATCTTTAATTATGTAACAATGGACACCAACCAAACCAAGCCAAATCTGATTTTAAATTTCCTAGTGGATATTCAGACTAAAGTGTGCTACAGCACTGTAAATATATTTTCATTCTGGATTGGTGTATTTGCTAGGGTACATTCCTCCCTAATTACATCAGAGAAACACAATGGTGTAGGAGTGCTCTTGTTCAAGCCTAAAAGCTTATGTAATAAAAATTGTTAGTGGATATTTGCAGCTGAAGTACCTTGGTGTCTGAATGTGCTGTATTCCCCCTTCTGCTAGCAATTACAGGATGCTTCACAAGGGATGCCAGGCTTTATGCAGTGTTCTTTATTTGTGGTAAATTAGGGAGATGTTCTGTAGCGCTGAGGTTGCTGAATATATTTATCAAATGCCAGGTGACTGCAGTTATCATTTTATAGGTGAACAACTAGAACTATCTAATTGTGCTTTGAGTGTATACATCCACAGCAGTCCAAATTACACCAGCAGTAGTGCTGCTATTTATACAGGTGATAATAACACTACAGAAAATACTACCCACCTGGGAATAAGAGACTGTAGTAGAAGTCCTTATTTATCTGCCTATCAAAATACTCCAAGGCTGAATTTACAAAAGGATAGTGTTTATATTAACAGTGGAAAAACTGTACCTATGTTCTTTTCACACATGGAAAATGGTCTGTGAGGGTTTTTTTTATCCTTGCAAAGGAAAATCACCACAAAAATACAGTGTACTGGATTGTGAGGAAAGCTACAAAACAAGTATAGATTGGAGGCCTGAGGAACAGGTTGTACAAGATCAAGGCTAAAATTCACTTGTAAGGATGTCTATTCTTACCCCTTCATGAATACCTACTCTGACCTGTAACAGAATGGTATTATGTTTTAGCACATAGCTACAAATGGCTGCTGGAAGCTTCCCACCATGTCAGGCACAGCCAATGCCTGATGACTCTGAAGATGGACAGGCTGCTGGCCAAAACTGGGCCAGTGTGAAAGGCTGGTAATGCCTCTGTGATGACATATTTAAGAAGAAAATCAAAGTCACAGGGTTTTAGTTCTTGTCAGAGAAGAGGAGGAGGTGAGAACAGGTGAGGGAAACAACATGGAGACACCAAGGTCAGTGGAGAAGGAGGGGCAGGAGGTGCTTCAGGTGCCAGAGCCGAGATTCCTCTGCAGGCCGTGGTGAGACCAGGGTGCAGCAGCTGTGCCCTGCAGCCCCTGGGATCCATGGGGGATGCAGAGATCCACCCACAGCCCTGGGGATCCATGGGGGATGCAGAGATCCACCCACAGCCCTGGGGATCCATGGGGGATGCAGAGATCCACCCACAGTCCATGGGGATCCATGGGGGATGCAGAGATCCACCCACAGCCCAAGGGGATCCATGGGGGATGCAGAGATCCACCCACAGCCCAAGGGGATCCATGGGGGATGCAGAGATCCACCCACAGCCCAAGGGGATCCATGGGGGATGCAGAGACCCACCCACAGCCCAAGGGGATCCATGGGGGATGCAGAGATCCACCCACAGCCCAAGGGGATCCATGGGGGATGCAGAGATCCACCCACAGCCCAAGGGGATCCATGGGGGATGCAGAGATCCACCCACAGCCCAAGGGGATCCATGGGGGATGCAGAGATCCACCCACAGCCCATGGGGAGGTGCCCACACTGGAGCCATGAATGCCTGGAGGAGGCTGTGATCCAGTGGGAGACCCAGTGGAGAGAGTGGCCCTGCTTCCAGGCTGGAGCAGCCTGTCCTTGGGGAGCTGCACCCTGTGGAAGAATGACCCACGCTGTGGCAGTTTTGGGAGGACTGTGTACCCGTGGGGAGAGTTCACATTGCAGCAGGTGCCGTATGGCTGCTGCTCGTGAGAGTGGCACCACTCCAGAGAAGTTCATGGAGAACTGTCTCCTGTGGGACGGACCCTCGGGCTCACAGGGGGAGGACTCCTCTCCCAGAGCAGCTGAAGGAAATCTCAGTGATGAACTGACCCAGAAACCCCCATGTCCTGTCCCCTGAGCTGTCAGTGGGAAGGAGGGAGGGGCTGGGGGGGAGGAGGTGTTTTAAGGGCTTATTTGAGTTCTCTTTATCCACCTCCGATTCTGTTAGCAATGAATTTCTGAGCCTGCTGAACCTGCTTTGCCCTTGAAATATTTCTCCCAGTACTTATTTCACTCATGAAGCCTTCATTAGTTATTTTTTCCCCTTTTTTCCCTCCTCTACCCAGCTGTGGCAGGGGAGGGTGAGCAAGCAACTCTGGTGGGGGCCTGATGTTGGCAAACCGACATGTCAAACTACAATAATGGAATGCTTGTGTGGACAACACATGACCTTATTGAGGGTAGTAGTAACCCTGCTCTGTGGAGTCCTGCTGAGGTGCCACAGCAGTCAGTGCATGCTAGAAAATACATTTTTCCCGAGGGGCTGAGAACACTGAATGGGTTGTGGTTGTGAGGGGTGTTGTGGCTCGTGTGTACCATACAGTCCCAGCTTGATGCTGTTGAGATCCAGGGGAAGCAGAGGTTTCTGCACAGTGCTCCTGGGACCTCCCAGAGCAAGGGTTAGTGCAGGCAGAAGCCCTCAGGGATCTATACACTCTCTACATACTCTAGATCAATGGGCATTCCCATTGAACTGCAATACTTAAACATTATTTAGTTGGATTAAGATGAGAAGTGCTGCAGCCATAATGACATTATGATATTGTTCCCCATTGATTGCTAGGGGATAGAGAGAGAGAAATAATGCCTCTTGTTACAGCTGGGAAAGGTAGTCAGGCTTACAGACAAGTAAGCCATAAACTTTCAGGTATATAGGCATGTTTTGGTGAAAGCTGGAGTTTAAAAAATTCTATAGGTTTGGCTAGTAGAACTGATCTTTTAAGAAATCCTTCAATTCCTCAAAAATTACATTATTAGATGTTTGTTGGTATAGTTGTATGACTAATAGGTCTTTCCAAACCATTCAGTTCAATTTGCCTCACTTCACCACTGAATGATCTACTATATACTGGTATTTGCTGTAAATTAGCATAGTCCCCACCATTTTAACTCACACAACTCTCTTGTGTAGGTCCTCAAGAGTCTTCAAGAGTAAATTTCATGTTAACATCTTTGTAATTGGAAAGGCTGAGGGGAACCAATGGGGCTAATCCCTCAAAGTATATAGTGAATGTTTCTTCTAACACCTATTATATTTTCTAAGTGGGCTATTATGGTTTTATATATCCTCACTGATAAAATTTATTTGCTCATAAGTGATTTTGAATTAAGATGGGAATAGAACTTAAAATGGTAAAAGTAGCACTTTCACACTAAATGCACATGATTGTTTTGGCCTGGAGCCCAAGAAGAACAAAGAATTTTTCTCTGCTATAAGCTTCAGCATTAATATTTTTCAAACTCTAAACACTTGCCAAAGAGCTAAAGATGCCTTTTCTCTCTCCTTCTATGTGTTTTGAGCTCTATTGCTTTTTGATGCACTCTCCTATGGCTACTAGTGTCTCTAAATAGTTTAATTCTGGAAATTAATTCTGGATTAAGTGAAATATGCACAGATGTCTAAAGCAGAGACTTGGTCAGGTATTTTGTCATTAAAACAACTGTATTTTGTCTTGGCTATTACAGTCACTGTGTCTAAATCTTGGCCAGGGAAAATTAAGGGTACTAAAAGGCCTGCCTGACCAGATTGTTATAGGCATGTGAGTATAGTTCATTCATGAATAGAAATACAATTCAGGACACCTAAATTTCATTCCTGTTATTGTCAGCCAGTAATGGACCTTCAGCCCCCTCTAAGCTGTTACATTTGTCATGCCTGGATGACCTACCCTGGTGCCTGTAGAAAACTTAAATAGGAGAGGGAAGGTCTGGTTTGAGTAAATGGTGTTACCTCAAGGTAAGTGCTATGGAACTGAAGTTTGAGAGCGAGTCAGTCATTGGCATTCCAAGTTGTTCTAAATTTGAACATTAGAAGTTAATTTGTTTAGGGCCAAATTCTGGTTTAATGTTTAGGATTTAGAAGTGGCTAGTTCGTGATAGGGTTGATAAAGCATTTTAGCAGATAGGATGAGCCACTGATACATGGGAGCAGAATCAAACATGGAAAAGAAACTTGTGTGGAAGGATCCTGGGGACAGGAGCAGGAGCAGTGTGCAGTGTTGTTCCTGATGCCTTTGCAGGAGTGAGGTCTGGAGGAGAAGGTGCTAATGAGAAGCAGTTGGCGTGCCAGCCCTTCATCTATCAAATGTGTGCTGTGTCCTTTGGTGCCCCTGCACCCTGGCAGGATCAGCAGGCCTGTGGCAGATGTAGGCAGTCTGAACAAGTGTCACTGTAATTGCATTGAAGGCTCATTGCAAAATAAAATATTGAATGTCACCTTACTTGCTAGAGACAGAGGGTAGAGTCTGATGTCCTGCATAATATCCCTGCCTTGGCCTAGGTCTTGACAAACCATGATCAGTTTGTAGCTGAGATGATCCAAGTACTTGGCATCATAAAGGTCTATATGCATCAAAGAGAAACCCTGCTGTACTTGTCGCAGAACATATATTCTGAAGAGGGCAGTGATTCACAATAGGCTTCCTCAAGTGACCACAATTTGTACTAAATACCTTGGTTTCAGTGACAGTGAAGATCTCTGAGTTGGATCAGCCACAGATTTTAATTATCAGCATATGCTTCCTTGATGAGTTTCTTGCGAAAGATTTTGCTACATGCCTTTTTTCATGCATGAGTACTGATTATATTACATGCTCAGGCCAAAATTGGCACTTGCTTCCCTCACTGACATAGTTCCATGTGTTTTGTATTCCTCCTCTCAATTTGCTTTTGTAGACAGCCACACTTCAGTCAGATTTATCCCAAATGCTTAGTTGTGCATTGATAGGATATCATCACAAGGTGCATGCATGTGCATGAGTTACATTGAGAACAGTGAAAGTATTTGTACCATTTCAAGTGTATCTTCTTTGCACTTCTCTATGTGGATTTGCAGAATATAAGCCTAATATTTCCAACGTGTTGCATATTGCATGGCAAAGAGAGGGCTTTACAACATATATTTGCCATCAAGGACAAGGTCTTGGCAGGTGACTTCATTGACCCTTCACAGAACAGATGAAGAATTCACAAATAACTTACAAAGGTGAGATTTTACAGTTGCTTTGTGCAAACTGCAATAAGCAAGAAAGTAGCACTGTGAAGGATGGGTCAAGAGAAGTTCAAGAGAAAGCAAGAAAAGAGTTCAGTCCACTTTTCCTCAGTTACAGAGTGTGAGATGGTTTTCCCTGTCTAAAAGTCTGTGGTAAATTTTTAGGCACTAAGTGTTAATGCAGGTACAGACTCCTCTATGAGCTGATAATATTGGGGCACAGGGCACTGACCTGATAGCATTCAGGCACCAAGACACTTCAGAGCAGCAGAAGTGAGTAAATTGAAATCCCCATGATCCATGGTAAAACTAATGTATGAGTGTCTGTCAGGTCAGGCAGCCCCTGGTGGTGGCTGCTACTCAGGGTTTTGGCATTGCCCCAGAAGTACAGGTGCTTGTACCAAATTTTTCACCCTCTTGTTAGTAGCAGGAGAAGCAATTTTACTGCTGAGGGCAGAACACTTCCCCTTTACTCTTCTCTATGCCTGAAGAACCCTGCATAGAGGGCTCTTAGAATAACAGAATCAATGCTGGTAATGGTTTAAAAAATTTTAAGGTGAGCTGACTACCCAAGCAAGCTAGTTTAAAGGCAACTTGGTTATGTCTGCACAATTTCAAGTATCTGCAGAGCAGACATCTGTTCAGATATGCCAGTTCTCTTGGCTAAAGCCACATTGGAACATACTAATTGTCATATTATGATATAATTAGAGTGGGTAGACCTATTCTGGCACTGAAACAATATAAAATAAGATTAGAATGTTTTTAGTTTATGTCTGAATAAAAACATCAACCTGAAATCCTGCTGTGGAGTTTATATCACAGGCAGAGGTACATAAGGATCAGTGAATATTCTTCTACTTTATGCCCTACAAATTCTTTCCTTCTGGCAGATCTCACTGAATGGCTCTTATACTGTGTGGTGATATTTGCTTTTGTGTAAGTAGCAGCACTCTGTTCAATCATTTCCTGGAGGAGGCATACAAAACAGAGCCTTTTCTAACCCTTGTCTGCTTCCTTCACCTCCAGGCCTGTCTGCTTCACCATCAGCTTCTCTCCCAGCTGGAAAGAGATTCTTAACGTTTCTTGCTAATGAATACTAGCTTTGCATTTAAAAACTACCAGCTTCCTGCAATGCCCAGAGGATCCTAGTGTAAAGAAGAGTGGTAGTTGAAATAGCCTAAGGGTGATGAAATCAACTTCCCTCATTTGATACTGCCTCCCACTCATTCAATTTGGGTCTTTATTGCAATGAGCAAAAAGAATAAAGAAGACCCCTCTGGACTTCTAAAATTTTCCTTGCAAAGTAACTTCTCAGTAACAGATAGATCAAAAGACAGCTATGGCACTGAAGTGCAGACTAGCAAAAAAGAAATGGTCTCAAGACTCTAAGACTGCTGGTGCTGCAAAGCCTAAAGGCAGGTGCCCAGCTTCAGGAGAAGAATTTGCAGCATCACTAGCTGTCCACTCCTGTACCAAAACCTGGAATCTACAACAGGCACTGAACCAAGACAAGAGATCCTGTGGCTAGGAAATGGTTGTGACAGGCTCTACCCTCATGGTTTTGGCACCTTTGAGAGACTTGGATTCAGATATTTGCCCTCTACTTCAGGATGAGCTGGTTTTGGGCAACTGCTTTCTTTTGGAATGCATGTGTCCAGCCCCCATGGAGTCTGTCAGAGCAGGGTGTGGCAGCCACTGCCTGCCCCACCAGCAAGGCCAGGAGCAGGGCAGCTGTGAGACCTTGGGGCAGCCCCAACCCCAGGCTTCACTCACCTTCCTGAAAACATGGACTCAGTTTGGAGCATCTCACAGCCAGGCATGGAGACTGACTCTGCTGTGGTGTTGCAGGGGCAGCTGCTGACAACCTCGGGGGGCTGAAATGCAGCCCTGGCCTGTCCCAGGGTGGGGACAACAGAGGGAGGGGTGACAGGGACAGGCAGGGCTGGCGGTGTGTCAGGGCCATGATGGTGTGATGATGGTGTGATAATTTGCACCTACCTTTTGTGTGGTGCCAGGCACTGAGCACATTCCCTGAAGGAGAAGGTATGGTCCCTAGCCCTTCCCACAAAGAGGAGTTTCCATTCATCCCTCCCTTATTACTGGAGGATACCCGCGTGTTTCAGCACTTTTACACTTTTTGTCCTCCACGTTGCAAAATCCAGTCAAAGGTGGCCAGCTCTTCACATGGGAGCCACTGTATCCAAGTCAGGCTTGTGGAGCCCAGCCTAGTGTTGAATCTAGGAGGTTGTCTTGTCAGTATGGGTCTCTGCAACTTGCCCACTATAATTTCAGCACCAGTTACTGCGTGTGCATGTATTTCTGTTTTTTTTAATGGAAAATGTGAAATTTACACTGTTGTATCTCATTACTTTAGAATAAACTCTACATGAAAATTTCCATTTTACTGAACTTTTGTTTTCATCTCTTTAAATATCTGCTTTAGTGTGAATACCAGTGTATTAAAACCATGGATGACATTGAAAATCAAAACCTCTTCAGTATGATAAATGACGCTGATTTAAATTAGATTTTCGAAGTCATTGTTCAAAATTTCTTTATAGAGAAGTGTATGAGCCAGTAATATAATAAAAACTCCCCTACTTGCTAGTCTAGAGGATCTGCAAAGGAAATACAGGATTAATAACTCTGATGAGTTTATAACTACCCCAGCATTGAAAATTATAGAGGATCCCAAAACAGTAAAACTTTTAAATAAGTCCACTCTAAACCTGTATTGTGACTGCAATGAAAAATAAAGGAGGACTTCAAATAACAGACCACATAATTAATTTAATTTAAACCATTTTGATTGCATGTGAAAATGAAAAGCATGTGTAAGTAAAGTACTTATTTATATGCATATCTCAAGTGATTTATTATTTCTTTAGGGATTGGGAATAAAAGGTTAAGGGGAAAAAGACACAACAGGGGAAATTCTGATTAGATATTAAGTTTTTTTGACTGTGACACTTGTCAGATATTGTACCAGATTTCCCACAGACTTCTAATATATTTGTCCTTGGAGATATTCTTGACTGTAATGAAAAATTCCCTGATTTCTCTAAACTGGCTCATGTTTGAGCACTGTGTGGATCAGTTGATACCCTGAGGACCATTGGAACCTGCATCATTCTATGGATGGGTGAGAGTCAGAGAATTGCATATGCAAAGTGGTGAAAATCAGGATTAGTGGGACAAATTCTCTAGCAAGTTTTGATCTTTGGTCTTTCATTGCACAGCATAAATTACTTAAAAGAAAATTTCAACAAAACAACAATTCCAATTGAAATTCCCTCCAGTGACATAGAATTGATCGCTGCTGAAAAAAAGTATTCTAGGTCCTGTAGACCCTATTTTTTAAAAAGGCTATAAAGTAATATAGAACTGAACTACACATTCTGTAAACTCTCATCAGCACCATTGTCCCTGTGTGAACTGTTGCATACAGATGTCATTCCTGGAAAAGGAAGGTAAGGAATTTACTGGACAGAATTAAAAGGACCAAAGATAACATTTAAAAGTTATGGGCTTTGCTTCTCATACTTGAGGAGCTGAGTGAATGAGATGAGTCCACTGGTGTGAGTGGAGGAGGCACATTCCAGGGTCAGGCCTTTGGTGATGACAGGTTCTGTGCTTTCATAAAGCATCAGCTGTGATTGTTGGAATCTTTAACAGGGATCTTTATTCACTTCACAAGGTGTTGTGGTCTTTAGCCTGTCCTTGAATTCACCTGATTCTGCAAGCAGATCTGGATGTTGCAAACTTGGAACTTGGAAATGGTAAGAAGGAAAAATGTATCAGTAAATCACCTAGTGGTAGTCCTCTCTGGCTCATTTGAAATGTTCCTGATCTCTTCCTTCAGAGTCAGTCTTAAAGTTATTGTCATTACCTAATGGCTGGAAGAGCTGATGCCTCTGCTATTATTAACATATTTGATAACATCCCACTGAGAGGTGGCATGGGAGGGATTGTTTTTGACAGCAAACCAAAAATCCTATCCTTGAAAGAAAACCTTCATTAAAAACATTATAGCAAAAAGGGGGTTTGTGGTATATTTTGTATAGCCTCAGGAAATGCTAAATCGTCCAGCTAAATTTTGTTGGGTTTTTAAGGTATTTATGTAGTTCTGCCCCCTGCTACTACTGGAGGTAAAAAATAATGCATATAGTTTGCTTGTCTGAGTCCCAGGCAGGCATAGGAGTGGTTTACCACACTCTTTAAGGATGAATGGAAGATCTGAGGAAGAGTGGGGCTCTGCCAGGGCTGTTAGGGAGGCAGATGGCTGTGTTCCCTCAGAAAAGAAATTCTGTAAAAGAAAACAGGGCTGGAGAGGGTATTTCACTTCCACAGAAAATTTCTCTTCCTGGAAATGTTCAACCCTTTGGAGGGCCTGCCATGTGGCCTGTCCCAGCAAAAGATTTCTAGCTATTTGGTATTTTCTCCAAGATTATGGAAGATACTAGTTTTTTTAATATCAGTAGTACTGTGCCATATAGAACTCTGCTTGAAATTAACTGATGAATACTCTCATCCCTGTAGAAATAGAATTTTTAAATAAAGGAAATTATAGAACCAAGAAAACACTTGATGTAATAAGAAGTAATTACATTTGGATTCATGAGAGGAGAAAAAAATATTTGACAGGAAACAGGCCATGTGAGAATCACAGAAGGAAATCAGAGAGAAAATAGCAAAAACACAGCAATTATCTCTTAAACAATTTTAAGTGAAGTCCATATGTTTTATGAGATGTGGCATGTACAGAAGCTGCAGGATAGAGGTTAAAAAAAGGACCTGATTATTTTCATGAAAGTTGCAGTAGTAGTCTAGATTTCCTGTTCAATCTTTTTGTCTTTTATCATAGCTGATCAATTAGACCACAATATAGCAGAAAAGTATGCCAGTGGTACATCAGCATTGCAGAGTTTAGAACTTCAGCTGACAGAAACAACATGGATGCATTTATACATTAATTAGCAGGGGAAAATCACATCAAGTACAGGGAGCTATGCCAATTTACAGTAGAAGAGGAATGAATCCTTCATATTTTGGATAATCACACTTGAATGCAAATTTATAAATATTTTTAGCAGTCTGTATTCTAGTAGCATTATTGCATACAGTAAACTAAATAAACAAGTAATGTAATTCAAAGTCTATTGTGAGGGTTTGTATCCTGTTAACTGTGTCTGAAAATAAAAGGCAGCTGTTATGCAAATGTAACACACCCTTGAATTAATTACATATTTTAGATGATTAATCTAACCCATATTTTATGGGTTTTATGGGTTGCTCCACTCTTTTTTGTTCCTGTTAGTAATCAGAAAGGTTTATATTATGAACATACTTGGCAATTGCTTGACTTAAGCTAACATACTGTATTATGTCTCCAAAAAGATGTCTCAAGCCTGTGTACATAAAAAGGCAAAATGAATTCCTGGGTTCATCCAGTTTTATGTTTCACTTGAATGAAATGATTATGCACCGTTGATACAGATTTTTTTCAACATTGACCTTTTTAGTATGTAAATAAATCATCTCCCTGCACAGTGCAATCAACAGGATACAGGGTGATTGATTCAAGTAATTCAAGATTCAAAACTTCAAGTAAATGCTTTTATGAAAAAGTTTGCAGATGCAGCATGGACCAATCTAATGTGTAAGATGTGTTCATGAAGCATGCAGTTGCAGTGCTGTAGTCTCTGCCTACCCATCATGTCTATAGCCACATGGTAATTCACTGTTTCTGTGGTTGTTAGAGCATTTCTATTTGAAAAGAAAATCAGTAAAGGCAGATGACTAACAGTCCAAACTAGATGATAAATAAATGCCTCTATGTTTTACAGATTTATGGACTGTGTCATAACTGATGAGGTGTGATCATTTCAGAAACCAGATATTTCCATGATGAAGGACAGAAATAATACAAACATAGGAATCCTTTGTCATAATTTATTGCAAAAAATGTCTCCTAGCATGCAAATCCCTGGATTCCTGCAGTCATGAAGCTTTTATTTCTCCTACAGAAGGCAGGCTTAAAATTTTATAAATATATAAATTTTATACATTTATAAATGCACATTAAGGAGGCAAATTAAACTTCAGCTGATTAATTATTGTGGAGTAGGACAGAAAAATATCACTTAATTTTTTTAGGGTCCAAATTTTCTTTCCCCTATGAATTTTTGCCTCTGACCATTTTAAGAACATCTGGGGTCAGTGGGCTCCACCTCTGGAGAACATACTTGTGAGGATAACAGTGTATGCTGAGAACAGGTCCTGCATGTATTTTAAGGGAATAAGGAGAAACCATAAAAAAAATAAATCCTAGTTCCTGATATTTGTTGATCACAAATATCAGCTTTGACAAACAACAAAAATTTTGCTTATCAAAAAGAGGTACTGTTTTTCAATTGCTAGAGCTCCAAACCTAGTCAATAGCTTCTGCAGATGGGAGCTGCTAATGCTGCTGTTGTCAATCAGTTCTCCAGTTGGAGCCCAGGTTTCTATCAGAAACATCACCTGAAGGTGACACAAAGGTCAGTGCTGTGTGCTGGCAAAGTGCAGCTGTTGCTAGACACACAAGATAAAATACTTGTATTAATTCTTCCTGGTAAGGTGAAGGAAAATCCCTGTGACACAAAGTTCCCTGTCTGCTGAGACATCACGGTGTCAGTATCTGACCTTGCCAAGGAAAGGCCTTGCATTTCTGGCAGCAATGATGCACTGAAGGTAACATGGCTTATCTTTTGCTGCTAACATCTTATGCCTCTTGTCTTGTCAGGAATAAAAATGGCAAGGTTGAATTTCATCATGCAGTACTAAAGAAAACAAAGAACTATTAATAAATGTGAAGCCACAAACGCATTTGACTGCAAAAGCTTTTCAAATATTTTATTTTAGTTTGTTAATAATTGTATGGTGAGCCCTTTTCTGAAATTAGAAAGACGATATATAACATGCTGCCTTGCATTTAATTAGAACATTTTATAATACCACTTGTATGAATGAATAGCTTTGGACAATATACAGTTGAATTGTTCTTTATTTGGTCACTGGAGAACTGCCATTTTTTTTCTCACTTACAACAATAGAAAGAGTGAAAAAAAATTATTACAAAAGTGGCTGGCCCAGAATCGCAGCTATCGCTAAGCAGCTCTCAGAACAGCCTGAGAAGGACAGTGTGTGGGTATATAAATATAGACTTTTCACTCCTGTGGATGTCTGTGTCAGGATGGTTCTCCATATTTTCCAACCTCTGTTTATCTTGTAGAAGTTAGTAAAAATTTAAGTCCATCAAAATACTGAAAAAATTTGAAGGCAATAAAACTGAATTGAACTAAAACCAAAATAAAATAGTAGGGTATTTTTTTAAAGCATTGGCAAACAGGCTTCAAAATTTCTATGGTTATCTAGGACAATGAGTACCTGTAATGAGCTTGCCTGTGTATTTTGTATAGTTTACAAAGGAACACTGTACTTAACTGAAAGCAGCAAAACCAAAAATATCCAGAAAAAAGAGCACTGTATGGTACGTGAGACAAATCCTTCTTACTGTAGCAAGATGCATGGTGAAGTCAGAGAGAAATTATCCCACATGTATTGTATATTCCTAAAAGTATAGAATAGCAAGATAATACAGGTTTCTAAATTATAGTTCTCTAAATTATCTGTGTTGCAATGCATTAAGCTAGATGAACCCTTCATGATAAATACTATCTCCTATGGCAGAATGCTTCTAAGCAGAGTAAAGAATCTTTTCCCTGAAGGGACCAGTTCTGCTTTTCAGTATCAAAAGACACCGTGCACATCTAAGGACAGAGCTTGGCAACTTCTGTAGTCACAAAGGACTGCATAGCTTGGGGACATGGTGCTGACAATGCTAATCCTGGAAATATAAGTAATAAAGTGCTTGTTTTCAGCATTTTCTAGCATTACTGTGCTGACTGAGACCTGCAGATCTGTTCCTTTAATTTTTTCAGAAGCTCAGTCAATCCCATGTCTAATCTCACATACACAGAAGCAGCAAAATGGCTGAAAAAGAAATTGCATAATGCTGCAGTCTTTGCCAGAGATAAGCACCCTAATTCTCTATTATGCTGACTTGATGCCAGTGTTACTTCCTAACTTCAGTGCAATTCCCTCTACCCCCATGTATAACTGGTTTGGCAGAATACATGAGCAGGTCCAAGGGGGATGTTTGCAGGAATTTGTGTTTGCTGCATTATTCTTGCATTGAAAGTATGTTGTCTGCTTTAAGCATGTCCCCACCAAGAACTAGGTAAGCTGGAAATGCCTCAGCTGAGCAGCAATAAACGTTTTTACCATTGCACACAGGAAATGCTGTCATCTCAAGTAACCCCCAGCAAATCATTATAACTGACTAAACCAGTGTTTCTTTTACTGAGATCTCTATTTCATGTTATTTACTCAGAATCAGAAAGCTTTTCTAATGAAGAAAAAAATTGACATTACACTGAGGCATTACCTGGAAGAATGTATTTACTATGCCCAAGAGAGTTGAAGTACAGCAGTAAGCCCAAGACAGTGAATGAGACAGGTTGATATTCAGGTTAGCAGTCTTGTCTGAAAAATTTCACTTCACTGCTTCTTCTCATTGTTAGAGTCTGGGCACTGAAATGGAACCTGAAAACAGCCTGTAGCCCTTCTCCCTCCTGTTTTGGAAAAATACTTGGTGAATCATTAAACAGAATATTTCATTCATTTACCCTTGAGAAACTGAATGTTTTTAAGCCAAGACTGGGATAAATTGTATATCTAAGCAACTTTATGTTACCTTGTTAGTTTCATGGGTTTGAATGTCATTTCAAAGATGCAAGAAAGAAAATAAGCACTTGGGAGAGTAATCAGTTGAAGAAGGAGAAGGAGAAGGAGAAGGAGAAGGAGAAGGAGAAGGAGAAGGAGAAGGAGAAGGAGAAGGAGAAGGAGAAGGAGAAGGAGAAGGAGAAGGAGAAGGAGAAGGAGAAGGAGAAGGAGAAGGAGAAGGAGAAGGAGAAGGAGAAGGAGAAGGAGAAGGAGAAGGAGAAGGAGAAGGAGAAGGAGAAGGAGAAGAGGAGGAGAAGGAGGAGGAGGAGGAGAAGGAAAGAAGGAGAAGAAAAAGAAAAAGAAAAAGACAAAGAAAAAGAAAACAAAAAAGAAAAATAAAAAGACAAAGAAAAGGAAAAATAAAAATAAAAATAAAAATAAAAATAAAAATAAAAAGAAAAAGAAAAAGAAAAAGAAAAAGAAAAAGAAAAAGAAAAAGAAAAAAAGAAAAAGAAGAAAAAGAAAAAGAAAAAAGATTCCTCAGACGTACCTTGAACATCCTACAGCTGTCCAACATCATTGAGGGAATAACTTTTCCTGGAGAAATTCACAGTAAGTTCTGCCCTTATTTGGCCTTCCTACTGCCACACTGCTAGGCTTTCTGCACTATGATCTTCATCCCATTGTCTCATACTCACTGGACAAAATTTATTTGGTCTTAGCAGGCTGGCATGAATGCAAGATGCTAACCATGTTACCTTATGCTGTTTTTCACTACAATTAACCCTTAAATTTCTCACACTTTTTAGAATCCAAAAAGTAGGGAGAAATAAATATCTCTAATGAAATAAGTTTTTTTCAAAATGACTGCAAACTTTTCCCAAATTTTGCAAGCAAATGGCAAAAATTGTGCGTGACCTCTCTGTGTGGTTACTTCCATATAAGTAAGATACAGCATGGAAATTATTGTAATCTTCATCCAGATAGCTTCTGACCCTTGAATACACAGAATGTTGCCCACAGCAAGAGCAGTCAATTCAAATGTTAATGTTCCCTACTGAATAGCACTAAGAAGCAGAAGACTTTTGAGAAAGCATATGAACAGACAGAGTTCGAAGATAAAAGAATAGTCCCAGGATCTGGAAGAAAAAACACCCATTAATCTGTAACAGTAAGTGGGAGGTCTAAATGAAGAAGTGTTGGACAGACTCATGTTCATATGTGCACCCTGTCTAATGGCACAGAACAAATAAAAAGGTATCAGAATTGCTGTATTCAAGTATGTCTGTCAGCACTGCAATTGTTTTAAGTGAGGACCATATGAATCTCCATGTTAGATCACAACAAATGTTCATGCAATTCCATGCTTCTAGAGGTGACTAGCCTCTGGCTGGCTGGCCATAATCCCCCTTCTAACCCTCCTGGTTTTAATCATACTGCATGATTAAAAAAAAAATCTAATTTTTTTTTTTTATGTAAAACACATGTTTTGGTGGAACCAGAATTTTCTTGGATATGAGCAGTACTGAGAGGAGAAAGCAGACATGCACAGAAAGAAGTAATCCCTTTATGGAATAAATTGGAGGTGGTTAGTAATTTTTATGATTCTTGAAAATGTGATTAAATGCACAGTATTAGATCAATATTGCAACATGTCATGCGTTATATGACATCTGTGAAGGAATGACAAGTGGTGAAATTTGGAGCTAAAAAAACATTTTGCACATTAGATTTTTAACTGTACCATAAATTCTCCAATACAAGTTATTTAACACCAACTTAAGTATTGCCTTAGAAGCTGTGTTCTCTTTTGATTCTTATTTTTTCTCCTTTGGACTTTTTTATACTTGATCCATGTCTTCAGATCACCCTGAGCCTTGTCATGCGTTGCTCTGTTTATATGCCATAACTCAAAGCAGTGTTCTGCGTTTCTGAAGTTAGTCAACAGCTTTTGTAAATTTTCCTTTCAGTGCAAAAAAGAGTCTTTGTTTCCAAAACATGGCTTTTTTTCACAGCTGTGAAAATAGAGAACTTAGGAGAAGCTTATATTCTGTTTCCAACTTTGCTGTAACTGCTGATATCTGTATTGAATTGTGTCGACATAAAGGCTAATATTAAAAAACCCATAAAATTTCTAGTTTTCTGTTCAGCAGAATGAATCAACATGATTTGAAAATTCTATCACCAGAGAAGCTAGCAAAATTGACGGTGATACAGTGTCTCAAAGCTTCAAAGCATTAACAAAAATAGCTGCATTTGTGTTAACACCCTAGTGTTTGATAGTCATCAAACTCATATTCCCACAATGAGTTTTGCAGTAGGCCTGAAGACTAGTGGTCTTGCCTGGAAGTCAAGAACTTTGGATTTCATGATGTCTTATTCTGCTTCTTTGAGATTCTCCTGGGTAAATCACTTTTTCTGCATGCTTTGGTTTCCCATCCATGAAATGACCTTTGTGGAGCGCCGTGGAGTCAGTGGTTTCCCAGAGCGATAGAGTGCTCTGTTATTAGAGCAGCAAGTAAAGCTCTCCAACATCGATTGCTGGCTCCCTGCAAGTGGGGTGTGAGGGGTGGAAACATTGACAGCTGGTGAATACCACACACAATTCTTCACACATGGCTGTGGCATTCTGTTGAAACCAGTCACTAGAAGTCTATACCAAGTATTTGTGGTGTTTGATCCTGTCAACACCTACAAATAAAGACTTGCACCCCAAACAGTTTCATCTGGAAAAAAAAAAATAAAATAGAAGAGGAAGTATTTATTTGCTCACAGAGTTTCTCTTTAAGTAAATGTCAGACAAGTCAACATGTCAGACATGTCTCTCAGGTACTCTCAATTGCACTGGGGCAGACAAGCTTATTTGTATCTGAGAAATGAAAATTTGACTGTGGAGGACCTTGTAGTATTTGCTGTGGTTGGTGGCCAATAGTAAGAGAAAAACTTGTCTTGAAATAAACTTCATTGTGTTGATGAAATTTTAAATCTTAATATTTGTACTGAGTGTTGTTATGAGAAAGGGTACTTAGTGGTGTGATATTGGATTAGGATGCTGAAGAACTGGACAGTGTTTTGAATTTTTCACTACTTTGACCATAATTTTTATTATATATTCTTGCTCCATGCTTCAGTTTACTAAATAGGATTTGTAATCCTGATTTGCTTTTAATGTCACATCTAGAGGTTAAAAATAAAAGGAAACAAGATCTGCATATTATTGTTATTTTATAAACACTAAGATAGTAATAATAATGAAAGGTATTTCAAGTACATTCCTTCCCTTGTACTATCCAATAAAAAAGGCTAAGTTTTGAAATAAAACAAAACAAAACAAGAACCCCCCCCCAAAAAACAACAAAACAACCCATATCTGCTCATTTGAATACAGAGACCTCTATTTTCATTGATTTATGAAATCCAAAATCTATAATGTGCCCATGCTTAGGAAGATAAAACCTCACAAATATTGTAAAGAAGTTGGTAGAATAATATGGTAGACATATGTCAAATGAAGGTCAAATACCCTTTTCTTTTGCAGAAGCAAATGAATATGCCTCCAGATACAGGCTGAAGGGTAGATGGTTGACCTCATTTCACCAAGGGATACATTTCCAAATCTGGTCAAAACAATATTTTGGCTTCCTTGAAGAAATGAACTCTGAGAAGATTATATGGCAGGATGTAGCTTGGACAGAGAGATTTTGTTCCCAAAAGAAGAAGCACTAAGGAAGCAAAAGTATTTTTGGAGGAGATATTGAGAGTGCATTTTATAGGGTTATCTAATACACAGGTTTTGGATCATTTTCAATGCTTCCTATGGAATCATTCTAGATTTACCACAGACAGTTGGTAGATTAAATCTGATTGCTTAGTTTTCTCATTTAAAGCTGCTTTTTTCTCTCTATAGAAACTAAAGCTGTGACAGAAACAAAATTGGCATTCAGCTTTTCAGTAAGTAAAGGCATCTGCAATCCATAAAGGTAGCAGTGCCAATATTGGCATCTGCCTTGTTTCTGGTCTCACAGCTCTGCTGCTGAGAGCAGGGTGCATTACAGCCCTGATCTCTGACACAAAAATTGCTCCATTCCCTGGAAGAAAGGTTTCTGCTGGTATGGTGCCTGTTTTTATTGGCAGGCTACTGGTGTCAAAAGGGACATGAAATGAGCAGCTAGTATGGGTTCCTCAGGAAGCCTGTAGGAAATGTCTGTGGCTTGAGGGTCTTGTTAGCTCTGCCACAGCAGAGGAACTGTCTGTGACATTTTCAGCTATAATTGTGCACATCCGCAGATGCATCACAGCGTTCACTTTTAACAACTTCTCTTGTTATTAGGCTGTAACAAGCTAAGAGGTGTCAACTTCTGTATTCTAATTACATAGATCTTCTAAAAAAAAAAAAGAAACATCCCAAAGAGTCTAGTGAAATGGAAGTAGTAGTCAAAATTTTGAACAGTATGTTTTTTCTCCTTGATACTCCGTTTCCAATCATCATCCTTTTTTTTTTTTTTTTTTTCTGTCTATAATGGGTTTGCTCTCTGAGATTGGGGACATTATGTATGATTTAAAAATCTCTGGATTGGTATTGATGCATTTTAATTTAATGTTTATAAACCACCTGGCATCATCACCACACTGCTTGGTATAATGGTTTGAATGAAGTCCATGTGCTTGCTTCTTTCCAAAAGGATTCTGGTATGTTTAATGCAACTGGAAGACAAAACATGTCTTACACATCAGTGGGACTCATATATTTTGTGTGTCTGAATCAGGAGGCACTGTGCAAGGAATTACATGTTGAAAGGAAATATTTCAAATAAAATTGGTTGAATAGTCTGTTCTGGACCTTGTAGTTTTAGGCTATCAACATTGCTAGATGTTGCAATTTTTGAGCAGCTGTCTCCATTGCAAGATTTGTCTCTTCTACTCATATGTCCCTCTGAAATGCCTGCAGCAGTGATGACCAAGTAAAAGAATACTGCCCTATTTAGTCTCATTCTCTGCCTTGTCAACTCTCTTCAGTATTGCTTCTTACACCTGATATTGTATCCTCCATGACAGCTTGTCTATGTACAGGCTTTCCTTTCAGGAAATATCCTTCTGCTTTTTCGCCACATTTTTCTTAATCTCTTTTGCTACTAAATTTGCAAAGTTACAAGTTAGTGTGAGGATGCATCAGCTTAAGCTTAAGTGTTAGAGCAACTGGACAACACTAGGGAGCCTTACGTTCCTGAGAATATTTGCAATATGCAGGTAGCTTTCCTGTACACAAGCTGTTTGGTGTCAGTGGCTGCATAGACTCTATAGAGATGTGAGTTTTGGGAATGCACAAGGACTCACTTGTGAATTAGCACTGACAATGATCTCTGTGACGTATTGAGCTCCTTCACAGAGTGAACTGGCTACAAATCTTACTTGTCCTTGCAGCAAAAAGCAGAGTCTACTCAGAGTGAATCATTTGTGTCTGTTCAGGTACAGTCAGACCACATCCCCATAAAGGTGGGAACAAAACATGGAGATAGCTGCAAGGAAAGTGCTCCATAATCACGATCTAGGATCTGTAAAATCTGAAGATTTTTTTTTATTTTGCCTTTCCTCCAATCAATACCATAGCTGGAGGTGTTTCAGGAAGTTAGAAATATGAATGGTCAGGTAATTCAACATCTCCCTAGCCCTGAACCTTAGCTCAAAGTACAGCAAATTCCTGCTACCTTGATACAAGCACGTGGGAATATGAAGATTGTTGGAAGAAAGATTAAAGCAAAAATAAGATCTCCCTTTTGAGAAGGGAGATATTTTTGTACCTTAGATTTGTCTTTCAGTGAAACTTTCTGCAGGACTGAACTGATATTTTCAAGGATTTCTGTTTTAGTAAAATAAGTATTAAAAAAAAAAAATGCGGGTATGTTATGCTCTACAATTCAGGTAATTTAAATATGTTTGTGATACACTGTAAAACAGCTATTGGATTCAGCTACCTTCTTAGCTAAAAAAAATAAATATAATTTTTAATTTCTTCAGAGAGAAAAACCAATTGTATCTTCTTAATACATATCTATTTTAGAAATCAAATTATGTTTTTAAAATACATCTTATAAAGCAGTAATAAAACTCCATGTTGTACTAATGCTGTGCAGAGAATTATTTTTCTTGAAGGATCAGTAGTATTATCTACATATATTAGGTATCTGAAGTAAAAGGTTGTCCAGGGAAATAAGGGAAGCTAATACTGCAAATTCAAGCCTGACATTTTTTAAGAACTTTGGGTACTGCAGACATTTTCATTAAGTCTTGAAGAATCTCAGCAACCAAGGGGAAAAAAAAGAAACCAACCGCTAAAAAGTTTCTTTTTTGTTAAAATCTAGTGAAATGCCTTTTTTTTTCCAATTTTTTTTCTACATAATGAATATGCCTCCTGACAAGTTCCTTGAGCTATACAACCTTCTCACTAATCTTCACCACTTACATTTATAAAATGCAACAATGATTTTTAAGAAAATTGCTAGATGACCAGGGTGGACATAGGGTATTCTAGATGCAGCCTTGAACTGGTGCTGATGGTGAGAACATAGCCTAAACCAGAGAAATATGTACTGATTACTGGTATCATTATTCAGTTTTCATTAGTGGTAGTACAGACTAAAAGAAGTGTATTCTTGGAGTACAATTTCTTAGAAATTTGACACTGGAAGTGGTTTAAGCATCGTGAAATATTATTTTATATGAGAAACCCTACTGTCCTCCAACAGCCTACTAAATTCTCCTTCCAGATTACCTGCCTGTATTCTCTTGTTGTCCCTGGTCCTGATGACAAGCCCTCTAAAGACATTCTTCTGTGCACAGTGCCCTGGTTCAAGTACTGCCATACAAATAGTGACATAGACTAAAAATAAATTGCGGAGCAACATAAAATTGTTCCTGAATTCTGAGAGAAAAAAACCCCACGTAACACTGGATACATGTTTCTCTATTCTAGCTGAATAGACAGATCAAATGTGAAAACTGGGTGGTTCAGGATCTTCGCTTCAGGGAATTTCACTTTTATGATGGTCCGAGTCAGATGTAGCTTGATCTTGACAGGGATATTTTGCTTTTTGAAATCACTTTGGTAGTCTACATAAAAATCCTAATGCACAGTGTATGTCACGGAACAGATGACACTTGCTGAGCGTATCAGGAGTAAAGATGAAAGACTGGACAAAGCCAAATACAGCTGACACTTGAACATGACTGCTGGAGACAGCTTGTCTTTCAGTCTGTGTAGCAGAAAGAGGAGCTCACCCAGCAGTAGATCTGAACTCAAATAAATACCAATCCAGACTCATAAAGCTTCCTTCACTGAGGCAGGCCACAAGGCACATTGACAAAGCAGTACAAAACATTCCAAATGCACCTAGCTGTGCTGCAAATTTCTCTTCAGAACTAGGAGACTGCTGGGGGTGGGAGTACCGAAATACTCAGCTCTCACAAAAGTCCAGTGATTGAAAGGGAGTGTTAAAATCCCTCCATTTAGAAAACAGACTTCACCTTTGAATGTTCTTTCTTCAAAGGAGAAAATGATAGCATTATCTTCTATGTGTTTTAAATTTCATTTTAAAAACTCCAGAATTCTTTCTTTATCCATTATCTTTAGGTTTTCTCTATAGTTACTGAAAGCGTGAAACCTTCCTGATGGAGACATACTGTAATAATTCACCTTCAATTTTGTTGAATGTCTCATTGTTCTTGGATAATGAAGTAGACAGAAAGATAGAATGGGAAAATTTCAGATCTACCTTTTCCATAACTTTCAATTTTATTAAACTCATTTTTGCTCTGCTACATTCCAGGATATCAGTTATCAAAAGAAATTCCTATGAAAACACAGAGTTTTTAGAGCATATTTGGATTTAGCTTGAAATAATTCGAGATTTAATTTTTTAATGCTACCAGATGGGGGTTTTAGGGGGTTAAGTAAGATCAGATATTATTGTAGCTTTCATAAAGAGTCTTTATTTCAAAGTTAATTTTCAACTGTTATTTTAAATTTCAAACATGCTGTGTGGAGGTTCAGGTGGAGTCCAGTGTAATTCCACAGGCTGCTGTGGGCTCCCTGAGCTGTGAAGTGCTGGACAACCTGTAAAATGCAATCTGACAGCCTTTTGCTTACAGCCCTCCACACCCATTCCTGGATGCACACCTTGATGTTTTTGCACTGGACATCAGTGATCTTGTATTTGGGCTATGACTGCTCTGCAGTCAATTGGGAAGCCTCTTATCCTTCATTTCGATGTCAGATCTTGTCATAGCAGTAAAAGTTTGTGTCCAGTTGTGGCATCCTTTTGTTCCTTGAGGGGAAGGGAGGTATTTCATCAGGTCAGTTGCAGTCCTTACCGCTGCTCCTCGGCATCATCCAGCCTTGTGTCTCCCCCTTGCCTTGGGTTAAGTGGAAAATTAAACCTGTTTGTCTTTCCTACAGCAAGGATCAGCCTAGGTGGACAATCAGGGTCAATGGAAGAAAACAATCTTTTTTAAGCATTCCACTGAACTGAAGTGATGCTGATATGGAAGTTTTCCCAAACACAAACATTTATACAAATGAAATCAAAGAAATTACTAAGAATGCAAATTCTAGGAGTAGTCTTAAAGAGGGACTCATAACACTGTTCACATTAGCACATTGCAGTGTGCTTTTTCTTCATCACAGCTATTTTGGGAACGAAAACTTTTTACTTGTTTCAGACAGCAGTTCATTTTCTGTATTACTTTTTCAGTGGGACAACTGGAGGGTAAGTTTCTACTCAGTTGGCTTCTTTTTCTATCTCAAATACTCACTGCATTACTTTACAAGTGCAGTGCTCCAAGACTATTTGTACTTGAGGTGAACTTTGCAGTATTGGTCCTTTTCCAAACTTTAAACATGACTGTGGTTTTTGTCTGCTGTGATTTAAAATTCTTTTTTTGCAGACAATCTTGAAGTTATAAAACCCTGAGTAAAGACTCTTAACATCGTAATAAGAAGGAATGCAACACACTCTTTAACAAGTTCCACAGAAGATTTGAAAAAAAAGATACGTGCCTTAGAAAACTGAAAAGAAAAGGAAACCACAGCATACCAACAATCCTTAAAGAAGTAGCACTATATTTTCTTTAGAAAGGAGTCTCAAGATAAGCCTCTAACAAAAAATAAGCTGCTTCCAAACATTGGCCTCTCCAGAAGACTACGCCAAAACAAATATCCTTTATATCTTTGAATTGTTATTATACATAAACCTACAGGTATTTTAATGCACAGGATTAGGGATTAGGGAACCAGTAAATATGGTTATTTTAGGTTGGACACTTGGACACAATCTTTGTACTTGGATATCAATGTTTCAAACCCTCCATGGAAATAAAGGCCCAGGTGTGATTCCGTAAGGTGTATGACTAGCCAAGAGTATGAAAATATTCCCTGATCACCTCTCTGGCTGTATCACATTCAGAGCTTCTAAGAGAGTATTTTAGTTTTCTTTTTCTTTCAGGGAGCAGTGTCTCAGGGTCTCACACTGTTATTTCTTTGTTCTTGAGATAGGACTCAGCATATGGCATCATCTCCTCTGTGTAGCTCTCTTTGCTACCTTGCCCTTTCCATCTTCTGACAGCACATTGGGAATGCAAGTAAAGCTTTTTCTTACTCCTCTTTCATCTTCCTACAAACTCCTCTGCTCATCACAATCTCACAATGTTTCCCTGTGACCCCACAGAGCAGACTGACCATCTCTCTGCTTTCTAATCTGTTTTTATCCCCATATCTTGCTTACAGCTTCTGAGTGTAGTAGGTGAATGGAGAAGGAGCCGGCCCAACGCAGGGCCATCCACCATCCTCACTTCTTGTCTGTACTGTGAGCCTGGAACCTTTGAGGCAAGCTTTTTAACCAGAAATATTTTGAACATTGCTGTGCTTATTTAACATTTTGAATGGAAAGATAGAGGTGGCTTTTGGGTCTTGAGGTTTATTATCACAATTCAAAAGCCCTGCTGATAGTAAGTAATAGAATTAGATTATTTCAAAATTTTACATATTTAAGAAAGTTTTGCCAATAAAGTCCAATAGGGTATTGGAATCTGCTGCAAATTACAAATGTACAAATAAAGGAAGATGGTGAAAGACACAAAGTACATACTTTTACAAAGAAAAAGCAAAATTAAATTAATGGTAATCTGAAGCATTCAGGTCTGTTTTTTTAAGATAATTGATTTACAGCCCCACAATTTTTATTCCTTTTTTCACAATAACAATAACTATTCTAAACAATAGATTTATAATAACTTGCTAGGCCACCTGGAAGGTGCTTTGTCCATGTACAAGATTGCCAAACTCTTTGTTTACATAAATGAATCAGTTGAGCAAGTCTTTCTAGAAAGATACCTTTTATTTTTTACTACCATCAGATCATTTTGGAAAACAAAAACAAAACAAAACAAAAACAACAACAAAAAAAGCCCCAAAAGTTCTAGAACAACTGTCAAATACAAAGAAATTGTCCAGACAGAGAAAGAAAGAGCAATAATTTAAGACAAGACTAGTGCTCTTTAGGCAAGGAGACCTCTGGTTTTCTGAAGAACATTTAAAGGAAGATTTTTTTATGGCATTTGAGTAGAAAAGAAATATGTAAGAGAAAGTTTGAAGAAAAATGAGCATTTCTATAGCTATAGTTCGAGGTTAATACCACAATACATCAGTACCCCACTGTTATGAAATAGCACTCCAGATCTTTTCCTGGCTCTGATCCCAGCAATTAAAGTGATACTAGAATGAAATAGACAGAGGATGTGCCAGAATTCTGACTGGCTTTAAAAAGGGAGGAATTGTACCCTTTGGTAAATGACAGTGATTGTAATCTAATGAAAAGCCAGAAATCAGAGAGCCTTGTAACACAGCTGAGACAATCTGAACCCTGAGGAAATATTTAAAGGGAAATTAAAATGCAACATCTACTACTTCAGGTCTAAGCAAAGGCCCACTCTCCTGGATATTTGGCTTACAGAGGAGGAAAGCTTTCTAATTATAACATATACAGGTTTGTTGGACAAGTAAATTTGGGCAGAATTCTGCATGCTTTTGGACTCATCTTGGATGCCCTCAGCCCTCTGAAAAATAGAAAAGGAATAAGATAGGAACCAAGTAAAGAGTATGAGCATTTCAAGTGAGAACCTCCTGACATTTCCCCCAAGCCCATATAGGATGCAAAATCATAAATACTCATGATCATCTTGAATTATAGATGGTGTTTTCACTTTGTGTAAACTTCGTTTATATAAAGTACAAAAACCCCCACCCTGCACTTCCCGCCCCCCAAAATCAGACAGTCCTTCTGTTTTAATAAGTCAAAAAGACCCATTTAGTAGCAGAAAAAGAGTCAACCAAAACCTAACTGGGATATAGCATAACTGTTCTGTTGCTGTTTTTGTGGTGTCAGATCAGTGTTACCAAGCAAGCAGAATCAAGCTGTTGTTTTCATCACAATATGTTTTTCTCATGAGACAGTGTTCTTTGAGATAAGAACCTGACAGGTAAAATTACTTAGTGTATCACCATAAATCTTCCCTTTTTTCTTCTCAATTATGAAGTGATGAATGCTTGCATAAGACACAGTACATTCACTTCATTTTCCAAGACTAAATTTAAGTCTCTTGGCTTGTTATATTTCACAAAATCTGTCGCTTTCTTTTCAGCAAGTAGGTTAATAATCACACAATAAGGCAATTTTTTATTTTAAAGATACAATAATATATTGCTTTTCCACAGAAATTATAAGTGTCTATAACATCTCTTCACTGACAGTTATAAAATAAGACTGGACACATGCTGATTGATTAATTTCAAATTAAATCATATTTATCTCATTCAGATTAGATGAAAAGGGAACTGATGTTGGTTCAGCCCATTACAGAAAATAAAATTCACAACATGTAAAGTAAGTATTTTAAAAAGTGTTTTTATTGTTATTTATAGAGAGATACAATATTGCAGTGATTAAATTAATGGTTTCAATGCAGTGATAAGCAAATTGCTGGTTTCATTATACTGCTTAAGTGCTAATATGTTTCTGAGACTTTTGCAGGTCTTCTCTAAAACCTTTTCCAAATTCCTGATACGTTAGCATGCTGTGAATCTGATGATTTCTTACTGGAAAAGCTATCAATAAACTAAAGAAATTCTGCCTCCCTGGGTGTTCTGGCTCTCTGCAGAGGTGAAAAGTTCCTCAGGAAGCCATCAGCAGGAGGAAAAGAATAATTTCAGGAAGTTCAGCCTGGTTACAGAAAAAGAAACCTGAGGTCTTGCTTAAAATTGCCTTCTGCTCACAGAGTTTCCCCTAAAGCACACGTCCCATTCCTAGGGATGACTGACACGAACAATGAGTTCAATGATATCATTATGTTTAATCTTGTCATTCAAATAAAACAGATGTTTTCCTGATAAATTATTTTCAGCATGTAAAATCTCATCTTGCAGGACTATCCAAACTATTAAAATTATCAGATGACAGCAAAAGACCACAAAAAAAAAAATATTAAAAAAAGCTATTTGCAAGACAATTGTTTGTGAGGTCACAACTATTTAAACTGTTTTCATTGACAGATTTTTATGCTTCTTGAGATGACCACTTGCTGTGTCTTTATGTATTCACAGCTCTGTTTTGCTTAATTGCCATTTGCTCTGCCCTAAGATTATGGAAATCAAATGGTATTTCTCCATCTGTTGTAAATGGCTACTTATAGATCTTTGGGTGCACCAGTATAATAAGAACTTACAGTTACCTGATTTTCTGCAGATTAAGAGTTGTAACATTATATCAGTGCCTCTAATAATTGTAATGTGTGGAATTGTTTATGTTTGAGTCTTCACCAGTTTGTCTGTGTAAGACAGGACCTGCCTTTCACCATTACTGTGTTCAAGTCATGGGTGTTGCCTTTGTTTAATAAATAAGAAGAGTGTGGATGTTCTTATCTAAATAACTTTTCAATAGCTTCAGAAGGTTTCACTGCCTCAGCTGCTCAGTGAAGCTCTGTTACAAAAACTGCAGCCTCTGAGTGAGCCCTACCCTGTGATCACTTTGTCTGTTCCTACTGAGAGAACAGACCTTGACAAAAACACGCCTTGTGATGGGACCTCATCCAGGGAATTGTCATAGAGAACTTCGAAGAAAGTTCTAACTTAGCATTAAGAGGTTCTTGAAAACCCCCAGGAAGGGAAAGGGATATGTTTTGCAGTCACTGGATAGAATCCATCATTGGTAAAAGTGTGAAGTACTCCCTGAAAATCTGTCACATAGAAATTACTTAATATTATGCACTGTAAGTAGGTGCTATGTGTAACAGTTATGCAAATGTGTCTGAGAGCAATAGGACAGTCATGCAATGTTTCCAGAGGTTTATAGAGGTTTCCTTCCAAGCAGGAAAAAAAAAAAAAAATCAGAGGTCTGTCATATGCAGATCTGAAATTCATATAAGCAAAAATTCCAGTCTTCAAAAAAATTAATTAGTTACCTGGTACTCAGATAGGAGGTGAAAAAAATTACCATTTTAAATTTAGGACTGCTTTACTGATAGTTTAGAATATATGTTTGAGGAATTCTTTTCCTTAAGTACCGACTATAGCCTGTGTATAAAAGTGCACAAGAGTCTGATTGTCTGCATTGACATGTGCAGTTAATACAATTATTAAATCTATTGTGACAATTTGCAATGGATACAGGACTAATGATTTGTATATGTTGATAATTCTTCATCCAAACAGAGGTTTATATGTACATTTTGTCTTATGGCTAGAAAGCAAGACAACGCAGTTAAACAATTTTGATACCCCCTGTGCAATTAACAGCTTCTCTGATTATTTTGCTCATGTAAAACATTCCTTTGCATGAAATTTTGTATTTGAGTCAAGATGTAGAGAATAGAAGATCCTTAGCTGGTATAAATCACAGTAACTTTACTGATTTCGTCTTGTTTTATGAGCTGAAGTATTAGACAAATTTTTCTCCCATGTCTGTTGTACAAAGCTGTAGAACCATGCTGATATCTTTGCCTGAATTTTCTGTGAAGAAGCTTGCTCGTTTATCTCAAGGTTAGTAATGAGGAATTGTAACTTTTTTTATTATTTCCAAAGGAAGTGAAGAGGACAGGTTTTATTTCAGCCAGAATAATAAAGATGAATGAGAAAATGTAACTAAAACCCCGTGAAAGCTGACACATTTAATTTGCATTTTAAGGGCAATGTAGTGCTGGTTTTGATAGTGCAATCATTTAAGCATGTGCTTAACTTAGAAATTAATCAGACCTGAGAATGTGGCAGAGTTTATATACATGTTTAAGTGCCCTGCTAAATCAGAAACCTTATCCTCACCACACAGTTTGTCAAGTAATGTGATAAATCTAGCTTTCTTTTGTTCAGAAATCCCATAAAACCAGGTTTGGATTTATATAACTGTATTAATTATTAATATACACTTATTGAATTCTTTATATGACATTATGCTGTCTAGGTCTGAATTTCCTGCTTTGGATGTATATTGTTGCAACACTTGTGACAGCTTTTTGATTACCAGAAAAAATTTATGTTGGAATAATGAAGAGCTGAAGACTAACCATTTTACACTTTATATATATATATTCACTCCTTTTCTTCACTTTCTTTCTCCTCTGCTGTTGTGGTGCTCATCCTAATCATTGATACACCAAGGTAAGGATTCACTTTTGAGTGAAGCAGGATGATGCAGACTCAGTCTGTAATCAAATCCACACTACCCACTGCTGTTTTATTATTAAATGTTATTTCCACCTTCATTTTCATGCATAATGTAGCTAGAAATGTTAACACATTTTATTTATTTTAATATGAGATGAGAGTTCAGCAAAAGTTTAGAATTCTCTGCACTAAAGAGTACTTGGAATTACTGAACTTTGGCAGAAATTGAGGGACTTGATAAGCTTTCTGCAAGCACCATCTTCCTTTTGGTAGAAATAATAAAGGATGAAAGTATCAGGATCCATTTAGCTAACCTGGCAAGTCTTCTTTCTTAGTAGGGAATATGTTCTGCTACCCTTTTCAAATTTATGAATAATTTTCTCCAAGACAAAAATTGACAAACCAAGTCCTGTGTGTTCAAATGGCTAATGACACTGATATGGAACTTGAAACACACCTAGGGCCCTTGGTGATACACTCTTTTTTTTAAACATATCTGTATTTTTGCCAATATACTTTAGCTAGTCCTGAGAATTGCAAACTATGATGAGGAAAGATGTTTCAATGACTGAGAATTAGCTTGGTAGTGAGGAGATGTGTGCTTTATTACTTGTCATGGGCTTTGGAGCAGGGATTCAGATGCCTAAAAGCAATCATCTGCTGCCAGTTCTGATGTCCTGGCCTCCAGCTGTTGATGCAGAAGACCACAGGTTTCCTGTGGGTTCTAGGTCATCATTGGCTACTTGGTGGACTTGTTTTGGACATAGTAGTGTCACTACATACACATGAGACATCCCCAACTCTCCCCCAGTGTGACTTGAGCAATTATTATAAGTCATACAGGGAGGTCATTGTTTAGTAGACCTGCAAAAGCTAAAAGCTGTCTGACTCCATGGTGCTGCTAAGAAATGCTTGACCAGTATTAAATACATCTTTGAACACGCTAAATACCCAGGTGTCCCTTTAAAAATGGAACTTGCTCTGCATGTAGGTATTTATAAGATGAAAAGAAGTAGGGGCAGAAGCATTGACCCAGGCTAGTATCTCTGCAAAGTGGTCTTGAACACCAGCTTAAACTGGTGAGCACTGGTATGTCCCCAGAGTGCATCACAATGCACTGAGTGCATGTTTGTGACACAGATTACTGCTTGGTGGAGAGTCTTACACTTAAAAGGAGATGTAGTGAGAGTTAGGCTCTCTAGGAAATAGAGAACAGGAAAAATATTTTCAAAATAGACTTTCAAAATTCTTACTTTCTACTACATCTTAATTAAAGCAGTTCCAGTAAGGGCCTCAGTTACTTTAGAAATTATGACTGGAAAGAATATATTTTCTTCAAAGTGCAGAGGAGAGAGAGATTCCTGGTCTATGCTCATTAATCTCTGTCACTGCAAGAAGCAGCTGAGGAATTATTTTCAAATGTTTTGTAATATTTAAAGTAACTTGTATTGAAAAATGTGGTGTTTTTCTTCCTTCGTATAAAGAGCAATGTGTTTTGCCTTTGTGACTTTTATCGTGGTTGCCCTAGATTTCTGTTATAGAAGTGAAAGGAATGATTCATGTTCTCTCCCTTTAATTTAAGCAACATGATATTTGGCCTTAATTATTCTCTTAAATATGTTAAAAAAGAATATGTTTAGAGTTTGATAAAATTTCATATTATGATAGGCTGAAGCACCAAAACAAAGCCAGAATTACGTAGAGCATGACCTTTCCTTGTATGATGTCTCCTTGTATAAAAATAAGTCTCATCAGACTGTGATTTAGATGCCAAGCCAAAGGATGGTAACTGTAATTAGAGGCTTAAAATGGTAAGATGAAATATCCTTATGTTAAATCTAAAATGAAGCCTTAAAAAAATCAGGAAAATGTTTATTTTTTTTTCCCCCACTTTATTTATATACTACCCTACCAGCTTACCTCTTGTTATTTGTCAGTTCTGTACCATCTTATATTATGGAAATATCCTCATTAGTAGTATTTTGAGTAGAATAATTGGGGTATTATGATTTTTTATTATCTTCTTTAGAACCAGGCAAATGACTGCTGTACATTTAAAATGTACAGGGAAAACATACACACACAAAAAAATCGCTATAAGATTTATTTATATGATAGGTTTGGAAATCTGGGTGAAATACATCATCTTATTTGTTGCAAGAAGATTTTGAGGGAAAGTAGAGCAGAGGATACAGTTTCATTAATCCTGTATTGGTAGAGATTGTTTTAATTTCATACCATTTTTATGTCATCATACACTCTATTATGCATTGGTATCTTGAGTATTTTTTTGGTAGCTGCTCAGTTATTGTGTTTGCAATGAAATTGCTGACACAGCTTTAACAATTCAAGCTTAATTAAATTCAAATGTATGAGTAGCATTATTCTAACAATATGGATAGTCATTTCAGGAATAAGATTAGGCATTTACCTTGAAGTAAAGCATGATTAATACCTGTAAGCTAGCAGTGGAAAAACAGAGGTAAAAATCTTTCTGACCATGACTGGAGAGAACAAAAATTCTGTAATCTCAGTAATAGCACTCTGAAAAGATGCTGCTAGCACAGTTTAAGATATAAAAAGTTCTCTAACAAGTTCAGTGTTTTGGGAATAAATGGTGAAATACAAAGAAGGAAGGGAAAAGTCTCCTAGAGAACTAAAAACTTTCCAAAGCAGGTATACAAAATACCTTTCCACCTCTCAAAGACAGGGAGGTGCATTTTCAAACAATGCACTGAGACTTAACTGTGGGAAACAGAAAAACAGAAACTTCCACAGCTGCTGAAGGGTTCAATCTGCAGCCTTGAAAAGAGCTTGGGTTAATGTGAAGATACACAGACATTAAGTAGAAAAATTATAAACTTATGTTCCTGTAGTTCTAAGTATATGCCTTGAGTAAGTAAGAAATTATATTAGGTAAAATAGTGAGACGTTTAAGCTCTAATAATATGAGTTATAGGGTAAGCTAAGGATCTAGAAGCTATAATAGAGGTGTGCGTGGGTACATGAACTATCAGTTTATTGGCTAAAAGGCAGATGCAGTGTGGCAAAATTAGGCAAATTAATAGGTTATTAAGTAGAAACAAATTTTGTGTTAACTGTCTATTGGATAAAAATGTTATGTATTGCTGTGTGAAGAAGGAACCTGTGACTATCCTGAGCTATGGCTGACTTGTTACTCCTCTCCAAATCTCATGCCTTCGAGACTGATGTCTTATCTGGCTACTGGAGCAATAAATCATTTTAAATAGCACGATGGTCACATCCTTCATTTTTCATCTTGACACTTAACCAAACAATTTTTGCTGACTTTAAAGCCATGTCACACGGCTATATTTCTGAGCACAGCTTTGAAAATCTGCCCCATAATGTGATGTAGTAATTACTGAAAACTTTTAACAAGGAATCTGATTTTTTAAAATTTTCCCTCACATAAAGCATTGAGACAGTTTAGGTACCTATTCACCCAATATTTTTCACATGAAAGTGTTTAAAGTGATTTTTCCCTGTAAACAGGCCTGCCCGTCCAATGACATATGCAGTTTTACTAGTTTCCAATCCTTCTCTGTTCATTCATTTTATTTGCCCTGGAATCTCCATGTCCTCCATCCCAGCCTCCAGTCTTCCTTCTGAACAAAACACATCCAGAGAAGATGGGAATAAGAGCATTCTTCCCAGCATGGTGTATCCATAGGTCCTTCACCCGATTTCTTCACTTGCTTCCTTCCTAACCAT